>NW_028245317.1:0-702000 GCF_964263255.1 Lissotriton vulgaris
AATCTTCGCTAGCTTTAGTTTAAGGGTGCCGTTATACCCTTCAACCAAACCAGCTGACTGGGGATGATTGGCGCTGTGGAATTTCTGATTAATTCCAAGGCCCTTACACACACTCTTCATCACACTACCCACGAACTCACTTCCGTTATCTGACCACACGACTCTAGGCATTCCATACCGAGGAAAATATTCCTTCAGTAGGATTTTCGCAGTAGACAAAGCAGTATTGTCTTTGAGAGGATAAGCCTCGATCCATCGGGAGAATGCGCAAACCACAACTAAGACGTATTTCAGGTTATTGCATTGCTCCATATGGATGAAGTCCAATTGGATCACCTCAAAGGGACATGAAGGGGGAGCAAAACTGCCAGGAGGAGTTGGGGTTCCCTTGCCAGGATTGTACATCATACACACCATACAATTCTTCACCAGACGTTCAGCACATTTCGTGATACCATCATTCTTCCATACAGGAGACAACAACTTACAAATACCTTTCGCGCTAATATGTGCTAACCCATGCGCCATTGTCACAACGGCCAGCACATACGCATCCGGTAACATCCATCTTTTCTGATCAGACAAATCAATCCAACAACCATTCGCATCCAACTTTCCCGTACTTTCTTTCCACTTCGTCTTTTCAGCCTCGGTGGCCTCATTCTGAATTGCCTTTACACTCTCGATAGTGTCCTCACACATACTCGATTCTGTAGGCCACCTAACCGAACTCGTCACATACATTTGAGTGCTAAGGTTCCGGGCAGTCTCCTTAGCAGTCTCATCCGCAAACGCATTACCACGACCAACGTCATCCGTCACCTTACGATGCGCACTACATTTAACAATCGCAACTTGTTTAGGCAACGTCAGTGCATCCAAAAGATCATTCACAAGCTGGCCATGCTGAATCTTCGTACCATGCGACGTCAAGAAACCTCTCTCTCTCCACAATCGTCCAAAACTATGTGCGACGCCAAATGCATATTGGCTGTCGGTAAACACATTCACACGTTTCCCTTTCGCTAACACACACGCTCTAGTCAGAGCGATCAGCTCTGCAGCTTGGGCAGAATTCTGATTTAATCTTGCAGTCTCAACAACAGTATTCAACGTTACAACAGCATACGCAGTAGTCACATCGCCATTCGGCAACTTAAAACATGATCCATCCACATACAGTGTACCATCCGGATCTTCCAATGGGGTGTTTTTAAGGTCCACTCGACCTTTTGTTTCTTCTTCTGTCCTCAAGTAACAATCATGTTCTGCTACTTCATCTGACTCTGTGCTAATTGGTAACAAAGTTGCCGGGTTCGGAACATTACAACGTTTTATTTGAATGTGGCTTGCCAACAGCGTCAACTCGTACCCAGACAACCTTGCACTCGTCAAGTGCTGAGTTTTCGTACTATTCAGAAGAGTATCGACTGCATGCGGAACCATCACCGTAAGCATATTATCCATGACCAATCCTGCTGATTGTCGGATGGAGACCGCGGCTGCCGCTGTTGCTCTCAAACAACTCGGCAATGCTCTAGCTAACGGGTCCAAGGTCGAGGAAAAATACGCACATGGACGTTGCTTACCACCAAAAGGTTGCGTTAAGACACTCAAAGCACAACCTTCTCTCTCGTGAACATATAATGTAAACGGCTTGCTGTAGTCAGGAGTACCTAACACAGGAGCCGAACATAATGAATCACGCAGTTCAGAAAAACTTTTCTGACATTCTTCCGTCCATGGTAAAGGAGTTGAAACATCCTTGCACGTAAGCGCCACTAATGGTTTTGCTAGCAATGAAAAATTAGGAATCCATTGCCTGCAGTACGACGTGATACCTAGAAAGGCACGCACATCTCTTTGGGTTTTTGGCACAGCCATGCGCGCAATTGCTGCAATTCTCTCTGGGGTCAACCTCCTTCCCTCCTTTGACAATAAGTGACCTAGATAGGTTACTTCTTGACAACAATATTGGAGTTTAGAAGGGGACACCTTATGATTCAACTCACAGAGATGTTGCAGCAACGACACCGTAGCGATTTTGCAAATGTCCTGAGTATCAGCAGCCACCAATAAGTCGTCGACGTATTGGATTAAGGCCGCACCGACCGGCAACTTAAACGCATCCAGTTGACCCTTCAAGGCTTGACTGTAAATCGATGGACTTTCACAGTAGCCCTGAGGAGCACGTTTGAACCGGAAGCTGCGTCCACCAAGAGAGAAACCGAAAAGGTCTCTGCTCTCCTCGGCAATCGGGATGCTGAAAAACGCATTTTTCAAGTCAATCACCGAAAACCACGATGCAGAAGCTGGAATCAGAGTCAGTAGCGCCGTGATGTCAGGCACAACAGGGAATTGAGGAACCACAATTTTATTCACCTCCCGTAAATCGATAACAAAGCGATAAACGGGCGGTTTTGAAGGATCAGTACGTTTGAGAATAGGCAGTACAGGACTGTTGCACACGTTTCCCCGAGTCTCTTCAATAACATCTTTCTCAATCAAATCATAGATGATCGCTAACAGTGCTCGTTCACCATCAAGGGAGATACGATATTGGGGAATACGTGGCAACCGCACATTAGATTTCAACTGAACAACATAAGGGGAGATGTCAAGCAGGCCCACGTCATTTGGACCCGTTGCCCACAAAGACGCAGGAAGAGAACTCAATTCCGGTGGGAGCTTGTCGAGAGACAAGTACATGGGAGAGACAACCCTCTCTCCCAACGTAAGCTTTACACCCGCAGGAGAACAATACAAAGTTGCATACAAACGTTTAAGCAAATCCAGGCCCAAAAGATTTTCACCACAGCCGGTAGTCAAAATTAACGGAGCTCGGAGCTCACGTGGCCCAATTGTAAGGGGCAAAGGGCGCGAAACTGGATTGCTAACAGGGGCGTCAGAGAATCCAACGGAAACATTTGTTAAGCCAGACAAAGGTGCGCCAGGGAGTTTCGAATGCTTAATGGAACTTTTCGCTGCACCAGTGTCCAACAGAAAAGGCTCAACGACGCCCGATGTAGCAACTGCGACGTAAGGCCCTCTCTGATCAACCGGAACTGATACCACTCCCTCTCCTTGTCTTTGGCTGTCCTAGTAATTACTGTCGTCAGTTCCCTGATCGACGTAATAATCGTCTACATTGTACTGCGCAGATCGTCCTTGCGACGATCCACGTTGATCAAAACAATTATCGGAATTCGATGAGTTATCTGAACGATCGTTCTGAGCACCACGACCTCTACCACGTGGTGCCTGCTGCGAACCACCACGACCTCCTCTAGATGAGTTACCACTATTACGTTCGTTTAGAACAGGACAATTGAATTTAATGTGACCCTCTTGTCTACAATAAGCACATTGATTGTACCCTAACGAGGATCTTTGGGAAGAGGATTCATTACGAGTTTGGGATCGGTTCGATTGCGGCTGCGATCTATTTTGTTGCGAATTATTCTGATTCGAACGTGGAGGATACGCTTGCTGAAGCAGCACTTTAGTTTTAAGCTCTTTCGTCTTTTTATCAGCACGGTCGCTCTCCTCTTTCTCTCTATTCTCATAATATTGTGCCGTAGCCAATATCTGAGCTGAGGTAGAAACGGCCCATGCACTTTCTGAATTCTTTAATTTATTGCTCAAATCGGGCAGTAAGTTTGAAACAAATTTATCCACGAACAACCTTTGACCACCCTCAGTGCTCATATCCTGACCACTATGGTCAATGAATGCCTCCTCGAACCTCGTAAAGAAGTCGGAAACACTCTCGTCCTTCTTTTGCTTACAAGCTGACAATTTGTCCCAGTTCACCCTCATGGCTGGCATAAGAGTTTTCATTAATGTTATAATTCTTTGAGGAAGATCAACAATCAGCTGGTCGGGTTTAGCAGCAGCCGTTTGTCCGGCATCTGCCGCTACAATGGCAGCCCAAGCACCACCTAATTCATTCGGATGGTTTTCATGACGAATCTTAGCCCATACCGGTTGCGGTACGACATTGCCAAACAACCCAGTAGGATTCTTGCGTGGGTCAGGCAAAGATTGTTTCACCTGTAACACTTCCGAGCGTTTCCATGGGAGATGTATCCATATTCTCTGGAAATGCCCCACTGTCGTCGGAGGAGCGGCATTAGGATTAGGTGGTATCCAAACCGGTGGAACTTCTCGCATAGGGAACTGACCAGACTCGTCTGGCTGTCTTTCAATATCCTCAACAAACAAGGCTTGAGGTATAGGAGTGGGACGAAAAGATAGCAACCGTTCAACGGCTCGTCGGACGTTAGTATCCACTATCAGTCCAGCCGAAAACTGAAGCTGTAAATCAGACAACGCGGTCAGCACCTCGTCAGGTGCGTCGGCCGATATCTGATCACGAAGGACCTTGCACATTTCCTCGAACACAAATCTCTGGGTTGGTATATTGAACTGACAAAATGTGTCGAGTACAATACGGGGTGGATTTCTAAGGGGGTGCGTCATCCAACCCATCGCCATATTATATAGCGAAGCACGTTCCCTATTACCTGGAAGCTGACTACGTCTCTGGGGACCATCTGAACCAGCGGACCCAAGAACAGGTCCAAGCGAATGAAAGAAGCTAGCCGCAAGAGGAGAATTACGACTACGAGTAGAGGGAGAAGTATAGGACACAGGACTAACAAGTGAAGGAGTAGAAACAGAAACAACAGCAGGGGTTAACAGAGCAGGAGCAGTAGCGGGAACAGGAGTATGTGGAAGCGGAGGAGCAGTAGGGATAGCAACAGACGAAGGAGCAGGAACAGTCGGAAGAACGGGTGCAGGTTGAGGAACAGGCAAAGGAAGAATAGGTGCAGGAACAGGTACAGGGGGAATCACAGGAGCTGCGGTACCCTGTACGTACGGAGGTGGCGATTTCATAAGATAGGACATTAAAGGATCCTCAACTGCCTCATCCTTCTTTTCCGACTCCGTAGGCAAAGCAGGATAGCACTTATCTATAGTCATACGCTGTAATCTGTCAAACACTTCCTTTTCCCTAACCTCCTTATCATGCTGGAACTGCTCTGCTTTCTTTACAATGGTACCAGCACTATCTCTCTGATTTCGCTTAGTCTGTCTGATTTCTTTCTGTCGGGCTTCTTTACGCCACAACCGAAAGGCATCAAACATGGCCGGCCTTGACTTTTTCGCGAACAATTTAACCTCTAGATTATCTAAGATCGGGGCCTCGAAGCTACCATGTGGTGGCCAGCGAAGGTCACCGTCCTTCTTCGTATATTTGATCCAGTAATCATTAAAAGTAATCGGGCCTAGCCCATGTTTGCTGTACAGTTCATAAGTGGGAGTTCCAACCGGAGGTATCGGACACGAGTCCTCCAGTCGGGAATCCGTACCACAAGGTCTGAAACAACTAAACAAAGTACTATGACCAGGCATCTTGCACACTAGCCGAGTTTCACAAACTTCAAGGGTTACGGGATTTACCAAGTCCCAGCAAAGAACAAAACCCTCGGTTTTTGGCGGCTGCAGTCGTCAAACAACACAACAAAGTACCAAGAACTACAAATGCAATGGAACCATGCAACCACTAAGTAACCACAACCAAGAACTCTGGGAGCGACCCACAAATACTTAACTCAAAGATCGATGGCGTCTCCAGGAAGGCCCGTCAATCGTCTCGCTATACCAAGGTCTACGCCAGGCGCCAAAACAGGTCTACAGTCAGGGCAGCAGTCCGTCGCAGCCGTCAGGAGGCGGAAATCTTCGCGGGAAAAGTCTTCGGGCCACTTGTTTCGACAACAGGATCGATGAAGCGGAGTGTACCTTCCCTCGGAGATTTCACACGAAGTTCCTCACGATCGTCGGGCTTGGACCGGTACCACTGATGCAGCCCCACGTTGGGCGCCAACTGAAGGACTGGGTTCTTTAAGACCCAGCGGTGCCAGGGCACAACACCTGAAACCTTCGTGGGTAACCTGCTCCGGCGTACGAATGACAGAGACACGGGACACTTCCTTCGGCGTCAAAGATTCAAGGTTTATTTGCTGCAGGGAACACAGATATCACGACAAGTACAACTCGTGCAACTTGGGGAGACTGCTTCAAATTGGTTCTGTGGATCGCTCCTTTTATACAGTTTTTACCCATAGGACCACATGGTACACAAAGGTTTACAACCCGGTTCCCACCATTATCCCCCAGAGGGGTCGCTTTGGTCACTTTGATACACATAAGGTCCGGAACATAAGTGTGGAAACATTTGGCGGTTCCCAACTGTAAAAACCCATCTTCCCAACATTAGTGCATTCCAATCGGCAGTAAAACAGATCGAAATAGGAACAAAGACAGGTGCAGAGGAAGACGGAGACAGTGGGGAGATCGGAAAGGGTGTAAAAGGGGAGGTATCGGGAAACACGAGATACAGGCATCAAAGGGACGTGCCTAATGAGATGCACGGCTGAGACAATAAACCGGCACGGCAAGATGAGCCTCGAGCGGCGCCATCTGCCTTACAGTATCATCCCCCTCGTCATAAAGACACTTACAAAGGACATGTGTCTTCCGCAAATATCTCGGGAGTCCCAGGGTCGCGAAGCGGACAGCGTCCGTTCGCTGGCTACTTGAGGGCAAGAGACAAAATGGATGCCGTATCTAAGATGGAACCCGTGGGTACAGATGAAAAACCCACATAACAACCGAACGGTTTAAGTTAGCACAGCGAAACTGCGCATACTTACTAAACTCGTCATTTGCGGTTCATAGATACCAGACTCGACCATATTCGTGCGAGTCGAAAACACCACTTACAATTGTCACGGAACCTCATCATGCTTCAGAAATGTGGAAAATGGTCCGTTTTCAAATGTTTTATTTTTGAACGTCAGTTCACATTTGTAGGTGGATCATCAGTGTTAGAGCTAAAATTAGCATGTTTAAAGTGATTTTCATGCTTCCAGGGGCTCGGGAAGTTAATTAAATACCATTTGGAGGCATTTAATGTTCGAGCAAAAACGGCTGATTTTCGACAAAAGAGATAACACCCCCCCATTACGTCATGCTTCAGAAATGTGGAAAATGGTCCGTTTTCAAATGTTTTATTTTTGAACGTCAGTTCACATTTGTAGGTGGATCATCAGTGTTAGAGCTAAAATTAGCATGTTTAAAGTGATTTTCATGCTTCCAGGGGCCCAAAACACAAGATTTATGGAATGGTTAAAAGTGCATGAAAATGGCCAATGTACTCACTCTGAGTTCTCAAAAAGGGTTTCTTCACCCCGGGAAGTGAAATAAATACCATTTGGAGGCATTTAATGTTCGAGCAAAAACGGCTGATTTTCGACAAAAGAGATAACACCCCCCCATTACGTCATGCTTCAGAAATGTGGAAAATGGTCCGTTTTCAAATGTTTTATTTTTGAACGTCAGTTCACATTTGTAGGTGGATCATCAGTGTTAGAGCTAAAATTAGCATGTTTAAAGTGATTTTCATGCTTCCAGGGGCCCAAAACACAAGATTTATGGAATGGTTAAAAGTGCATGAAAATGGCCAATTTACTCACTCTGAGTTCTCAAAAAGGGTTTCTTCACCCCGGGAAGTTAATTAAATACCATTTGGAGGCATTTAATGTTCGAGCAAAAACGGCTGATTTTCGACAAAAGAGATAACACCCCCCCCATTACGTCATGCTTCAGAAATGTGGAAAATGGTCCGTTTTCAAATGTTTTATTTTTGAACGTCAGTTCACATTTGTAGGTGGATCATCAGTGTTAGAGCTAAAATTAGCATGTTTAACGTGATTTTCATGCTTCCAGGGGCTCGGGAAGTTAATTAAATACCATTTGGAGGCATTTAATGTTCGAGCAAAAACGGCTGATTTTCGACAAAAGAGATAACACCCCCCCATTACGTCATGCTTCAGAAATTTGGAAAATGGTCCGTTTTCAAATGTTTTATTTTTGAACGTCAGTTCACATTTGTAGGTGGATCATCAGTGTTAGAGCTAAAATTAGCATGTTTAAAGTGATTTTCATGCTTCCAGGGGCCCAAAACACAAGATTTATGGAATGGTTAAAAGTGCATGAAAATGGCCAATTTACTCACTCTGAGTTCTCAAAAGGGTTTCTTCACCCCGGGAAGTTAATTAAATACCATTTGGAGGCATTTAATGTTCGAGCAAAAACGGCTGATTTTCGACAAAAGAGATAACACCCCCCCCATTACGTCATGCTTCAGAAATGTGGAAAATGGTCCGTTTTCAAATGTTTTATTTTTGAACGTCAGTTCACATTTGTAGGTGGATCATCAGTGTTAGAGCTAAAATTAGCATGTTTAAAGTGATTTTCATGCTTCCAGGGGCTCGGGAAGTGAAATAAATACCATTTGGAGGCATTTAATGTTCGAGCAAAAACGGCTGATTTTCGACAAAAGAGATAACACCCCCCCATTACGTCATGCTTCAGAAATGTGGAAAATGGTCCATTTTCAAATGTTTTATTTTTGAACGTCAGTTCACATTTGTAGGTGGATCATCAGTGTTAGAGCTAAAATTAGCATGTTTAAAGTGATTTTCATGCTTCCAGGGGCCCAAAACACAAAATTTATGGAATGGTTAAAAGTGCATGAAAATGGCCAATTTACTCACTCTGAGTTCTCAAAAAGGGTTTCTTCACCCCGGGAAGTTAATTAAATACCATTTGGAGGCATTTAATGTTCGAGCAAAAACGGCTGATTTTCGACAAAAGAGATAAAACCCCCCCATTACGTCATGCTTCAGAAATGTGGAAAATGGTCCGTTTTCAAATGTTTTATTTTTGAACGTCAGTTCACATTTGTAGGTGGATCATCAGTGTTAGAGCTAAAATTAGCATGTTTAAAGTGATTTTCATGCTTCCAGGGGCTCGGGAAGTGAAATAAATACCATTTGGAGGCATTTAATGTTCGAGCAAAAACGGCTGATTTTCGACAAAAGAGATAACACCCCCCCATTACGTCATGCTTCAGAAATGTGGAAAATGGTCCGTTTTCAAATGTTTTATTTTTGAACGTCAGTTCACATTTGTAGGTGGATCATCAGTGTTAGAGCTAAAATTAGCATGTTTAAAGTGATTTTCATGCTTCCAGGGGCTCGGGAAGTGAAATAAATACCATTTGGAGGCTTTTAATGTTCGCGCAAAAACGGCTGATTTTCGACAAAAGAGATAACACCCCCCCATTACGTCATGCTTCAGAAATGTGGAAAATGGTCCGTTTTCAAATGTTTTATTTTTGAATGTCAGTTCACATTTGTAGGTGGATCATCAGTGTTAGAGCTAAAATTAGCATGTTTAAAGTGATTTTCATGCTTCCAGGGGCTCGGGAAGTGAAATAAATACCATTTGGAGGCATTTAATGTTCGAGCAAAAACGGCTGATTTTCGACAAAAGAGATAACACCCCCCCATTACGTCATGCTTCAGAAATGTGGAAAATGGTCCGTTTTCAAATGTTTTATTTTTGAACGTCAGTTCACATTTGTAGGTGGATCATCAGTGTTAGAGCTAAAATTAGCATGTTTAAAGTGATTTTCATGCTTCCAGGGGCTCGGGAAGTTAATTAAATACCATTTGGAGGCATTTAATGTTCAAGCAAAAACGGCTGATTTTCGACAAAAGAGATAACACCCCCCCATTACGTCATGCTTCAGAAATGTGGAAAATGGTCCGTTTTCAAATGTTTTATTTTTGAACGTCAGTTCACATTTGTAGGTGGATCATCAGTGTTAGAGCTAAAATTAGCATGTTTAAAGTGATTTTCATGCTTCCAGGGGCCCAAAACACAAGATTTATGGAATGGTTAAAAGTGCATGAAAATGGCCAATTTACTCACTCTGAGTTCTCAAAAAGGGTTTCTTCACCCCGGGAAGTTAATTAAATACCATTTGGAGGCATTTAATGTTCGAGCAAAAACGGCTGATTTTCGACAAAAGAGATAACACCCCCCCATTACGTCATGCTTCAGAAATGTGGAAAATGGTCCATTTTCAAATGTTTTATTTTTGAACGTCAGTTCACATTTGTAGGTGGATCATCAGTGTTAGAGCTAAAATTAGCATGTTTAAAGTGATTTTCATGCTTCCAGGGGCTCGGGAAGTGAAATAAATACCATTTGGAGGCATTTAATGTTTGAGCAAAAACTGCTGATTTTCGACAAAAGAGATAACACCCCCCCATTACGTCATGCTTCAGAAATGTGGAAAATGGTCCGTTTTCAAATGTTTTATTTTTGAACGTCAGTTCACATTTGTAGGTGGATCATCAGTGTTAGAGCTAAAATTAGCATGTTTAAAGTGATTTTCATGCTTCCAGGGGCTCGGGAAGTTAATTAAATACCATTTGGAGGCATTTAATGTTCGAGCAAAAACGGCTGATTTTCGACAAAAGAGATAACACCCCCCCATTACGTCATGCTTCAGAAATGTGGAAAATGGTCCGTTTTCAAATGTTTTATTTTTGAACGTCAGTTCACATTTGTAGGTGGATCATCAGTGTTAGAGCTAAAATTAGCATGTTTAACGTGATTTTCATGCTTCCAGGGGCTCGGGAAGTTAATTAAATACCATTTGGAGGCATTTAATGTTCGAGCAAAAACGGCTGATTTTCGACAAAAGAGATAACACCCCCCCCCATTACGTCATGCTTCAGAAATGTGGAAAATGGTCCGTTTTCAAATGTTTTATTTTTGAACGTCAGTTCACATTTGTAGGTGGATCATCAGTGTTAGAGCTAAAATTAGCATGTTTAAAGTGATTTTCATGCTTCCAGGGGCCCAAAACACAAGATTTATGGAATGGTTAAAAGTGCATGAAAATGGCCAATTTACTCACTCTGAGTTCTCAAAAAGGGTTTCTTCACCCCGGGAAGTGAAATAAATACCATTTGGAGGCATTTAATGTTCGAGCAAAAACGGCTGATTTTCGACAAAAGAGATAACACCCCCCCATTACGTCATGCTTCAGAAATGTGGAAAATGGTCCGTTTTCAAATGTTTTATTTTTGAACGTCAGTTCACATTTGTAGGTGGATCATCAGTGTTAGAGCTAAAATTAGCATGTTTAAAGTGATTTTCATGCTTCCAGGGGCCCAAAACACAAGATTTATGGAATGGTTAAAAGTGCATGAAAATGGCCAATTTACTCACTCTGAGTTCTCAAAAAGGGTTTCTTCACCCCGGGAAGTTAATTAAATACCATTTGGAGGCATTTAATGTTCGAGCAAAAACGGCTGATTTTCGACAAAAGAGATAACACCCCCCCATTACGTCATGCTTCAGAAATGTGGAAAATGGTCCGTTTTCAAATGTTTTATTTTTGAACGTCAGTTCACATTTGTAGGTGGATCATCAGTGTTAGAGCTAAAATTAGCATGTTTAAAGTGATTTTCATGCTTCCAGGGGCTCGGGAAGTTAATTAAATACCATTTGGAGGCATTTAATGTTCGAGCAAAAACAGCTGATTTTCGACAAAAGAGATAACACCCCCCATTACGTCATGCTTCAGAAATGTGGAAAATGGTCCGTTTTCAAATGTTTTATTTTTGAACGTCAGTTCACATTTGTAGGTGGATCATCAGTGTTAGAGCTAAAATTAGCATGTTTAAAGTGATTTTCATGCTTCCAGGGGCTCGGGAAGTTAATTAAATACCATTTGGAGGCATTTAATGTTCGAGCAAAAACGGCTGATTTTCGACAAAAGAGATAACACCCCCCCATTACGTCATGCTTCAGAAATGTGGAAAATGGTCCGTTTTCAAATGTTTTATTTTTGAACGTCAGTTCACATTTGTAGGTGGATCATCAGTTTTAGAGCTAAAATTAGCATGTTTAAAGTGATTTTCATGCTTCCAGGGGCCCAAAACACAAGATTTATGGAATGGTTAAAAGTGCATGAAAATGGCCAATTTACTCACTCTGAGTTCTCAAAAAGGGTTTCTTCACCCCGGGAAGTGAAATAAATACCATTTGGAGGCATTTAATGTTCGAGCAAAAACGGCTGATTTTCGACAAAAGAGATAACACCCCCCCATTACGTCATGCTTCAGAAATGTGGAAAATGGTCCGTTTTCAAATGTTTTATTTTTGAACGTCAGTTCACATTTGTAGGTGGATCATCAGTGTTAGAGCTAAAATTAGCATGTTTAAAGTGATTTTCATGCTTCCAGGGGCCCAAAACACAAGATTTATGGAATGGTTAAAAGTGCATGAAAATGGCCAATTTACTCACTCTGAGTTCTCAAAAAGGGTTTCTTCACCCCGGGAAGTTAATTAAATACCATTTGGAGGCATTTAATGTTCGAGCAAAAACGGCTGATTTTCGACAAAAGAGATAACACCCCCCATTACGTCATGCTTCAGAAATGTGGAAAATGGTCCGTTTTCAAATGTTTTATTTTTGAACGTCAGTTCACATTTGTAGGTGGATCATCAGTGTTAGAGCTAAAATTAGCATGTTTAACGTGATTTTCATGCTTCCAGGGGCTCGGGAAGTTAATTAAATACCATTTGGAGGCATTTAATGTTCGAGCAAAAACGGCTGATTTTCGACAAAAGAGATAACACCCCCCCATTACGTCATGCTTCAGAAATGTGGAAAATGGTCCGTTTTCAAATGTTTTATTTTTGAACGTCAGTTCACATTTGTAGGTGGATCATCAGTGTTAGAGCTAAAATTAGCATGTTTAAAGTGATTTTCATGCTTCCAGGGGCCCAAAACACAAGATTTATGGAATGGTTAAAAGTGCATGAAAATGGCCAATTTACTCACTCTGAGTTCTCAAAAAGGGTTTCTTCACCCCGGGAAGTGAAATAAATACCATTTGGAGGCATTTAATGTTCGAGCAAAAACGGCTGATTTTCGACAAAAGAGATAACACCCCCCCATTACGTCATGCTTCAGAAATGTGGAAAATGGTCCGTTTTCAAATGTTTTATTTTTGAACGTCAGTTCACATTTGTAGGTGGATCATCAGTGTTAGAGCTAAAATTAGCATGTTTAAAGTGATTTTCATGCGTCCAGGGGCCCAAAACACAAGATTTATGGAATGGTTAAAAGTGCATGAAAATGGCCAATTTACTCACTCTGAGTTCTCAAAAAGGGTTTCTTCACCCCGGGAAGTTAATTAAATACCATTTGGAGGCATTTAATGTTCGAGCAAAAACGGCTGATTTTCGACAAAAGAGATAACACCCCCCCATTACGTCATGCTTCCGAAATGTGGAAAATGGTCCGTTTTCAAATGTTTTATTTTTGAACGTCAGTTCACATTTGTAGGTGGATCATCAGTGTTAGAGCTAAAATTAGCATGTTTAAAGTGATTTTCATGCTTCCAGGGGCTCGGGAAGTTAATTAAATACCATTTGGAGGCATTTAATGTTCGAGCAAAAACGGCTGATTTTCGACAAAAGAGATAACACCCCCCCATTACGTCATGCTTCAGAAATGTGGAAAATGGTCCGTTTTCAAATGTTTTATTTTTGAACGTCAGTTCACATTTGTAGGTGGATCATCAGTGTTAGAGCTAAAATTAGCATGTTTAAAGTGATTTTCATGCTTCCAGGGGCCCAAAACACAAGATTTATGGAATGGTTAAAAGTGCATGAAAATGGCCAATTTACTCACTCTGAGTTCTCAAAAAGGGTTTCTTCACCCCGGGAAGTGAAATAAATACCATTTGGAGGCATTTAATGTTCGAGCAAAAACGGCTGATTTTCGACAAAAGAGATAACACCCCCCCATTACGTCATGCTTCAGAAATGTGGAAAATGGTCCGTTTTCAAATGTTTTATTTTTGAACGTCAGTTCACATTTGTAGGTGGATCATCAGTGTTAGAGCTAAAATTAGCATGTTTAAAGTGATTTTCATACTTCCAGGGGCCCAAAACACAAGATTTATGGAATGGTTAAAAGTGCATGAAAATGGCCAATTTACTCACTCTGAGTTCTCAAAAAGGGTTTCTTCACCCCGGGAAGTTAATTAAATACCATTTGGAGGCATTTAATGTTCGAGCAAAAACGGCTGATTTTCGACAAAAGAGATAACACCCCCCATTACGTCATGCTTCAGAAATGTGGAAAATGGTCCGTTTTCAAATGTTTTATTTTTGAACGTCAGTTCACATTTGTAGGTGGATCATCAGTGTTAGAGCTAAAATTAGCATGTTTAACGTGATTTTCATGCTTCCAGGGGCTCGGGAAGTTAATTAAATACCATTTGGAGGCATTTAATGTTCGAGCAAAAACGGCTGATTTTCGACAAAAGAGATAACACCCCCCCCATTACGTCATGCTTCAGAAATGTGGAAAATGGTCCGTTTTCAAATGTTTTATTTTTGAACGTCAGTTCACATTTGTAGGTGGATCATCAGTGTTAGAGCTAAAATTAGCATGTTTAAAGTGATTTTCATGCTTCCAGGGGACCAAAACACAAGATTTATGGAATGGTTAAAAGTGCATGAAAATGGCCAATTTACTCACTCTGAGTTCTCAAAAAGGGTTTCTTCACCCCGGGAAGTGAAATAAATACCATTTGGAGGCATTTAATGTTCGAGCAAAAACGGCTGATTTTCGACAAAAGAGATAACACCCCCCCATTACGTCATGCTTCAGAAATGTGGAAAATGGTCCGTTTTCAAATGTTTTATTTTTGAACGTCAGTTCACATTGGTAGGTGGATCATCAGTGTTAGAGCTAAAATTAGCATGTTTAAAGTGATTTTCATGCTTCCAGGGGCCCAAAACACAAGATTTATGGAATGGTTAAAAGTGCATGAAAATGGCCAATTTACTCACTCTGAGTTCTCAAAAAGGGTTTCTTCACCCCGGGAAGTTAATTAAATACCATTTGGAGGCATTTAATGTTCGAGCAAAAACGGCTGATTTTCGACAAAAGAGATAACACCCCCCCATTACGTCATGCTTCAGAAATGTGGAAAATGGTCCGTTTTCAAATGTTTTATTTTTGAACGTCAGTTCACATTTGTAGGTGGATCATCAGTGTTAGAGCTAAAATTAGCATGTTTAAAGTGATTTTCATGCTTCCAGGGGCTCGGGAAGTTAATTAAATACCATTTGGAGGCATTTAATGTTCGAGCAAAAACGGCTGATTTTCGACAAAAGAGATAACACCCCCCCATTACGTCATGCTTCAGAAATGTGGAAAATGGTCCGTTTTCAAATGTTTTATTTTTGAACGTCAGTTTACATTTGTAGGTGGATCATCAGTGTTAGAGCTAAAATTAGCATGTTTAAAGTGATTTTCATGCTTCCAGGGGCCCAAAACACAAGATTTATGGAATGGTTAAAAGTGCATAAATATGGCCAATTTACTCACTCTGAGTTCTCAAAAAGGGTTTCTTCACCCCGGGAAGTTAATTAAATACCATTTGGAGGCATTTAATGTTCGAGCAAAAACGGCTGATTTTCGACAAAAGAGATAACACCCCCCCATTACGTCATGCTTCAGAAATGTGGAAAATGGTCCGTTTTCAAATGTTTTATTTTTGAACGTCAGTTCACATTTGTAGGTGGATCATCAGTGTTAGAGCTAAAATTAGCATGTTTAAAGTGATTTTCATGCTTCCAGGGGCTCGGGAAGTTAATTAAATACCATTTGGAGGCATTTAATGTTCGAGCAAAAACGGCTGATTTTCGACAAAAGAGATAACACCCCCCCATTACGTCATGCTTCAGAAATGTGGAAAATGGTCCGTTTTCAAATGTTTTATTTTTGAACGTCAGTTCACATTTGTAGGTGGATCATCAGTGTTAGAGCTAAAATTAGCATGTTTAAAGTGATTTTCATGCTTCCAGGGGCTCGGGAAGTTAATTAAATACCATTTGGAGGCATTTAATGTTCGAGCAAAAACGGCTGATTTTCGACAAAAGAGATAACACCCCCCCATTACGTCATGCTTCAGAAATGTGGAAAATGGTCCGTTTTCAAATGTTTTATTTTTAAACGTCAGTTCACATTTGTAGGTGGATCATCAGTGTTAGAGCTAAAATTAGCATGTTTAAAGTGATTTTCATGCTTCCAGGGGCTCGGGAAGTTAATTAAATACCATTTGGAGGCATTTAATGTTCGAGCAAAAACGGCTGATTTTCGACAAAAGAGATAACACCCCCCCATTACGTCATGCTTCAGAAATGTGGAAAATGTTCCGTTTTCAAATGTTTTATTTTTGAACGTCAGTTCACATTTGTAGGTGGATCATCAGTGTTAGAGCTAAAATTAGCATGTTTAAAGTGATTTTCATGCTTCCAGGGGCCCAAAACACAAGATTTATGGAATGGTTAAAAGTGCATGAAAATGGCCAATTTACTCACTCTGAGTTCTCAAAAAGGGTTTCTTCACCCCGGGAAGTTAATTAAATACCATTTGGAGGCATTTAATGTTCGAGCAAAAACGGCTGATTTTCGACAAAAGAGATAACACCCCCCCATTACGTCATGCTTCAGAAATGTGGAAAATGGTCCGTTTTCAAATGTTTTATTTTTGAACGTCAGTTCACATTTGTAGGTGGATCATCAGTGTTAGAGCTAAAATTAGCATGTTTAAAGTGATTTTCATGCTTCCAGGGGCTCGGGAAGTTAATTAAATACCATTTGGAGGCATTTAATGTTCGAGCAAAAACGGCTGATTTTCGACAAAAGAGATAACACCCCCCTATTACGTCATGCTTCAGAAATGTGGAAAATGGTCCGTTTTCAAATGTTTTATTTTTGAACGTCAGTTCACATTTGTAGGTGGATCATCAGTGTTAGAGCTAAAATTAGCATGTTTAAAGTGATTTTCATGCTTCCAGGGGCCCAAAACACAAGATTTATGGAATGGTTAAAAGTGCATGAAAATGGCCAATTTACTCACTCTGAGTTCTCAAAAAGGGTTTCTTCACCCCGGGAAGTTAATTAAATACCATTTGGAGGCATTTAATGTTCGAGCAAAAACGGCAGATTTTCGACAAAAGAGATAACACCCCCCCATTACGTCATGCTTCAGAAATGTGGAAAATGGTCCGTTTTCAAATGTTTTATTTTTGAACGTCAGTTCACATTTGTAGGTGGATCATCAGTGTTAGAGCTAAAATTAGCATGTTTAAAGTGATTTTCATGCTTCCAGGGGCTCGGGAAGTTAATTAAATACCATTTGGAGGCATTTAATGTTCGAGCAAAAACGGCTGATTTTCGACAAAAGAGATAACACCCCCCCATTACGTCATGCTTCAGAAATGTGGAAAATGGTCCGTTTTCAAATGTTTTATTTTTGAACGTCAGTTCACATTTGTAGGTGGATCATCAGTGTTAGAGCTAAAATTAGCATGTTTAAAGTGATTTTCATGCTTCCAGGGGCTCGGGAAGTTAATTAAATACCATTTGGAGGCATTTAATGTTCGAGCAAAAACGGCTGATTTTCGACAAAAGAGATAACACCCCCCCATTACGTCATGCTTCAGAAATGTGGAAAATGGTCCGTTTTCAAATGTTTTATTTTTGAACGTCAGTTCACATTTGTAGGTGGATCATCAGTGTTAGAGCTAAAATTAGCATGTTTAAAGTGATTTTCATGCTTCCAGGGGCTCGGGAAGTTAATTAAATACCATTTGGAGGCATTTAATGTTCGAGCAAAAACGGCTGATTTTCGACAAAAGAGATAACACCCCCCCATCACGTCATGCTTCAGAAATGTGGAAAATGGTCCGTTTTCAAATGTTTTATTTTTGAACGTCAGTTCACATTTGTAGGTGGATCATCAGTGTTAGAGCTAAAATTAGCATGTTTAAAGTGATTTTCATGCTTCCAGGGGCCCAAAACACAAGATTTATGGAATGGTTAAAAGTGCATGAAAATGGCCAATTTACTCACTCTGAGTTCTCAAAAAGGGTTTCTTCACCCCGGGAAGTTAATTAAATACCATTTGGAGGCATTTAATGTTCGAGCAAAAACGGCTGATTTTCGACAAAAGAGATAACACCCCCCCATTAAGTCATGCTTCAGAAATGTGGAAAATGGTCAGTTTTCAAATGTTTTATTTTTGAACGTCAGTTCACATTTGTAGGTGGATCATCAGTGTTAGAGCTAAAATTAGCATGTTTAAAGTGATTTTCATGCTTCCAGGGGCTCGGGAAGTTAATTAAATACCATTTGGAGGCATTTAATGTTCGAGCAAAAACGGCTGGTTTTCGACAAAAGAGATAACACCCCCCCATTACGTCATGCTTCAGAAATGTGGAAAATGGTCCGTTTTCAAATGTTTTATTTTTGAACGTCAGTTCACATTTGTAGGTGGATCATCAGTGTTAGAACTAAAATTAGCATGTTTAAAGTGATTTTCATGCTTCCAGGGGCCCAAAACACAAGATTTATGGAATGGTTAAAAGTGCATGAAAATGGCCAATTTACTCACTCTGAGTTCTCAAAAAGGGTTTCTTCACCCCGGGAAGTTAATTAAATACCATTTGGAGGCATTTAATGTTCGAGCAAAAACGGCTGATTTTCGACAAAAGAGATAACACCCCCCCATTACGTCATGCTTCAGAAATGTGGAAAATGGTCCGTTTTCAAATGTTTTATTTTTGAACGTCAGTTCACATTTGTAGGTGGATCATCAGTGTTAGAGCTAAAATTAGCATGTTTAAAGTGATTTTCATGCTTCCAGGGGCTCGGGAAGTTAATTAAATACCATTTGGAGGCATTTAATGTTCGAGCAAAAACGGCTGATTTTCGACAAAAGAGATAACCCCCCCCATTACGTCATGCTTCAGAAATGTGGAAAATGGTCCGTTTTCAAATGTTTTATTTTTGAACGTCAGTTCACATTTGTAGGTGGATCATCAGTGTTAGAGCTAAAATTAGCATGTTTAAAGTGATTTTCATGCTTCCAGGGGCCCAAAACACAAGATTCATGGAATGGTTAAAAGTGCATGAAAATGGCCAATTTACTCACTCTGAGTTCTCAAAAAGGGTTTCTTCACCCCGGGAAGTTAATTAAATACCATTTGGAGGCATTTAATGTTCAAGCAAAAACAGCTGATTTTCGACAAAAGAGATAACACCCCCCCATTACGTCATGCTTCAGAAATGTGGAAAATGGTCCGTTTTCAAATGTTTTATTTTTGAACGTCAGTTCACATTTGTAGGTGGATCATCAGTGTTAGAGCTAAAATTAGCATGTTTAAAGTGATTTTCATGCTTCCAGGGGCTCGGGAAGTTAATTAGATACCATTTGGAGGCATTTAATGTTCGAGCAAAAACGGCTGATTTTCGACAAAAGAGATAACACCCCCCCATTACGTCATGCTTCAGAAATGTGGAAAATGGTCCGTTTTCAAATGTTTTATTTTTGAACGTCAGTTCACATTTGTAGGTGGATCATCAGTGTTAGAGCTAAAATTAGCATGTTTAAAGTGATTTTCATGCTTCCAGGGGCTCGGGAAGTTAATTAAATACCATTTGGAGGCATTTAATGTTCGAGCAAAAACAGCTGATTTTCGACAAAAGAGATAACACCCCCCCATTACGTCATGCTTCAGAAATGTGGAAAATGGTCCGTTTTCAAATGTTTAATTTTTGAACGTCAGTTCACATTTGTAGGTGGATCATCAGTGTTAGAGCTAAAATTAGCATGTTTAAAGTGATTTTCATGCTTCCAGGGGCCCAAAACACAAGATTTATGGAATGGTTAAAAGTGCATGAAAATGGCCAATTTACTCACTCTGAGTTCTCAAAAAGGGTTTCTTCACCCCGGGAAGTTAATTAAATACCATTTGGAGGCATTTAATGTTCGAGCAAAAACGGCTGATTTTCGACAAAAGAGATAACACCCCCCCATTACGTCATGCTTCAGAAATGTGGAAAATGGTCCGTTTTCAAATGTTTTATTTTTGAACGTCAGTTCACATTTGTAGGTGGATCATCAGTGTTAGAGCTAAAATTAGCATGTTTAAAGTGATTTTCATGCTTCCAGGGGCTCGGGAAGTTAATTAAATACCATTTGGAGGCATTTAATGTTCGAGCAAAAACGGCTGATTTTCGACAAAAGAGATAACACCCCCCCATTACGTCATGCTTCAGAAATGTGGAAAATGGTCCGTTTTCAAATGTTTTATTTTTGAACGTCAGTTCACATTTGTAGGTGGATCATCAGTGTTAGAGCTAAAATTAGCATGTTTAAAGTGATTTTCATGCTTCCAGGGGCCCAAAACACAAGATTTATGGAATGGTTAAAAGTGCATGAAAATGGCCAATTTACTCACTCTGAGTTCTCAAAAAGGGTTTCTTCACCCCGGGAAGTGAAATAAATACCATTTGGAGGCATTTAATGTTCGAGCAAAAACAGCAGATTTTCGACAAAAGAGATAACACCCCCCCATTACGTCATGCTTCAGAAATGTGGAAAATGGTCCGTTTTCAAATGTTTTATTTTTGAACGTCAGTTCACATTTGTAGGTGGATCATCAGTGTTAGAGCTAAAATTAGCATGTTTAAAGTGATTTTCATGCTTCCAGGGGCTCGGGAAGTTAATTAAATACCATTTGGAGGCATTTAATGTTCGAGCAAAAACGGCTGATTTTCGACAAAAGAGATAACACCCCCCCATTACGTCATGATTCAGAAATGTGGAAAATGGTCCGTTTTCAAATGTTTAATTTTTGAACGTCAGTTCACATTTGTAGGTGGATCATCAGTGTTAGAGCTAAAATTAGCATGTTTAAAGTGATTTTCATGCTTCCAGGGGCCCAAAACACAAGATTTATGGAATGGTTAAAAGTGCATGAAAATGGCCAATTTACTCACTCTGAGTTCTCAAAAAGGGTTTCTTCACCCCGGGAAGTTAATTAAATACCATTTGGAGGCATTTAATGTTCGAGCAAAAACGGCTGATTTTCGACAAAAGAGATAACACCCCCCCATTACGTCATGCTTCAGAAATGTGGAAAATGGTCCGTTTTCAAATGTTTTATTTTTGAACGTCAGTTCACATTTGTAGGTGGATCATCAGTGTTAGAGCTAAAATTAGCATGTTTAAAGTGATTTTCATGCTTCCAGGGGCTCGGGAAGTTAATTAAATACCATTTAGAGGCATTTAATGTTCGAGCAAAAACGGCTGATTTTCGACAAAAGAGATAACACCCCCCCATTACGTCATGCTTCAGAAATGTGGAAAATGGTCCGTTTTCAAATGTTTTATTTTTGAACGTCAGTTCACATTTGTAGGTGGATCATCAGTGTTAGAGCTAAAATTAGCATGTTTAAAGTGATTTTCATGCTTCCAGGGGCCCAAAACACAAGATTTATGGAATGGTTAAAAGTGCATGAAAATGGCCAATTTACTCACTCTGAGTTCTCAAAAAGGGTTTCTTCACCCAGGGAAGTTAATTAAATACCATTTGGAGGCATTTAATGTTCGAGCAAAAACGGCTGATTTTCGACAAAAGAGATAACACCCCCCCATTACGTCATGCTTCAGAAATGTGGAAAATGGTCCGTTTTAAAAATGTTTTATTTTTGAACGTCAGTTCACATTTGTAGGTGGATCATCAGTGTTAGAGCTAAAATTAGCATGTTTAAAGTGATTTTCATGCTTCCAGGGGCCCAAAACACAAGATTAATGGAATGGTTAAAAGTGCATGAAAATGGCCAATTTACTCACTCTGAGTTCTCAAAAAGGGTTTCTTCACCCCGGGAAGTGAAATAAATACCATTTGGAGGCATTTAATGTTCGAGCAAAAACGGCTGATTTTCGACAAAAGAGATAACACCCCCCCATTACGTCATGCTTCAGAAATGTGGAAAATGGTCCGTTTTCAAATGTTTTATTTTTGAACGTCAGTTCACATTTGTAGGTGGATCATCAGTGTTAGAGCTAAAATTAGCATGTTTAAAGTGATTTTCATGCTTCCAGGGGCTCGGGAAGTTAATTAAATACCATTTGGAGGCATTTAATGTTCGAGCAAAAACGGCTGATTTTCGACAAAAGAGATAACACCCCCCCCATTACGTCATGCTTCAGAAATGTGGAAAATGGTCCGTTTTCAAATGTTTTATTTTTGAACGTCAGTTCACATTTGTAGGTGGATCATCAGTGTTAGAGCTAAAATTAGCATGTTTAAAGTGATTTTCATGCTTCCAGGGGCCCAAAACACAAGATTTATGGAATGGTTAAAAGTGCATGAAAATGGCCAATTTACTCACTCTGAGTTCTCAAAAAGGGTTTCTTCACCCCGGGAAGTTAATTAAATACCATTTGGAGGCATTTAATGTTCGAGCAAAAACGGCTGATTTTCGACAAAAGAGATAACACCCCCCCATTACGTCATGCTTCAGAAATGTGGAAAATGGTCCGTTTTCAAATGTTTTATTTTTGAACGTCAGTTCACATTTGTAGGTGGATCATCAGTGTTAGAGCTAAAATTAGCATGTTTAAAGTGATTTTCATGCTTCCAGGGGCTCGGGAAGTTAATTAAATACCATTTGGAGGCATTTAATGTTCGAGCAAAAACGGCTGATTTTCGACAAAAGAGATAACCCCCCCCATTACGTCATGCTTCAGAAATGTGGAAAATGGTCCGTTTTCAAATGTTTTATTTTTGAACGTCAGTTCACATTTGTAGGTGGATCATCAGTGTTAGAGCTAAAATTAGCATGTTTAAAGTGATTTTCATGCTTCCAGGGGCCCAAAACACAAGATTCATGGAATGGTTAAAAGTGCATGAAAATGGCCAATTTACTCACTCTGAGTTCTCAAAAAGGGTTTCTTCACCCCGGGAAGTTAATTAAATACCATTTGGAGGCATTTAATGTTCAAGCAAAAACAGCTGATTTTCGACAAAAGAGATAACACCCCCCCATTACGTCATGCTTCAGAAATGTGGAAAATGGTCCGTTTTCAAATGTTTTATTTTTGAACGTCAGTTCACATTTGTAGGTGGATCATCAGTGTTAGAGCTAAAATTAGCATGTGTAAAGTGATTTTCATGCTTCCAGGGGCTCGGGAAGTTAATTAGATACCATTTGGAGGCATTTAATGTTCGAGCAAAAACGGCTGATTTTCGACAAAAGAGATAACACCCCCCCATTACGTCATGCTTCAGAAATGTGGAAAATGGTCCGTTTTCAAATGTTTTATTTTTGAACGTCAGTTCACATTTGTAGGTGGATCATCAGTGTTAGAGCTAAAATTAGCATGTTTAAAGTGATTTTCATGCTTCCAGGGGCTCGGGAAGTTAATTAAATACCATTTGGAGGCATTTAATGTTCGAGCAAAAACAGCTGATTTTCGACAAAAGAGATAACACCCCCCCATTACGTCATGCTTCAGAAATGTGGAAAATGGTCCGTTTTCAAATGTTTAATTTTTGAACGTCAGTTCACATTTGTAGGTGGATCATCAGTGTTAGAGCTAAAATTAGCATGTTTAAAGTGATTTTCATGCTTCCAGGGGCCCAAAACACAAGATTTATGGAATGGTTAAAAGTGCATGAAAATGGCCAATTTACTCACTCTGAGTTCTCAAAAAGGGTTTCTTCACCCCGGGAAGTTAATTAAATACCATTTGGAGGCATTTAATGTTCGAGCAAAAACGGCTGATTTTCGACAAAAGAGATAACACCCCCCCATTACGTCATGCTTCAGAAATGTGGAAAATGGTCCGTTTTCAAATGTTTTATTTTTGAACGTCAGTTCACATTTGTAGGTGGATCATCAGTGTTAGAGCTAAAATTAGCATGTTTAAAGTGATTTTCATGCTTCCAGGGGCTCGGGAAGTTAATTAAATACCATTTGGAGGCATTTAATGTTCGAGCAAAAACGGCTGATTTTCGACAAAAGAGATAACACCCCCCCATTACGTCATGCTTCAGAAATGTGGAAAATGGTCCGTTTTCAAATGTTTTATTTTTGAACGTCAGTTCACATTTGTAGGTGGATCATCAGTGTTAGAGCTAAAATTAGCATGTTTAAAGTGATTTTCATGCTTCCAGGGGCCCAAAACACAAGATTTATGGAATGGTTAAAAGTGCATGAAAATGGCCAATTTACTCACTCTGAGTTCTCAAAAAGGGTTTCTTCACCCCGGGAAGTGAAATAAATACCATTTGGAGGCATTTAATGTTCGAGCAAAAACAGCAGATTTTCGACAAAAGAGATAACACCCCCCCATTACGTCATGCTTCAGAAATGTGGAAAATGGTCCGTTTTCAAATGTTTTATTTTTGAACGTCAGTTCACATTTGTAGGTGGATCATCAGTGTTAGAGCTAAAATTAGCATGTTTAAAGTGATTTTCATGCTTCCAGGGGCTCGGGAAGTTAATTAAATACCATTTGGAGGCATTTAATGTTCGAGCAAAAACGGCTGATTTTCGACAAAAGAGATAACACCCCCCCATTACGTCATGCTTCAGAAATGTGGAAAATGGTCCGTTTTCAAATGTTTAATTTTTGAACGTCAGTTCACATTTGTAGGTGGATCATCAGTGTTAGAGCTAAAATTAGCATGTTTAAAGTGATTTTCATGCTTCCAGGGGCCCAAAACACAAGATTTATGGAATGGTTAAAAGTGCATGAAAATGGCCAATTTACTCACTCTGAGTTCTCAAAAAGGGTTTCTTCACCCCGGGAAGTTAATTAAATACCATTTGGAGGCATTTAATGTTCGAGCAAAAACGGCTGATTTTCGACAAAAGAGATAACACCCCCCCATTACGTCATGCTTCAGAAATGTGGAAAATGGTCCGTTTTCAAATGTTTTATTTTTGAACGTCAGTTCACATTTGTAGGTGGATCATCAGTGTTAGAGCTAAAATTAGCATGTTTAAAGTGATTTTCATGCTTCCAGGGGCTCGGGAAGTTAATTAAATACCATTTAGAGGCATTTAATGTTCGAGCAAAAACGGCTGATTTTCGACAAAAGAGATAACACCCCCCCATTACGTCATGCTTCAGAAATGTGGAAAATGGTCCGTTTTCAAATGTTTTATTTTTGAACGTCAGTTCACATTTGTAGGTGGATCATCAGTGTTAGAGCTAAAATTAGCATGTTTAAAGTGATTTTCATGCTTCCAGGGGCCCAAAACACAAGATTTATGGAATGGTTAAAAGTGCATGAAAATGGCCAATTTACTCACTCTGAGTTCTCAAAAAGGGTTTCTTCACCCAGGGAAGTTAATTAAATACCATTTGGAGGCATTTAATGTTCGAGCAAAAACGGCTGATTTTCGACAAAAGAGATAACACCCCCCCATTACGTCATGCTTCAGAAATGTGGAAAATGGTCCGTTTTAAAAATGTTTTATTTTTGAACGTCAGTTCACATTTGTAGGTGGATCATCAGTGTTAGAGCTAAAATTAGCATGTTTAAAGTGATTTTCATGCTTCCAGGGGCCCAAAACACAAGATTAATGGAATGGTTAAAAGTGCATGAAAATGGCCAATTTACTCACTCTGAGTTCTCAAAAAGGGTTTCTTCACCCCGGGAAGTGAAATAAATACCATTTGGAGGCATTTAATGTTCGAGCAAAAACGGCTGATTTTCGACAAAAGAGATAACACCCCCCCATTACGTCATGCTTCAGAAATGTGGAAAATGGTCCGTTTTCAAATGTTTTATTTTTGAACGTCAGTTCACATTTGTAGGTGGATCATCAGTGTTAGAGCTAAAATTAGCATGTTTAAAGTGATTTTCATGCTTCCAGGGGCTCGGGAAGTTAATTAAATACCATTTGGAGGCATTTAATGTTCGAGCAAAAACGGCTGATTTTCGACAAAAGAGATAACACCCCCCCCATTACGTCATGCTTCAGAAATGTGGAAAATGGTCCGTTTTCAAATGTTTTATTTTTGAACGTCAGTTCACATTTGTAGGTGGATCATCAGTGTTAGAGCTAAAATTAGCATGTTTAAAGTGATTTTCATGCTTCCAGGGGCCCAAAACACAAGATTTATGGAATGGTTAAAAGTGCATGAAAATGGCCAATTTACTCACTCTGAGTTCTCAAAAAGGGTTTCTTCACCCCGGGAAGTTAATTAAATACCATTTGGAGGCATTTAATGTTCGAGCAAAAACGGCTGATTTTCGACAAAAGAGATAACACCCCCCCATTACGTCATGCTTCAGAAATGTGGAAAATGGTCCGTTTTCAAATGTTTTATTTTTGAACGTCAGTTCACATTTGTAGGTGGATCATCAGTGTTAGAGCTAAAATTAGCATGTTTAAAGTGATTTTCATGCTTCCAGGGGCTCGGGAAGTTAATTAAATACCATTTGGATGCATTTAATGTTCGAGCAAAAACGGCTGATTTTCGACAAAAGAAATAACACCCCCCCATTACGTCATGCTTCAGAAATGTGGAAAATGGTCCGTTTTCAAATGTTTTATTTTTGAACGTCAGTTCACATTTGTAGGTGGATCATCAGTGTTAGAGCTAAAATTAGCATGTTTAAAGTGATTTTCATGCTTCCAGGGGCCCAAAACACAAGATTTATGGAATGGTTAAAAGTGCATGAAAATGGCCAATTTACTCACTCTGAGTTCTCAAAAAGGGTTTCTTCACCCCGGGAAGTGAAATAAATTCCATTTGGAGGCATTTAATGTTCGAGCAAAAACGGCTGATTTTCGACAAAAGAGATAACACCCCCCCATTACGTCATGCTTCAGAAATGTGGAAAATGGTCCGTTTTCAAATGTTTTATTTTTGAACGTCAGTTCACATTTGTAGGTGGATCATCAGTGTTAGAGCTAAAATTAGCATGTTTAAAGTGATTTTCATGCTTCCAGGGGCTCGGGAAGTGAAATAAATACCATTTGGAGGCATTTAATGTTCGAGCAAAAACGGCTGATTTTCGACAAAAGAGATAACACCCCCCCATTACGTCATGCTTCAGAAATGTGGAAAATGGTCCGTTTTCAAATGTTTTATTTTTGAACGTCAGTTCACATTTGTAGGTGGATCATCAGTGTTAGAGCTAAAATTAGCATGTTTAAAGTGATTTTCATGCTTCCAGGGGCCCAAAACACAAGATTTATGGAATGGTTAAAAGTGCATGAAAATGGCCAATTTACTCACTCTGAGTTCTCAAAAAGGGTTTCTTCACCCCGGGAAGTTAATTAAATACCATTTGGAGGCATTTAATGTTCGAGCAAAAACGGCTGATTTTCGACAAAAGAGATAACACCCCCCCATTACGTCATGCTTCAGAAATGTGGAAGATGGTCCGTTTTCAAATGTTTTATTTTTGAACGTCAGTTCACATTTGTAGGTGGATCATCAGTGTTAGAGCTAAAATTAGCATGTTTAAAGTGATTTTCATGCTTCCAGGGGCCCAAAACACAAGATTTATGGAATGGTTAAAAGTGCATGAAAATGGCCAATTTACTCACTCTGAGTTCTCAAAAAGGGTTTCTTCACCCCGGGAAGTGAAATAAATACCATTTGGAGGCATTTACTGTTCGAGCAAAAACGGCTGATTTTCGACAAAAGAGATAACACCCCCCCATTACGTCATGCTTCAGAAATGTGGAAAATGGTCCGTTTTCAAATGTTTTATTTTTGAACGTCAGTTCACATTTGTAGGTGGATCATCAGTGTTAGAGCTAAAATTAGCATGTTTAAAGTGATTTTCATGCTTCCAGGGGCTCGGGAAGTGAAATAAATACCATTTGGAGGCATTTAATGTTCGAGCAAAAACGGCTGATTTTCGACAAAAGAGATAACACCCCCCCCATTACGTCAAGCTTCAGAAATGTGGAAAATGGTCCGTTTTCAAATGTTTTATTTTTGAACGTCAGTTCACATTTGTAGGTGGATCATCAGTGTTAGAGCTAAAATTAGCATGTTTAAAGTGATTTTCATGCTTCCAGGGGCTCGGGAAGTGAAATAAATACCATTTGGAGGCATTTAATGTTCGAGCAAAAACGGCTGATTTTCGACAAAAGAGATAACACCCCCCCATTACGTCATGCTTCAGAAATGTGGAAAATAGTCCGTTTTCAAATGTTTTATTTTTGAACGTCAGTTCACATTTGTAGGTGGATCATCAGTGTTAGAGCTAAAATTAGCATGTTTAAAGTGATTTTCATGCTTCCAGGGGCCCAAAACACAAGATTTATGGAATGGTTAAAAGTGCATGAAAATGGCCAATTTACTCACTCTGAGTTCTCAAAAAGGGTTTCTTCACCCCGGGAAGTTAATTAAATACCATTTGGAGGCATTTAATGTTCGAGCAAAAACGGCTGATTTTCGACAAAAGAGATAACACCCCCCCATTACGTCATGCTTCAGAAATGTGGAAAATGGTCCGTTTTCAAATGTTTTATTTTTGAACGTCAGTTCACATTTGTAGGTGGATCATCAGTGTTAGAGCTAAAATTAGCATGTTTAAAGTGATTTTCATGCTTCCAGGGGCTCGGGAAGTTAATTAAATACCATTTGGAGGCATTTAATGTTCGAGCAAAAACGGCTGATTTTCGACAAAAGAGATAACACCCCCCCCATTACGTCATGCTTCAGAAATGTGGAAAATGGTCCGTTTTCAAATGTTTTATTTTTGAACGTCAGTTCACATTTGTAGGTGGATCATCAGTGTTAGAGCTAAAATTAGCATGTTTAAAGTGATTTTCATGCTTCCAGGGGCCCAAAACACAAGATTTATGGAATGGTTAAAAGTGCATGAAAATGGCCAATTTACTCACTCTGAGTTCTCAAAAAGGGTTTCTTCACCCCGGGAAGTTAATTAAATACCATTTGGAGGCATTTAATGTTCGAGCAAAAACGGCTGATTTTCGACAAAAGAGATAACACCCCCCCATTACGTCATGCTTCAGAAATGTGGAAAATGGTCCGTTTTCAAATGTTTTATTTTTGAACGTCAGTTCACATTTGTAGGTGGATCATCAGTGTTAGAGCTAAAATTAGCATGTTTAAAGTGATTTTCATGCTTCCAGGGGCTCGGGAAGTTAATTAAATACCATTTGGATGCATTTAATGTTCGAGCAAAAACGGCTGATTTTCGACAAAAGAGATAACACCCCCCCATTACGTCATGCTTCAGAAATGTGGAAAATGGTCCGTTTTCAAATGTTTTATTTTTGAACGTCAGTTCACATTTGTAGGTGGATCATCAGTGTTAGAGCTAAAATTAGCATGTTTAAAGTGATTTTCATGCTTCCAGGGGCCCAAAACACAAGATTTATGGAATGGTTAAAAGTGCATGAAAATGGCCAATTTACTCACTCTGAGTTCTCAAAAAGGGTTTCTTCACCCCGGGAAGTGAAATAAATTCCATTTGGAGGCATTTAATGTTCGAGCAAAAACGGCTGATTTTCGACAAAAGAGATAACACCCCCCCATTACGTCATGCTTCAGAAATGTGGAAAATGGTCCGTTTTCAAATGTTTTATTTTTGAACGTCAGTTCACATTTGTAGGTGGATCATCAGTGTTAGAGCTAAAATTAGCATGTTTAAAGTGATTTTCATGCTTCCAGGGGCTCGGGAAGTGAAATAAATACCATTTGGAGGCTTTTAATGTTCGAGCAAAAACGGCTGATTTTCGACAAAAGAGATAACACCCCCCCATTACGTCATGCTTCAGAAATGTGGAAAATGGTCCGTTTTCAAATGTTTTATTTTTGAACGTCAGTTCACATTTGTAGGTGGATCATCAGTGTTAGAGCTAAAATTAGCATGTTTAAAGTGATTTTCATGCTTCCAGGGGCCCAAAACACAAGATTTATGGAATGGTTAAAAGTGCATGAAAATGGCCAATTTACTCACTCTGAGTTCTCAAAAAGGGTTTCTTCACCCCGGGAAGTTAATTAAATACCATTTGGAGGCATTTAATGTTCGAGCAAAAACGGCTGATTTTCGACAAAAGAGATAACACCCCCCCATTACGTCATGCTTCAGAAATGTGGAAAATGGTCCGTTTTCAAATGTTTTATTTTTGAACGTCAGTTCACATTTGTAGGTGGATCATCAGTGTTAGAGCTAAAATTAGCATGTTTAAAGTGATTTTCATGCTTCCAGGGGCCCAAAACACAAGATTTATGGAATGGTTAAAAGTGCATGAAAATGGCCAATTTACTCACTCTGAGTTCTCAAAAAGGGTTTCTTCACCCCGGGAAGTGAAATAAATACCATTTGGAGGCATTTACTGTTCGAGCAAAAACGGCTGATTTTCGACAAAAGAGATAACACCCCCCCATTACGTCATGCTTCAGAAATGTGGAAAATGGTCCGTTTTCAAATGTTTTATTTTTGAACGTCAGTTCACATTTGTAGGTGGATCATCAGTGTTAGAGCTAAAATTAGCATGTTTAAAGTGATTTTCATGCTTCCAGGGGCTCGGGAAGTGAAATAAATACCATTTGGAGGCATTTAATGTTCGAGCAAAAACGGCTGATTTTCGACAAAAGAGATAACACCCCCCCCATTACGTCAAGCTTCAGAAATGTGGAAAATGGTCCGTTTTCAAATGTTTTATTTTTGAACGTCAGTTCACATTTGTAGGTGGATCATCAGTGTTAGAGCTAAAATTAGCATGTTTAAAGTGATTTTCATGCTTCCAGGGGCTCGGGAAGTTAATTAAATACCATTTGGATGCATTTAATGTTCGAGCAAAAACGGCTGATTTTCGACAAAAGAGATAACACCCCCCCATTACGTCATGCTTCAGAAATGTGGAAAATGGTCCGTTTTCAAATGTTTTATTTTTGAACGTCAGTTCACATTTGTAGGTGGATCATCAGTGTTAGAGCTAAAATTAGCATGTTTAAAGTGATTTTCATGCTTCCAGGGGCCCAAAACACAAGATTTATGGAATGGTTAAAAGTGCATGAAAATGGCCAATTTACTCACTCTGAGTTCTCAAAAAGGGTTTCTTCACCCCGGGAAGTGAAATAAATTCCATTTGGAGGCATTTAATGTTCGAGCAAAAACGGCTGATTTTCGACAAAAGAGATAACACCCCCCCATTACGTCATGCTTCAGAAATGTGGAAAATGGTCCGTTTTCAAATGTTTTATTTTTGAACGTCAGTTCACATTTGTAGGTGGATCATCAGTGTTAGAGCTAAAATTAGCATGTTTAAAGTGATTTTCATGCTTCCAGGGGCTCGGGAAGTGAAATAAATACCATTTGGAGGCTTTTAATGTTCGAGCAAAAACGGCTGATTTTCGACAAAAGAGATAACACCCCCCCATTACGTCATGCTTCAGAAATGTGGAAAATGGTCCGTTTTCAAATGTTTTATTTTTGAACGTCAGTTCACATTTGTAGGTGGATCATCAGTGTTAGAGCTAAAATTAGCATGTTTAAAGTGATTTTCATGCTTCCAGGGGCCCAAAACACAAGATTTATGGAATGGTTAAAAGTGCATGAAAATGGCCAATTTACTCACTCTGAGTTCTCAAAAAGGGTTTCTTCACCCCGGGAAGTTAATTAAATACCATTTGGAGGCATTTAATGTTCGAGCAAAAACGGCTGATTTTCGACAAAAGAGATAACACCCCCCCATTACGTCATGCTTCAGAAATGTGGAAAATGGTCCGTTTTCAAATGTTTTATTTTTGAACGTCAGTTCACATTTGTAGGTGGATCATCAGTGTTAGAGCTAAAATTAGCATGTTTAAAGTGATTTTCATGCTTCCAGGGGCCCAAAACACAAGATTTATGGAATGGTTAAAAGTGCATGAAAATGGCCAATTTACTCACTCTGAGTTCTCAAAAAGGGTTTCTTCACCCCGGGAAGTGAAATAAATACCATTTGGAGGCATTTACTGTTCGAGCAAAAACGGCTGATTTTCGACAAAAGAGATAACACCCCCCCATTACGTCATGCTTCAGAAATGTGGAAAATGGTCCGTTTTCAAATGTTTTATTTTTGAACGTCAGTTCACATTTGTAGGTGGATCATCAGTGTTAGAGCTAAAATTAGCATGTTTAAAGTGATTTTCATGCTTCCAGGGGCTCGGGAAGTGAAATAAATACCATTTGGAGGCATTTAATGTTCGAGCAAAAACGGCTGATTTTCGACAAAAGAGATAACACCCCCCCCATTACGTCAAGCTTCAGAAATGTGGAAAATGGTCCGTTTTCAAATGTTTTATTTTTGAACGTCAGTTCACATTTGTAGGTGGATCATCAGTGTTAGAGCTAAAATTAGCATGTTTAAAGTGATTTTCATGCTTCCAGGGGCTCGGGAAGTGAAATAAATACCATTTGGAGGCATTTAATGTTCGAGCAAAAACGGCTGATTTTCGACAAAAGAGATAACACCCCCCCATTACGTCATGCTTCAGAAATGTGGAAAATAGTCCGTTTTCAAATGTTTTATTTTTGAACGTCAGTTCACATTTGTAGGTGGATCATCAGTGTTAGAGCTAAAATTAGCATGTTTAAAGTGATTTTCATGCTTCCAGGGGCCCAAAACACAAGATTTATGGAATGGTTAAAAGTGCATGAAAATGGCCAATTTACTCACTCTGAGTTCTCAAAAAGGGTTTCTTCACCCCGGGAAGTTAATTAAATACCATTTGGAGGCATTTAATGTTCGAGCAAAAACGGCTGATTTTCGACAAAAGAGATAACACCCCCCCATTACGTCATGCTTCAGAAATGTGGAAAATGGTCCGTTTTCAAATGTTTTATTTTTGAACGTCAGTTCACATTTGTAGGTGGATCATCAGTGTTAGAGCTAAAATTAGCATGTTTAAAGTGATTTTCATGCTTCCAGGGGCTCGGGAAGTTAATTAAATACCATTTGGAGGCATTTAATGTTCGAGCAAAAACGGCTGATTTTCGACAAAAGAGATAACACCCCCCCATTACGTCATGCTTCAGAAATGTGGAAAATGGTCCGTTTTCAAATGTTTTATTTTTGAACGTCAGTTCACATTTGTAGGTGGATCATCAGTGTTAGAGCTAAAATTAGCATGTTTAAAGTGATTTTCATGCTTCCAGGGGCCCAAAACACAAGATTTATGGAATGGTTAAAAGTGCATGAAAATGGCCAATTTACTCACTCTGAGTTCTCAAAAAGGGTTTCTTCACCCCGGGAAGTTAATTAAATACCATTTGGAGGCATTTAATGTTCAAGCAAAAACGGCTGATTTTCGACAAAAGAGATAACACCCCCCCATTATTTCATGCTTCAGAAATGTGGAAAATGGTCCGTTTTCAAATGTTTTATTTTTGAACGTCAGTTCACATTTGTAGGTGGATCATCAGTGTTAGAGCTAAAATTAGCATGTTAAAAGTGATTTTCATGCTTCCAGGGGCTCGGGAAGTTAATTAAATACCATTTGGAGGCATTTAATGTTCGAGCAAAAACGGCTGATTTTCGACAACAGAGATAACACCCCCCCATTACGTCATGCTTCAGAAATGTGGAAAATGGTCCATTTTCAAATGTTTTATTTTTGAACGTCAGTTCACTTTTGTAGGTGGATCATCAGTGTTAGAGCTAAAATTAGCATGTTTAAAGTGATTTTCATGCTTCCAGGGGCTCGGGAAGTTAATTAAATACCATTTGGAGGCATTTAATGTTCGAGCAAAAACGGCTGATTTTCGACAAAAGAGATAACACCCCCCCATTACGTCATGCTTCAGAAATGTGGAAAATGGTCCGTTTTCAAATGTTTTATTTTTGAACGTCAGTTCACATTTGTAGGTGGATCATCAGTGTTAGAGCTAAAATTAGCATGTTTAAAGTGATTTTCATGCTTCCAGGGGCCCAAAACACAAGATTTATGGAATGGTTAAAAGTGCATGAAAATGGCCAATTTACTCACTCTGAGTTCTCAAAAAGGGTTTCTTCACCCCGGGAAGTTAATTAAATACCATTTGGAGGCATTTAATGTTCGAGCAAAAATGGCTGATTTTCGACAAAAGAGATAACACCCCCCATTACGTCATGCTTCAGAAATGTGGAAAATGGTCCATTTTCAAATGTTTTATTTTTGAACGTCAGTTCACATTTGTAGGTGGATCATCAGTGTTAGAGCTAAAATTAGCATGTTTAAAGTGATTTTCATGCTTCCAGGGGCTCGGGAAGTTAATTAAATACCATTTGGAGGCATTTAATGTTCGAGCAAAAACGGCTGATTTTCGACAAAAGAGATAACACCCCCCCCATTACGTCATGCTTCAGAAATGTGGAAAATGGTCCGTTTTCAAATGTTTTATTTTTGAACGTCAGTTCACATTTGTAGGTGGATCATCAGTGTTAGAGCTAAAATTAGCATGTTTAAAGTGATTTTCATGCTTCCAGGGGCTCGGGAAGTTAATTAAATACCATTTGGAGGCATTTAATGTTCGAGCAAAAACGGCTGATTTTCGACAAAAGAGATAACACCCCCCCATTACGTCATGCTTCAGAAATGTGGAAAATGGTCCGTTTTCAAATGTTTTATTTTTGAACGTCAGTTCACATTTGTAGGTGGATCATCAGTGTTAGAGCTAAAATTAGCATGTTTAAAGTGATTTTCATGCTTCCAGGGGCCCAAAACACAAGATTAATGGAATGGTTAAAAGTGCATGAAAATGGCCAATTTACTCACTCTGAGTTCTCAAAAAGGGTTTCTTCACCCCGGGAAGTGAAATAAATACCATTTGGAGGCATTTAATGTTCGAGCAAAAACGGCTGATTTTCGACAAAAGAGATAACACCCCCCCATTACGTCATGCTTCAGAAATGTGGAAAATGGTCCGTTTTCAAATGTTTTATTTTTGAACGTCAGTTCACATTTGTAGGTGGATCATCAGTGTTAGAGCTAAAATTAGCATGTTTAAAGTGATTTTTATGCTTCCAGGGGCTTGGGAAGTTAATTAAATACCATTTGGAGGCATTTAATGTTCGAGCAAAAACGGCTGATTTTCGACAAAAGAGATAACACCCCCCCATTACGTCATGCTTCAGAAATGTGGAAAATGGTCCGTTTTCAAATGTTTTATTTTTGAACGTCAGTTCACATTTGTAGGTGGATCATCAGTGTTGGAGCTAAAATTAGCATGTTTAAAGTGATTTTCATGCTTCCAGGGGCTCGGGAAGTTAATTAAATACCATTTGGAGGCATTTAATGTTCGAGCAAAAACGGCTGATTTTCGACAAAAGAGATAACACCCCCCCATTACGTCATGCTTCAGAAATGTGGAAAATGGTCCGTTTTCAAATGTTTTATTTTTGAACGTCAGTTCACATTTGTAGGTGGATCATCAGTGTTAGAGCTAAAATTAGCATGTTTAAAGTGATTTTCATGCTTCCAGGGGCTCGGGAAGTTAATTAAATACCATTTGGAGGCATTTAATGTTCGAGCAAAAACGGCTGATTTTCGACAAAAGAGATAACACCCCCCCATTACGTCATGCTTCAGAAATGTGGAAAATGGTCCATTTTCAAATGTTTTATTTTTGAACGTCAGTTCACATTTGTAGGTGGATCATCAGTGTTAGAGCTAAAATTAGCATGTTTAAAGTGATTTTCATGCTTCCAGGGGCTCGGGAAGTTAATTAAATACCATTTGGAGGCATTTAATGTTCGAGCAAAAACGGCTGATTTTCGACAAAAGAGATAACACCCCCCCATTACGTCATGCTTCAGAAATGTGGAAAATGGTCCGTTTTCAAATGTTTTATTTTTGAACGTCAGTTCACATTTGTAGGTGGATCATCAGTGTTAGAGCTAAAATTAGCATGTTTAAAGTGATTTTCATGCTTCCAGGGGCTCGGGAAGTTAATTAAATACCATTTGGAGGCATTTAATGTTCGAGCAAAAACGGCTGATTTTCGACAAAAGAGATAACACCCCCCCATTACGTCATGCTTCAGAAATGTGGAAAATGGTCCGTTTTCAAATGTTTTATTTTTGAACGTCAGTTCACATTTGTAGGTGGATCATCAGTGTTAGAGCTAAAATTAGCATGTTTAAAGTGATTTTCATGCTTCCAGGGGCCCAAAACACAAGATTAATGGAATGGTTAAAAGTGCATGAAAATGGCCAATTTACTCACTCTGAGTTCTCAAAAAGGGTTTCTTCACCCCGGGAAGTGAAATAAATACCATTTGGAGGCATTTAATGTTCGAGCAAAAACGGCTGATTTTCGACAAAAGAGATAACACCCCCCCATTACGTCATGCTTCAGAAATGTGGAAAATGGTCCGTTTTCAAATGTTTTATTTTTGAACGTCAGTTCACATTTGTAGGTGGATCATCAGTGTTAGAGCTAAAATTAGCATGTTTAAAGTGATTTTCATGCTTCCAGGGGCTCGGGAAGTTAATTAAATACCATTTGGAGGCATTTAATGTTCGAGCAAAAACGGCTGATTTTCGACAAAAGAGATAACACCCCCCCATTACGTCATGCTTCAGAAATGTGGAAAATGGTCCGTTTTCAAATGTTTTATTTTTGAACGTCAGTTCACATTTGTAGGTGGATCATCAGTGTTAGAGCTAAAATTAGCATGTTTAAAGTGATTTTCATGCTTCCAGGGGCTCGGGAAGTTAATTAAATACCATTTGGAGGCATTTAATGTTCGAGCAAAAACGGCTGATTTTCGACAAAAGAGATAACACCCCCCCATTACGTCATGCTTCAGAAATGTGGAAAATGGTCCATTTTCAAATGTTTTATTTTTGAACGTCAGTTCACATTTGTAGGTGGATCATCAGTGTTAGAGCTAAAATTAGCATGTTTAAAGTGATTTTCATGCTTCCAGGGGCTCGGGAAGTTAATTAAATACCATTTGGAGGCATTTAATGTTCGAGCAAAAACGGCTGATTTTCGACAAAAGAGATAACACCCCCCCATTACGTCATGCTTCAGAAATGTGGAAAATGGTCCGTTTTCAAATGTTTTATTTTTGAACGTCAGTTCACATTTGTAGGTGGATCATCAGTGTTAGAGCTAAAATTAGCATGTTTAAAGTGATTTTCATGCTTCCAGGGGCTCGGGAAGTTAATTAAATACCATTTGGAGGCATTTAATGTTCGAGCAAAAACGGCTGATTTTCGACAAAAGAGATAACACCCCCCCATTACGTCATGCTTCAGAAATGTGGAAAATGGTCCGTTTTCAAATGTTTTATTTTTGAACGTCAGTTCACATTTGTAGGTGGATCATCAGTGTTAGAGCTAAAATTAGCATGTTTAAAGTGATTTTCATGCTTCCAGGGGCCCAAAACACAAGATTAATGGAATGGTTAAAAGTGCATGAAAATGGCCAATTTACTCACTCTGAGTTCTCAAAAAGGGTTTCTTCACCCCGGGAAGTGAAATAAATACCATTTGGAGGCATTTAATGTTCGAGCAAAAACGGCTGATTTTCGACAAAAGAGATAACACCCCCCCATTACGTCATGCTTCAGAAATGTGGAAAATGGTCCGTTTTCAAATGTTTTATTTTTGAACGTCAGTTCACATTTGTAGGTGGATCATCAGTGTTAGAGCTAAAATTAGCATGTTTAAAGTGATTTTCATGCTTCCAGGGGCTCGGGAAGTTAATTAAATACCATTTGGAGGCATTTAATGTTCGAGCAAAAACGGCTGATTTTCGACAAAAGAGATAACACCCCCCCATTACGTCATGCTTCAGAAATGTGGAAAATGGTCCGTTTTCAAATGTTTTATTTTTGAACGTCAGTTCACATTTGTAGGTGGATCATCAGTGTTAGAGCTAAAATTAGCATGTTTAAAGTGATTTTCATGCTTCCAGGGGCCCAAAACACAAGATTTATGGAATGGTTAAAAGTGCATGAAAATGGCCAATTTACTCACTCTGAGTTCTCAAAAAGGGTTTCTTCACCCCGGGAAGTGAAATAAATACCATTTGGAGGCATTTACTGTTCGAGCAAAAACGGCTGATTTTCGACAAAAGAGATAACACCCCCCCATTACGTCATGCTTCAGAAATGTGGAAAATGGTCCGTTTTCAAATGTTTTATTTTTGAACGTCAGTTCACATTTGTAGGTGGATCATCAGTGTTAGAGCTAAAATTAGCATGTTTAAAGTGATTTTCATGCTTCCAGGGGCTCGGGAAGTGAAATAAATACCATTTGGAGGCATTTAATGTTCGAGCAAAAACGGCTGATTTTCGACAAAAGAGATAACACCCCCCCCATTACGTCAAGCTTCAGAAATGTGGAAAATGGTCCGTTTTCAAATGTTTTATTTTTGAACGTCAGTTCACATTTGTAGGTGGATCATCAGTGTTAGAGCTAAAATTAGCATGTTTAAAGTGATTTTCATGCTTCCAGGGGCTCGGGAAGTGAAATAAATACCATTTGGAGGCATTTAATGTTCGAGCAAAAACGGCTGATTTTCGACAAAAGAGATAACACCCCCCCATTACGTCATGCTTCAGAAATGTGGAAAATAGTCCGTTTTCAAATGTTTTATTTTTGAACGTCAGTTCACATTTGTAGGTGGATCATCAGTGTTAGAGCTAAAATTAGCATGTTTAAAGTGATTTTCATGCTTCCAGGGGCCCAAAACACAAGATTTATGGAATGGTTAAAAGTGCATGAAAATGGCCAATTTACTCACTCTGAGTTCTCAAAAAGGGTTTCTTCACCCCGGGAAGTTAATTAAATACCATTTGGAGGCATTTAATGTTCGAGCAAAAACGGCTGATTTTCGACAAAAGAGATAACACCCCCCCATTACGTCATGCTTCAGAAATGTGGAAAATGGTCCGTTTTCAAATGTTTTATTTTTGAACGTCAGTTCACATTTGTAGGTGGATCATCAGTGTTAGAGCTAAAATTAGCATGTTTAAAGTGATTTTCATGCTTCCAGGGGCTCGGGAAGTTAATTAAATACCATTTGGAGGCATTTAATGTTCGAGCAAAAACGGCTGATTTTCGACAAAAGAGATAACACCCCCCCCATTACGTCATGCTTCAGAAATGTGGAAAATGGTCCGTTTTCAAATGTTTTATTTTTGAACGTCAGTTCACATTTGTAGGTGGATCATCAGTGTTAGAGCTAAAATTAGCATGTTTAAAGTGATTTTCATGCTTCCAGGGGCCCAAAACACAAGATTTATGGAATGGTTAAAAGTGCATGAAAATGGCCAATTTACTCACTCTGAGTTCTCAAAAAGGGTTTCTTCACCCCGGGAAGTTAATTAAATACCATTTGGAGGCATTTAATGTTCGAGCAAAAACGGCTGATTTTCGACAAAAGAGATAACACCCCCCCATTACGTCATGCTTCAGAAATGTGGAAAATGGTCCGTTTTCAAATGTTTTATTTTTGAACGTCAGTTCACATTTGTAGGTGGATCATCAGTGTTAGAGCTAAAATTAGCATGTTTAAAGTGATTTTCATGCTTCCAGGGGCTCGGGAAGTTAATTAAATACCATTTGGATGCATTTAATGTTCGAGCAAAAACGGCTGATTTTCGACAAAAGAGATAACACCCCCCCATTACGTCATGCTTCAGAAATGTGGAAAATGGTCCGTTTTCAAATGTTTTATTTTTGAACGTCAGTTCACATTTGTAGGTGGATCATCAGTGTTAGAGCTAAAATTAGCATGTTTAAAGTGATTTTCATGCTTCCAGGGGCCCAAAACACAAGATTTATGGAATGGTTAAAAGTGCATGAAAATGGCCAATTTACTCACTCTGAGTTCTCAAAAAGGGTTTCTTCACCCCGGGAAGTGAAATAAATTCCATTTGGAGGCATTTAATGTTCGAGCAAAAACGGCTGATTTTCGACAAAAGAGATAACACCCCCCCATTACGTCATGCTTCAGAAATGTGGAAAATGGTCCGTTTTCAAATGTTTTATTTTTGAACGTCAGTTCACATTTGTAGGTGGATCATCAGTGTTAGAGCTAAAATTAGCATGTTTAAAGTGATTTTCATGCTTCCAGGGGCTCGGGAAGTGAAATAAATACCATTTGGAGGCTTTTAATGTTCGAGCAAAAACGGCTGATTTTCGACAAAAGAGATAACACCCCCCCATTACGTCATGCTTCAGAAATGTGGAAAATGGTCCGTTTTCAAATGTTTTATTTTTGAACGTCAGTTCACATTTGTAGGTGGATCATCAGTGTTAGAGCTAAAATTAGCATGTTTAAAGTGATTTTCATGCTTCCAGGGGCCCAAAACACAAGATTTATGGAATGGTTAAAAGTGCATGAAAATGGCCAATTTACTCACTCTGAGTTCTCAAAAAGGGTTTCTTCACCCCGGGAAGTTAATTAAATACCATTTGGAGGCATTTAATGTTCGAGCAAAAACGGCTGATTTTCGACAAAAGAGATAACACCCCCCCATTACGTCATGCTTCAGAAATGTGGAAAATGGTCCGTTTTCAAATGTTTTATTTTTGAACGTCAGTTCACATTTGTAGGTGGATCATCAGTGTTAGAGCTAAAATTAGCATGTTTAAAGTGATTTTCATGCTTCCAGGGGCCCAAAACACAAGATTTATGGAATGGTTAAAAGTGCATGAAAATGGCCAATTTACTCACTCTGAGTTCTCAAAAAGGGTTTCTTCACCCCGGGAAGTGAAATAAATACCATTTGGAGGCATTTACTGTTCGAGCAAAAACGGCTGATTTTCGACAAAAGAGATAACACCCCCCCATTACGTCATGCTTCAGAAATGTGGAAAATGGTCCGTTTTCAAATGTTTTATTTTTGAACGTCAGTTCACATTTGTAGGTGGATCATCAGTGTTAGAGCTAAAATTAGCATGTTTAAAGTGATTTTCATGCTTCCAGGGGCTCGGGAAGTGAAATAAATACCATTTGGAGGCATTTAATGTTCGAGCAAAAACGGCTGATTTTCGACAAAAGAGATAACACCCCCCCCATTACGTCAAGCTTCAGAAATGTGGAAAATGGTCCGTTTTCAAATGTTTTATTTTTGAACGTCAGTTCACATTTGTAGGTGGATCATCAGTGTTAGAGCTAAAATTAGCATGTTTAAAGTGATTTTCATGCTTCCAGGGGCTCGGGAAGTTAATTAAATACCATTTGGATGCATTTAATGTTCGAGCAAAAACGGCTGATTTTCGACAAAAGAGATAACACCCCCCCATTACGTCATGCTTCAGAAATGTGGAAAATGGTCCGTTTTCAAATGTTTTATTTTTGAACGTCAGTTCACATTTGTAGGTGGATCATCAGTGTTAGAGCTAAAATTAGCATGTTTAAAGTGATTTTCATGCTTCCAGGGGCCCAAAACACAAGATTTATGGAATGGTTAAAAGTGCATGAAAATGGCCAATTTACTCACTCTGAGTTCTCAAAAAGGGTTTCTTCACCCCGGGAAGTGAAATAAATTCCATTTGGAGGCATTTAATGTTCGAGCAAAAACGGCTGATTTTCGACAAAAGAGATAACACCCCCCCATTACGTCATGCTTCAGAAATGTGGAAAATGGTCCGTTTTCAAATGTTTTATTTTTGAACGTCAGTTCACATTTGTAGGTGGATCATCAGTGTTAGAGCTAAAATTAGCATGTTTAAAGTGATTTTCATGCTTCCAGGGGCTCGGGAAGTGAAATAAATACCATTTGGAGGCTTTTAATGTTCGAGCAAAAACGGCTGATTTTCGACAAAAGAGATAACACCCCCCCATTACGTCATGCTTCAGAAATGTGGAAAATGGTCCGTTTTCAAATGTTTTATTTTTGAACGTCAGTTCACATTTGTAGGTGGATCATCAGTGTTAGAGCTAAAATTAGCATGTTTAAAGTGATTTTCATGCTTCCAGGGGCCCAAAACACAAGATTTATGGAATGGTTAAAAGTGCATGAAAATGGCCAATTTACTCACTCTGAGTTCTCAAAAAGGGTTTCTTCACCCCGGGAAGTTAATTAAATACCATTTGGAGGCATTTAATGTTCGAGCAAAAACGGCTGATTTTCGACAAAAGAGATAACACCCCCCCATTACGTCATGCTTCAGAAATGTGGAAAATGGTCCGTTTTCAAATGTTTTATTTTTGAACGTCAGTTCACATTTGTAGGTGGATCATCAGTGTTAGAGCTAAAATTAGCATGTTTAAAGTGATTTTCATGCTTCCAGGGGCCCAAAACACAAGATTTATGGAATGGTTAAAAGTGCATGAAAATGGCCAATTTACTCACTCTGAGTTCTCAAAAAGGGTTTCTTCACCCCGGGAAGTGAAATAAATACCATTTGGAGGCATTTACTGTTCGAGCAAAAACGGCTGATTTTCGACAAAAGAGATAACACCCCCCCATTACGTCATGCTTCAGAAATGTGGAAAATGGTCCGTTTTCAAATGTTTTATTTTTGAACGTCAGTTCACATTTGTAGGTGGATCATCAGTGTTAGAGCTAAAATTAGCATGTTTAAAGTGATTTTCATGCTTCCAGGGGCTCGGGAAGTGAAATAAATACCATTTGGAGGCATTTAATGTTCGAGCAAAAACGGCTGATTTTCGACAAAAGAGATAACACCCCCCCCATTACGTCAAGCTTCAGAAATGTGGAAAATGGTCCGTTTTCAAATGTTTTATTTTTGAACGTCAGTTCACATTTGTAGGTGGATCATCAGTGTTAGAGCTAAAATTAGCATGTTTAAAGTGATTTTCATGCTTCCAGGGGCTCGGGAAGTGAAATAAATACCATTTGGAGGCATTTAATGTTCGAGCAAAAACGGCTGATTTTCGACAAAAGAGATAACACCCCCCCATTACGTCATGCTTCAGAAATGTGGAAAATGGTCCGTTTTCAAATGTTTTATTTTTGAACGTCAGTTCACATTTGTAGGTGGATCATCAGTGTTAGAGCTAAAATTAGCATGTTTAAAGTGATTTTCATGCTTCCAGGGGCCCAAAACACAAGATTTATGGAATGGTTAAAAGTGCATGAAAATGGCCAATTTACTCACTCTGAGTTCTCAAAAAGGGTTTCTTCACCCCGGGAAGTTAATTAAATACCATTTGGAGGCATTTAATGTTCAAGCAAAAACGGCTGATTTTCGACAAAAGAGATAACACCCCCCCATTATTTCATGCTTCAGAAATGTGGAAAATGGTCCGTTTTCAAATGTTTTATTTTTGAACGTCAGTTCACATTTGTAGGTGGATCATCAGTGTTAGAGCTAAAATTAGCATGTTAAAAGTGATTTTCATGCTTCCAGGGGCTCGGGAAGTTAATTAAATACCATTTGGAGGCATTTAATGTTCGAGCAAAAACGGCTGATTTTCGACAACAGAGATAACACCCCCCCATTACGTCATGCTTCAGAAATGTGGAAAATGGTCCATTTTCAAATGTTTTATTTTTGAACGTCAGTTCACTTTTGTAGGTGGATCATCAGTGTTAGAGCTAAAATTAGCATGTTTAAAGTGATTTTCATGCTTCCAGGGGCTCGGGAAGTTAATTAAATACCATTTGGAGGCATTTAATGTTCGAGCAAAAACGGCTGATTTTCGACAAAAGAGATAACACCCCCCCATTACGTCATGCTTCAGAAATGTGGAAAATGGTCCGTTTTCAAATGTTTTATTTTTGAACGTCAGTTCACATTTGTAGGTGGATCATCAGTGTTAGAGCTAAAATTAGCATGTTTAAAGTGATTTTCATGCTTCCAGGGGCCCAAAACACAAGATTTATGGAATGGTTAAAAGTGCATGAAAATGGCCAATTTACTCACTCTGAGTTCTCAAAAAGGGTTTCTTCACCCCGGGAAGTTAATTAAATACCATTTGGAGGCATTTAATGTTCGAGCAAAAATGGCTGATTTTCGACAAAAGAGATAACACCCCCCATTACGTCATGCTTCAGAAATGTGGAAAATGGTCCATTTTCAAATGTTTTATTTTTGAACGTCAGTTCACATTTGTAGGTGGATCATCAGTGTTAGAGCTAAAATTAGCATGTTTAAAGTGATTTTCATGCTTCCAGGGGCTCGGGAAGTTAATTAAATACCATTTGGAGGCATTTAATGTTCGAGCAAAAACGGCTGATTTTCGACAAAAGAGATAACACCCCCCCCATTACGTCATGCTTCAGAAATGTGGAAAATGGTCCGTTTTCAAATGTTTTATTTTTGAACGTCAGTTCACATTTGTAGGTGGATCATCAGTGTTAGAGCTAAAATTAGCATGTTTAAAGTGATTTTCATGCTTCCAGGGGCTCGGGAAGTTAATTAAATACCATTTGGAGGCATTTAATGTTCGAGCAAAAACGGCTGATTTTCGACAAAAGAGATAACACCCCCCCATTACGTCATGCTTCAGAAATGTGGAAAATGGTCCGTTTTCAAATGTTTTATTTTTGAACGTCAGTTCACATTTGTAGGTGGATCATCAGTGTTAGAGCTAAAATTAGCATGTTTAAAGTGATTTTCATGCTTCCAGGGGCCCAAAACACAAGATTAATGGAATGGTTAAAAGTGCATGAAAATGGCCAATTTACTCACTCTGAGTTCTCAAAAAGGGTTTCTTCACCCCGGGAAGTGAAATAAATACCATTTGGAGGCATTTAATGTTCGAGCAAAAACGGCTGATTTTCGACAAAAGAGATAACACCCCCCCATTACGTCATGCTTCAGAAATGTGGAAAATGGTCCGTTTTCAAATGTTTTATTTTTGAACGTCAGTTCACATTTGTAGGTGGATCATCAGTGTTAGAGCTAAAATTAGCATGTTTAAAGTGATTTTTATGCTTCCAGGGGCTTGGGAAGTTAATTAAATACCATTTGGAGGCATTTAATGTTCGAGCAAAAACGGCTGATTTTCGACAAAAGAGATAACACCCCCCCATTACGTCATGCTTCAGAAATGTGGAAAATGGTCCGTTTTCAAATGTTTTATTTTTGAACGTCAGTTCACATTTGTAGGTGGATCATCAGTGTTGGAGCTAAAATTAGCATGTTTAAAGTGATTTTCATGCTTCCAGGGGCTCGGGAAGTTAATTAAATACCATTTGGAGGCATTTAATGTTCGAGCAAAAACGGCTGATTTTCGACAAAAGAGATAACACCCCCCCATTACGTCATGCTTCAGAAATGTGGAAAATGGTCCGTTTTCAAATGTTTTATTTTTGAACGTCAGTTCACATTTGTAGGTGGATCATCAGTGTTAGAGCTAAAATTAGCATGTTTAAAGTGATTTTCATGCTTCCAGGGGCTCGGGAAGTTAATTAAATACCATTTGGAGGCATTTAATGTTCGAGCAAAAACGGCTGATTTTCGACAAAAGAGATAACACCCCCCCATTACGTCATGCTTCAGAAATGTGGAAAATGGTCCATTTTCAAATGTTTTATTTTTGAACGTCAGTTCACATTTGTAGGTGGATCATCAGTGTTAGAGCTAAAATTAGCATGTTTAAAGTGATTTTCATGCTTCCAGGGGCTCGGGAAGTTAATTAAATACCATTTGGAGGCATTTAATGTTCGAGCAAAAACGGCTGATTTTCGACAAAAGAGATAACACCCCCCCATTACGTCATGCTTCAGAAATGTGGAAAATGGTCCGTTTTCAAATGTTTTATTTTTGAACGTCAGTTCACATTTGTAGGTGGATCATCAGTGTTAGAGCTAAAATTAGCATGTTTAAAGTGATTTTCATGCTTCCAGGGGCTCGGGAAGTTAATTAAATACCATTTGGAGGCATTTAATGTTCGAGCAAAAACGGCTGATTTTCGACAAAAGAGATAACACCCCCCCATTACGTCATGCTTCAGAAATGTGGAAAATGGTCCGTTTTCAAATGTTTTATTTTTGAACGTCAGTTCACATTTGTAGGTGGATCATCAGTGTTAGAGCTAAAATTAGCATGTTTAAAGTGATTTTCATGCTTCCAGGGGCCCAAAACACAAGATTAATGGAATGGTTAAAAGTGCATGAAAATGGCCAATTTACTCACTCTGAGTTCTCAAAAAGGGTTTCTTCACCCCGGGAAGTGAAATAAATACCATTTGGAGGCATTTAATGTTCGAGCAAAAACGGCTGATTTTCGACAAAAGAGATAACACCCCCCCATTACGTCATGCTTCAGAAATGTGGAAAATGGTCCGTTTTCAAATGTTTTATTTTTGAACGTCAGTTCACATTTGTAGGTGGATCATCAGTGTTAGAGCTAAAATTAGCATGTTTAAAGTGATTTTCATGCTTCCAGGGGCTCGGGAAGTTAATTAAATACCATTTGGAGGCATTTAATGTTCGAGCAAAAACGGCTGATTTTCGACAAAAGAGATAACACCCCCCCATTACGTCATGCTTCAGAAATGTGGAAAATGGTCCGTTTTCAAATGTTTTATTTTTGAACGTCAGTTCACATTTGTAGGTGGATCATCAGTGTTAGAGCTAAAATTAGCATGTTTAAAGTGATTTTCATGCTTCCAGGGGCTCGGGAAGTTAATTAAATACCATTTGGAGGCATTTAATGTTCGAGCAAAAACGGCTGATTTTCGACAAAAGAGATAACACCCCCCCATTACGTCATGCTTCAGAAATGTGGAAAATGGTCCATTTTCAAATGTTTTATTTTTGAACGTCAGTTCACATTTGTAGGTGGATCATCAGTGTTAGAGCTAAAATTAGCATGTTTAAAGTGATTTTCATGCTTCCAGGGGCTCGGGAAGTTAATTAAATACCATTTGGAGGCATTTAATGTTCGAGCAAAAACGGCTGATTTTCGACAAAAGAGATAACACCCCCCCATTACGTCATGCTTCAGAAATGTGGAAAATGGTCCGTTTTCAAATGTTTTATTTTTGAACGTCAGTTCACATTTGTAGGTGGATCATCAGTGTTAGAGCTAAAATTAGCATGTTTAAAGTGATTTTCATGCTTCCAGGGGCTCGGGAAGTTAATTAAATACCATTTGGAGGCATTTAATGTTCGAGCAAAAACGGCTGATTTTCGACAAAAGAGATAACACCCCCCCATTACGTCATGCTTCAGAAATGTGGAAAATGGTCCGTTTTCAAATGTTTTATTTTTGAACGTCAGTTCACATTTGTAGGTGGATCATCAGTGTTAGAGCTAAAATTAGCATGTTTAAAGTGATTTTCATGCTTCCAGGGGCCCAAAACACAAGATTAATGGAATGGTTAAAAGTGCATGAAAATGGCCAATTTACTCACTCTGAGTTCTCAAAAAGGGTTTCTTCACCCCGGGAAGTGAAATAAATACCATTTGGAGGCATTTAATGTTCGAGCAAAAACGGCTGATTTTCGACAAAAGAGATAACACCCCCCCATTACGTCATGCTTCAGAAATGTGGAAAATGGTCCGTTTTCAAATGTTTTATTTTTGAACGTCAGTTCACATTTGTAGGTGGATCATCAGTGTTAGAGCTAAAATTAGCATGTTTAAAGTGATTTTCATGCTTCCAGGGGCTCGGGAAGTTAATTAAATACCATTTGGAGGCATTTAATGTTCGAGCAAAAACGGCTGATTTTCGACAAAAGAGATAACACCCCCCCATTACGTCATGCTTCAGAAATGTGGAAAATGGTCCGTTTTCAAATGTTTTATTTTTGAACGTCAGTTCACATTTGTAGGTGGATCATCAGTGTTAGAGCTAAAATTAGCATGTTTAAAGTGATTTTCATGCTTCCAGGGGCTCGGGAAGTTGATTAAATACCATTTGGAGGCATTTAATGTTCGAGCAAAAACGGCTGATTTTCGACAAAAGAGATAACACCCCCCCATTACGTCATGCTTCAGAAATGTGGAAAATGGTCCGTTTTCAAATGTTTTATTTTTGAACGTCAGTTCACATTTGTAGGTGGATCATCAGTGTTAGAGCTAAAATTAGCATGTTTAAAGTGATTTTCATGCTTCCAGGGGCCCAAAACACAAGATTTATGGAATGGTTAAAAGTGCATGAAAATGGCCAATTTACTCACTCTGAGTTCTCAAAAAGGGTTTCTTCACCCCGGGAAGTTAATTAAATACCATTTGGAGGCATTTAATGTTCAAGCAAAAACGGCTGATTTTCGACAAAAGAGATAACACCCCCCCATTATTTCATGCTTCAGAAATGTGGAAAATGGTCCGTTTTCAAATGTTTTATTTTTGAACGTCAGTTCACATTTGTAGGTGGATCATCAGTGTTAGAGCTAAAATTAGCATGTTTAAAGTGATTTTCATGCTTCCAGGGGCTTGGGAAGTTAATTAAATACCATTTGGAGGCATTTAATGTTCGAGCAAAAACGGCTGATTTTCGACAAAAGAGATAACACCCCCCCATTACGTCATGCTTCAGAAATGTGGAAAATGGTCCGTTTTCAAATGTTTTATTTTTGAACGTCAGTTCACATTTGTAGGTGGATCATCAGTGTTGGAGCTAAAATTAGCATGTTTAAAGTGATTTTCATGCTTCCAGGGGCTCGGGAAGTTAATTAAATACCATTTGGAGGCATTTAATGTTCGAGCAAAAACGGCTGATTTTCGACAAAAGAGATAACACCCCCCCATTACGTCATGCTTCAGAAATGTGGAAAATGGTCCGTTTTCAAATGTTTTATTTTTGAACGTCAGTTCACATTTGTAGGTGGATCATCAGTGTTAGAGCTAAAATTAGCATGTTTAAAGTGATTTTCATGCTTCCAGGGGCCCAAAACACAAGATTTATGGAATGGTTAAAAGTGCATGAAAATGGCCAATTTACTCACTCTGAGTTCTCAAAAAGGGTTTCTTCACCCCGGGAAGTTAATTAAATACCATTTGGAGGCATTTAATGTTCGAGCAAAAATGGCTGATTTTCGACAAAAGAGATAACACCCCCCCATTACGTCATGCTTCAGAAATGTGGAAAATGGTCCGTTTTCAAATGTTTTATTTTTGAACGTCAGTTCACATTTGTAGGTGGATCATCAGTGTTAGAGCTAAAATTAGCATGTTTAAAGTGATTTTCATGCTTCCAGGGGCTCGGGAAGTTAATTAAATACCATTTGGAGGCATTTAATGTTCGAGCAAAAACGGCTGATTTTCGACAAAAGAGATAACACCCCCCCATTACGTCATGCTTCAGAAATGTGGAAAATGGTCCGTTTTCAAATGTTTTATTTTTGAACGTCAGTTCACATTTGTAGGTGGATCATCAGTGTTAGAGCTAAAATTAGCATGTTTAAAGTGATTTTCATGCTTCCAGGGGCTCGGGAAGTTAATTAAATACCATTTGGAGGCATTTAATGTTCGAGCAAAAACGGCTGATTTTCGACAAAAGAGATAACACCCCCCCATTACGTCATGCTTCAGAAATGTGGAAAATGGTCCGTTTTCAAATGTTTTATTTTTGAACGTCAGTTCACATTTGTAGGTGGATCATCAGTGTTAGAGCTAAAATTAGCATGTTTAAAGTGATTTTCATGCTTCCAGGGGCTCGGGAAGTTAATTAAATACCATTTGGAGGCATTTAATGTTCGAGCAAAAACGGCTGATTTTCGACAAAAGAGATAACACCCCCCCATTACGTCATGCTTCAGAAATGTGGAAAATGGTCCGTTTTCAAATGTTTTATTTTTGAACGTCAGTTCACATTTGTAGGTGGATCATCAGTGTTAGAGCTAAAATTAGCATGTTTAAAGTGATTTTCATGCTTCCAGGGGCTCGGGAAGTTAATTAAATACCATTTGGAGGCATTGAATGTTCGAGCAAAAACGGCTGATTTTCGACAAAAGAGATAACACCCCTCCATTACGTCATGCTTCAGAAATGTGGAAAATGGTCCTTTTTCAAATGTTTTATTTTTGAACGTCAGTTCACATTTGTAGGTGGATCATCAGTGTTAGAGCTAAAATTAGCATGTTTAAAGTGATTTTCGTGCTTCCAGGGGCTCGGGAAGTTAATTAAATACCATTTGGAGGCATTTAATGTTCGAGCAAAAACGGCTGATTTTCGACAAAAGAGATAACACCCCCCCCCATTACGTCATGCTTCAGAAATGTGGAAAATGGTCCGTTTTCAAATGTTTTATTTTTGAACGTCAGTTCACATTTGTAGGTGGATCATCAGTGTTAGAGCTAAAATTAGCATGTTTAAAGTGATTTTCATGCTTCCAGGGGCTCGGGAAGTGAAATAAATACCATTTGGAGGCATTTAATGTTCGAGCAAAAACGGCTGATTTTCGACAAAAGAGATAACACCCCCCCATTACGTCATGCTTCAGAAATGTGGAAAATGGCCCGTTTTCAAATGTTTTATTTTTGAACGTCAGTTCACATTTGTAGGTGGATCATCAGTGTTAGAGCTAAAATTAGCATGTTTAAAGTGATTTTCATGCTTCCAGGGGCCCAAAACACAAGATTTATGGAATGGTTAAAAGTGCATGAAAATGGCCAATTTACTCACTCTGAGTTCTAAAAAAGGGTTTCTTCACCCCGGGAAGTTAATTAAATACCATTTGGAGGCATTTAATGTTCGAGCAAAAACGGCTGATTTTCGACAAAAGAGATAACACCCCCCCATTACGTCATGCTTCAGAAATGTGGAAAATGGTCCGTTTTCAAATGTTTTATTTTTGAACGTCAGTTCACATTTGTAGGTGGATCATCAGTGTTAGAGCTAAAATTAGCATGTTTAAAGTGATTTTCATGCTTCCAGGGGCTCGGGAAGTTAATTAAATACCATTTGGATGCATTTAATGTTCGAGCAAAAACGGCTGATTTTCGACAAAAGAGATAACACCCCCCCATTACGTCATGCTTCAGAAATGTGGAAAATGGTCCGTTTTCAAATGTTTTATTTTTGAACGTCAGTTCACATTTGTAGGTGGATCATCAGTGTTAGAGCTAAAATTAGCATGTTTAAAGTGATTTTCATGCTTCCAGGGGCTCGGGAAGTTGATTAAATACCATTTGGAGGCATTTAATGTTCGAGCAAAAACGGCTGATTTTCGACAAAAGAGATAACACCCCCCCATTACGTCATGCTTCAGAAATGTGGAAAATGGTCCGTTTTCAAATGTTTTATTTTTGAACGTCAGTTCACATTTGTAGGTGGATCATCAGTGTTAGAGCTAAAATTAGCATGTTTAAAGTGATTTTCATGCTTCCAGGGGCCCAAAACACAAGATTTATGGAATGGTTAAAAGTGCATGAAAATGGCCAATTTACTCACTCTGAGTTCTCAAAAAGGGTTTCTTCACCCCGGGAAGTTAATTAAATACCATTTGGAGGCATTTAATGTTCAAGCAAAAACGGCTGATTTTCGACAAAAGAGATAACACCCCCCCATTATTTCATGCTTCAGAAATGTGGAAAATGGTCCGTTTTCAAATAATTTATTTTTGAACGTCAGTTCACATTTGTAGGTGGATCATCAGTGTTAGAGCTAAAATTAGCATGTTTAAAGTGATTTTCATGCTTCCAGGGGCTTGGGAAGTTAATTAAATACCATTTGGAGGCATTTAATGTTCGAGCAAAAACGGCTGATTTTCGACAAAAGAGATAACACCCCCCCATTACGTCATGCTTCAGAAATGTGGAAAATGGTCCGTTTTCAAATGTTTTATTTTTGAACGTCAGTTCACATTTGTAGGTGGATCATCAGTGTTGGAGCTAAAATTAGCATGTTTAAAGTGATTTTCATGCTTCCAGGGGCTCGGGAAGTTAATTAAATACCATTTGGAGGCATTTAATGTTCGAGCAAAAACGGCTGATTTTCGACAAAAGAGATAACACCCCCCCATTACGTCATGCTTCAGAAATGTGGAAAATGGTCCGTTTTCAAATGTTTTATTTTTGAACGTCAGTTCACATTTGTAGGTGGATCATCAGTGTTAGAGCTAAAATTAGCATGTTTAAAGTGATTTTCATGCTTCCAGGGGCCCAAAACACAAGATTTATGGAATGGTTAAAAGTGCATGAAAATGGCCAATTTACTCACTCTGAGTTCTCAAAAAGGGTTTCTTCACCCCGGGAAGTTAATTAAATACCATTTGGAGGCATTTAATGTTCGAGCAAAAATGGCTGATTTTCGACAAAAGAGATAACACCCCCCCATTACGTCATGCTTCAGAAATGTGGAAAATGGTCCGTTTTCAAATGTTTTATTTTTGAACGTCAGTTCACATTTGTAGGTGGATCATCAGTGTTAGAGCTAAAATTAGCATGTTTAAAGTGATTTTCATGCTTCCAGGGGCTCGGGAAGTTAATTAAATACCATTTGGAGGCATTTAATGTTCGAGCAAAAACGGCTGATTTTCGACAAAAGAGATAACACCCCCCCATTACGTCATGCTTCAGAAATGTGGAAAATGGTCCGTTTTCAAATGTTTTATTTTTGAACGTCAGTTCACATTTGTAGGTGGATCATCAGTGTTAGAGCTAAAATTAGCATGTTTAAAGTGATTTTCATGCTTCCAGGGGCTCGGGAAGTTAATTAAATACCATTTGGAGGCATTTAATGTTCGAGCAAAAACGGCTGATTTTCGACAAAAGAGATAACACCCCCCCATTACGTCATGCTTCAGAAATGTGGAAAATGGTCCGTTTTCAAATGTTTTATTTTTGAACGTCAGTTCACATTTGTAGGTGGATCATCAGTGTTAGAGCTAAAATTAGCATGTTTAAAGTGATTTTCATGCTTCCAGGGGCTCGGGAAGTTAATTAAATACCATTTGGAGGCATTTAATGTTCGAGCAAAAACGGCTGATTTTCGACAAAAGAGATAACACCCCCCCATTACGTCATGCTTCAGAAATGTGGAAAATGGTCCGTTTTCAAATGTTTTATTTTTGAACGTCAGTTCACATTTGTAGGTGGATCATCAGTGTTAGAGCTAAAATTAGCATGTTTAAAGTGATTTTCATGCTTCCAGGGGCTCGGGAAGTTAATTAAATACCATTTGGAGGCATTGAATGTTCGAGCAAAAACGGCTGATTTTCGACAAAAGAGATAACACCCCTCCATTACGTCATGCTTCAGAAATGTGGAAAATGGTCCTTTTTCAAATGTTTTATTTTTGAACGTCAGTTCACATTTGTAGGTGGATCATCAGTGTTAGAGCTAAAATTAGCATGTTTAAAGTGATTTTCGTGCTTCCAGGGGCTCGGGAAGTTAATTAAATACCATTTGGAGGCATTTAATGTTCGAGCAAAAACGGCTGATTTTCGACAAAAGAGATAACACCCCCCCCCCATTACGTCATGCTTCAGAAATGTGGAAAATGGTCCGTTTTCAAATGTTTTATTTTTGAACGTCAGTTCACATTTGTAGGTGGATCATCAGTGTTAGAGCTAAAATTAGCATGTTTAAAGTGATTTTCATGCTTCCAGGGGCTCGGGAAGTGAAATAAATACCATTTGGAGGCATTTAATGTTCGAGCAAAAACGGCTGATTTTCGACAAAAGAGATAACACCCCCCCATTACGTCATGCTTCAGAAATGTGGAAAATGGCCCGTTTTCAAATGTTTTATTTTTGAACGTCAGTTCACATTTGTAGGTGGATCATCAGTGTTAGAGCTAAAATTAGCATGTTTAAAGTGATTTTCATGCTTCCAGGGGCCCAAAACACAAGATTTATGGAATGGTTAAAAGTGCATGAAAATGGCCAATTTACTCACTCTGAGTTCTAAAAAAGGGTTTCTTCACCCCGGGAAGTTAATTAAATACCATTTGGAGGCATTTAATGTTCGAGCAAAAACGGCTGATTTTCGACAAAAGAGATAACACCCCCCCATTACGTCATGCTTCAGAAATGTGGAAAATGGTCCGTTTTCAAATGTTTTATTTTTGAACGTCAGTTCACATTTGTAGGTGGATCATCAGTGTTAGAGCTAAAATTAGCATGTTTAAAGTGATTTTCATGCTTCCAGGGGCTCGGGAAGTTAATTAAATACCATTTGGATGCATTTAATGTTCGAGCAAAAACGGCTGATTTTCGACAAAAGAGATAACACCCCCCCATTACGTCATGCTTCAGAAATGTGGAAAATGGTCCGTTTTCAAATGTTTTATTTTTGAACGTCAGTTCACATTTGTAGGTGGATCATCAGTGTTAGAGCTAAAATTAGCATGTTTAAAGTGATTTTCATGCTTCCAGGGGCCCAAAACACAAGATTTATGGAATGGTTAAAAGTGCATGAAAATGGCCAATTTACTCACTCTGAGTTCTCAAAAAGGGTTTCTTCACCCCGGGAAGTGAAATAAATTCCATTTGGAGGCATTTAATGTTCGAGCAAAAACGGCTGATTTTCGACAAAAGAGATAACACCCCCCCATTATTTCATGCTTCAGAAATGTGGAAAATGGTCCGTTTTCAAATGTTTTATTTTTGAACGTCAGTTCACATTTGTAGGTGGATCATCAGTGTTAGAGCTAAAATTAGCATGTTTAAAGTGATTTTTATGCTTCCAGGGGCTTGGGAAGTTAATTAAATACCATTTGGAGGCATTTAATGTTCGAGCAAAAACGGCTGATTTTCGACAAAAGAGATAACACCCCCCCATTACGTCATGCTTCATAAATGTGGAAAATGGTCCGTTTACAAATGTTTTATTTTTGAACGTCAGTTCACATTTGTAGGTGGATCATCAGTGTTGGAGCTAAAATTAGCATGTTTAAAGTGATTTTCATGCTTCCAGGGGCTCGGGAAGTGAAATAAATACCATTTGGAGGCATTTAATGTTCGAGCAAAAACGGCTGATTTTCGACAAAAGAGATAACACCCCCCCATTACGTCATGCTTCAGAAATGTGGAAAATGGTCCGTTTTCAAATGTTTTATTTTTGAACGTCAGTTCACATTTGTAGGTGGATCATCAGTGTTAGAGCTAAAATTAGCATGTTTAAAGTGATTTTCATGCTTCCAGGGGCCCAAAACACAAGATTTATGGAATGGTTAAAAGTGCATGAAAATGGCCAATTTACTCACTCTGAGTTCTCAAAAAGGGTTTCTTCACCCCGGGAAGTTAATTAAATACCATTTGGAGGCATTTAATGTTCGAGCAAAAACGGCTGATTTTCGACAAAAGAGATAACACCCCCCCATTACGTCATGCTTCAGAAATGTGGAAAATGGTCCGTTTTCAAATGTTTTATTTTTGAACGTCAGTTCACATTTGTAGGTGGATCATCAGTGTTAGAGCTAAAATTAGCATGTTTAAAGTGATTTTCATGCTTCCAGGGGCTCGGGAAGTTAATTAAATACCATTTGGAGGCATTTAATGTTCGAGCAAAAACGGCTGATTTTCGACAAAAGAGATAACACCCCCCCATTACGTCATGCTTCAGAAATGTGGAAAATGGTCCGTTTTCAAATGTTTTATTTTTGAACGTCAGTTCACATTTGTAGGTGGATCATCAGTGTTAGAGCTAAAATTAGCATGTTTAAAGTGATTTTCATGCTTCCAGGGGCTCGGGAAGTTAATTAAATACCATTTGGAGGCATTTAATGTTCGAGCAAAAACGGCTGATTTTCGACAAAAGAGATAACACCCCCCCATTACGTCATGCTTCAGAAATGTGGAAAATGGTCCATTTTCAAATGTTTTATTTTTGAACGTCAGTTCACATTTGTAGGTGGATCATCAGTGTTAGAGCTAAAATTAGCATGTTTAAAGTGATTTTCATGCTTCCAGGGGCTCGGGAAGTTAATTAAATACCATTTGGAGGCATTTAATGTTCGAGCAAAAACGGCTGATTTTCGACAAAAGAGATAACACCCCCCCATTACGTCATGCTTCAGAAATGTGGAAAATGGTCCGTTTTCAAATGTTTTATTTTTGAACGTCAGTTCACATTTGTAGGTGGATCATCAGTGTTAGAGCTAAAATTAGCATGTTTAAAGTGATTTTCATGCTTCCAGGGGCTCGGGAAGTTAATTAAATACCATTTGGAGGCATTTAATGTTCGAGCAAAAACGGCTGATTTTCGACAAAAGAGATAACACCCCCCCATTACGTCATGCTTCAGAAATGTGGAAAATGGTCTGTTTTCAAATGTTTTATTTTTGAACGTCAGTTCACATTTGTAGGTGGATCATCAGTGTTAGAGCTAAAATTAGCATGTTTAAAGTGATTTTCATGCTTCCAGGGGCCCAAAACACAAGATTAATGGAATGGTTAAAAGTGCATGAAAATGGCCAATTTACTCACTCTGAGTTCTCAAAAAGGGTTTCTTCACCCCGGGAAGTGAAATAAATACCATTTGGAGGCATTTAATGTTCGAGCAAAAACGGCTGATTTTCGACAAAAGAGATAACACCCCCTCATTACGTCATGCTTCAGAAATGTGGAAAATGGTCCGTTTTCAAATGTTTTATTTTTGAACGTCAGTTCACATTTGTAGGTGGATCATCAGTGTTAGAGCTAAAATTAGCATGTTTAAAGTGATTTTCATGCTTCCAGGGGCTCGGGAAGTTAATTAAATACCATTTGGAGGCATTTAATGTTCGAGCAAAAACGGCTGATTTTCGACAAAAGAGATAACACCCCCCCATTACGTCATGCTTCAGAAATGTGGAAAATGGTCCGTTTTCAAATGTTTTATTTTTGAACGTCAGTTCACATTTGTAGGTGGATCATCAGTGTTAGAGCTAAAATTAGCATGTTTAAAGTGATTTTCATGCTTCCAGGGGCTCGGGAAGTTGATTAAATATCATTTGGAGGCATTTAATGTTCGAGCAAAAACGGCTGATTTTCGACAAAAGAGATAACACCCCCCCATTACGTCATGCTTCAGAAATGTGGAAAATGGTCCGTTTTCAAATGTTTTATTTTTGAACGTCAGTTCACATTTGTAGGTGGATCATCAGTGTTAGAGCTAAAATTAGCATGTTTAAAGTGATTTTCATGCTTCCAGGGGCCCAAAACACAAGATTTATGGAATGGTTAAAAGTGCATGAAAATGGCCAATTTACTCACTCTGAGTTCTCAAAAAGGGTTTCTTCACCCCGGGAAGTTAATTAAATACCATTTGGAGGCATTTAATGTTCAAGCAAAAACGGCTGATTTTCGACAAAAGAGATAACACCCCCCCATTATTTCATGCTTCAGAAATGTGGAAAATGGTCCGTTTTCAAATGTTTTATTTTTGAACGTCAGTTCACATTTGTAGGTGGATCATCAGTGTTAGAGCTAAAATTAGCATGTTTAAAGTGATTTTCATGCTTCCAGGGGCTTGGGAAGTTAATTAAATACAATTTGGAGGCATTTAATGTTCGAGCAAAAACGGCTGATTTTCGACAAAAGAGATAACACCCCCCCATTACGTCATGCTTCAGAAATGTGGAAAATGGTCCGTTTTCAAATGTTTTATTTTTGAACGTCAGTTCACATTTGTAGGTGGATCATCAGTGTTGGAGCTAAAATTAGCATGTTTAAAGTGATTTTCATGCTTCCAGGGGCTCGGGAAGTTAATTAAATACCATTTGGAGGCATTTAATGTTCGAGCAAAAACGGCTGATTTTCGACAAAAGAGATAACACCCCCCCATTACGTCATGCTTCAGAAATGTGGAAAATGGTCCGTTTTCAAATGTTTTATTTTTGAACGTCAGTTCACATTTGTAGGTGGATCATCAGTGTTAGAGCTAAAATTAGCATGTTTAAAGTGATTTTCATGCTTCCAGGGGCCCAAAACACAAGATTTATGGAATGGTTAAAAGTGCATGAAAATGGCCAATTTACTCACTCTGAGTTCTCAAAAAGGGTTTCTTCACCCCGGGAAGTTAATTAAATACCATTTGGAGGCATTTAATGTTCGAGCAAAAACGGCTGATTTTCGACAAAAGAGATAACACCCCCCCATTACGTCATGCTTCAGAAATGTGGAAAATGGTCCGTTTTCAAATGTTTTATTTTTGAACGTCAGTTCACATTTGTAGGTGGATCATCAGTGTTAGAGCTAAAATTAGCATGTTTAAAGTGATTTTCATGCTTCCAGGGGCTCGGGAAGTTAATTAAATACCATTTGGAGGCATTTAATGTTCGAGCAAAAACGGCTGATTTTCGACAAAAGAGATAACACCCCCCCATTACGTCATGCTTCAGAAATGTGGAAAATGGTCCGTTTTCAAATGTTTTATTTTTGAACGTCAGTTCACATTTGTAGGTGGATCATCAGTGTTAGAGCTAAAATTAGCATGTTTAAAGTGATTTTCATGCTTCCAGGGGCTCGGGAAGTTAATTAAATACCATTTGGAGGCATTTAATGTTCGAGCAAAAACGGCTGATTTTCGACAAAAGAGATAACACCCCCCCATTACGTCATGCTTCAGAAATGTGGAAAATGGTCCGTTTTCAAATGTTTTATTTTTGAACGTCAGTTCACATTTGTAGGTGGATCATCAGTGTTAGAGCTAAAATTAGCATGTTTAAAGTGATTTTCATGCTTCCAGGGGCTCGGGAAGTTAATTAAATACCATTTGGAGGCATTTAATGTTCGAGCAAAAACGGCTGATTTTCGACAAAAGAGATAACACCCCCCCATTACGTCATGCTTCAGAAATGTGGAAAATGGTCCGTTTTCAAATGTTTTATTTTTGAACGTCAGTTCACATTTGTAGGTGGATCATCAGTGTTAGAGCTAAAATTAGCATGTTTAAAGTGATTTTCATGCTTCCAGGGGCCCAAAACACAAGATTTATGGAATGGTTAAAAGTGCATGAAAATGGCCAATTTACTCACTCTGAGTTCTAAAAAAGGGTTTCTTCACCCCGGGAAGTTAATTAAATACCATTTGGAGGCATTTAATGTTCGAGCAAAAACGGCTGATTTTCGACAAAAGAGATAACACCCCCCCATTACGTCATGCTTCAGAAATGTGGAAAATGGTCCGTTTTCAAATGTTTTATTTTTGAACGTCAGTTCACATTTGTAGGTGGATCATCAGTGTTAGAGCTAAAATTAGCATGTTTAAAGTGATTTTCATGCTTCCAGGGGCTCGGGAAGTTAATTAAATACCATTTGTAGGCATTTAATGTTTGAGCAAAAACGGCTGATTTTCGACAAAAGAGATAACACCCCCCCATTACGTCATGCTTCAGAAATGTGGAAAATGGTCCGTTTTCAAATGTTTTATTTTTGAACGTCAGTTCACATTTGTAGGTGGATCATCAGTGTTAGAGCTAAAATTAGCATGTTTAAAGTGATTTTCATGCTTCCAGGGGCTCGGGAAGTGAAATAAATACCATTTGGAGGCATTTAATGTTCGAGCAAAAACGGCTGATTTTCGACAAAAGAGATAACACCCCCCCCATTACGTCATGCTTCAGAAATGTGGAAAATGGTCCGTTTTCAAATGTTTTATTTTTGAACGTCAGTTCACATTTGTAGGTGGATCATCAGTGTTAGAGCTAAAATTAGCATGTTTAAAGTGATTTTCATGCTTCCAGGGGCTCGGGAAGTTAATTAAATACCATTTGGAGGCATTTAATGTTCGAGCAAAAACGGCTGATTTTCGACAAAAGAGATAACACCCCCCCATTACGTCATGCTTCAGAAATGTGGAAAATGGTCCGTTTTCAAATGTTTTATTTTTGAACGTCAGTTCACATTTGTAGGTGGATCATCAGTGTTAGAGCTAAAATTAGCATGTTTAAAGTGATTTTCATGCTTCCAGGGGCTCGGGAAGTTAATTAAATACCATTTGGAGGCATTTAATGTTCGAGCAAAAACGGCTGATTTTCGACAAAAGAGATAACACCCCCCCATTACGTCATGCTTCAGAAATGTGGAAAATGGTCCGTTTTCAAATGTTTTATTTTTGAACGTCAGTTCACATTTGTAGGTGGATCATCAGTGTTAGAGCTAAAATTAGCATGTTTAAAGTGATTTTCATGCTTCCAGGGGCTCGGGAAGTTAATTAAATACCATTTGGAGGCATTTAATGTTCGAGCAAAAACGGCTGATTTTCGACAAAAGAGATAACACCCCCCCATTACGTCATGCTTCAGAAATGTGGAAAATGGTCCGTTTTCAAATGTTTTATTTTTGAACGTCAGTTCACATTTGTAGGTGGATCATCAGTGTTAGAGCTAAAATTAGCATGTTTAAAGTGATTTTCATGCTTCCAGGGGCTCGGGAAGTGAAATAAATACCATTTGGAGGCATTTAATGTTCGAGCAAAAACGGCTGATTTTCGACAAAAGAGATAACACCCCCCCATTATGTCATGCTTCAGAAATGTGGAAAATGGTCCGTTTTCAAATGTTTTATTTTTGAAAGTCAGTTCACATTTGTAGGTGGATCATCAGTGTTAGAGCTAAAATTAGCATGTTTAAAGTGATTTTCATGCTTCCAGGGGCTCGGGAAGTGAAATAAATACCATTTGGAGGCATTTAATGTTCGAGCAAAAACGGCTGATTTTCGACAAAAGAGATAACACCCCCCCATTACGTCATGCTTCAGAAATGTGGAAAATGGTCCGTTTTCAAATGTTTTATTTTTGAACGTCAGTTCACATTTGTAGGTGGATCATCAGTGTTAGAGCTAAAATTAGCATGTTTAAAGTGATTTTCATGCTTCCAGGGGCCCAAAACACAAGATTTATGGAATGGTTAAAAGTGCATGAAAATGGCCAATTTACTCACTCTGAGTTCTCAAAAAGGGTTTCTTCACCCCGGGAAGTTAATTAAATACCATTTGGAGGCATTTAATGTTCGAGCAAAAACGGCTGATTTTCGACAAAAGAGATAACACCCCCCCCATTACGTCATGCTTCAGAAATGTGGAAAATGGTCCGTTTTCAAATGTTTTATTTTTGAACGTCAGTTCACATTTGTAGGTGGATCATCAGTGTTAGAGCTAAAAATAGCATGTTTAAAGTGATTTTCATGCTTCCAGGGGCTCGGGAAGTTAATTAAATACCATTTGGAGGCATTTAATGTTCAAGCAAAAACGGCTGATTTTCGACAAAAGAGATAACACCCCCCCATTACGTCATGCTTCAGAAATGTGGAAAATGGTCCGTTTTCAAATGTTTTATTTTTGAACGTCAGTTCACATTTGTAGGTGGATCATCAGTGTTAGAGCTAAAATTAGCATGTTTAAAGTGATTTTCATGCTTCCAGGGGCCCAAAACACAAGATTTATGGAATGGTTAAAAGTGCATGAAAATGGCCAATTTACTCACTCTGAGTTCTCAAAAAGGGTTTCTTCACCCCGGGAAGTTAATTAAATACCATTTGGAGGCATTTAATGTTCGAGCAAAAACGGCTGATTTTCGACAAAAGAGATAACACCCCCCCATTACGTCATGCTTCAGAAATGTGGAAAATGGTCCGTTTTCAAATGTTTTATTTTTGAACGTCAGTTCACATTTGTAGGTGGATCATCAGTGTTAGAGCTAAAATTAGCATGTTTAAAGTGATTTTCATGCTTCCAGGGGCTCGGGAAGTTGATTTTCTTGCTTCCAGGGGCCCGGGAAGTTAATTAAATACCATTTGGAGGCATTTAATGTTCGAGCAAAAACGGCTGATTTTCGACAAAAGAGATAACACCCCCCCATTACGTCATGCTTCAGAAATGTGGAAAATGGTCCGTTTTCAAATGTTTTATTTTTGAACGTCAGTTCACATTTGTAGGTGGATCATCAGTGTTAGAGCTAAAATTAGCATGTTTAAAGTGATTTTCATGCTTCCAGGGGCTCGGGAAGTTAATTAAATACCATTTGGAGGCATTTAATGTTCGAGCAAAAACGGCTGATTTTCGACAAAAGAGATAACACCCCCCCATTACGTCATGCTTCAGAAATGTGGAAAATGGTCCGTTCTCAAATGTTTTATTTTTGAACGTCAGTTCACATTTGTAGGTGGATCATCAGTGTTAGAGCTAAAATTAGCATGTTTAAAGTGATTTTCATGCTTCCAGGGGCCCAAAACACAAGATTTATGGAATGGTTAAAAGTGCATGAAAATGGCCAATTTACTCACTCTGAGTTCTCAAAAAGGGTTTCTTCACCCCGGGAAGTTAATTAAATACCATTTGGAGGCATTTAATGTTCGAGCAAAAACGGCTGATTTTCGACAAAAGAGATAACACCCCCCCATTACGTCATGCTTCAGAAATGTGGAAAATGGTCCGTTTTCAAATGTTTTATTTTTGAACGTCAGTTCACATTTGTAGGTGGATCATCAGTGTTAGAGCTAAAATTAGCATGTTTAAAGTGATTTTCATGCTTCCAGGGGCCCAAAACACAAGATTTATGGAATGGTTAAAAGTGCATGAAAATGGCCAATTTACTCACTCTGAGTTCTCAAAAAGGGTTTCTTCACCCCGGGAAGTGAAATAAATACCATTTGGAGGCATTTAATGTTCGAGCAAAAACGGCTGATTTTCGACAAAAGAGAAAACACCCCCCATTACGTCATGCTTCAGAAATGTGGAAAATGGTCCGTTTTCAAATGTTTTATTTTTGAACGTCAGTTCACATTTGTAGGTGGATCATCAGTGTTAGAGCTAAAATTAGCATGTTTAAAGTGATTTTCATGCTTCCAGGGGCTCGGGAAGTTAATTAAATACCATTTGGAGGCATTTAATGTTCGAGCAAAAACGGCTGATTTTCGACAAAAGAGATAACACCCCCCCATTACGTCATGCTTCAGAAATGTGGAAAATGGTCCGTTTTCAAATGTTTTATTTTTGAACGTCAGTTCACATTTGTAGGTGGATCATCAGTGTTAGAGCTAAAATTAGCATGTTTAAAGTGATTTTCATGCTTCCAGGGGCCCAAAACACAAGATTTATGGAATGGTTAAAAGTGCATGAAAATGGCCAATTTACTCACTCTGAGTTCTCAAAAAGGGTTTCTTCACCCCGGGAAGTTAATTAAATACCATTTGGAGGCATTTAATGTTCGAGCAAAAACGGCTGATTTTCGACAAAAGAGATAACACCCCCCATTACGTCATGCTTCAGAAATGTGGAAAATGGTCCGTTTTCAAATGTTTTATTTTTGAACGTCAGTTCACATTTGTAGGTGGATCATCAGTGTTAGAGCTAAAATTAGCATGTTTAAAGTGATTTTCATGCTTCCAGGGGCTCGGGAAGTTAATTAAATACCATTTGGAGGCATTTAATGTTCGAGCAAAAACGGCTGATTTTCGACAAAAGAGATAACACCCCCCCATTACGTCATGCTTCAGAAATGTGGAAAATGGTCCGTTTTCAAATGTTTTATTTTTGAACGTCAGTTCACATTTGTAGGTGGATCATCAGTGTTAGAGCTAAAATTAGCATGTTTAAAGTGATTTTCATGCTTCCAGGGGCCCAAAACACAAGATTAATGGAATGGTTAAAAGTGCATGAAAATGGCCAATTTACTCACTCCGAGTTCTCAAAAAGGGTTTCTTCACCCCGGGAAGTGAAATAAATACCATTTGGAGGCATTTAATGTTCGAGCAAAAACGGCTGATTTTCGACAAAAGAGATAACAGCCCCCCATTACGTCATGCTTCAGAAATGTGGAAAATGGTCCGTTTTCAAATGTTTTATTTTTGAACGTCAGTTCACATTTGTAGGTGGATCACCAGTGTTAGAGCTAAAATTAGCATGTTTAAAGTGATTTTCATGCTTCCAGGGGCTCGGGAAGTTAATTAAATACCATTTGGAGGCATTTAATGTTCGAGCAAAAACGGCTGATTTTCGACAAAAGAGATAACACCCCCCCATTACGTCATGCTTCAGAAATGTGGAAAATGGTCCGTTTTCAAATGTTTTATTTTTGAACGTCAGTTCACATTTGTAGGTGGATCATCAGTGTTAGAGCTAAAATTAGCATGTTTAAAGTGATTTTCATGCTTCCAGGGGCTCGGGAAGTTAATTAAATACCATTTGGAGGCATTTAATGTTCAAGCAAAAACGGCTGATTTTCCACAAAAGAGATAACACCCCCCCATTACGTCATGCTTCAGAAATGTGGAAAATGGTCCGTTTTCAAATGTTTTATTTTTGAACGTCAGTTCACATTTGTAGGTGGATCATCAGTGTTAGAGCTAAAATTAGCATGTTTAAAGTGATTTTCATGCTTCCAGGGGCTCGGGAAGTTAATTAAATACCATTTGGAGGCATTTAATGTTCGAGCAAAAACGGCTGATTTTCGACAAAAGAGATAACACCCCCCCATTACGTCATGCTTCAGAAATGTGGAAAATGGTCCGTTTTCAAATGTTTTATTTTTGAACGTCAGTTCACATTTGTAGGTGGATCATCAGTGTTAGAGCTAAAATTAGCATGTTTAAAGTGATTTTCATGCTTCCAGGGGCTCGGGAAGTTGATTTTCTTGCTTCCAGGGGCCCGGGAAGTTAATTAAATACCATTTGGAGGCATTTAATGTTCGAGCAAAAACGGCTGATTTTCGACAAAAGAGATAACACCCCCCCATTACGTCATGCTTCAGAAATGTGGAAAATGGTCCGTTTTCAAATGTTTTATTTTTGAACGTCAGTTCACATTTGTAGGTGGATCATCAGTGTTAGAGCTAAAATTAGCATGTTTAAAGTGATTTTCATGCTTCCAGGGGCTCGGGAAGTTAATTAAATACCATTTGGAGGCATTTAATGTTCGAGCAAAAACGGCTGATTTTCGACAAAAGAGATAACACCCCCCCATTACGTCATGCTTCAGAAATGTGGAAAATGGTCCGTTCTCAAATGTTTTATTTTTGAACGTCAGTTCACATTTGTAGGTGGATCATCAGTGTTAGAGCTAAAATTAGCATGTTTAAAGTGATTTTCATGCTTCCAGGGGCCCAAAACACAAGATTTATGGAATGGTTAAAAGTGCATGAAAATGGCCAATTTACTCACTCTGAGTTCTCAAAAAGGGTTTCTTCACCCCGGGAAGTTAATTAAATACCATTTGGAGGCATTTAATGTTCGAGCAAAAACGGCTGATTTTCGACAAAAGAGATAACACCCCCCCATTACGTCATGCTTCAGAAATGTGGAAAATGGTCCGTTTTCAAATGTTTTATTTTTGGACGTCAGTTCACATTTGTAGGTGGATCATCAGTGTTAGAGCTAAAATTAGCATGTTTAAAGTGATTTTCATGCTTCCAGGGGCCCAAAACACAAGATTTATGGAATGGTTAAAAGTGCATGAAAATGGCCAATTTACTCACTCTGAGTTCTCAAAAAGGGTTTCTTCACCCCGGGAAGTGAAATAAATACCATTTGGAGGCATTTAATGTTCGAGCAAAAACGGCTGATTTTCGACAAAAGAGATAACACCCCCCCATTACGTCATGCTTCAGAAATGTGGAAAATGGTCCGTTTTCAAATGTTTTATTTTTGAACGTCAGTTCACATTTGTAGGTGGATCATCAGTGTTAGAGCTAAAATTAGCATGTTTAAAGTGATTTTCATGCTTCCAGGGGCTCGGGAAGTTAATTAAATACCATTTGGAGGCATTTAATGTTCGAGCAAAAACGGCTGATTTTCGACAAAAGAGATAACACCCCCCCATTACGTCATGCTTCAGAAATGTGGAAAATGGTCCGTTTTCAAATGTTTTATTTTTGAACGTCAGTTCACATTTGTAGGTGGATCATCAGTGTTAGAGCTAAAATTAGCATGTTTAAAGTGATTTTCATGCTTCCAGGGGCCCAAAACACAAGATTTATGGAATGGTTAAAAGTGCATGAAAATGGCCAATTTACTCACTCTGAGTTCTCAAAAAGGGTTTCTCCACCCCGGGAAGTTAATTAAATACCATTTGGAGGCATTTAATGTTCGAGCAAAAACGGCTGATTTTCGACAAAAGAGATAACACCCCCCCATTACGTCATGCTTCAGAAATGTGGAAAATGGTCCGTTTTTAAATGTTTTATTTTTGAACGTCAGTTCACATTTGTAGGTGGATCATCAGTGTTAGAGCTAAAATTAGCATGTTTAAAGTGATTTTCATGCTTCCAGGGGCTCGGGAAGTTAATTAAATACCATTTGGAGGCATTTAATGTTCGAGCAAAAACGGCTGATTTTCGACAAAAGAGATAACACCCCCCCCAGTACGTCATGCTTCAGAAATGTGGAAAATGGTCCGTTTTCAAATGTTTTATTTTTGAACGTCAGTTCACATTTGTAGGTGGATCATCAGTGTTAGAGCTAAAATTAGCATGTTTAAAGTGATTTTCATGCTTCCAGGGGCCCAAAACACAAGATTAATGGAATGGTTAAAAGTGCATGAAAATGGCCAATTTACTCACTCCGAGTTCTCAAAAAGGGTTTCTTCACCCCGGGAAGTGAAATAAATACCATTTGGAGGCATTTAATGTTCGAGCAAAAACGGCTGATTTTCGACAAAAGAGATAACACCCCCCCATTACGTCATGCTTCAGAAATGTGGAAAATGGTCCGTTTTCAAATGTTTTATTTTTGAACGTCAGTTCACATTTGTAGGTGGATCACCAGTGTTAGAGCTAAAATTAGCATGTTTAAAGTGATTTTCATGCTTCCAGGGGCTCGGGAAGTTAATTAAATACCATTTGGAGGCATTTAATGTTCGAGCAAAAACGGCTGATTTTCGACAAAAGAGATAACACCCCCCCATTACGTCATGCTTCAGAAATGTGGAAAATGGTCCGTTTTCAAATGTTTTATTTTTGAACGTCAGTTCACATTTGTAGGTGGATCATCAGTGTTAGAGCTAAAATTAGCATGTTTAAAGTGATTTTCATGCTTCCAGGGGCTCGGGAAGTTAATTAAATACCATTTGGAGGCATTTAATGTTCAAGCAAAAACGGCTGATTTTCCACAAAAGAGATAACACCCCCCCATTACGTCATGCTTCAGAAATGTGGAAAATGGTCCGTTTTCAAATGTTTTATTTTTGAACGTCAGTTCACATTTGTAGGTGGATCATCAGTGTTAGAGCTAAAATTAGCATGTTTAAAGTGATTTTCATGCTTCCAGGGGCTCGGGAAGTTAATTAAATACCATTTGGAGGCATTTAATGTTCGAGCAAAAACTGCTGATTTTCGACAAAAGAGATAACACCCCCCATTACGTCATGCTTCAGAAATGTGGAAAATGGTCCGTTTTCAAATGTTTTATTTTTGAACGTCAGTTCACATTTGTAGGTGGATCATCAGTGTTAGAGCTAAAATTAGCATGTTTAAAGTGATTTTCATGCTTCCAGGGGCTCGGGAAGTGAAATAAATACCATTTGGAGGCATTTAATGTTCGAGCAAAAACGGCTGATTTTCGACAAAAGAGATAACACCCCCCCATTACGTCATGCTTCAGAAATGTGGAAAATGGTCCGTTTTCAAATGTTTTATTTTTGAACGTCAGTTCACATTTGTAGGTGGATCATCAGTGTTAGAGCTAAAATTAGCATGTTTAAAGTGATTTTCATGCTTCCAGGGGCTCGGGAAGTGAAATAAATACCATTTGGAGGCATTTAATGTTCGAGCAAAAACGGCTGATTTTCGACAAAAGAGATAACACCCCCCCATTACGTCATGCTTCAGAAATGTGGAAAATGGTCCGTTTTCAAATGTTTTATTTTTGAACGTCAGTTCACATTTGTAGGTGGATCATCAGTGTTAGAGCTAAAATTAGCATGTTTAAAGTGATTTTCATGCTTCCAGGGGCTCGGGAAGTTAATTAAATACCATTTGGAGGCATTTAATGTTCGAGCAAAAACGGCTGATTTTCGACAAAAGAGATAACACCCCCCCATTACGTCATGCTTCAGAAATGTGGAAAATGGTCCGTTCTCAAATGTTTTATTTTTGAACGTCAGTTCACATTTGTAGGTGGATCATCAGTGTTAGAGCTAAAATTAGCATGTTTAAAGTGATTTTCATGCTTCCAGGGGCCCAAAACACAAGATTTATGGAATGGTTAAAAGTGCATGAAAATGGCCAATTTACTCACTCTGAGTTCTCAAAAAGGGTTTCTTCACCCCGGGAAGTTAATTAAATACCATTTGGAGGCATTTAATGTTCGAGCAAAAACGGCTGATTTTCGACAAAAGAGATAACACCCCCCCATTACGTCATGCTTCAGAAATGTGGAAAATGGTCCGTTTTCAAATGTTTTATTTTTGAACGTCAGTTCACATTTGTAGGTGGATCATCAGTGTTAGAGCTAAACTTAGCATGTTTAAAGTGATTTTCATGCTTCCAGGGGCCCAAAACACAAGATTTATGGAATGGTTAAAAGTGCATGAAAATGGCCAATTTACTCACTCTGAGTTCTCAAAAAGGGTTTCTTCACCCCGGGAAGTGAAATAAATACCATTTGGAGGCATTTAATGTTCGAGCAAAAACGGCTGATTTTCGACAAAAGAGATAACACCCCCCCCATTACGTCATGCTTCAGAAATGTGGAAAATGGTCCGTTTTCAAATGTTTTATTTTTGAGCGTCAGTTCACATTTGTAGGTGGATCATCAGTGTTAGAGCTAAAATTAGCATGTTTAAAGTGATTTTCATGCTTCCAGGGGCTCGGGAAGTTAATTAAATACCATTTGGAGGCATTTAATGTTCGAGCAAAAACGGCTGATTTTCGACAAAAGAGATAACACCCCCCCATTACGTCATGCTTCAGAAATGTGGAAAATGGTCCGTTTTCAAATGTTTTATTTTTGAACGTCAGTTCACATTTGTAGGTGGATCATCAGTGTTAGAGCTAAAATTAGCATGTTTAAAGTGATTTTCATGCTTCCAGGGGCTCGGGAAGTTAATTAAATACCATTTGGAGGCATTTAATGTTCGAGCAAAAACGGCTGATTTTCGACAAAAGAGATAACACCCCCCCATTACGTCATGCTTCAGAAATGTGGAAAATGGTCCGTTTTCAAATGTTTTATTTTTGAACGTCAGTTCACATTTGTAGGTGGATCATCAGTGTTAGAGCTAAAATTAGCATGTTTAAAGTGATTTTCATGCTTCCAGGGGCTCGGGAAGTTAATTAAATACCATTTGGAGGCATTTAATGTTCGAGCAAAAACGGCTGATTTTCGACAAAAGAGATAACACCCCCCCATTACGTCATGCTTCAGAAATGTGGAAAATGGTCCGTTTTCAAATGTTTTATTTTTGAACGTCAGTTCACATTTGTAGGTGGATCATCAGTGTTAGAGCTAAAATTAGCATGTTTAAAGTGATTTTCATGCTTCCAGGGGCTCGGGAAGTGAAATAAATACCATTTGGAGGCATTTAATGTTCGAGCAAAAACGGCTGATTTTCGACAAAAGAGATAACACCCCCCCATTATGTCATGCTTCAGAAATGTGGAAAATGGTCCGTTTTCAAATGTTTTATTTTTGAAAGTCAGTTCACATTTGTAGGTGGATCATCAGTGTTAGAGCTAAAATTAGCATGTTTAAAGTGATTTTCATGCTTCCAGGGGCTCGGGAAGTGAAATAAATACCATTTGGAGGCATTTAATGTTCGAGCAAAAACGGCTGATTTTCGACAAAAGAGATAACACCCCCCCATTACGTCATGCTTCAGAAATGTGGAAAATGGTCCGTTTTCAAATGTTTTATTTTTGAACGTCAGTTCACATTTGTAGGTGGATCATCAGTGTTAGAGCTAAAATTAGCATGTTTAAAGTGATTTTCATGCTTCCAGGGGCCCAAAACACAAGATTTATGGAATGGTTAAAAGTGCATGAAAATGGCCAATTTACTCACTCTGAGTTCTCAAAAAGGGTTTCTTCACCCCGGGAAGTTAATTAAATACCATTTGGAGGCATTTAATGTTCGAGCAAAAACGGCTGATTTTCGACAAAAGAGATAACACCCCCCCCATTACGTCATGCTTCAGAAATGTGGAAAATGGTCCGTTTTCAAATGTTTTATTTTTGAACGTCAGTTCACATTTGTAGGTGGATCATCAGTGTTAGAGCTAAAAATAGCATGTTTAAAGTGATTTTCATGCTTCCAGGGGCTCGGGAAGTTAATTAAATACCATTTGGAGGCATTTAATGTTCAAGCAAAAACGGCTGATTTTCGACAAAAGAGATAACACCCCCCCATTACGTCATGCTTCAGAAATGTGGAAAATGGTCCGTTTTCAAATGTTTTATTTTTGAACGTCAGTTCACATTTGTAGGTGGATCATCAGTGTTAGAGCTAAAATTAGCATGTTTAAAGTGATTTTCATGCTTCCAGGGGCCCAAAACACAAGATTTATGGAATGGTTAAAAGTGCATGAAAATGGCCAATTTACTCACTCTGAGTTCTCAAAAAGGGTTTCTTCACCCCGGGAAGTTAATTAAATACCATTTGGAGGCATTTAATGTTCGAGCAAAAACGGCTGATTTTCGACAAAAGAGATAACACCCCCCCATTACGTCATGCTTCAGAAATGTGGAAAATGGTCCGTTTTCAAATGTTTTATTTTTGAACGTCAGTTCACATTTGTAGGTGGATCATCAGTGTTAGAGCTAAAATTAGCATGTTTAAAGTGATTTTCATGCTTCCAGGGGCTCGGGAAGTTGATTTTCTTGCTTCCAGGGGCCCGGGAAGTTAATTAAATACCATTTGGAGGCATTTAATGTTCGAGCAAAAACGGCTGATTTTCGACAAAAGAGATAACACCCCCCCATTACGTCATGCTTCAGAAATGTGGAAAATGGTCCGTTTTCAAATGTTTTATTTTTGAACGTCAGTTCACATTTGTAGGTGGATCATCAGTGTTAGAGCTAAAATTAGCATGTTTAAAGTGATTTTCATGCTTCCAGGGGCTCGGGAAGTTAATTAAATACCATTTGGAGGCATTTAATGTTCGAGCAAAAACGGCTGATTTTCGACAAAAGAGATAACACCCCCCCATTACGTCATGCTTCAGAAATGTGGAAAATGGTCCGTTCTCAAATGTTTTATTTTTGAACGTCAGTTCACATTTGTAGGTGGATCATCAGTGTTAGAGCTAAAATTAGCATGTTTAAAGTGATTTTCATGCTTCCAGGGGCCCAAAACACAAGATTTATGGAATGGTTAAAAGTGCATGAAAATGGCCAATTTACTCACTCTGAGTTCTCAAAAAGGGTTTCTTCACCCCGGGAAGTTAATTAAATACCATTTGGAGGCATTTAATGTTCGAGCAAAAACGGCTGATTTTCGACAAAAGAGATAACACCCCCCCATTACGTCATGCTTCAGAAATGTGGAAAATGGTCCGTTTTCAAATGTTTTATTTTTGAACGTCAGTTCACATTTGTAGGTGGATCATCAGTGTTAGAGCTAAAATTAGCATGTTTAAAGTGATTTTCATGCTTCCAGGGGCCCAAAACACAAGATTTATGGAATGGTTAAAAGTGCATGAAAATGGCCAATTTACTCACTCTGAGTTCTCAAAAAGGGTTTCTTCACCCCGGGAAGTGAAATAAATACCATTTGGAGGCATTTAATGTTCGAGCAAAAACGGCTGATTTTCGACAAAAGAGAAAACACCCCCCATTACGTCATGCTTCAGAAATGTGGAAAATGGTCCGTTTTCAAATGTTTTATTTTTGAACGTCAGTTCACATTTGTAGGTGGATCATCAGTGTTAGAGCTAAAATTAGCATGTTTAAAGTGATTTTCATGCTTCCAGGGGCTCGGGAAGTTAATTAAATACCATTTGGAGGCATTTAATGTTCGAGCAAAAACGGCTGATTTTCGACAAAAGAGATAACACCCCCCCATTACGTCATGCTTCAGAAATGTGGAAAATGGTCCGTTTTCAAATGTTTTATTTTTGAACGTCAGTTCACATTTGTAGGTGGATCATCAGTGTTAGAGCTAAAATTAGCATGTTTAAAGTGATTTTCATGCTTCCAGGGGCCCAAAACACAAGATTTATGGAATGGTTAAAAGTGCATGAAAATGGCCAATTTACTCACTCTGAGTTCTCAAAAAGGGTTTCTTCACCCCGGGAAGTTAATTAAATACCATTTGGAGGCATTTAATGTTCGAGCAAAAACGGCTGATTTTCGACAAAAGAGATAACACCCCCCATTACGTCATGCTTCAGAAATGTGGAAAATGGTCCGTTTTCAAATGTTTTATTTTTGAACGTCAGTTCACATTTGTAGGTGGATCATCAGTGTTAGAGCTAAAATTAGCATGTTTAAAGTGATTTTCATGCTTCCAGGGGCTCGGGAAGTTAATTAAATACCATTTGGAGGCATTTAATGTTCGAGCAAAAACGGCTGATTTTCGACAAAAGAGATAACACCCCCCCATTACGTCATGCTTCAGAAATGTGGAAAATGGTCCGTTTTCAAATGTTTTATTTTTGAACGTCAGTTCACATTTGTAGGTGGATCATCAGTGTTAGAGCTAAAATTAGCATGTTTAAAGTGATTTTCATGCTTCCAGGGGCCCAAAACACAAGATTAATGGAATGGTTAAAAGTGCATGAAAATGGCCAATTTACTCACTCCGAGTTCTCAAAAAGGGTTTCTTCACCCCGGGAAGTGAAATAAATACCATTTGGAGGCATTTAATGTTCGAGCAAAAACGGCTGATTTTCGACAAAAGAGATAACAGCCCCCCATTACGTCATGCTTCAGAAATGTGGAAAATGGTCCGTTTTCAAATGTTTTATTTTTGAACGTCAGTTCACATTTGTAGGTGGATCACCAGTGTTAGAGCTAAAATTAGCATGTTTAAAGTGATTTTCATGCTTCCAGGGGCTCGGGAAGTTAATTAAATACCATTTGGAGGCATTTAATGTTCGAGCAAAAACGGCTGATTTTCGACAAAAGAGATAACACCCCCCCATTACGTCATGCTTCAGAAATGTGGAAAATGGTCCGTTTTCAAATGTTTTATTTTTGAACGTCAGTTCACATTTGTAGGTGGATCATCAGTGTTAGAGCTAAAATTAGCATGTTTAAAGTGATTTTCATGCTTCCAGGGGCTCGGGAAGTTAATTAAATACCATTTGGAGGCATTTAATGTTCAAGCAAAAACGGCTGATTTTCCACAAAAGAGATAACACCCCCCCATTACGTCATGCTTCAGAAATGTGGAAAATGGTCCGTTTTCAAATGTTTTATTTTTGAACGTCAGTTCACATTTGTAGGTGGATCATCAGTGTTAGAGCTAAAATTAGCATGTTTAAAGTGATTTTCATGCTTCCAGGGGCTCGGGAAGTTAATTAAATACCATTTGGAGGCATTTAATGTTCGAGCAAAAACGGCTGATTTTCGACAAAAGAGATAACACCCCCCCATTACGTCATGCTTCAGAAATGTGGAAAATGGTCCGTTTTCAAATGTTTTATTTTTGAACGTCAGTTCACATTTGTAGGTGGATCATCAGTGTTAGAGCTAAAATTAGCATGTTTAAAGTGATTTTCATGCTTCCAGGGGCTCGGGAAGTTGATTTTCTTGCTTCCAGGGGCCCGGGAAGTTAATTAAATACCATTTGGAGGCATTTAATGTTCGAGCAAAAACGGCTGATTTTCGACAAAAGAGATAACACCCCCCCATTACGTCATGCTTCAGAAATGTGGAAAATGGTCCGTTTTCAAATGTTTTATTTTTGAACGTCAGTTCACATTTGTAGGTGGATCATCAGTGTTAGAGCTAAAATTAGCATGTTTAAAGTGATTTTCATGCTTCCAGGGGCTCGGGAAGTTAATTAAATACCATTTGGAGGCATTTAATGTTCGAGCAAAAACGGCTGATTTTCGACAAAAGAGATAACACCCCCCCATTACGTCATGCTTCAGAAATGTGGAAAATGGTCCGTTCTCAAATGTTTTATTTTTGAACGTCAGTTCACATTTGTAGGTGGATCATCAGTGTTAGAGCTAAAATTAGCATGTTTAAAGTGATTTTCATGCTTCCAGGGGCCCAAAACACAAGATTTATGGAATGGTTAAAAGTGCATGAAAATGGCCAATTTACTCACTCTGAGTTCTCAAAAAGGGTTTCTTCACCCCGGGAAGTTAATTAAATACCATTTGGAGGCATTTAATGTTCGAGCAAAAACGGCTGATTTTCGACAAAAGAGATAACACCCCCCCATTACGTCATGCTTCAGAAATGTGGAAAATGGTCCGTTTTCAAATGTTTTATTTTTGAACGTCAGTTCACATTTGTAGGTGGATCATCAGTGTTAGAGCTAAAATTAGCATGTTTAAAGTGATTTTCATGCTTCCAGGGGCCCAAAACACAAGATTTATGGAATGGTTAAAAGTGCATGAAAATGGCCAATTTACTCACTCTGAGTTCTCAAAAAGGGTTTCTTCACCCCGGGAAGTGAAATAAATACCATTTGGAGGCATTTAATGTTCGAGCAAAAACGGCTGATTTTCGACAAAAGAGATAACACCCCCCCATTACGTCATGCTTCAGAAATGTGGAAAATGGTCCGTTTTCAAATGTTTTATTTTTGAACGTCAGTTCACATTTGTAGGTGGATCATCAGTGTTAGAGCTAAAATTAGCATGTTTAAAGTGATTTTCATGCTTCCAGGGGCTCGGGAAGTTAATTAAATACCATTTGGAGGCATTTAATGTTCGAGCAAAAACGGCTGATTTTCGACAAAAGAGATAACACCCCCCCATTACGTCATGCTTCAGAAATGTGGAAAATGGTCCGTTTTCAAATGTTTTATTTTTGAACGTCAGTTCACATTTGTAGGTGGATCATCAGTGTTAGAGCTAAAATTAGCATGTTTAAAGTGATTTTCATGCTTCCAGGGGCCCAAAACACAAGATTTATGGAATGGTTAAAAGTGCATGAAAATGGCCAATTTACTCACTCTGAGTTCTCAAAAAGGGTTTCTCCACCCCGGGAAGTTAATTAAATACCATTTGGAGGCATTTAATGTTCGAGCAAAAACGGCTGATTTTCGACAAAAGAGATAACACCCCCCCATTACGTCATGCTTCAGAAATGTGGAAAATGGTCCGTTTTTAAATGTTTTATTTTTGAACGTCAGTTCACATTTGTAGGTGGATCATCAGTGTTAGAGCTAAAATTAGCATGTTTAAAGTGATTTTCATGCTTCCAGGGGCTCGGGAAGTTAATTAAATACCATTTGGAGGCATTTAATGTTCGAGCAAAAACGGCTGATTTTCGACAAAAGAGATAACACCCCCCCCAGTACGTCATGCTTCAGAAATGTGGAAAATGGTCCGTTTTCAAATGTTTTATTTTTGAACGTCAGTTCACATTTGTAGGTGGATCATCAGTGTTAGAGCTAAAATTAGCATGTTTAAAGTGATTTTCATGCTTCCAGGGGCCCAAAACACAAGATTAATGGAATGGTTAAAAGTGCATGAAAATGGCCAATTTACTCACTCCGAGTTCTCAAAAAGGGTTTCTTCACCCCGGGAAGTGAAATAAATACCATTTGGAGGCATTTAATGTTCGAGCAAAAACGGCTGATTTTCGACAAAAGAGATAACACCCCCCCATTACGTCATGCTTCAGAAATGTGGAAAATGGTCCGTTTTCAAATGTTTTATTTTTGAACGTCAGTTCACATTTGTAGGTGGATCACCAGTGTTAGAGCTAAAATTAGCATGTTTAAAGTGATTTTCATGCTTCCAGGGGCTCGGGAAGTTAATTAAATACCATTTGGAGGCATTTAATGTTCGAGCAAAAACGGCTGATTTTCGACAAAAGAGATAACACCCCCCCATTACGTCATGCTTCAGAAATGTGGAAAATGGTCCGTTTTCAAATGTTTTATTTTTGAACGTCAGTTCACATTTGTAGGTGGATCATCAGTGTTAGAGCTAAAATTAGCATGTTTAAAGTGATTTTCATGCTTCCAGGGGCTCGGGAAGTTAATTAAATACCATTTGGAGGCATTTAATGTTCAAGCAAAAACGGCTGATTTTCCACAAAAGAGATAACACCCCCCCATTACGTCATGCTTCAGAAATGTGGAAAATGGTCCGTTTTCAAATGTTTTATTTTTGAACGTCAGTTCACATTTGTAGGTGGATCATCAGTGTTAGAGCTAAAATTAGCATGTTTAAAGTGATTTTCATGCTTCCAGGGGCTCGGGAAGTTAATTAAATACCATTTGGAGGCATTTAATGTTCGAGCAAAAACTGCTGATTTTCGACAAAAGAGATAACACCCCCCATTACGTCATGCTTCAGAAATGTGGAAAATGGTCCGTTTTCAAATGTTTTATTTTTGAACGTCAGTTCACATTTGTAGGTGGATCATCAGTGTTAGAGCTAAAATTAGCATGTTTAAAGTGATTTTCATGCTTCCAGGGGCTCGGGAAGTGAAATAAATACCATTTGGAGGCATTTAATGTTCGAGCAAAAACGGCTGATTTTCGACAAAAGAGATAACACCCCCCCATTACGTCATGCTTCAGAAATGTGGAAAATGGTCCGTTTTCAAATGTTTTATTTTTGAACGTCAGTTCACATTTGTAGGTGGATCATCAGTGTTAGAGCTAAAATTAGCATGTTTAAAGTGATTTTCATGCTTCCAGGGGCTCGGGAAGTGAAATAAATACCATTTGGAGGCATTTAATGTTCGAGCAAAAACGGCTGATTTTCGACAAAAGAGATAACACCCCCCCATTACGTCATGCTTCAGAAATGTGGAAAATGGTCCGTTTTCAAATGTTTTATTTTTGAACGTCAGTTCACATTTGTAGGTGGATCATCAGTGTTAGAGCTAAAATTAGCATGTTTAAAGTGATTTTCATGCTTCCAGGGGCTCGGGAAGTTAATTAAATACCATTTGGAGGCATTTAATGTTCGAGCAAAAACGGCTGATTTTCGACAAAAGAGATAACACCCCCCCATTACGTCATGCTTCAGAAATGTGGAAAATGGTCCGTTCTCAAATGTTTTATTTTTGAACGTCAGTTCACATTTGTAGGTGGATCATCAGTGTTAGAGCTAAAATTAGCATGTTTAAAGTGATTTTCATGCTTCCAGGGGCCCAAAACACAAGATTTATGGAATGGTTAAAAGTGCATGAAAATGGCCAATTTACTCACTCTGAGTTCTCAAAAAGGGTTTCTTCACCCCGGGAAGTTAATTAAATACCATTTGGAGGCATTTAATGTTCGAGCAAAAACGGCTGATTTTCGACAAAAGAGATAACACCCCCCCATTACGTCATGCTTCAGAAATGTGGAAAATGGTCCGTTTTCAAATGTTTTATTTTTGAACGTCAGTTCACATTTGTAGGTGGATCATCAGTGTTAGAGCTAAACTTAGCATGTTTAAAGTGATTTTCATGCTTCCAGGGGCCCAAAACACAAGATTTATGGAATGGTTAAAAGTGCATGAAAATGGCCAATTTACTCACTCTGAGTTCTCAAAAAGGGTTTCTTCACCCCGGGAAGTGAAATAAATACCATTTGGAGGCATTTAATGTTCGAGCAAAAACGGCTGATTTTCGACAAAAGAGATAACACCCCCCCCATTACGTCATGCTTCAGAAATGTGGAAAATGGTCCGTTTTCAAATGTTTTATTTTTGAACGTCAGTTCACATTTGTAGGTGGATCATCAGTGTTAGAGCTAAAATTAGCATGTTTAAAGTGATTTTCATGCTTCCAGGGGCTCGGGAAGTTAATTAAATACCATTTGGAGGCATTTAATGTTCGAGCAAAAACGGCTGATTTTCGACAAAAGAGATAACACCCCCCCCATTACGTCATGCTTCAGAAATGTGGAAAATGGTCCGTTCTCAAATGTTTTATTTTTGAACGTCAGTTCACATTTGTAGGTGGATCATCAGTGTTAGAGCTAAAATTAGCATGTTTAAAGTGATTTTCATGCTTCCAGGGGCCCAAAACACAAGATTTATGGAATGGTTAAAAGCGCATGAAAATGGCCAATTTACTCACTCTGAGTTCTCAAAAAGGGTTTCTTCACCCCGGGAAGTTAATTAAATACCATTTGGAGGCATTTAATGTTCGAGTAAAAACGGCTGATTTTCGACAAAAGAGATAACACCCCCCCATTACGTCATGCTTCAGAAATGTGGAAAATGGTCCGTTTTCAAATGTTTTATTTTTGAACGTCAGTTCACATTTGTAGGTGGATCATCAGTGTTAGAGCTAAAATTAGCATGTTTAAAGTGATTTTCATGCTTCCAGGGGCTCGGGAAGTTAATTAAATACCATTTGGAGGCATTTAATGTTCGAGCAAAAACGGCTGATTTTCGACAAAAGAGATAACACCCCCCCATTAGGTCATGCTTCAGAAATGTGGAAAATGGTCCGTTTTCAAATGTTTTATTTTTGAACGTCAGTTCACATTTGTAGGTGGATCATCAGTGTTAGAGCTAAAATTAGCATGTTTAAAGTGATTTTCATGCTTCCAGGGGCCCAAAACACAAGATTAATGGAATGGTTAAAAGTGCATGAAAATGGCCAATTTACTCACTCCGGGTTCTCAAAAAGGGTTTCTTCACCCCGGGAAGTGAAATAAATACCGTTTGGAGGCATTTAATGTTCGAGCAAAAACGGCTGATTTTCGACAAAAGAGATAACACCCCCCCATTACGTCATGCTTCAGAAATGTGGAAAATGGTCCGTTTTCAAATGTTTTATTTTTGAACGTCAGTTCACATTTGTAGGTGGATCACCAGTGTTAGAGCTAAAATTAGCATGTTTAAAGTGATTTTCATGCTTCCAGGGGCTCGAGAAGTTAATTAAATACCATTTGGAGGCATTTAATGTTCGAGCAAAAACGGCTGATTTTCGACAAAAGAGATAACACCCCCCCCATTACGTCATGCTTCAGAAATGTGGAAAATGGTCCGTTTTCAAATGTTTTATTTTTGAACGTCAGTTCACATTTGTAGGTGGATCATCAGTGTTAGAGCTAAAATTAGCATGTTTAAAGTGATTTTCATGCTTCCAGGGGCTCGGGAAGTTAATTAAATACCATTTGGAGGCATTTAATGTTCGAGCAAAAATGGCTGATTTTCCACAAAAGAGATAACACCCCCCCATTACGTCATGCTTCAGAAATGTGGAAAATGGTCCGTTTTCAAATGTTTTATTTTTGAACGTCAGTTCACATTTGTAGGTGGATCATCAGTGTTAGAGCTAAAATTAGCATGTTTAAAGTGATTTTCATGCTTCCAGGGGCTCGGGAAGTTAATTAAATACCATTTGGAGGCATTTAATGTTCGAGCAAAAACGGCTGATTTTCGACAAAAGAGATAACACCCCCCCATTACGTCATGCTTCAGAAATGTGGAAAATGGTCCGTTTTCAAATGTTTTATTTTTGAACGTCAGTTCACATTTGTAGGTGGATCATCAGTGTTAGAGCTAAAATTAGCATGTTTAAAGTGATTTTCATGCTTCCAGGGGCCCAAAACACAAGATTAATGGAATGGTTAAAAGTGCATGAAAATGGCCAATTTACTCACTCTGAGTTCTCAAAAAGGGTTTCCTCACCCCGGGAAGTGAAATAAATACCATTTGGAGGCATTTAATGTTCGAGCAAAAACGGCTGATTTTCGACAAAAGAGATAACACCCCCCCATTACGTCATGCTTCAGAAATGTGGAAAATGGTCCGTTTTCAAATGTTTTATTTTTGAACGTCAGTTCACATTTGTAGGTGGATCACCAGTGTTAGAGCTAAAATTAGCATGTTTAAAGTGATTTTCATGCTTCCAGGGGCTCGAGAAGTTAATTAAATACCATTTGGAGGCATTTAATGTTCGAGCAAAAACGGCTGATTTTCGACAAAAGAGATAACACCCCCCCCATTACGTCATGCTTCAGAAATGTGGAAAATGGTCCGTTTTCAAATGTTTTATTTTTGAACGTCAGTTCACATTTGTAGGTGGATCATCAGTGTTAGAGCTAAAATTAGCATGTTTAAAGTGATTTTCATGCTTCCAGGGGCTCGGGAAGTTAATTAAATACCATTTGGAGGCATTTAATGTTCGAGCAAAAATGGCTGATTTTCCACAAAAGAGATAACACCCCCCCATTACGTCATGCTTCAGAAATGTGGAAAATGGTCCGTTTTCAAATGTTTTATTTTTGAACGTCAGTTCACATTTGTAGGTGGATCATCAGTGTTAGAGCTAAAATTAGCATGTTTAAAGTGATTTTCATGCTTCCAGGGGCTCGGGAAGTTAATTAAATACCATTTGGAGGCATTTAATGTTCGAGCAAAAACGGCTGATTTTCGACAAAAGAGATAACACCCCCCCATTACGTCATGCTTCAGAAATGTGGAAAATGGTCCGTTTTCAAATGTTTTATTTTTGAACGTCAGTTCACATTTGTAGGTGGATCATCAGTGTTAGAGCTAAAATTAGCATGTTTAAAGTGATTTTCATGCTTCCAGGGGCCCAAAACACAAGATTAATGGAATGGTTAAAAGTGCATGAAAATGGCCAATTTACTCACTCTGAGTTCTCAAAAAGGGTTTCCTCACCCCGGGAAGTGAAATAAATACCATTTGGAGGCATTTAATGTTCGAGCAAAAACGGCAGATTTTCGACAAAAGAGATAACACCCCCCCATTACGTCATGCTTCAGAAATGTGGAAAATGGTCCGTTTTCAAATGTTTTATTTTTGAACGTCAGTTCACATTTGTAGGTGGATCATCAGTGTTAGAGCTAAAATTAGCATGTTTAAAGTGATTTTCATGCTTCCAGGGGCTCGGGAAGTTAATTAAATACCATTTGGAGGCATTTAAGTTTCGAGCAAAAACGGCTGATTTTCGACAAAAGAGATAACACCCCCCCATTACGTCATGCTTCAGAAATGTGGAAAATGGTCCGTTTTCAAATGTTTTATTTTTGAACGTCAGTTCACATTTGTAGGTGGATCATCAGTGTTAGAGCTAAAATTAGCATGTTTAAAGTGATTTTCATGCTTCCAGGGGCTCGGGAAGTTAATTAAATACCATTTGGAGGCATTTAATGTTCGAGCAAAAACGGCTGATTTTCGACAAAAGAGATAACACCCCCCCATTACGTCATGCTTCAGAAATGTGGAAGATGGTCCGTTTTCAAATGTTTTATTTTTGAACGTCAGTTCACATTTGTAGGTGGATCATCAGTGTTAGAGCTAAAATTAGCATGTTTAAAGTGATTTTCATGCTTCCAGGGGCTCGGGAAGTTAATTAAATACCATTTGGAGGCATTTAATGTTCGAGCAAAAACGGCTGATTTTCGACAAAAGAGATAACACCCCCCCATTACGTCATGCTTCAGAAATGTGGAAAATGGTCCGTTTTCAAATGTTTTATTTTTGAACGTCAGTTCACATTTGTAGGTGGATCATCAGTGTTAGAGCTAAAATTAGCATGTTTAAAGTGATTTTCATGCTTCCAGGGGCCCAAAACACAAGATTTATGGAATGGTTAAAAGTGCATGAAAATGGCCAATTTACTCACTCTGAGTTCTCAAAAAGGGTTTCTTCACCCCGGGAAGTTAATTAAATACCATTTGGAGGCATTTAATGTTCGAGCAAAAACGGCTGATTTTCGACAAAAGAGATAACACCCCCCCATTACGTCATGCTTCAGAAATGTGGAAAATGGTCCGTTTTCAAATGTTTTATTTTTGAACGTCAGTTCACATTTGTAGGTGGATCATCAGTGTTAGAGCTAAAATTAGCATGTTTAAAGTGATTTTCATGCTTCCAGGGGCTCGGGAAGTTAATTAAATACCATTTGGAGGCATTTAATGTTCGAGCAAAAACGGCTGATTTTCGACAAAAGAGATAACACCCCCCCATTACGTCATGCTTCAGAAATGTGGAAAAAGGTCCATTTTCAAATGTTTTATTTTTGAACGTCAGTTCACATTTGTAGGTGGATCATCAGTGTTAGAGCTAAAATTAGCATGTTTAAAGTGATTTTCATGCTTCCAGGGGCCCAAAACACAAGATTAATGGAATGGTTAAAAGTGCATGAAAATGGCCAATTTACTCACTCTGAGTTCTCAAAAAGGGTTTCTTCACCCCGGGAAGTGAAATAAATACCATTTGGAGGCATTTAATGTTCGAGCAAAACCGGCTGATTTTCGACAAAAGAGATAACACCCCCCCATTACGTCATGCTTCAGAAATGTGGAAAATGGTCCGTTTTCAAATGTTTTATTTTTGAACGTTAGTTCACATTTGTAGGTGGATCATCAGTGTTAGAGCTAAAATTAGCATGTTTAAAGTGATTTTCATGCTTCCAGGGGCCCAAAACACAAGATTTATGGAATGGTTAAAAGTGCATGAAAATGGCCAATTTACTCACTCTGGGTTCTCAAAAAGGGTTTCTTCACCCCGGGAAGTTAATTAAATACCATTTGGAGGCATTTAATGTTCGAGCAAAAACGGCTGATTTTCGACAAAAGAGATAACACCCCCCCATTACGTCATGCTTCAGAAATGTGGAAAATGGTCCGTTTTCAAATGTTTTATTTTTGAACGTCAGTTCACATTTGTAGGTGGATCATCAGTGTTAGAGCTAAAATTAGCATGTTTAAAGTGATTTTCATGCTTCCAGGGGCTCGGGAAGTTAATTAAATACCATTTGGAGGCATTTAATGTTCGAGCAAAAACGGCTGATTTTCGACAAAAGAGATAACACCCCCCCATTACGTCATGCTTCAGAAATGTGGAAAATGGTCCGTTTTCAAATGTTTTATTTTTGAACGTCAGTTCACATTTGTAGGTGGATCATCAGTGTTAGAGCTAAAATTAGCATGTTTAAAGTGATTTTCATGCTTCCAGGGGCTCGGGAAGTTAATTAAATACCATTTGGAGGCATTTAATGTTCGAGCAAAAACGGCTGATTTTCGACAAAAGAGATAACACCCCCCCATTACGTCATGCTTCAGAAATGTGGAAAATGGTCCGTTTTCAAATGTTTTATTTTTGAACGTCAGTTCACATTTGTAGGTGGATCATCAGTGTTAGAGCTAAAATTAGCATGTTTAAAGTGATTTTCATGCTTCCAGGGGCTCGGGAAGTGCAATAAATACCATTTGGAGGCATTTAATGTTCGAGCAAAAACGGCTGATTTTCGACAAAAGAGATAACACCCCCCCATTACGTCATGCTTCAGAAATGTGGAAAATGGTCAGTTTTCAAATGTTTTATTTTTGAACGTCAGTTCACATTTGTAGGTGGATCATCAGTGTTAGAGCTAAAATTAGCATGTTTAAAGTGATTTTCATGCTTCCAGGGGCTCGGGAAGTTAATTAAATACCATTTGGAGGCATTTAATGTTCGAGCAAAAACGGCTGATTTTCGACAAAAGAGATAACACCCCCCCATTACGTCATGCTTCAGAAATGTGGAAAATGGTCCGTTTTCAAATGTTTTATTTTTGAACGTCAGTTCACATTTGTAGGTGGATCATCAGTGTTAGAGCTAAAATTAGCATGTTTAAAGTGATTTTCATGCTTCCAGGGGCTCGGGAAGTTGATTTTCATGCTTCCAGGGGCTCGGGAAGTTAATTAAATACCATTTGGAGGCATTTAATGTTCGAGCAAAAACGGCTGATTTTCGACAAAAGAGATAACACCCCCCCATTACGTCATGCTTCAGAAATGTGGAAAATGGTCCGTTTTCAAATGTTTTATTTTTGAACGTCAGTTCACATTTGTAGGTGGATCATCAGTGTTAGAGCTAAAATTAGCATGTTTAAAGTGATTTTCATGCTTCCAGGGGCTCGGGAAGTGTAATAAATACCATTTGGAGGCATTTAATGTTCGAGCAAAAACGGCTGATTTTCGACAAAAGAGATAACACCCCCCCATTACGTCATGCTTCAGAAATGTGGAAAATGGTCAGTTTTCAAACGTTTTATTTTTGAACGTCAGTTCACATTTGTAGGTGGATCATCAGTGTTAGAGCTAAAATTAGCATGTTTAAAGTGATTTTCATGCTTCCAGGGGCTCGGGAAGTTAATTAAATACCATTTGGAGGCATTTAATGTTCGAGCAAAAACGGCTGATTTTCGACAAAAGAGATAACATCCCCCCATTACGTCATGCTTCAGAAATGTGGAAAATGGTCCGTTTTCAAATGTTTTATTTTTGAACGTCAGTTCACATTTGTAGGTGGATCATCAGTGTTAGAGCTAAAATTAGCATGTTTAAAGTGATTTTCATGCTTCCAGGGGCCCAAAACACAAGATTAATGGAATGGTTAAAAGTGCATGAAAATGGCCAATTTACTCACTCTGAGTTCTCAAAAAGGGTTTCTTCACCCCGGGTAGTGAAATAAATACCATTTGGAGGCATTTAATGTTCGAGCAAAAACGGCTGATTTTCGACAAAAGAGATAACAACCCCCCCATTACGTCATGCTTCAGAAATGTGGAAAATGGTCCGTTTTCAAATGTTTTATTTTTGAACGTCAGTTCACATTTGTAGGTGGATCATCAGTGTTAGAGCTAAAATTAGCATGTTTAAAGTGATTTTCATGCTTCCAGGGGCTCGGGAAGTTAATTAAATACCATTTGGAGGCATTTAATGTTCGAGCAAAAACGGCTGATTTTCGACAAAAGAGATAACACCCCCCCATTACGTCATGCTTCAGAAATGTGGAAAATGGTCCGTTTTCAAATGTTTTATTTTTGAACGTCAGTTCACATTTGTAGGTGGATCATCAGTGTTAGAGCTAAAATTAGCATGTTTAAAGTGATTTTCATGCTTCCAGGGGCTCGGGAAGTGTAATAAATACCATTTGGAGGCATTTAATGTTCGAGCAAAAACGGCTGATTTTCGACAAAAGAGATAACACCCCCCCATTACGTCATGCTTCAGAAATGTGGAAAATGGTCAGTTTTCAAATGTTTTATTTTTGAACGTCAGTTCACATTTGTAGGTGGATCATCAGTGTTAGAGCTAAAATTAGCATGTTTAAAGTGATTTTCATGCTTCCAGGGGCTCGGGAAGTTAATTAAATACCATTTGGAGGCATTTAATGTTCGAGCAAAAACGGCTGATTTTCGACAAAAGAGATAACACCCCCCCATTACGTCATGCTTCAGAGATGTGGAAAATGGTCCGTTTTCAAATGTTTTATTTTTGAACGTCAGTTCACATTTGTAGGTGGATCATCAGTGTTAGAGCTAAAATTAGCATGTTTAAAGTGATTTTCATGCTTCCAGGGGCCCAAAACACAAGATTAATGGAATGGTTAAAAGTGCATGAAAATGGCCAATTTACTCACTCTGAGTTCTCAAAAAGGGTTTCTTCACCCCGGGAAGTGAAATAAATACCATTTGGAGGCATTTAATGTTCGAGCAAAAACGGCTGATTTTCGACAAAAGAGATAACACCCCCCCATTACGTCATGCTTCAGAAATGTGGAAAATGGTCAGTTTTCAAATGTTTTATTTTTGAACGTCAGTTCACATTTGTAGGTGGATCATCAGTGTTAGAGCTAAAATTAGCATGTTTAAAGTGATTTTCATGCTTCCAGGGGCTCGGGAAGTTAATTAAATACCATTTGGAGGCATTTAATGTTCGAGCAAAAACGGCTGATTTTCGACAAAAGAGATAACACCCCCCCCATTACGTCATGCTTCAGAAATGTGGAAAATGGTCCGTTTTCAAATGTTTTATTTTTGAACGTCAGTTCACATTTGTAGGTGGAATATCAGTGTTAGAGCTAAAATTAGCATGTTTAAAGTGATTTTCATGCTTCCAGGGGCTCGGGAAGTTGATTTTCATGCTTCCAGGGGCTCGGGAAGTTAATTAAATACCATTTGGAGGCATTTAATGTTCGAGCAAAAACGGCTGATTTTCGACAAAAGAGATAACACCCCCCCATTACGTCATGCTTCAGAAATGTGGAAAATGGTCCGTTTTCAAATGTTTTATTTTTGAACGTCAGTTCACATTTGTAGGTGGATCATCAGTGTTAGAGCTAAAATTAGCATGTTTAAAGTGATTTTCATGCTTCCAGGGGCTCGGGAAGTGTAATAAATACCATTTGGAGGCATTTAATGTTCGAGCAAAAACGGCTGATTTTCGACAAAAGAGATAACACCCCCCCATTACGTCATGCTTCAGAAATGTGGAAAATGGTCAGTTTTCAAATGTTTTATTTTTGAACGTCAGTTCACATTTGTAGGTGGATCATCAGTGTTAGAGCTAAAATTAGCATGTTTAAAGTGATTTTCATGCTTCCAGGGGCTCGGGAAGTTAATTAAATACCATTTGGAGGCATTTAATGTTCGAGCAAAAACGGCTGATTTTCGACAAAAGAGATAACATCCCCCCATTACGTCATGCTTCAGAAATGTGGAAAATGGTCCGTTTTCAAATGTTTTATTTTTGAACGTCAGTTCACATTTGTAGGTGGATCATCAGTGTTAGAGCTAAAATTAGCATGTTTAAAGTGATTTTCATGCTTCCAGGGGCCCAAAACACAAGATTAATGGAATGGTTAAAAGTGCATGAAAATGGCCAATTTACTCACTCTGAGTTCTCAAAAAGGGTTTCTTCACCCCGGGAAGTGAAATAAATACCATTTGGAGGCATTTAATGTTCGAGCAAAAACGGCTGATTTTCGACAAAAGAGATAACACCCCCCCATTACGTCATGCTTCAGAAATGTGGAAAATGGTCAGTTTTCAAATGTTTTATTTTTGAACATCAGTTCACATTTGTAGGTGGATCATCAGTGTTAGAGCTAAAATTAGCATGTTTAAAGTGATTTTCATGCTTCCAGGGGCCCAAAACACAAGATTTATGGAATGGTTAAAAGTGCATGAAAATGGCCAATTTACTCACTCTGAGTTCTCAAAAAGGGTTTCTTCACCCCGGGAAGTTAATTAAATACCATTTGGAGGCATTTAATGTTCGAGCAAAAACGGCTGATTTTCGACAAAAGAGATAACACCCCCCCATTACGTCATGCTTCAGAAATGTGGAAAATGGTCCGTTTTCAAATGTTTTATTTTTGAACGTCAGTTCACATTTGTAGGTGGATCATCAGTGTTAGAGCTAAAATTAGCATGTTTAAAGTGATTTTCATGCTTCCAGGGGCTCGGGAAGTTAATTAAATACCATTTGGAGGCATTTAATGTTCGAGCAAAAACGGCTGATTTTCGACAAAAGAGATAACACCCCCCCATTACGTCATGCTTCAGAAATGTGGAAAATGGTCCGTTTTCAAATGTTTTATTTTTGAACGTCAGTTCACATTTGTAGGTGGATCATCAGTGTTAGAGCTAAAATTAGCATGTTTAAAGTGATTTTCATGCTTCCAGGGGCCCAAAACACAAGATTAATGGAATGGTTAAAAGTGCATGAAAATGGCCAATTTACTCACTCTGAGTTCTCAAAAAGGGTTTCTTCACCCCGGGAAGTGAAATAAATACCATTTGGAGGCATTTAATGTTCGAGCAAACCCGGCTGATTTTCGACAAAAGAGATAACACCCCCCCCATTACGTCATGCTTCAGAAATGTGGAAAATGGTCCGTTTTCAAATGTTTTATTTTTGAACGTCAGTTCACATTTGTAGGTGGATCATCAGTGTTAGAGCTAAAATTAGCATGTTTAAAGTGATTTTCATGCTTCCAGGGGCTCGGGAAGTAAATTAAATACCATTTGGAGGCATTTAATGTTCGAGCAAAAACGGCTGATTTTCGACAAAAGAGATAACACCCCCCCATTACGTCATGCTTCAGAAATGTGGAAAATGGTCCGTTTTCAAATGTTTTATTTTTGAACGTCAGTTCACATTTGTAGGTGGATCATCAGTGTTAGAGCTAAAATTAGCATGTTTAAAGTGATTTTCATGCTTCCAGGGGCCCAAAACACAAGATTTATGGAATGGTTAAAAGTGCATGAAAATGGCCAATTTACTCACTCTGAGTTCTCAAAAAGGGTTTCTTCACCCCGGGAAGTTAATTAAATACCATTTGGAGGCATTTAATGTTCGAGCAAAAACGGCTGATTTTCGACAAAAGAGATAACACCCCCCCATTACGTCATGCTTCAGAAATGTGGAAAATGGTCCGTTTTCAAATGTTTTATTTTTGAACGTCAGTTCACATTTGTAGGTGGATCATCAGTGTTAGAGCTAAAATTAGCATGTTTAAAGTGATTTTCATGCTTCCAGGGGCCCAAAACACAAGATTTATGGAATGGTTAAAAGTGCATGAAAATGGCCAATTTACTCACTCTGAGTTCTCAAAAAGGGTTTCTTCACCCCGGGAAGTTAATTAAATACCATTTGGAGGCATTTAATGTTCGAGCAAAAACGGCTGATTTTCGACAAAAGAGATAACACCCCCCCATTACGTCATGCTTCAGAAATGTGGAAAATGGTCCGTTTTCAAATGTTTTATTTTTGAACGTCAGTTCACATTTGTAGGTGGATCATCAGTGTTAGAGCTAAAATTAGCATGTTTAAAGTGATTTTCATGCTTCCAGGGGCTCGGGAAGTTAATTAAATACCATTTGGAGGCATTTAATGTTCGAGCAAAAACGGCTGATTTTCGACAAAAGAGATAACACCCCCCCCATTACGTCATGCTTCAGAAATGTGGAAAATGGTCCGTTTTCAAATGTTTTAGTTTTTGAACGTCAGTTCACATTTGTAGGTGGATCATCAGTGTTAGAGCTAAAATTAGCATGTTTAAAGTGATTTTCATGCTTCCAGGGGCTCGGGAAGTTAATTAAATACCATTTGGAGGCATTTAATGTTCGAGCAAAAACGGCTGATTTTCGACAAAAGAGATAACACCCCCCCATTACGTCATGCTTCAGAAATGTGGAAAATGGTCCGTTTTCAAATGTTTTATTTTTGAACGTCAGTTCACATTTGTAGGTGGATCATCAGTGTTAGAGCTAAAATTAGCATGTTTAAAGTGATTTTCATGCTTCCAGGGGCCCAAAACACAAGATTAATGGAATGGTTAAAAGTGCATGAAAATGGCCAATTTACTCACTCTGAGTTCTCAAAAAGGGTTTCTTCACCCCGGGAAGTGAAATAAATACCATTTGGAGGCATTTAATGTTCGAGCAAAAACGGCTGATTTTCGACAAAAGAGATAACACCCCCCCATTACGTCATGCTTCAGAAATGTGGAAAATGGTCAGTTTTCAAATGTTTTATTTTTGAACGTCAGTTCACATTTGTAGGTGGATCATCAGTGTTAGAGCTAAAATTAGCATGTTTAAAGTGATTTTCATGCTTCCAGGGGTTCGGGAAGTTAATTAAATACCATTTGGAGGCATTTAATGTTCGAGCAAAAACGGCTGATTTTCGACAAAAGAGATAACACCCCCCCCATTACGTCATGCTTCAGAAATGTGGAAAATGGTCCGTTTTCAAATGTTTTATTTTTGAACGTCAGTTCACATTTGTAGGTGGATCATCAGTGTTAGAGCTAAAATTAGCATGTTTAAAGTGATTTTCATGCTTCCAGGGGCTCGGGAAGTTGATTTTCATGCTTCCAGGGGCTCGGGAAGTTAATTAAATACCATTTGGAGGCATTTAATGTTCGAGCAAAAACGGCTGATTTTCGACAAAAGAGATAACACCCCCCCATTACGTCATGCTTCAGAAATGTGGAAAATGGTCCGTTTTCAAATGTTTTATTTTTGAACGTCAGTTCACATTTGTAGGTGGATCATCAGTGTTAGAGCTAAAATTAGCATGTTTAAAGTGATTTTCATGCTTCCAGGGGCTCGGGAAGTGTAATAAATACCATTTGGAGGCATTTAATGTTCGAGCAAAAACGGCTGATTTTCGACAAAAAAGATAACACCCCCCCATTACGTCATGCTTCAGAAATGTGGAAAATGGTCAGTTTTCAAAGGTTTTATTTTTGAACGTCAGTTCACATTTGTAGGTGGATCATCAGTGTTAGAGCTAAAATTAGCATGTTTAAAGTGATTTTCATGCTTCCAGGGGCTCGGGAAGTTAATTAAATACCATTTGGAGGCATTTAATGTTCGAGCAAAAACGGCTGATTTTCGACAAAAGAGATAACATCCCCCCATTACGTCATGCTTCAGAAATGTGGAAAATGGTCCGTTTTCAAATGTTTTATTTTTGAACGTCAGTTCACATTTGTAGGTGGATCATCAGTGTTAGAGCTAAAATTAGCATGTTTAAAGTGATTTTCATGCTTCCAGGGGCCCAAAACACAAGATTAATGGAATGGTTAAAAGTGCATGAAAATGGCCAATTTACTCACTCTGAGTTCTCAAAAAGGGTTTCTTCACCCCGGGAAGTGAAATAAATACCATTTGGAGGCATTTAATGTTCGAGCAAAAACGGCTGATTTTCGACAAAAGAGATAACACCCCCCCATTACGTCATGCTTCAGAAATGTGGAAAATGGTCCGTTTTCAAATGTTTTATTTTTGAACGTCAGTTCACATTTGTAGGTGGATCATCAGTGTTAGAGCTAAAATTAGCATGTTTAAAGTGATTTTCATGCTTCCAGGGGCCCAAAACACAAGATTTATGGAATGGTTAAAAGTGCATGAAAATGGCCAATTTACTCACTCTGAGTTCTCAAAAAGGGTTTCTTCACCCCGGGAAGTTAATTAAATACCATTTGGAGGCATTTAATGTTCGAGCAAAAACGGCTGATTTTCGACAAAAGAGATAACACCCCCCCATTACGTCATGCTTCAGAAATGTGGAAAATGGTCCGTTTTCAAATGTTTTATTTTTGAACGTCAGTTCACATTTGTAGGTGGATCATCAGTGTTAGAGCTAAAATTAGCATGTTTAAAGTGATTTTCATGCTTCCAGGGGCTCGGGAAGTTAATTAAATACCATTTGGAGGCATTTAATGTTCGAGCAAAAACGGCTGATTTTCGACAAAAGAGATAACACCCCCCCATTACGTCATGCTTCAGAAATGTGGAAAATGGTCCGTTTTCAAATGTTTTATTTTTGAACGTCAGTTCACATTTGTAGGTGGATCATCAGTGTTAGAGCTAAAATTAGCATGTTTAAAGTGATTTTCATGCTTCCAGGGGCTCGGGAAGTGAAATAAATACCATTTGGAGGCATTTAATGTTCGAGCAAAAACGGCTGATTTTCGACAAAAGAGATAACACCCCCCCATTACGTCATGCTTCAGAAATGTGGAAAATGGTCCGTTTTCAAATGTTTTATTTTTGAACGTCAGTTCACATTTGTAGGTGGATCATCAGTGTTAGAGCTAAAATTAGCATGTTTAAAGTGATTTTCATGCTTCCAGGGGCTCGGGAAGTTAATTAAATACCATTTGGAGGCATTTAATGTTCGAGCAAAAACGGCTGATTTTCGACAAAAGAGATAACACCCCCCCATTACGTCATGCTTCAGAAATGTGGAAAATGGTCCGTTTTCAAATGTTTTATTTTTGAACGTCAGTTCACATTTGTAGGTGGATCATCAGTGTTAGAGCTAAAATTAGCATGTTTAAAGTGATTTTCATGCTTCCAGGGGCCCAAAACACAAGATTAATGGAATGGTTAAAAGTGCATGAAAATGGCCAATTTACTCACTCTGAGTTCTCAAAAAGGGTTTCTTCACCCCGGGAAGTGAAATAAATACCATTTGGAGGCATTTAATGTTCGAGCAAAACCGGCTGATTTTCGACAAAAGAGATAACACCCCCCCATTACGTCATGCTTCAGAAATGTGGAAAATGGTCCGTTTTCAAATGTTTTATTTTTGAACGTCAGTTCACATTTGTAGGTGGATCATCAGTGTTAGAGCTAAAATTAGCATGTTTAAAGTGATTTTCATGCTTCCAGGGGCTCGGGAAGTAAATTAAATACCATTTGGAGGCATTTAATGTTCGAGCAAAAACGGCTGATTTTCGACAAAAGAGATAACACCCCCCCATTACGTCATGCTTCAGAAATGTGGAAAATGGTCCGTTTTCAAATGTTTTATTTTTGAACGTCAGTTCACATTTGTAGGTGGATCATCAGTGTTAGAGCTAAAATTAGCATGTTTAAAGTGATTTTCATGCTTCCAGGGGCCCAAAACACAAGATTTATGGAATGGTTAAAAGTGCATGAAAATGGCCAATTTACTCACTCTGAGTTCTCAAAAAGGGTTTCTTCACCCCGGGAAGTTAATTAAATACCATTTGGAGGCATTTAATGTTCGAGCAAAAACGGCTGATTTTCGACAAAAGAGATAACACCCCCCCATTACGTCATGCTTCAGAAATGTGGAAAATGGTCCGTTTTCAAATGTTTTATTTTTGAACGTCAGTTCACATTTGTAGGTGGATCATCAGTGTTAGAGCTAAAATTAGCATGTTTAAAGTGATTTTCATGCTTCCAGGGGCCCAAAACACAAGATTTATGGAATGGTTAAAAGTGCATGAAAATGGCCAATTTACTCACTCTGAGTTCTCAAAAAGGGTTTCTTCACCCCGGGAAGTTAATTAAATACCATTTGGAGGCATTTAATGTTCGAGCAAAAACGGCTGATTTTCGACAAAAGAGATAACACCCCCCCATTACGTCATGCTTCAGAAATGTGGAAAATGGTCCGTTTTCAAATGTTTTATTTTTGAACGTCAGTTCACATTTGTAGGTGGATCATCAGTGTTAGAGCTAAAATTATCATGTTTAAAGTGATTTTCATGCTTCCAGGGGCTCGGGAAGTTAATTAAATACCATTTGGAGGCATTTAATGTTCGAGCAAAAACGGCTGATTTTCGACAAAAGAGATAACACCCCCCCATTACGTCATGCTTCAGAAATGTGGAAAATGGTCCGTTTTCAAATGTTTTATTTTTGAACGTCAGTTCACATTTGTAGGTGGATCATCAGTGTTAGAGCTAAAATTAGCATGTTTAAAGTGATTTTCATGCTTCCAGGGGCTCGGGAAGTTAATTAAATACCATTTGGAGGCATTTAATGTTCGAGCAAAAACGGCTGATTTTCGACAAAAGAGATAACACCCCCCCATTACGTCATGCTTCAGAAATGTGGAAAATGGTCCGTTTTCAAATGTTTTATTTTTGAACGTCAGTTCACATTTGTAGGTGGATCATCAGTGTTAGAGCTAAAATTAGCATGTTTAAAGTGATTTTCATGCTTCCAGGGGCCCAAAACACAAGATTTATGGAATGGTTAAAAGTGCATGAAAATGGCCAATTTACTCACTCTGAGTTCTCAAAAAGGGTTTCTTCACCCCGGGAAGTTAATTAAATACCATTTGGAGGCATTTAATGTTCGAGCAAAAACGGCTGATTTTCGACAAAAGAGATAACACCCCCCCATTACGTCATGCTTCAGAAATGTGGAAAATGGTCCGTTTTCAAATGTTTTATTTTTAAACGTCAGTTCACATTTGTAGGTGGATCATCAGTGTTAGAGCTAAAATTAGCATGTTTAAAGTGATTTTCATGCTTCCAGGGGCTCGGGAAGTTAATTAAATACCATTTGGAGGCATTTAATGTTCGAGCAAAAACGGCTGATTTTCGACAAAAGAGATAACACCCCCCCCATTACGTCATGCTTCAGAAATGTGGAAAATGGTCCGTTTTCAAATGTTTTATTTTTGAACGTCAGTTCACATTTGTAGGTGGATCATCAGTGTTAGAGCTAAAATTAGCATGTTTAAAGTGATTTTCATGCTTCCAGGGGCTCGGGAAGTTAATTAAATACCATTTGGAGGCATTTAATGTTCGAGCAAAAACGGCTGATTTTCGACAAAAGAGATAACACCCCCCCATTACGTCATGCTTCAGAAATGTGGAAAATCGTCCGTTTTCAAATGTTTTATTTTTGAACGTCAGTTCACATTTGTAGGTGGATCATCAGTGTTAGAGCTAAAATTAGCATGTTTAAAGTGATTTTCATGCTTCCAGGGGCCCAAAACACAAGATTTATGGAATGGTTAAAAGTGCATGAAAATGGCCAATTTACTCACTCTGAGTTCTCAAAAAGGGTTTCTTCACCCCGGAAAGTTAATTAAATACCATTTGGAGGCATTTAATGTTCGAGCAAAAACGGCTGATTTTCGACAAAAGAGATAACACCCCCCCATTACGTCATGCTTCAGAAATGTGGAAAATGGTCCGTTTTCAAATGTTTTATTTTTAAACGTCAGTTCACATTTGTAGGTGGATCATCAGTGTTAGAGCTAAAATTAGCATGTTTAAAGTGATTTTCATGCTTCCAGGGGCCCAAAACACAAGATTTATGGAATGGTTAAAAGTGCATGAAAATGGCCAATTTACTCACTCTGAGTTCTCAAAAAGGGTTTCTTCACCCCGGGAAGTGAAATAAATACCATTTGGAGGCATTTAATGTTCGAGCAAAAACGGCTGATTTTCGACAAAAGAGATAACACCCCCCCATTACGTCATGCTTCAGAAATGTGGAAAATGGTCCGTTTTCAAATGTTTTATTTTTGAACGTCAGTTCACATTTGTAGGTGGATCATCAGTGTTAGAGCTAAAATTAGCATGTTTAAAGTGATTTTCATGCTTCCAGGGGCTCGGGAAGTGAAATAAATACCATTTGGAGGCATTTAATGTTCGAGCAAAAACGGCTGATTTTCGACAAAAGAGATAACACCCCCCCATTACGTCATGCTTCAGAAATGTGGAAAATGGTCCGTTTTCAAATGTTTTATTTTTGAACGTCAGTTCACATTTGTAGGTGGATCATCAGTGTTAGAGCTAAAATTAGCATGTTTAAAGTGATTTTCATGCTTCCAGGGGCCCGGGAAGTGAAATAAATACAATTTGGAGGCATTTAATGTTCGAGCAAAAACGGCTGATTTTCGACAAAAGAGATAACACCCCCCCATTACGTCATGCTTCAGAAATGTGGAAAATGGTCCGTTTTCAAATGTTTTATTTTTGAACGTCAGTTCACATTTGTAGGTGGATCATCAGTGTTAGAGCTAAAATTAGCATGTTTAAAGTGATTTTCATGCTTCCAGGGGCCCAAAACACAAGATTTATGGAATGGTTAAAAGTGCATGAAAATGGCCAATTTACTCACTCTGAGTTCTCAAAAAGGGTTTCTTCACCCCGGGAAGTTAATTAAATACCATTTGGAGGCATTTAATGTTCGAGCAAAAACGGCTGATTTTCGATAAAAGAGATAACACCCCCCTATTACGTCATGCTTCAGAAATGTGGAAAATGGTCCGTTTTCAAATGTTTTATTTTTGAACGTCAGTTCACATTTGTAGGTGGATCATCAGTGTTAGAGCTAAAATTAGCATGTTTAAAGTGATTTTCATGCTTCCAGGGGCTCGGGAAGTTAATTAAATACCATTTGGAGGCATTTAATGTTCGAGCAAAAACGGCTGATTTTCGACAAAAGAGATAACACCCCCCCATTACGTCATGCTTCAGAAATGTGGAAAATGGTCCGTTTTCAAATGTTTTATTTTTGAACGTCAGTTCACATTTGTAGGTGGATCATCAGTGTTAGAGCTAAAATTAGCATGTTTAAAGTGATTTTCATGCTTCCAGGGGCCCAAAACACAAGATTTATGGAATGGTTAAAAGTGCATGAAAATGGCCAATTTACTCACTCTGAGTTCTCAAAAAGGGTTTCTTCACCCCGGGAAGTTAATTAAATACCATTTGGAGGCATTTAATGTTCGAGCAAAAACGGCTGATTTTCGACAAAAGAGATAACACCCCCCCATTACGTCATGCTTCAGAAATGTGGAAAATGGTCCGTTTTCAAATGTTTTATTTTTGAACGTCAGTTCACATTTGTAGGTGGATCATCAGTGTTAGAGCTAAAATTAGCATGTTTAAAGTGATTTTCATGCTTCCAGGGGCTCGGGAAGTTAATTAAATACCATTTGGAGGCATTTAATGTTCGAGCAAAAACGGCTGATTTTCGACAAAAGAGATAACACCCCCCCATTACGTCATGCTTCAGAAATGTGGAAAATGGTCCGTTTTCAAATGTTTTATTTTTGAACGTCAGTTCACATTTGTAGGTGGATCATCAGTGTTAGAGCTAAAATTAGCATGTTTAAAGTGATTTTCATGCTTCCAGGGGCCCAAAACACAAGATTTATGGAATGGTTAAAAGTGCATGAAAATGGCCAATTTACTCACTCTGAGTTCTCAAAAAGGGTTTCTTCACCCCGGGAAGTTAATTAAATACCATTTGGAGGCATTTAATGTTCGAGCAAAAACGGCTGATTTTCAACAAAAGAGATAACACCCCCCCATTACGTCATGCTTCAGAAATGTGGAAAATGGTCCGTTTTCAAATGTTTTATTTTTGAACGTCAGTTCACATTTGTAGGTGGATCATCAGTGTTAGAGCTAAAATTAGCATGTTTAAAGTGATTTTCATGCTTCCAGGGGCCCAAAACACAAGATTTATGGAATGGTTAAAAGTGCATGAAAATGGCCATTTTACTCACTCTGAGTTCTCAAAAAGGGTTTCTTCACCCCGGGAAGTTAGTTAAATACCATTTGCAGGCATTTAATGTTTGAGCAAAAACGGCTGATTTTCGACAAAAGAGATAACACCCCCCCATTACGTCATGCTTCAGAAATGTGGAAAATGGTCCGTTTTCAAATGTTTTATTTTTGAACGTCAGTTCACATTTGTAGGTGGATCATCAGTGTTAGAGCTAAAATTAGCATGTTTAAAGTGATTTTCATGCTTCCAGGGGCTCGGGAAGTGAAATAAACACCATTTGGAGGCATTTAATGTTCGAGCAAAAACGGCTGATTTTCGACAAAAGAGATAACACCCCCCCATTACGTCATGCTTCAGAAATGTGGAAAATGGTCCGTTTTCAAATGTTTTATTTTTGAACGTCAGTTCACATTTGTAGGTGGATCATCAGTGTTAGAGCTAAAATTAGCATGTTTAAAGTGATTTTCATGCTTCCAGGGGCTCGGGAAGTTAATTAAATACCATTTGGAGGCATTTAATGTTCGAGCAAAAACGGCTGATTTTCGACAAAAGAGATAACACCCCCCCATTACGTCATGCTTCAGAAATGTGGTAAATGGTCCGTTTTCAAATGTTTTATTTTTGAAGGTCAGTTCACATTTGTAGGTGGATCATCAGTGTTAGAGCTAAAATTAGCATGTTTAAAGTGATTTTCATGCTTCCAGGGGCTCGGGAAGTTAATTAAATACCATTTGGAGGCATTTAATGTTCGAGCAAAAACGGCTGATTTTCGACAAAAGAGATAACACCCCCCCATTACGTCATGCTTCAGAAATGTGGAAAATGGTCCGTTTTCAAATGTTTTATTTTTGAACGTCACTTCACATTTGTAGGTGGATCATCAGTGTTAGAGCTAAAATTAGCATGTTTAAAGTGATTTTCATGCTTCCAGGGGCTCGGGAAGTTAATTAAATACCATTTGGAGGCATTTAATGTTCGAGCAAAAACGGCTGATTTTCGACAAAAGAGATAACACCCCCCCATTACGTCATGCTTCAGAAATGTGGAAAATGGTCCGTTTTCAAATGTTTTATTTTTGAACGTCAGTTCACATTTGTAGGTGGATCATCAGTGATAGAGCTAAAATTAGCATGTTTAAAGTGATTTTCATGCTTCCAGGGGCCCAAAACACAAGATTTATGGAATGGTTAAAAGTGCATGAAAATGGCCAATTTACTCACTCTGAGTTCTCAAAAAGGGTTTCTTCACCCCGGGAAGTGAAATAAATACCATTTGGAGGCATTTAATGTTCGAGCAAAAACTGCTGATTTTCGACAAAAGAGATAACACCCCCCCCATTACGTCATGCTTCAGAAATGTGGAAAATGGTCTGTTTTCAAATGTTTTATTTTTGAACGTCAGTTCACATTTGTAGGTGGATCATCAGTGTTAGAGCTAAAATTAGCATGTTTAAAGTGATTTTCATGCTTCCAGGGGCTCGGGAAGTTAATTAAATACCATTTGGAGGCATTTAATGTTCGAGCAAAAACGGCTGATTTTCGACAAAAGAGATAACACCCCCCCATTACGTCATGCTTCAGAAATGTGGAAAATGGTCCGTCTTCAAATGTTTTATTTTTGAACGTCAGTTCACATTTGTAGGTGGATCATCAGTGTTAGAGCTAAAATTAGCATGTTTAAAGTGATTTTCATGCTTCCAGGGGCCCAAAACACAAGATTTATGGAATGGTTAAAAGTGCATGAAAATGGCCAATTTACTCACTCTGAGTTCTCAAAAAGGGTTTCTTCACCCCGGGAAGTTAATTAAATACCATTTGGAGGCATTTAATGTTCGAGCAAAAACGGCTGATTTTCGACAAAAGAGATAACACCCCCCCATTACGTCATGCTTCAGAAATGTGGAAAATGGTCCGTTTTCAAATGTTTTATTTTTGAACGTCAGTTCACATTTGTAGGTGGATCATCAGTGTTAGAGCTAAAATTAGCATGTTTAAAGTGATTTTCATGCTTCCAGGGGCTCGGGAAGTTAATTAAATACCATTTGGAGGCATTTAATGTTCGAGCAAAAACGGCTGATTTTCGACAAAAGAGATAACACCCCCCCATTACGTCATGCTTCAGAAATGTGGAAAATGGTCCGTTTTCAAATGTTTTATTTTTGAACGTCAGTTCACATTTGTAGGTGGATCATCAGTGTTAGAGCTAAAATTAGCATGTTTAAAGTGATTTTCATGCTTCCAGGGGCTCGGGAAGTTAATTAAATACCATTTGGAGGCATTTAATGTTCGAGCAAAAACGGCTGATTTTCGACAAAAGAGATAACACCCCCCCATTACGTCATGCTTCAGAAATGTGGAAAATGGTCCGTTTTCAAATGTTTTATTTTTGAACGTCAGTTCACATTTGTAGGTGGATCATCAGTGTTAGAGCTAAAATTAGCATGTTTAAAGTGATTTTCATGCTTCCAGGGGCCCAAAACACAAGATTTATGGAATGGTTAAAAGTGCATGAAAATGGCCAATTTACTCACTCTGAGTTCTCAAAAAGGGTTTCTTCACCCCGGGAAGTTAATTAAATACCATTTGGAGGCATTTAATGTTCGAGCAAAAACGGCTGATTTTCGACAAAAGAGATAACACCCCCCCATTACGTCATGCTTCAGAAATGTGGAAAATGGTCCGTTTTCAAATGTTTTATTTTTGAACGTCAGTTCACATTTGTAGGTGGATCATCAGTGTTAGAGCTAAAATTAGCATGTTTAAAGTGATTTTCATGCTTCCAGGGGCTCGGGAAGTTAATTAAATACCATTTGGAGGCATTTAATGTTCGAGCAAAAACGGCTGATTTTCGACAAAAGAGATAACACCCCCCCATTACGTCATGCTTCAGAAATGTGGAAAATGGTCCGTTTTCAAATGTTTTATTTTTGAACGTCAGTTCACATTTGTAGGTGGATCATCAGTGTTAGAGCTAAAATTAGCATGTTTAAAGTGATTTTCATGCTTCCAGGGGCCCAAAACACAAGATTTATGGAATGGTTAAAAGTGCATGAAAATGGCCAATTTACTCACTCTGAGTTCTCAAAAAGGGTTTCTTCACCCCGGGAAGTTAATTAAATACCATTTGGAGGCATTTAATGTTCGAGCAAAAACGGCTGATTTTCAACAAAAGAGATAACACCCCCCCATTACGTCATGCTTCAGAAATGTGGAAAATGGTCCGTTTTCAAATGTTTTATTTTTGAACGTCAGTTCACATTTGTAGGTGGATCATCAGTGTTAGAGCTAAAATTAGCATGTTTAAAGTGATTTTCATGCTTCCAGGGGCCCAAAACACAAGATTTATGGAATGGTTAAAAGTGCATGAAAATGGCCATTTTACTCACTCTGAGTTCTCAAAAAGGGTTTCTTCACCCCGGGAAGTTAGTTAAATACCATTTCAGGCATTTAATGTTCGAGCAAAAACGGCTGATTTTCGACAAAAGAGATAACACCCCCCCATTACGTCATGCTTCAGAAATGTGGAAAATGGTCCGTTTTCAAATGTTTTATTTTTGAACGTCAGTTCACATTTGTAGGTGGATCATCAGTGTTAGAGCTAAAATTAGCATGTTTAAAGTGATTTTCATGCTTCCAGGGGCTCGGGAAGTGAAATAAACACCATTTGGAGGCATTTAATGTTCGAGCAAAAACGGCTGATTTTCGACAAAAGAGATAACACCCCCCCATTACGTCATGCTTCAGAAATGTGGAAAATGGTCCGTTTTCAAATGTTTTATTTTTGAACGTCAGTTCACATTTGTAGGTGGATCATCAGTGTTAGAGCTAAAATTAGCATGTTTAAAGTGATTTTCATGCTTCCAGGGGCTCGGGAAGTTAATTAAATACCATTTGGAGGCATTTAATGTTCGAGCAAAAACGGCTGATTTTCGACAAAAGAGATAACACCCCCCCATTACGTCATGCTTCAGAAATGTGGTAAATGGTCCGTTTTCAAATGTTTTATTTTTGAAGGTCAGTTCACATTTGTAGGTGGATCATCAGTGTTAGAGCTAAAATTAGCATGTTTAAAGTGATTTTCATGCTTCCAGGGGCTCGGGAAGTTAATTAAATACCATTTGGAGGCATTTAATGTTCGAGCAAAAACGGCTGATTTTCGACAAAAGAGATAACACCCCCCCATTACGTCATGCTTCAGAAATGTGGAAAATGGTCCGTTTTCAAATGTTTTATTTTTGAACGTCACTTCACATTTGTAGGTGGATCATCAGTGTTAGAGCTAAAATTAGCATGTTTAAAGTGATTTTCATGCTTCCAGGGGCTCGGGAAGTTAATTAAATACCATTTGGAGGCATTTAATGTTCGAGCAAAAACGGCTGATTTTCGACAAAAGAGATAACACCCCCCCATTACGTCATGCTTCAGAAATGTGGAAAATGGTCCGTTTTCAAATGTTTTATTTTTGAACGTCAGTTCACATTTGTAGGTGGATCATCAGTGTTAGAGCTAAAATTAGCATGTTTAAAGTGATTTTCATGCTTCCAGGGGCCCAAAACACAAGATTTATGGAATGGTTAAAAGTGCATGAAAATGGCCAATTTACTCACTCTGAGTTCTCAAAAAGGGTTTCTTCACCCCGGGAAGTGAAATAAATACCATTTGGAGGCATTTAATGTTCGAGCAAAAACTGCTGATTTTCGACAAAAGAGATAACACCCCCCCCATTACGTCATGCTTCAGAAATGTGGAAAATGGTCTGTTTTCAAATGTTTTATTTTTGAACGTCAGTTCACATTTGTAGGTGGATCATCAGTGTTAGAGCTAAAATTAGCATGTTTAAAGTGATTTTCATGCTTCCAGGGGCTCGGGAAGTTAATTAAATACCATTTGGAGGCATTTAATGTTCGAGCAAAAACGGCTGATTTTCGACAAAAGAGATAACACCCCCCCATTACGTCATGCTTCAGAAATGTGGAAAATGGTCCGTCTTCAAATGTTTTATTTTTGAACGTCAGTTCACATTTGTAGGTGGATCATCAGTGTTAGAGCTAAAATTAGCATGTTTAAAGTGATTTTCATGCTTCCAGGGGCCCAAAACACAAGATTTATGGAATGGTTAAAAGTGCATGAAAATGGCCAATTTACTCACTCTGAGTTCTCAAAAAGGGTTTCTTCACCCCGGGAAGTTAATTAAATACCATTTGGAGGCATTTAATGTTCGAGCAAAAACGGCTGATTTTCGACAAAAGAGATAACACCCCCCCATTACGTCATGCTTCAGAAATGTGGAAAATGGTCCGTTTTCAAATGTTTTATTTTTGAACGTCAGTTCACATTTGTAGGTGGATCATCAGTGTTAGAGCTAAAATTAGCATGTTTAAAGTGATTTTCATGCTTCCAGGGGCTCGGGAAGTGAAATAAATACCATTTGGAGGCATTTAATGTTCGCGCAAAAACGGCTGATTTTCGACAAAAGAGATAACACCCCCCCATTACGTCATGCTTCAGAAATGTGGAAAATGGTCCGTTTTCAAATGTTTTATTTTTGAACGTCAGTTCACATTTGTAGGTGGATCATCAGTGTTAGAGCTAAAATTAGCATGTTCAAAGTGATTTTCATGCTTCCAGGGGCCCAAAACACAAGATTTATGGAATGGTTAAAAGTGCATGAAAATGGCCAATTTACTCACTCTGAGTTCTCAAAAAGGGTTTCTTCACCCCGGGAAGTTAATTAAATACCATTTGGAGGCATTTAATGCTCGAGCAAAAACGGCAGATTTTCGACAAAAGAGATAACACCCCCCCATTACGTCATGCTTCAGAAATGTGGAAAATGGTCCGTTTTCAAATGTTTTATTTTTGAACGTCACTTCACATTTGTAGGTGGATCATCAGTGTTAGAGCTAAAATTAGCATGTTTAAAGTGATTTTCATGCTTCCAGGGGCTCGGGAAGTTAATTAAATACCATTTGGAGGCATTTAATGTTCGAGCAAAAACGGCTGATTTTCGACAAAAGAGATAACACCCCCCCATTACGTCATGCTTCGGAAATGTGGAAAATGGTCCGTTTTCAAATGTTTTATTTTTGAACGTCAGTTCACATTTGTAGGTGGATCATCAGTGTTAGAGCTAAAATTAGCATGTTTAAAGTGATTTTCATGCTTCCAGGGGCTCGGGAAGTGAAATAAATACCATTTGGAGGCATTTAATGTTCGAGCAAAAACGGCTGATTTTCGACAAAAGAGATAACACCCCCCCCATTACGTCATGCTTCAGAAATGTGGAAAATGGTCCGTTTTCAAATGTTTTATTTTTGAACGTCAGTTCACATTTGTAGGTGGATCATCAGTGTTAGAGCTAAAATTAGCATGTTTAAAGTGATTTTCATGCTTCCAGGGGCCCAAAACACAAGATTTATGGAATGGTTAAAAGTGCATGAAAATGGCCAATTTACTCACTCTGAGTTCTCAAAAAGGGTTTCTTCACCCCGGGAAGTTAATTAAATACCATTTGGAGGCATTTAATGTTCGAGCAAAAACGGCTGATTTTCGACAAAAGAGATAACACCCCCCCATTACGTCATGCTTCAGAAATGTGGAAAATGGTCCGTTTTCAAATGTTTTATTTTTGAACGTCAGTTCACATTTGTAGGTGGATCATCAGTGTTAGAGCTAAAATTAGCATGTTTAAAGTGATTTTCATGCTTCCAGGGGCTCGGGAAGTTAATTAAATACCATTTGGAGGCATTTAATGTTCGAGCAAAAACGGCTGATTTTCGACAAAAGAGATAACACCCCCCCATTACGTCATGCTTCAGAAATGTGGAAAATGGTCCGTTTTCAAATGTTTTATTTTTGAACGTCAGTTCACATTTGTAGGTGGATCATCAGTGTTAGAGCTAAAATTAGCATGTTTAAAGTGATTTTCATGCTTCCAGGGGCTCGGGAAGTGAAATAAATACCATTTGGAGGCATTAAATGTTCGAGCAAAAACGGCTAATTTTCGACAAAAGAGATAACACCCCCCCATTACGTCATGCTTCAGAAATGTGGAAAATGGTCCGTTTTCAAATGTTTTATTTTTGAACGTCAGTTCACATTTGTAGGTGAATTATCAGTGTTAGAGCTAAAATTAGCATGTTTAAAGTGATTTTCATGCTTCCAGGGGCTCGGGAAGTTAATTAAATACCATTTGGAGGCATTTAATGTTCGAGCAAAAACGGCTGATTTTCGACAAAAGAGATAACACCCCCCCATTACGTCATGCTTCAGAAATGTGGAAAATGGTCCGTTTTCAAATGTTTTATTTTTGAACGTCAGTTCACATTTGTAGGTGGATCATCAGTGTTAGAGCTAAAATTAGCATGTTTAAAGTGATTTTCATGCTTCCAGGGGCCCAAAACACAAGATTAATGGAATGGTTAAAAGTGCATGAAAATGGCCAATTTACTCACTCTGAGTTCTCAAAAAGGGTTTCTTCACCCCGGGAAGTGAAATAAATACCATTTGGAGGCATTTAATGTTCGAGCAAAAACGGCTGATTTTCGACAAAAGAGATAACACCCATTACGTCATGCTTCAGAAATGTGGAAAATGGTCCGTTTTCAAATGTTTTATTTTTGAACGTCAGTTCACATTTGTAGGTGGATCATCAGTGTTAGAGCTAAAATTAGCATGTTTAAAGTGATTTTCATGCTTCCAGGGGCCCAAAACACAAGATTTATGGAATGGTTAAAAGTGCATGAAAATGGCCAATTTACTCACTCTGAGTTCTCAAAAAGGGTTTCTTCACCCCGGGAAGTGAAATAAATACCATTTGGAGGCATTTAATGTTCGAGCAAAAACGGCTGATTTTCGACAAAAGAGATAACACCCCCCCATTACGTCATGCTTCAGAAATGTGGAAAATGGTCCGTTTTCAAATGTTTTATTTTTGAACGTCAGTTCACATTTGTAGGTGGATCATCAGTGTTAGAGCTAAAATTAGCATGTTTAAAGTGATTTTCATGCTTCCAGGGGCTCGGGAAGTGAAATAAATACCATTTGGAGGCATTTAATGTTCGAGCAAAAACGGCTGATTTTCGACAAAAGAGATAACACCCCCCCATTACGTCATGCTTCAGAAATGTGGAAAATGGTCCGTTTTCAAATGTTTTATTTTTGAACGTCAGTTCACATTTGTAGGTGGATCATCAGTGTTAGAGCTAAAATTAGCATGTTTAAAGTGATTTTCATGCTTCCAGGGGCCCGGGAAGTGAAATAAATACAATTTGGAGGCATTTAATGTTCGAGCAAAAACGGCTGATTTTCGACAAAAGAGATAACACCCCCCCATTACGTCATGCTTCAGAAATGTGGAAAATGGTCCATTTTCAAATGTTTTATTTTTGAACGTCAGTTCACATTTGTAGGTGGATCATCAGTGTTAGAGCTAAAATTAGCATGTTTAAAGTGATTTTCATGCTTCCAGGGGCCCAAAACACAAGATTTATGGAATGGTTAAAAGTGCATGAAAATGGCCAATTTACTCACTCTGAGTTCTCAAAAAGGGTTTCTTCACCCCGGGAAGTTAATTAAATACCATTTGGAGGCATTTAATGTTCGAGCAAAAACGGCTGATTTTCGATAAAAGAGATAACACCCCCCTATTACGTCATGCTTCAGAAATGTGGAAAATGGTCCGTTTTCAAATGTTTTATTTTTGAACGTCAGTTCACATTTGTAGGTGGATCATCAGTGTTAGAGCTAAAATTAGCATGTTTAAAGTGATTTTCATGCTTCCAGGGGCTCGGGAAGTTAATTAAATACCATTTGGAGGCATTTAATGTTCGAGCAAAAACGGCTGATTTTCGACAAAAGAGATAACACCCCCCCATTACGTCATGCTTCAGAAATGTGGAAAATGGACCGTTTTCAAATGTTTTATTTTTGAACGTCAGTTCACATTTGTAGGTGGATCATCAGTGTTAGAGCTAAAATTAGCATGTTTAAAGTGATTTTCATGCTTCCAGGGGCCCAAAACACAAGATTTATGGAATGGTTAAAAGTGCATGAAAATGGCCAATTTACTCACTCTGAGTTCTCAAAAAGGGTTTCTTCACCCCGGGAAGTTAATTAAATACCATTTGGAGGCATTTAATGTTCGAGCAAAAACGGCTGATTTTCGACAAAAGAGATAACACCCCCCCATTACGTCATGCTTCAGAAATGTGGAAAATGGTCCGTTTTCAAATGTTTTATTTTTGAACGTCAGTTCACATTTGTAGGTGGATCATCAGTGTTAGAGCTAAAATTAGCATGTTTAAAGTGATTTTCATGCTTCCAGGGGCTCGGGAAGTTAATTAAATACCATTTGGAGGCATTTAATGTTCGAGCAAAAACGGCTGATTTTCGACAAAAGAGATAACACCCCCCCATTACGTCATGCTTCAGAAATGTGGAAAATGGTCCGTTTTCAAATGTTTTATTTTTGAACGTCAGTTCACATTTGTAGGTGGATCATCAGTGTTAGAGCTAAAATTAGCATGTTTAAAGTGATTTTCATGCTTCCAGGGGCCCAAAACACAAGATTTATGGAATGGTTAAAAGTGCATGAAAATGGCCAATTTACTCACTCTGAGTTCTCAAAAAGGGTTTCTTCACCCCGGGAAGTTAATTAAATACCATTTGGAGGCATTTAATGTTCGAGCAAAAACGGCTGATTTTCGACAAAAGAGATAACACCCCCCCTTTACGTCATGCTTCAGAAATGTGGAAAATGGTCCGTTTTCAAATGTTTTATTTTTGAACGTCAGTTCACATTTGTAGGTGGATCATCAGTGTTAGAGCTAAAATTAGCATGTTTAAAGTGATTTTCATGCTTCCAGGGGCCCAAAACACAAGATTTATGGAATGGTTAAAAGTGCATGAAAATGGCCAATTTACTCACTCTGAGTTCTCAAAAAGGGTTTCTTCACCCCGGGAAGTTAATTAAATACCATTTGCAGGCATTTAATGTTCGAGCAAAAACGGCTGATTTTCGACAAAAGAGATAACACCCCCCCATTACGTCATGCTTCAGAAATGTGGAAAATGGTCCGTTTTCAAATGTTTTATTTTTGAACGTCAGTTCACATTTGTAGGTGGATCATCAGTGTTAGAGCTAAAATTAGCATGTTTAAAGTGATTTTCATGCTTCCAGGGGCTCGGGAAGTTAATTAAATACCATTTGGAGGCATTTAATGTTCGAGCAAAAACGGCTGATTTTCGACAAAAGAGATAACACCCCCCCATTACGTCATGCTTCAGAAATGTGGAAAATGGTCCGTTTTCAAATGTTTTATTTTTGAACGTCAGTTCACATTTGTAGGTGGATCATCAGTGTTAGAGCTAAAATTAGCATGTTTAAAGTGATTTTCATGCTTCCAGGGGCCCAAAACACTAGATTTATGGAATGGTTAAAAGTGCATGAAAATGGCCAATTTACTCACTCTGAGTTCTCAAAAAGGGTTTCTTCACCCCGGGAAGTTAATTAAATACCATTTGGAGGCATTTAATGCTCGAGCAAAAACGGCAGATTTTCGACAAAAGAGATAACACCCCCCCATTACGTCATGCTTCAGAAATGTGGAAAATGGTCCGTTTTCAAATGTTTTATTTTTGAACGTCACTTCACATTTGTAGGTGGATCATCAGTGTTAGAGCTAGAATTAGCATGTTTAAAGTGATTTTCATGCTTCCAGGGGCTCGGGAAGTTAATTAAATACCATTTGGAGGCATTTAATGTTCGAGCAAAAACGGCTGATTTTCGACAAAAGAGATAACACCCCCCCATTACGTCATGCTTCGGAAATGTGGAAAATGGTCCGTTTTCAAATGTTTTATTTTTGAACGTCAGTTCACATTTGTAGGTGGATCATCAGTGTTAGAGCTAAAATTAGCATGTTTAAAGTGATTTTCATGCTTCCAGGGGCTCGGGAAGTGAAATAAATACCATTTGGAGGCATTTAATGTTCGAGCAAAAACGGCTGATTTTCGACAAAAGAGATAACACCCCCCCCATTACGTCATGCTTCAGAAATGTGGAAAATGGTCCGTTTTCAAATGTTTTATTTTTGAACGTCAGTTCACATTTGTAGGTGGATCATCAGTGTTAGAGCTAAAATTAGCATGTTTAAAGTGATTTTCATGCTTCCAGGGGCCCAAAACACAAGATTTATGGAATGGTTAAAAGTGCATGAAAATGGCCAATTTACTCACTCTGAGTTCTCAAAAAGGGTTTCTTCACCCCGGGAAGTTAATTAAATACCATTTGGAGGCATTTAATGTTCGAGCAAAAACGGCTGATTTTCGACAAAAGAGATAACACCCCCCCATTACGTCATGCTTCAGAAATGTGGAAAATGGTCCGTTTTCAAATGTTTTATTTTTGAACGTCAGTTCACATTTGTAGGTGGATCATCAGTGTTAGAGCTAAAATTAGCATGTTTAAAGTGATTTTCATGCTTCCAGGGGCTCGGGAAGTTAATTAAATACCATTTGGAGGCATTTAATGTTCGAGCAAAAACGGCTGATTTTCGACAAAAGAGATAACACCCCCCCATTACGTCATGCTTCAGAAATGTGGAAAATGGTCCGTTTTCAAATGTTTTATTTTTGAAAATCAGTTCACATTTGTAGGTGGATCATCAGTGTTAGAGCTAAAATTAGCATGTTTAAAGTGATTTTCATGCTTCCAGGGGCTCGGGAAGTTAATTAAATACCATTTGGAGGCATTTAATGTTCGAGCAAAAACGGCTGATTTTCGACAAAAGAGATAACACCCCCCCATTACGTCATGCTTCAGAAATGTGGAAAATGGTCCGTTTTCAAATGTTTTATTTTTGAACGTCAGTTCACATTTGTAGGTGGATCATCAGTGTTAGAGCTAAAATTAGCATGTTTAAAGTGATTTTCATGCTTCCAGGGGCCCAAAACACAAGATTAATGGAATGGTTAAAAGTGCATGAAAATGGCCAATTTACTCACTCTGAGTTCTCAAAAAGGGTTTCTTCACCCCGGGAAGTGAAATAAATACCATTTGGAGGCATTTAATGTTCGAGCAAAAACGGCTGATTTTCGACAAAAGAGATAACACCCATTACGTCATGCTTCAGAAATGTGGAAAATGGTCCGTTTTCAAATGTTTTATTTTTGAACGTCAGTTCACATTTGTAGGTGGATCATCAGTGTTAGAGCTAAAATTAGCATGTTTAAAGTGATTTTCATGCTTCCAGGGGCCCAAAACACAAGATTTATGGAATGGTTAAAAGTGCATGAAAATGGCCAATTTACTCACTCTGAGTTCTCAAAAAGGGTTTCTTCACCCCGGAAAGTTAATTAAATACCATTTGGAGGCATTTAATGTTCGAGCAAAAACGGCTGATTTTCGACAAAAGAGATAACACCCCCCCATTACGTCATGCTTCAGAAATGTGGAAAATGGTCCGTTTTCAAATGTTTTATTTTTAAACGTCAGTTCACATTTGTAGGTGGATCATCAGTGTTAGAGCTAAAATTAGCATGTTTAAAGTGATTTTCATGCTTCCAGGGGCTCGGGAAGTTAATTAAATACCATTTGGAGGCATTTAATGTTCGAGCAAAAACGGCTGATTTTCGACAAAAGAGATAACACCCCCCCATTACGTCATGCTTCAGAAATGTGGAAAATGGTCCGTTTTCAAATGTTTTATTTTTGAACGTCAGTTCACATTTGTAGGTGGATCATCAGTGTTAGAGCTAAAATTAGCATGTTTAAAGTGATTTTCATGCTTCCAGGGGCCCAAAACACAAGATTTATGGAATGGTTAAAAGTGCATGAAAATGGCCAATTTACTCACTCTGAGTTCTCAAAAAGGGTTTCTTCACCCCGGGAAGTTAATTAAATACCATTTGGAGGCATTTAATGTTCGAGCAAAAACGGCTGATTTTCGACAAAAGAGATAACACCCCCCCATTACGTCATGCTTCAGAAATGTGGAAAATGGTCCGTTTTCAAATGTTTTATTTTTGAACGTCAGTTCACATTTGTAGGTGGATCATCAGTGTTAGAGCTAAAATTAGCATGTTTAAAGTGATTTTCATGCTTCCAGGGGCTCGGGAAGTTAATTAAATACCATTTGGAGGCATTTAATGTTCGAGCAAAAACGGCTGATTTTCGACAAAAGAGATAACACCCCCCCATTACGTCATGCTTCAGAAATGTGGAAAATGGTCCGTTTTCAAATGTTTTATTTTTGAACGTCAGTTCACATTTGTAGGTGGATCATCAGTGTTAGAGCTAAAATTAGCATGTTTAAAGTGATTTTCATGCTTCCAGGGGCCCAAAACACAAGATTTATGGAATGGTTAAAAGTGCATGAAAATGGCCAATTTACTCACTCTGAGTTCTCAAAAAGGGTTTCTTCACCCCGGGAAGTTAATTAAATACCATTTGGAGGCATTTAATGTTCGAGCAAAAACGGCTGATTTTCGACAAAAGAGATAACACCCCCCCATTACGTCATGCTTCAGAAATGTGGAAAATGGTCCGTTTTCAAATGTTTTATTTTTGAACGTCAGTTCACATTTGTAGGTGGATCATCAGTGTTAGAGCTAAAATTAGCATGTTTAAAGTGATTTTCATGCTTCCAGGGGCCCAAAACACAAGATTTATGGAATGGTTAAAAGTGCATGAAAATGGCCAATTTACTCACTCTGAGTTCTCAAAAAGGGTTTCTTCACCCCGGGAAGTTAATTAAATACCATTTGCAGGCATTTAATGTTCGAGCAAAAACGGCTGATTTTCGACAAAAGAGATAACACCCCCCCATTACGTCATGCTTCAGAAATGTGGAAAATGGTCCGTTTTCAAATGTTTTATTTTTGAACGTCAGTTCACATTTGTAGGTGGATCATCAGTGTTAGAGCTAAAATTAGCATGTTTAAAGTGATTTTCATGCTTCCAGGGGCTCGGGAAGTTAATTAAATACCATTTGGAGGCATTTAATGTTCGAGCAAAAACGGCTGATTTTCGACAAAAGAGATAACACCCCCCCATTACGTCATGCTTCAGAAATGTGGAAAATGGTCCGTTTTCAAATGTTTTATTTTTGAACGTCAGTTCACATTTGTAGGTGGATCATCAGTGTTAGAGCTAAAATTAGCATGTTTAAAGTGATTTTCATGCTTCCAGGGGCCCAAAACACAAGATTTATGGAATGGTTAAAAGTGCATGAAAATGGCCAATTTACTCACTCTGAGTTCTCAAAAAGGGTTTCTTCACCCCGGGAAGTTAATTAAATACCATTTGGAGGCATTTAATGTTCGAGCAAAAACGGCTGATTTTCAACAAAAGAGATAACACCCCCCCATTACGTCATGCTTCAGAAATGTGGAAAATGGTCCGTTTTCAAATGTTTTATTTTTGAACGTCAGTTCACATTTGTAGGTGGATCATCAGTGTTAGAGCTAAAATTAGCATGTTTAAAGTGATTTTCATGCTTCCAGGGGCCCAAAACACAAGATTTATGGAATGGTTAAAAGTGCATGAAAATGGCCAATTTACTCACTCTGAGTTCTCAAAAAGGGTTTCTTCACCCCGGGAAGTTAGTTAAATACCATTTGCAGGCATTTAATGTTCGAGCAAAAACGGCTGATTTTCGACAAAAGAGATAACACCCCCCCATTACGTCATGCTTCAGAAATGTGGAAAATGGTCCGTTTTCAAATGTTTTATTTTTGAACGTCAGTTCACATTTGTAGGTGGATCATCAGTGTTAGAGCTAAAATTAGCATGTTTAAAGTGATTTTCATGCTTCCAGGGGCTCGGGAAGTGAAATAAACACCATTTGGAGGCATTTAATGTTCGAGCAAAAACGGCTGATTTTCGACAAAAGAGATAACACCCCCCCATTACGTCATGCTTCAGAAATGTGGAAAATGGTCCGTTTTCAAATGTTTTATTTTTGAACGTCAGTTCACATTTGTAGGTGGATCATCAGTGTTAGAGCTAAAATTAGCATGTTTAAAGTGATTTTCATGCTTCCAGGGGCTCGGGAAGTTAATTAAATACCATTTGGAGGCATTTAATGTTCGAGCAAAAACGGCTGATTTTCGACAAAAGAGATAACACCCCCCCATTACGTCATGCTTCAGAAATGTGGTAAATGGTCCGTTTTCAAATGTTTTATTTTTGAAGGTCAGTTCACATTTGTAGGTGGATCATCAGTGTTAGAGCTAAAATTAGCATGTTTAAAGTGATTTTCATGCTTCCAGGGGCTCGGGAAGTTAATTAAATACCATTTGGAGGCATTTAATGTTCGAGCAAAAACGGCTGATTTTCGACAAAAGAGATAACACCCCCCCATTACGTCATGCTTCAGAAATGTGGAAAATGGTCCGTTTTCAAATGTTTTATTTTTGAACGTCACTTCACATTTGTAGGTGGATCATCAGTGTTAGAGCTAAAATTAGCATGTTTAAAGTGATTTTCATGCTTCCAGGGGCTCGGGAAGTTAATTAAATACCATTTGGAGGCATTTAATGTTCGAGCAAAAACGGCTGATTTTCGACAAAAGAGATAACACCCCCCCATTACGTCATGCTTCAGAAATGTGGAAAATGGTCCGTTTTCAAATGTTTTATTTTTGAACGTCAGTTCACATTTGTAGGTGGATCATCAGTGTTAGAGCTAAAATTAGCATGTTTAAAGTGATTTTCATGCTTCCAGGGGCCCAAAACACAAGATTTATGGAATGGTTAAAAGTGCATGAAAATGGCCAATTTACTCACTCTGAGTTCTCAAAAAGGGTTTCTTCACCCCGGGAAGTGAAATAAATACCATTTGGAGGCATTTAATGTTCGAGCAAAAACTGCTGATTTTCGACAAAAGAGATAACACCCCCCCCATTACGTCATGCTTCAGAAATGTGGAAAATGGTCTGTTTTCAAATGTTTTATTTTTGAACGTCAGTTCACATTTGTAGGTGGATCATCAGTGTTAGAGCTAAAATTAGCATGTTTAAAGTGATTTTCATGCTTCCAGGGGCTCGGGAAGTTAATTAAATACCATTTGGAGGCATTTAATGTTCGAGCAAAAACGGCTGATTTTCGACAAAAGAGATAACACCCCCCCATTACGTCATGCTTCAGAAATGTGGAAAATGGTCCGTCTTCAAATGTTTTATTTTTGAACGTCAGTTCACATTTGTAGGTGGATCATCAGTGTTAGAGCTAAAATTAGCATGTTTAAAGTGATTTTCATGCTTCCAGGGGCCCAAAACACAAGATTTATGGAATGGTTAAAAGTGCATGAAAATGGCCAATTTACTCACTCTGAGTTCTCAAAAAGGGTTTCTTCACCCCGGGAAGTTAATTAAATACCATTTGGAGGCATTTAATGTTCGAGCAAAAACGGCTGATTTTCGACAAAAGAGATAACACCCCCCCATTACGTCATGCTTCAGAAATGTGGAAAATGGTCCGTTTTCAAATGTTTTATTTTTGAACGTCAGTTCACATTTGTAGGTGGATCATCAGTGTTAGAGCTAAAATTAGCATGTTTAAAGTGATTTTCATGCTTCCAGGGGCTCGGGAAGTGAAATAAATACCATTTGGAGGCATTTAATGTTCGCGCAAAAACGGCTGATTTTCGACAAAAGAGATAACACCCCCCCATTACGTCATGCTTCAGAAATGTGGAAAATGGTCCGTTTTCAAATGTTTTATTTTTGAACGTCAGTTCACATTTGTAGGTGGATCATCAGTGTTAGAGCTAAAATTAGCATGTTCAAAGTGATTTTCATGCTTCCAGGGGCCCAAAACACAAGATTTATGGAATGGTTAAAAGTGCATGAAAATGGCCAATTTACTCACTCTGAGTTCTCAAAAAGGGTTTCTTCACCCCGGGAAGTTAATTAAATACCATTTGGAGGCATTTAATGCTCGAGCAAAAACGGCAGATTTTCGACAAAAGAGATAACACCCCCCCATTACGTCATGCTTCAGAAATGTGGAAAATGGTCCGTTTTCAAATGTTTTATTTTTGAACGTCACTTCACATTTGTAGGTGGATCATCAGTGTTAGAGCTAAAATTAGCATGTTTAAAGTGATTTTCATGCTTCCAGGGGCTCGGGAAGTTAATTAAATACCATTTGGAGGCATTTAATGTTCGAGCAAAAACGGCTGATTTTCGACAAAAGAGATAACACCCCCCCATTACGTCATGCTTCGGAAATGTGGAAAATGGTCCGTTTTCAAATGTTTTATTTTTGAACGTCAGTTCACATTTGTAGGTGGATCATCAGTGTTAGAGCTAAAATTAGCATGTTTAAAGTGATTTTCATGCTTCCAGGGGCTCGGGAAGTGAAATAAATACCATTTGGAGGCATTTAATGTTCGAGCAAAAACGGCTGATTTTCGACAAAAGAGATAACACCCCCCCCATTACGTCATGCTTCAGAAATGTGGAAAATGGTCCGTTTTCAAATGTTTTATTTTTGAACGTCAGTTCACATTTGTAGGTGGATCATCAGTGTTAGAGCTAAAATTAGCATGTTTAAAGTGATTTTCATGCTTCCAGGGGCCCAAAACACAAGATTTATGGAATGGTTAAAAGTGCATGAAAATGGCCAATTTACTCACTCTGAGTTCTCAAAAAGGGTTTCTTCACCCCGGGAAGTTAATTAAATACCATTTGGAGGCATTTAATGTTCGAGCAAAAACGGCTGATTTTCGACAAAAGAGATAACACCCCCCCATTACGTCATGCTTCAGAAATGTGGAAAATGGTCCGTTTTCAAATGTTTTATTTTTGAACGTCAGTTCACATTTGTAGGTGGATCATCAGTGTTAGAGCTAAAATTAGCATGTTTAAAGTGATTTTCATGCTTCCAGGGGAACGGGAAGTTAATTAAATACCATTTGGAGGCATTTAATGTTCGAGCAAAAACGGCTGATTTTCGACAAAAGAGATAACACCCCCCCATTACGTCATGCTTCAGAAATGTGGAAAATGGTCCGTTTTCAAATGTTTTATTTTTGAACGTCAGTTCACATTTGTAGGTGGATCATCAGTGTTAGAGCTAAAATTAGCATGTTTAAAGTGATTTTCATGCTTCCAGGGGCTCGGGAAGTGAAATAAATACCATTTGGAGGCATTAAATGTTCGAGCAAAAACGGCTAATTTTCGACAAAAGAGATAACACCCCCCCATTACGTCATGCTTCAGAAATGTGGAAAATGGTCCGTTTTCAAATGTTTTATTTTTGAACGTCAGTTCACATTTGTAGGTGAATTATCAGTGTTAGAGCTAAAATTAGCATGTTTAAAGTGATTTTCATGCTTCCAGGGGCTCGGGAAGTTAATTAAATACCATTTGGAGGCATTTAATGTTCGAGCAAAAACGGCTGATTTTCGACAAAAGAGATAACACCCCCCCATTACGTCATGCTTCAGAAATGTGGAAAATGGTCCGTTTTCAAATGTTTTATTTTTGAACGTCAGTTCACATTTGTAGGTGGATCATCAGTGTTAGAGCTAAAATTAGCATGTTTAAAGTGATTTTCATGCTTCCAGGGGCCCAAAACACAAGATTAATGGAATGGTTAAAAGTGCATGAAAATGGCCAATTTACTCACTCTGAGTTCTCAAAAAGGGTTTCTTCACCCCGGGAAGTGAAATAAATACCATTTGGAGGCATTTAATGTTCGAGCAAAAACGGCTGATTTTCGACAAAAGAGATAACACCCATTACGTCATGCTTCAGAAATGTGGAAAATGGTCCGTTTTCAAATGTTTTATTTTTGAACGTCAGTTCACATTTGTAGGTGGATCATCAGTGTTAGAGCTAAAATTAGCATGTTTAAAGTGATTTTCATGCTTCCAGGGGCCCAAAACACAAGATTTATGGAATGGTTAAAAGTGCATGAAAATGGCCAATTTACTCACTCTGAGTTCTCAAAAAGGGTTTCTTCACCCCGGGAAGTGAAATAAATACCATTTGGAGGCATTTAATGTTCGAGCAAAAACGGCTGATTTTCGACAAAAGAGATAACACCCCCCCATTACGTCATGCTTCAGAAATGTGGAAAATGGTCCGTTTTCAAATGTTTTATTTTTGAACGTCAGTTCACATTTGTAGGTGGATCATCAGTGTTAGAGCTAAAATTAGCATGTTTAAAGTGATTTTCATGCTTCCAGGGGCTCGGGAAGTGAAATAAATACCATTTGGAGGCATTTAATGTTCGAGCAAAAACGGCTGATTTTCGACAAAAGAGATAACACCCCCCCATTACGTCATGCTTCAGAAATGTGGAAAATGGTCCGTTTTCAAATGTTTTATTTTTGAACGTCAGTTCACATTTGTAGGTGGATCATCAGTGTTAGAGCTAAAATTAGCATGTTTAAAGTGATTTTCATGCTTCCAGGGGCCCGGGAAGTGAAATAAATACAATTTGGAGGCATTTAATGTTCGAGCAAAAACGGCTGATTTTCGACAAAAGAGATAACACCCCCCCATTACGTCATGCTTCAGAAATGTGGAAAATGGTCCATTTTCAAATGTTTTATTTTTGAACGTCAGTTCACATTTGTAGGTGGATCATCAGTGTTAGAGCTAAAATTAGCATGTTTAAAGTGATTTTCATGCTTCCAGGGGCCCAAAACACAAGATTTATGGAATGGTTAAAAGTGCATGAAAATGGCCAATTTACTCACTCTGAGTTCTCAAAAAGGGTTTCTTCACCCCGGGAAGTTAATTAAATACCATTTGGAGGCATTTAATGTTCGAGCAAAAACGGCTGATTTTCGATAAAAGAGATAACACCCCCCTATTACGTCATGCTTCAGAAATGTGGAAAATGGTCCGTTTTCAAATGTTTTATTTTTGAACGTCAGTTCACATTTGTAGGTGGATCATCAGTGTTAGAGCTAAAATTAGCATGTTTAAAGTGATTTTCATGCTTCCAGGGGCTCGGGAAGTTAATTAAATACCATTTGGAGGCATTTAATGTTCGAGCAAAAACGGCTGATTTTCGACAAAAGAGATAACACCCCCCCATTACGTCATGCTTCAGAAATGTGGAAAATGGACCGTTTTCAAATGTTTTATTTTTGAACGTCAGTTCACATTTGTAGGTGGATCATCAGTGTTAGAGCTAAAATTAGCATGTTTAAAGTGATTTTCATGCTTCCAGGGGCCCAAAACACAAGATTTATGGAATGGTTAAAAGTGCATGAAAATGGCCAATTTACTCACTCTGAGTTCTCAAAAAGGGTTTCTTCACCCCGGGAAGTTAATTAAATACCATTTGGAGGCATTTAATGTTCGAGCAAAAACGGCTGATTTTCGACAAAAGAGATAACACCCCCCCATTACGTCATGCTTCAGAAATGTGGAAAATGGTCCGTTTTCAAATGTTTTATTTTTGAACGTCAGTTCACATTTGTAGGTGGATCATCAGTGTTAGAGCTAAAATTAGCATGTTTAAAGTGATTTTCATGCTTCCAGGGGCTCGGGAAGTTAATTAAATACCATTTGGAGGCATTTAATGTTCGAGCAAAAACGGCTGATTTTCGACAAAAGAGATAACACCCCCCCATTACGTCATGCTTCAGAAATGTGGAAAATGGTCCGTTTTCAAATGTTTTATTTTTGAACGTCAGTTCACATTTGTAGGTGGATCATCAGTGTTAGAGCTAAAATTAGCATGTTTAAAGTGATTTTCATGCTTCCAGGGGCCCAAAACACAAGATTTATGGAATGGTTAAAAGTGCATGAAAATGGCCAATTTACTCACTCTGAGTTCTCAAAAAGGGTTTCTTCACCCCGGGAAGTTAATTAAATACCATTTGGAGGCATTTAATGTTCGAGCAAAAACGGCTGATTTTCGACAAAAGAGATAACACCCCCCCATTACGTCATGCTTCAGAAATGTGGAAAATGGTCCGTTTTCAAATGTTTTATTTTTGAACGTCAGTTCACATTTGTAGGTGGATCATCAGTGTTAGAGCTAAAATTAGCATGTTTAAAGTGATTTTCATGCTTCCAGGGGCCCAAAACACAAGATTTATGGAATGGTTAAAAGTGCATGAAAATGGCCAATTTACTCACTCTGAGTTCTCAAAAAGGGTTTCTTCACCCCGGGAAGTTAATTAAATACCATTTGCAGGCATTTAATGTTCGAGCAAAAACGGCTGATTTTCGACAAAAGAGATAACACCCCCCCATTACGTCATGCTTCAGAAATGTGGAAAATGGTCCGTTTTCAAATGTTTTATTTTTGAACGTCAGTTCACATTTGTAGGTGGATCATCAGTGTTAGAGCTAAAATTAGCATGTTTAAAGTGATTTTCATGCTTCCAGGGGCTCAGGAAGTTAATTAAATACCATTTGGAGGCATTTAATGTTCGAGCAAAAACGGCTGATTTTCGACAAAAGAGATAACACCCCCCCATTACGTCATGCTTCAGAAATGTGGAAAATGGTCCGTTTTCAAATGTTTTATTTTTGAACGTCAGTTCACATTTGTAGGTGGATCATCAGTGTTAGAGCTAAAATTAGCATGTTTAAAGTGATTTTCATGCTTCCAGGGGCCCAAAACACTAGATTTATGGAATGGTTAAAAGTGCATGAAAATGGCCAATTTACTCACTCTGAGTTCTCAAAAAGGGTTTCTTCACCCCGGGAAGTTAATTAAATACCATTTGGAGGCATTTAATGCTCGAGCAAAAACGGCAGATTTTCGACAAAAGAGATAACACCCCCCCATTACGTCATGCTTCAGAAATGTGGAAAATGGTCCGTTTTCAAATGTTTTATTTTTGAACGTCACTTCACATTTGTAGGTGGATCATCAGTGTTAGAGCTAGAATTAGCATGTTTAAAGTGATTTTCATGCTTCCAGGGGCTCGGGAAGTTAATTAAATACCATTTGGAGGCATTTAATGTTCGAGCAAAAACGGCTGATTTTCGACAAAAGAGATAACACCCCCCCATTACGTCATGCTTCGGAAATGTGGAAAATGGTCCGTTTTCAAATGTTTTATTTTTGAACGTCAGTTCACATTTGTAGGTGGATCATCAGTGTTAGAGCTAAAATTAGCATGTTTAAAGTGATTTTCATGCTTCCAGGGGCTCGGGAAGTGAAATAAATACCATTTGGAGGCATTTAATGTTCGAGCAAAAACGGCTGATTTTCGACAAAAGAGATAACACCCCCCCCATTACGTCATGCTTCAGAAATGTGGAAAATGGTCCGTTTTCAAATGTTTTATTTTTGAACGTCAGTTCACATTTGTAGGTGGATCATCAGTGTTAGAGCTAAAATTAGCATGTTTAAAGTGATTTTCATGCTTCCAGGGGCCCAAAACACAAGATTTATGGAATGGTTAAAAGTGCATGAAAATGGCCAATTTACTCACTCTGAGTTCTCAAAAAGGGTTTCTTCACCCCGGGAAGTTAATTAAATACCATTTGGAGGCATTTAATGTTCGAGCAAAAACGGCTGATTTTCGACAAAAGAGATAACACCCCCCCATTACGTCATGCTTCAGAAATGTGGAAAATGGTCCGTTTTCAAATGTTTTATTTTTGAACGTCAGTTCACATTTGTAGGTGGATCATCAGTGTTAGAGCTAAAATTAGCATGTTTAAAGTGATTTTCATGCTTCCAGGGGCTCGGGAAGTTAATTAAATACCATTTGGAGGCATTTAATGTTCGAGCAAAAACGGCTGATTTTCGACAAAAGAGATAACACCCCCCCATTACGTCATGCTTCAGAAATGTGGAAAATGGTCCGTTTTCAAATGTTTTATTTTTGAACATCAGTTCACATTTGTAGGTGGATCATCAGTGTTAGAGCTAAAATTAGCATGTTTAAAGTGATTTTCATGCTTCCAGGGGCTCGGGAAGTGAAATAAATACCATTTGGAGGCATTAAATGTTCGAGCAAAAACGGCTAATTTTCGACAAAAGAGATAACACCCCCCCATTACGTCATGCTTCAGAAATGTGGAAAATGGTCCGTTTTCAAATGTTTTATTTTTGAACGTCAGTTCACATTTGTAGGTGGATTATCAGTGTTAGAGCTAAAATTAGCATGTTTAAAGTGATTTTCATGCTTCCAGGGGCTCGGGAAGTTAATTAAATACCATTTGGAGGCATTTAATGTTCGAGCAAAAACGGCTGATTTTCGACAAAAGAGATAACACCCCCCCATTACGTCATGCTTCAGAAATGTGGAAAATGGTCCGTTTTCAAATGTTTTATTTTTGAACGTCAGTTCACATTTGTAGGTGGATCATCAGTGTTAGAGCTAAAATTAGCATGTTTAAAGTGATTTTCATGCTTCCAGGGGCCCAAAACACAAGATTAATGGAATGGTTAAAAGTGCATGAAAATGGCCAATTTACTCACTCTGAGTTCTCAAAAAGGGTTTCTTCACCCCGGGAAGTGAAATAAATACCATTTGGAGGCATTTAATGTTCGAGCAAAAACGGCTGATTTTCGACAAAAGAGATAACACCCATTACGTCATGCTTCAGAAATGTGGAAAATGGTCCGTTTTCAAATGTTTTATTTTTGAACGTCAGTTCACATTTGTAGGTGGATCATCAGTGTTAGAGCTAAAATTAGCATGTTTAAAGTGATTTTCATGCTTCCAGGGGCCCAAAACACAAGATTTATGGAATGGTTAAAAGTGCATGAAAATGGCCAATTTACTCACTCTGAGTTCTCAAAAAGGGTTTCTTCACCCCGGAAAGTTAATTAAATACCATTTGGAGGCATTTAATGTTCGAGCAAAAACGGCTGATTTTCGACAAAAGAGATAACACCCCCCCATTACGTCATGCTTCAGAAATGTGGAAAATGGTCCGTTTTCAAATGTTTTATTTTTAAACGTCAGTTCACATTTGTAGGTGGATCATCAGTGTTAGAGCTAAAATTAGCATGTTTAAAGTGATTTTCATGCTTCCAGGGGCTCGGGAAGTTAATTAAATACCATTTGGAGGCATTTAATGTTCGAGCAAAAACGGCTGATTTTCGACAAAAGAGATAACACCCCCCCATTACGTCATGCTTCAGAAATGTGGAAAATGGTCCGTTTTCAAATGTTTTATTTTTGAACGTCAGTTCACATTTGTAGGTGGATCATCAGTGTTAGAGCTAAAATTAGCATGTTTAAAGTGATTTTCATGCTTCCAGGGGCCCAAAACACAAGATTTATGGAATGGTTAAAAGTGCATGAAAATGGCCAATTTACTCACTCTGAGTTCTCAAAAAGGGTTTCTTCACCCCGGGAAGTTAATTAAATACCATTTGGAGGCATTTAATGTTCGAGCAAAAACGGCTGATTTTCGACAAAAGAGATAACACCCCCCCATTACGTCATGCTTCAGAAATGTGGAAAATGGTCCGTTTTCAAATGTTTTATTTTTGAACGTCAGTTCACATTTGTAGGTGGATCATCAGTGTTAGAGCTAAAATTAGCATGTTTAAAGTGATTTTCATGCTTCCAGGGGCTCGGGAAGTTAATTAAATACCATTTGGAGGCATTTAATGTTCGAGCAAAAACGGCTGATTTTCGACAAAAGAGATAACACCCCCCCATTACGTCATGCTTCAGAAATGTGGAAAATGGTCCGTTTTCAAATGTTTTATTTTTGAACGTCAGTTCACATTTGTAGGTGGATCATCAGTGTTAGAGCTAAAATTAGCATGTTTAAAGTGATTTTCATGCTTCCAGGGGCCCAAAACACAAGATTTATGGAATGGTTAAAAGTGCATGAAAATGGCCAATTTACTCACTCTGAGTTCTCAAAAAGGGTTTCTTCACCCCGGGAAGTTAATTAAATACCATTTGGAGGCATTTAATGTTCGAGCAAAAACGGCTGATTTTCGACAAAAGAGATAACACCCCCCCATTACGTCATGCTTCAGAAATGTGGAAAATGGTCCGTTTTCAAATGTTTTATTTTTGAACGTCAGTTCACATTTGTAGGTGGATCATCAGTGTTAGAGCTAAAATTAGCATGTTTAAAGTGATTTTCATGCTTCCAGGGGCCCAAAACACAAGATTTATGGAATGGTTAAAAGTGCATGAAAATGGCCAATTTACTCACTCTGAGTTCTCAAAAAGGGTTTCTTCACCCCGGGAAGTTAATTAAATACCATTTGCAGGCATTTAATGTTCGAGCAAAAACGGCTGATTTTCGACAAAAGAGATAACACCCCCCCATTACGTCATGCTTCAGAAATGTGGAAAATGGTCCGTTTTCAAATGTTTTATTTTTGAACGTCAGTTCACATTTGTAGGTGGATCATCAGTGTTAGAGCTAAAATTAGCATGTTTAAAGTGATTTTCATGCTTCCAGGGGCTCGGGAAGTGAAATAAACACCATTTGGAGGCATTTAATGTTCGAGCAAAAACGGCTGATTTTCGACAAAAGAGATAACACCCCCCCATTACGTCATGCTTCAGAAATGTGGAAAATGGTCCGTTTTCAAATGTTTTATTTTTGAACGTCAGTTCACATTTGTAGGTGGATCATCAGTGTTAGAGCTAAAATTAGCATGTTTAAAGTGATTTTCATGCTTCCAGGGGCTCGGGAAGTTAATTAAATACCATTTGGAGGCATTTAATGTTCGAGCAAAAACGGCTGATTTTCGACAAAAGAGATAACACCCCCCCATTACGTCATGCTTCAGAAATGTGGTAAATGGTCCGTTTTCAAATGTTTTATTTTTGAAGGTCAGTTCACATTTGTAGGTGGATCATCAGTGTTAGAGCTAAAATTAGCATGTTTAAAGTGATTTTCATGCTTCCAGGGGCTCGGGAAGTTAATTAAATACCATTTGGAGGCATTTAATGTTCGAGCAAAAACGGCTGATTTTCGACAAAAGAGATAACACCCCCCCATTACGTCATGCTTCAGAAATGTGGAAAATGGTCCGTTTTCAAATGTTTTATTTTTGAACGTCACTTCACATTTGTAGGTGGATCATCAGTGTTAGAGCTAAAATTAGCATGTTTAAAGTGATTTTCATGCTTCCAGGGGCTCGGGAAGTTAATTAAATACCATTTGGAGGCATTTAATGTTCGAGCAAAAACGGCTGATTTTCGACAAAAGAGATAACACCCCCCCCCATTACGTCATGCTTCAGAAATGTGGAAAATGGTCCGTTTTCAAATGTTTTATTTTTGAACGTCAGTTCACATTTGTAGGTGGATCATCAGTGTTAGAGCTAAAATTAGCATGTTTAAAGTGATTTTCATGCTTCCAGGGGCCCAAAACACAAGATTTATGGAATGGTTAAAAGTGCATGAAAATGGCCAATTTACTCACTCTGAGTTCTCAAAAAGGGTTTCTTCACCCTGGGAAGTGAAATAAATACCATTTGGAGGCATTTAATGTTCGAGCAAAAACTGCTGATTTTCGACAAAAGAGATAACACCCCCCCCATTACGTCATGCTTCAGAAATGTGGAAAATGGTCTGTTTTCAAATGTTTTATTTTTGAACGTCAGTTCACATTTGTAGGTGGATCATCAGTGTTAGAGCTAAAATTAGCATGTTTAAAGTGATTTTCATGCTTCCAGGGGCTCGGGAAGTTAATTAAATACCATTTGGAGGCATTTAATGTTCGAGCAAAAACGGCTGATTTTCGACAAAAGAGATAACACCCCCCCATTACGTCATGCTTCAGAAATGTGGAAAATGGTCCGTCTTCAAATGTTTTATTTTTGAACGTCAGTTCACATTTGTAGGTGGATCATCAGTGTTAGAGCTAAAATTAGCATGTTTAAAGTGATTTTCATGCTTCCAGGGGCCCAAAACACAAGATTTATGGAATGGTTAAAAGTGCATGAAAATGGCCAATTTACTCACTCTGAGTTCTCAAAAAGGGTTTCTTCACCCCGGGAAGTTAATTAAATACCATTTGGAGGCATTTAATGTTCGAGCAAAAACGGCTGATTTTCGACAAAAGAGATAACACCCCCCCATTACGTCATGCTTCAGAAATGTGGAAAATGGTCCGTTTTCAAATGTTTTATTTTTGAACGTCAGTTCACATTTGTAGGTGGATCATCAGTGTTAAAGCTAAAATTAGCATGTTTAAAGTGATTTTCATGCTTCCAGGGGCTCGGGAAGTGAAATAAATACCATTTGGAGGCATTTAATGTTCGCGCAAAAACGGCTGATTTTCGACAAAAGAGATAACACCCCCCCATTACGTCATGCTTCAGAAATGTGGAAAATGGTCCGTTTTCAAATGTTTTATTTTTGAACGTCAGTTCACATTTGTAGGTGGATCATCAGTGTTAGAGCTAAAATTAGCATGTTTAAAGTGATTTTCATGCTTCCAGGGGCCCAAAACACAAGATTTATGGAATGGTTAAAAGTGCATGAAAATGGCCAATTTACTCACTCTGAGTTCTCAAAAAGGGTTTCTTCACCCCGGGAAGTTAATTAAATACCATTTGGAGGCATTTAATGCTCGAGCAAAAACGGCAGATTTTCGACAAAAGAGATAACACCCCCCCATTACGTCATGCTTCAGAAATGTGGAAAATGGTCCGTTTTCAAATGTTTTATTTTTGAACGTCACTTCACATTTGTAGGTGGATCATCAGTGTTAGAGCTAAAATTAGCATGTTTAAAGTGATTTTCATGCTTCCAGGGGCTCGGGAAGTTAATTAAATACCATTTGGAGGCATTTAATGTTCGAGCAAAAACGGCTGATTTTCGACAAAAGAGATAACACCCCCCCATTACGTCATGCTTCGGAAATGTGGAAAATGGTCCGTTTTCAAATGTTTTATTTTTGAACGTCAGTTCACATTTGTAGGTGGATCATCAGTGTTAGAGCTAAAATTAGCATGTTTAAAGTGATTTTCATGCTTCCAGGGGCTCGGGAAGTGAAATAAATACCATTTGGAGGCATTTAATGTTCGAGCAAAAACGGCTGATTTTCGACAAAAGAGATAACACCCCCCCCATTACGTCATGCTTCAGAAATGTGGAAAATGGTCCGTTTTCAAATGTTTTATTTTTGAACGTCAGTTCACATTTGTAGGTGGATCATCAGTGTTAGAGCTAAAATTAGCATGTTTAAAGTGATTGTCATGCTTCCAGGGGCCCAAAACACAAGATTTATGGAATGGTTAAAAGTGCATGAAAATGGCCAATTTACTCACTCTGAGTTCTCAAAAAGGGTTTCTTCACCCCGGGAAGTTAATTAAATACCATTTGGAGGCATTTAATGTTCGAGCAAAAACGGCTGATTTTCGACAAAAGAGATAACACCCCCCCATTACGTCATGCTTCAGAAATGTGGAAAATGGTCCGTTTTCAAATGTTTTATTTTTGAACGTCAGTTCACATTTGTAGGTGGATCATCAGTGTTAGAGCTAAAATTAGCATGTTTAAAGTGATTTTCATGCTTCCAGGGGCTCGGGAAGTTAATTAAATACCATTTGGAGGCCTTTAATGTTCGAGCAAAAACGGCTGATTTTCGACAAAAGAGATAACACCCCCCCATTACGTCATGCTTCAGAAATGTGGAAAATGGTCCGTTTTCAAATGTTTTATTTTTGAACGTCAGTTCACATTTGTAGGTGGATCATCAGTGTTAGAGCTAAAATTAGCATGTTTAAAGTGATTTTCATGCTTCCAGGGGCTCGGGAAGTGAAATAAATACCATTTGGAGGCATTAAATGTTCGAGCAAAAACGGCTAATTTTCGACAAAAGAGATAACACCCCCCCATTACGTCATGCTTCAGAAATGTGGAAAATGGTCCGTTTTCAAATGTTTTATTTTTGAACGTCAGTTCACATTTGTAGGTGGATTATCAGTGTTAGAGCTAAAATTAGCATGTTTAAAGTGATTTTCATGCTTCCAGGGGCTCGGGAAGTTAATTAAATACCATTTGGAGGCATTTAATGTTCGAGCAAAAACGGCTGATTTTCGACAAAAGAGATAACACCCCCCCCATTACGTCATGCTTCAGAAATGTGGAAAATGGTCCGTTTTCAAATGTTTTATTTTTGAACGTCAGTTCACATTTGTAGGTGGATCATCAGTGTTAGAGCTAAAATTAGCATGTTTAAAGTGATTTTCATGCTTCCAGGGGCCCAAAACACAAGATTAATGGAATGGTTAAAAGTGCATGAAAATGGCCAATTTACTCACTCTGAGTTCTCAAAAAGGGTTTCTTCACCCCGGGAAGTGAAATAAATACCATTTGGAGGCATTTAATGTTCGAGCAAAAACGGCTGATTTTCGACAAAAGAGATAACACCCATTACGTCATGCTTCAGAAATGTGGAAAATGGTCCGTTTTCAAATGTTTTATTTTTGAACGTCAGTTCACATTTGTAGGTGGATCATCAGTGTTAGAGCTAAAATTAGCATGTTTAAAGTGATTTTCATGCTTCCAGGGGCCCAAAACACAAGATTTATGGAATGGTTAAAAGTGCATGAAAATGGCCAATTTACTCACTCTGAGTTCTCAAAAAGGGTTTCTTCACCCCGGGAAGTTAATTAAATACCATTTGGAGGCATTTAATGTTCGAGCAAAAACGGCTGATTTTCGACAAAAGAGATAACACCCCCCCATTACGTCATGCTTCAGAAATGTGGAAAATGGTCCGTTTTCAAATGTTTTATTTTTGAACGTCAGTTCACATTTGTAGGTGGATCATCAGTGTTAGAGCTAAAATTAGCATGTTTAAAGTGATTTTCATGCTTCCAGGGGCTCGGGAAGTTAATTAAATACCATTTGGAGGCATTTAATGTTCGAGCAAAAACGGCTGATTTTCGACAAAAGAGATAACACCCCCCCATTACGTCATGCTTCAGAAATGTGGAAAATGGTCCGTTTTCAAATGTTTTATTTTTGAACGTCAGTTCACATTTGTAGGTGGATCATCAGTGTTAGAGCTAAAATTAGCATGTTTAAAGTGATTTTCATGCTTCCAGGGGCTCGGGAAGTGAAATAAATACCATTTGGAGGCATTTAATGTTCGAGCAAAAACGGCTGATTTTCGACAAAAGAGATAACACCCCCCCATTACGTCATGCTTCAGAAATGTGGAAAATGGTCCGTTTTCAAATGTTTTATTTTTGAACGTCAGTTCACATTTGTAGGTGGATCATCAGTGTTAGAGCTAAAATTAGCATGTTTAAAGTGATTTTCATGCTTCCAGGGGCTCGGGAAGTTAATTAAATACCATTTGGAGGCATTTAATGTTCGAGCAAAAACGGCTGATTTTCGACAAAAGAGATAACACCCCCCCCATTACGTCATGCTTCAGAAATGTGGAAAATGGTCCGTTTTCAAATGTTTTATTTTTGAACGTCAGTTCACATTTGTAGGTGGATCATCAGTGTTAGAGCTAAAATTAGCATGTTTAAAGTGATTTTCATGCTTCCAGGGGCCCAAAACACAAGATTAATGGAATGGTTAAAAGTGCATGAAAATGGCCAATTTACTCACTCTGGGTTCTCAAAAAGGGTTTCTTCACCCCGGGAAGTGAAATAAATACCATTTGGAGGCATTTAATGTTCTAGCAAAAACGGCTGATTTTCGACAAAAGAGATAACACCCCCCCATTACGTCATGCTTCAGAAAATTGGAAAATGGTCCGTTTTCAAATGTTTTATTTTTGAACGTCAGTTCACATTTGTAGGTGGATCATCAGTGTTAGAGCTAAAATTAGCATGTTTAAAGTGATTTTCATGCTTCCAGGGGCTCGGGAAGTTAATTAAATACCATTTGGAGGCATTTAATGTTCGAGCAAAAACGGCTGATTTTCGACAAAAGAGATAACACCCCCCCATTACGTCATGCTTCAGAAATGTGGAAAATGGTCCGTTTTCAAATGTTTTATTTTTGAACGTCAGTTCACATTTGTAGGTGGATCATCAGTGTTAGAGCTAAAATTAGCATGTTTAAAGTGATTTTCATGCTTCCAGGGGCCCAAAACACAAGATTTATGGAATGGTTAAAAGTGCATGAAAATGGCCAATTTACTCACTCTGAGTTCTCAAAAAGGGTTTCTTCACCCCGGGAAGTTAATTAAATACCATTTGGAGGCATTTAATGTTCGAGCAAAAACGGCAGATTTTCGACAAAAGAGATAACACCCCCCCATTACGTCATGCTTCAGAAATGTGGAAAATGGTCCGTTTTCAAATGTTTTATTTTTGAACGTCAGTTCACATTTGTAGGTGGATCATCAGTGTTAGAGCTAAAATTAGCATGTTTAAAGTGATTTTCATGCTTCCAGGGGCTCGGGAAGTGAAATAAATACCATTTGGAGGCATTAAATGTTCGAGCAAAAACGGCTGATTTTCGACAAAAGAGATAACACCCCCCCATTACGTCATGCTTCAGAAATGTGGAAAATGGTCCGTTTTCAAATGTTTTATTTTTGAACGTCAGTTCACATTTGTAGGTGGATTATCAGTGTTAGAGCTAAAATTAGCATGTTTAAAGTGATTTTCATGCTTCCAGGGGCTCGGGAAGTTAATTAAATACCATTTGGAGGCATTTAATGTTCGAGCAAAAACGGCTGATTTTCGACAAAAGAGATAACACCCCCCCATTACGTCATGCTTCAGAAATGTGGAAAATGGTCCGTTTTCAAATGTTTTATTTTTGAACGTCAGTTCACATTTGTAGGTGGATCATCAGTGTTAGAGCTAAAATTAGCATGTTTAAAGTGATTTTCATGCTTCCAGGGGCCCAAAACACAAGATTAATGGAATGGTTAAAAGTGCATGAAAATGGCCAATTTACTCACTCTGAGTTCTCAAAAAGGGTTTCTTCACCCCGGGAAGTGAAATAAATACCATTTGGAGGCATTTAATGTTCGAGCAAAAACGGCTGATTTTCGACAAAAGAGATAACACCCCCCCCATTACGTCATGCTTCAGAAATGTGGAAAATGGTCCGTTTTCAAATGTTTTATTTTTGAACGTCAGTTCACATTTGTAGGTGGATCATCAGTGTTAGAGCTAAAATTAGCATGTTTAAAGTGATTTTCATGCTTCCAGGGGCTCGGGAAGTGAAATAAATACAATTTGGAGGCATTTAATGTTCGAGCAAAAACGGCTGATTTTCGACAAAAGAGATAACACCCCCCCATTACGTCATGCTTCAGAAATGTGGAAAATGGTCCGTTTTCAAATGTTTTATTTTTGAACGTCAGTTCACATTTGTAGGTGGATCATCAGTGTTAGAGCTAAAATTAGCATGTTTAAAGTGATTTTCATGCTTCCAGGGGCCCAAAACACAAGATTTATGGAATGGTTAAAAGTGCATGAAAATGGCCAATTTACTCACTCTGAGTTCTCAAAAAGGGTTTCTTCACCCCGGGAAGTTAATTAAATACCATTTGGAGGCATTTAATGTTCGAGCAAAAACGGCTGATTTTCGATAAAAGAGATAACACCCCCCTATTACGTCATGCTTCAGAAATGTGGAAAATGGTCCGTTTTCAAATGTTTTATTTTTGAACGTCAGTTCACATTTGTAGGTGGATCATCAGTGTTAGAGCTAAAATTAGCATGTTTAAAGTGATTTTCATGCTTCCAGGGGCTCGGGAAGTTAATTAAATACCATTTGGAGGCATTTAATGTTCGAGCAAAAACGGCTGATTTTCGACAAAAGAGATAACACCCCCCCATTACGTCATGCTTCAGAAATGTGGAAAATGGTCCGTTTTCAAATGTTTTATTTTTGAACGTCAGTTCACATTTGTAGGTGGATCATCAGTGTTAGAGCTAAAATTAGCATGTTTAAAGTGATTTTCATGCTTCCAGGGGCCCAAAACACAAGATTTATGGAATGGTTAAAAGTGCATGAAAATGGCCAATTTACTCACTCTGAGTTCTCAAAAAGGGTTTCTTCACCCCGGGAAGTTAATTAAATACCATTTGGAGGCATTTAATGTTCGAGCAAAAACGGCTGATTTTCGACAAAAGAGATAACACCCCCCCCATTACGTCATGCTTCAGAAATGTGGAAAATGGTCCGTTTTCAAATGTTTTATTTTTGAACGTCAGTTCACATTTGTAGGTGGATCATCAGTGTTAGAGCTAAAATTAGCATGTTTAAAGTGATTTTCATGCTTCCAGGGGCTCGGGAAGTTAATTAAATACCATTTGGAGGCATTTAATGTTCGAGCAAAAACGGATGATTTTCGATAAAAGAGATAACACCCCCCCATTACGTCATGCTTCAGAAATGTGGAAAATGGTCCGTTTTCAAATGTTTTATTTTTGAACGTCAGTTCACATTTGTAGGTGGATCATCAGTGTTAGAGCTAAAATTAGCATGTTTAAAGTGATTTTCATGCTTCCAGGGGCCCAAAACACAAGATTTATGGAATGGTTAAAAGTGCATGAAAATGGCCAATTTACTCACTCTGAGTTCTCAAAAAGGGTTTCTTCACCCCGGGAAGTTAATTAAATACCATTTGGAGGCATTTAATGTTCGAGCAAAAACGGCTGATTTTCGACAAAAGAGATAACACCCCCCCATTACGTCATGCTTCAGAAATGTGGAAAATGGTCCGTTTTCAAATGTTTTATTTTTGAACGTCAGTTCACATTTGTAGGTGGATCATCAGTGTTAGAGCTAAAATTAGCATGTTTAAAGTGATTTTCACGCTTCCAGGGGCTCGGGAAGTTAATTAAATACCATTTGGAGGCATTTAATGTTCGAGCAAAAACGGCTGATTTTCGACAAAAGACATAACACCCCCCCATTACGTCATGCTTCAGAAATGTGGAAAATGGTCCGTTTTCAAATGTTTTATTTTTGAACGTCAGTTCACATTTGTAGGTGGATCATCAGTGTTAGAGCTAAAATTAGCATGTTTAAAGTGTTTTTCATGCTTCCAGGGGCTCGGGAAGTTAATTAAATACCATTTGGAGGCATTTAATGTTCGAGCAAAAACGGCTGATTTTCGACAAAAGAGATAACACCCCCCATTACGTCATGCTTCAGAAATGTGGAAAATGGTCCGTTTTCAAATGTTTTATTTTTGAACGTCAGTTCACATTTGTAGGTGGATCATCAGTGTTAGAGCTAAAATTAGCATGTTTAAAGTGATTTTCATGCTTCCAGGGGCTCGGGAAGTTAATTAAATACCATTTGGAGGCATTTAATGTTCGAGCAAAAACGGCTGATTTTCGACAAAAGAGATAACACCCCCCCATTACGTCATGCTTCAGAAATGTGGAAAATGGTCCGTTTTCAAATGTTTTATTTTTGAACGTCAGTTCACATTTGTAGGTGGATCATCAGTGTTAGAGCTAAAATTAGCATGTTTAAAGTGATTTTCATGCTTCCAGGGGCCCAAAACACAAGATTTATGGAATGGTTAAAAGTGCATGAAAATGGCCAATTTACTCACTCTGAGTTCTCAAAAAGGGTTTCTTCACCCCGGGAAGTGAAATAAATACCATTTGGAGGCATTTAATGTTCGAGCAAAAACGGCTGATTTTCGACAAAAGAGATAACACCCCCCCCCCCATTACGTCATGCTTCAGAAATGTGGAAAATGGTCTGTTTTCAAATGTTTTATTTTTGAACGTCAGTTCACATTTGTAGGTGGATCATCAGTGTTAGAGCTAAAATTAGCATGTTTAAAGTGATTTTCATGCTTCCAGGGGCTCGGGAAGTTAATTAAATACCATTTGGAGGCATTTAATGTTCGAGCAAAAACGGCTGATTTTCGACAAAAGAGATAACACCCCCCCCATTACGTCATGCTTCAGAAATGTGGAAAATGGTCCGTTTTCAAATGTTTTATTTTTGAACGTCACTTCACATTTGTAGGTGGATCATCAGTGTTAGAGCTAAAATTAGCATGTTTAAAGTGATTTTCATGCTTCCAGGGGCTCGGGAAGTTAATTAAATACCATTTGGAGGCATTTAATGTTCGAGCAAAAACGGCTGATTTTCGACAAATGAGATAACACCCCCCCATTACGTCATGCTTCAGAAATGTGGAAAATGGTCCGTTTTCAAATGTTTTATTTTTGAACGTCAGTTCACATTTGTAGGTGGATCATCAGTGTTAGAGCTAAAATTAGCATGTTTAAAGTGATTTTCATGCTTCCAGGGGCCCAAAACACAAGATTTATGGAATGGTTAAAAGTGCATGAAAATGGCCAATTTACTCACTCTGAGTTCTCAAAAAGGGTTTCTTCACCCCGGGAAGTGAAATAAATACCATTTGGAGGCATTTAATGTTCGAGCAAAAACGGCTGATTTTCGACAAAAGAGATAACACCCCCCCCCCCCATTACGTCATGCTTCAGAAATGTGGAAAATGGTCCGTTTTCAAATGTTTTATTTTTGAACGTCAGTTCACATTTGTAGGTGGATCATCAGTGTTAGAGCTAAAATTAGCATGTTTAAAGTGATTTTCATGCTTCCAGGGGCTCGGGAAGTTAATTAAATACCATTTGGAGGCATTTAATGTTCGAGCAAAAACGGCTGATTTTCGACAAAAGAGATAACACCCCCCCATTACGTCATGCTTCAGAAATGTGGAAAATGGTCCGTTTTCAAATGTTTTATTTTTGAACGTCAGTTCACATTTGTAGGTGGATCATCAGTGTTAGAGCTAAAATTAGCATGTTTAAAGTGATTTTCATGCTTCCAGGGGCCCAAAACACAAGATTTATGGAATGGTTAAAAGTGCATGAAAATGGCCAATTTACTCACTCTGAGTTCTCAAAAAGGGTTTCTTCACCCCGGGAAGTTAATTAAATACCATTTGGAGGCATTTAATGTTCGAGCAAAAACGGCTGATTTTCGACAAAAGAGATAACACCCCCCCCATTACGTCATGCTTCAGAAATGTGGAAAATGGTCCGTTTTCAAATGTTTTATTTTTGAACGTCAGTTCACATTTGTAGGTGGATCATCAGTGTTAGAGCTAAAATTAGCATGTTTAAAGTGATTTTCATGCTTCCAGGGGCTCGGGAAGTTAATTAAATACCATTTGGAGGCATTTAATGTTCGAGCAAAAACGGATGATTTTCGATAAAAGAGATAACACCCCCCCATTACGTCATGCTTCAGAAATGTGGAAAATGGTCCGTTTTCAAATGTTTTATTTTTGAACGTCAGTTCACATTTGTAGGTGGATCATCAGTGTTAGAGCTAAAATTAGCATGTTTAAAGTGCTTTTCATGCTTCCAGGGGCCCAAAACACAAGATTTATGGAATGGTTAAAAGTGCATGAAAATGGCCAATTTACTCACTCTGAGTTCTCAAAAAGGGTTTCTTCACCCCGGGAAGTGAAATAAATACCATTTGGAGGCATTTAATGTTCGAGCAAAAACGGCTGATTTTCGACAAAAGAGATAACACCCCCCCCCCCATTACGTCATGCTTCAGAAATGTGGAAAATGGTCCGTTTTCAAATGTTTTATTTTTGAACGTCAGTTCACATTTGTAGGTGGATCATCAGTGTTAGAGCTAAAATTAGCATGTTTAAAGTGATTTTCATGCTTCCAGGGGCTCGGGAAGTTAATTAAATACCATTTGGAGGCATTTAATGTTCGAGCAAAAACGGCTGATTTTCGACAAATGAGATAACACCCCCCCATTACGTCATGCTTCAGAAATGTGGAAAATGGTCCGTTTTCAAATGTTTTATTTTTGAACGTCAGTTCACATTTGTAGGTGGATCATCAGTGTTAGAGCTAAAATTAGCATGTTTAAAGTGATTTTCATGCTTCCAGGGGCCCAAAACACAAGATTTATGGAATGGTTAAAAGTGCATGAAAATGGCCAATTTACTCACTCTGAGTTCTCAAAAAGGGTTTCTTCACCCCGGGAAGTGAAATAAATACCATTTGGAGGCATTTAATGTTCGAGCAAAAACGGCTGATTTTCGACAAAAGAGATAACACCCCCCCCCCCATTACGTCATGCTTCAGAAATGTGGAAAATGGTCCGTTTTCAAATGTTTTATTTTTGAACGTCAGTTCACATTTGTAGGTGGATCATCAGTGTTAGAGCTAAAATTAGCATGTTTAAAGTGATTTTCATGCTTCCAGGGGCTCGGGAAGTTAATTAAATACCATTTGGAGGCATTTAATGTTCGAGCAAAAACGGCTGATTTTCGACAAAAGAGATAACACCCCCCCATTACGTCATGCTTCAGAAATGTGGAAAATGGTCCGTTTTCAAATGTTTTATTTTTGAACGTCAGTTCACATTTGTAGGTGGATCATCAGTGTTAGAGCTAAAATTAGCATGTTTAAAGTGATTTTCATGCTTCCAGGGGCCCAAAACACAAGATTTATGGAATGGTTAAAAGTGCATGAAAATGGCCAATTTACTCACTCTGAGTTCTCAAAAAGGGTTTCTTCACCCCGGGAAGTTAATTAAATACCATTTGGAGGCATTTAATGTTCGAGCAAAAACGGCTGATTTTCGACAAAAGAGATAACACCCCCCCCATTACGTCATGCTTCAGAAATGTGGAAAATGGTCCGTTTTCAAATGTTTTATTTTTGAACGTCAGTTCACATTTGTAGGTGGATCATCAGTGTTAGAGCTAAAATTAGCATGTTTAAAGTGATTTTCATGCTTCCAGGGGCTCGGGAAGTTAATTAAATACCATTTGGAGGCATTTAATGTTCGAGCAAAAACGGATGATTTTCGATAAAAGAGATAACACCCCCCCATTACGTCATGCTTCAGAAATGTGGAAAATGGTCCGTTTTCAAATGTTTTATTTTTGAACGTCAGTTCACATTTGTAGGTGGATCATCAGTGTTAGAGCTAAAATTAGCATGTTTAAAGTGATTTTCATGCTTCCAGGGGCCCAAAACACAAGATTTATGGAATGGTTAAAAGTGCATGAAAATGGCCAATTTACTCACTCTGAGTTCTCAAAAAGGGTTTCTTCACCCCGGGAAGTTAATTAAATACCATTTGGAGGCATTTAATGTTCGAGCAAAAACGGCTGATTTTCGACAAAAGAGATAACACCCCCCCATTACGTCATGCTTCAGAAATGTGGAAAATGGTCCGTTTTCAAATGTTTTATTTTTGAACGTCAGTTCACATTTGTAGGTGGATCATCAGTGTTAGAGCTAAAATTAGCATGTTTAAAGTGATTTTCACGCTTCCAGGGGCTCGGGAAGTTAATTAAATACCATTTGGAGGCATTTAATGTTCGAGCAAAAACGGCTGATTTTCGACAAAAGACATAACACCCCCCCATTACGTCATGCTTCAGAAATGTGGAAAATGGTCCGTTTTCAAATGTTTTATTTTTGAACGTCAGTTCACATTTGTAGGTGGATCATCAGTGTTAGAGCTAAAATTAGCATGTTTAAAGTGTTTTTCATGCTTCCAGGGGCTCGGGAAGTTAATTAAATACCATTTGGAGGCATTTAATGTTCGAGCAAAAACGGCTGATTTTCGACAAAAGAGATAACACCCCCCATTACGTCATGCTTCAGAAATGTGGAAAATGGTCCGTTTTCAAATGTTTTATTTTTGAACGTCAGTTCACATTTGTAGGTGGATCATCAGTGTTAGAGCTAAAATTAGCATGTTTAAAGTGATTTTCATGCTTCCAGGGGCTCGGGAAGTTAATTAAATACCATTTGGAGGCATTTAATGTTCGAGCAAAAACGGCTGATTTTCGACAAAAGAGATAACACCCCCCCATTACGTCATGCTTCAGAAATGTGGAAAATGGTCCGTTTTCAAATGTTTTATTTTTGAACGTCAGTTCACATTTGTAGGTGGATCATCAGTGTTAGAGCTAAAATTAGCATGTTTAAAGTGATTTTCATGCTTCCAGGGGCCCAAAACACAAGATTTATGGAATGGTTAAAAGTGCATGAAAATGGCCAATTTACTCACTCTGAGTTCTCAAAAAGGGTTTCTTCACCCCGGGAAGTGAAATAAATACCATTTGGAGGCATTTAATGTTCGAGCAAAAACGGCTGATTTTCGACAAAAGAGATAACACCCCCCCCCCCATTACGTCATGCTTCAGAAATGTGGAAAATGGTCTGTTTTCAAATGTTTTATTTTTGAACGTCAGTTCACATTTGTAGGTGGATCATCAGTGTTAGAGCTAAAATTAGCATGTTTAAAGTGATTTTCATGCTTCCAGGGGCTCGGGAAGTTAATTAAATACCATTTGGAGGCATTTAATGTTCGAGCAAAAACGGCTGATTTTCGACAAAAGAGATAACACCCCCCCCATTACGTCATGCTTCAGAAATGTGGAAAATGGTCCGTTTTCAAATGTTTTATTTTTGAACGTCACTTCACATTTGTAGGTGGATCATCAGTGTTAGAGCTAAAATTAGCATGTTTAAAGTGATTTTCATGCTTCCAGGGGCTCGGGAAGTTAATTAAATACCATTTGGAGGCATTTAATGTTCGAGCAAAAACGGCTGATTTTCGACAAATGAGATAACACCCCCCCATTACGTCATGCTTCAGAAATGTGGAAAATGGTCCGTTTTCAAATGTTTTATTTTTGAACGTCAGTTCACATTTGTAGGTGGATCATCAGTGTTAGAGCTAAAATTAGCATGTTTAAAGTGATTTTCATGCTTCCAGGGGCCCAAAACACAAGATTTATGGAATGGTTAAAAGTGCATGAAAATGGCCAATTTACTCACTCTGAGTTCTCAAAAAGGGTTTCTTCACCCCGGGAAGTGAAATAAATACCATTTGGAGGCATTTAATGTTCGAGCAAAAACGGCTGATTTTCGACAAAAGAGATAACACCCCCCCCCCCATTACGTCATGCTTCAGAAATGTGGAAAATGGTCTGTTTTCAAATGTTTTATTTTTGAACGTCAGTTCACATTTGTAGGTGGATCATCAGTGTTAGAGCTAAAATTAGCATGTTTAAAGTGATTTTCATGCTTCCAGGGGCTCGGGAAGTTAATTAAATACCATTTGGAGGCATTTAATGTTCGAGCAAAAACGGCTGATTTTCGACAAAAGAGATAACACCCCCCCATTACGTCATGCTTCAGAAATGTGGAAAATGGTCCGTTTTCAAATGTTTTATTTTTGAACGTCAGTTCACATTTGTAGGTGGATCATCAGTGTTAGAGCTAAAATTAGCATGTTTAAAGTGATTTTCATGCTTCCAGGGGCTCGGGAAGTGAAATAAATACCATTTGGAGGCATTTAATGTTCGCGCAAAAACGGCTGATTTTCGACAAAAGAGATAACACCCCCCCATTACGTCATGCTTCAGAAATGTGGAAAATGGTCCGTTTTCAAATGTTTTATTTTTGAACGTCAGTTCACATTTGTAGGTGGATCATCAGTGTTAGAGCTAAAATTAGCATGTTTAAAGTGATTTTCATGCTTCCAGGGGCTCGGGAAGTGAAATAAATACCATTTGGAGGCATTTAATGTTCGAGCAAAAACGGCTGATTTTCGACAAAAGAGATAACACCCCCCCATTACGTCATGCTTCAGAAATGTGGAAAATGGTCCGTTTTCAAATGTTTTATTTTTGAACGTCAGTTCACATTTGTAGGTGGATCATCAGTGTTAGAGCTAAAATTAGCATGTTTAAAGTGATTTTCATGCTTCCAGGGGCTCGGGAAGTTAATTAAATACCATTTGGAGGCATTTAATGTTCGAGCAAAAACGGCTGATTTTCGACAAAAGAGATAACACCCCCCCATTACGTCATGCTTCAGAAATGTGGAAAATGGTCCGTTTTCAAATGTTTTATTTTTGAACGTCAGTTCACATTTGTAGGTGGATCATCAGTGTTAGAGCTAAAATTAGCATGTTTAAAGTGATTTTCATGCTTCCAGGGGCCCAAAACACAAGATTTATGGAATGGTTAAAAGTGCATGAAAATGGCCAATTTACTCACTCTGAGTTCTCAAAAAGGGTTTCTTCACCCCGGGAAGTGAAATAAATACCATTTGGAGGCATTTAATGTTCGAGCAAAAACGGCTGATTTTCGACAAAAGAGATAACACCCCCCCATTACGTCATGCTTCAGAAATGTGGAAAATGGTCCGTTTTCAAATGTTTTATTTTTGAACGTCAGTTCACATTTGTAGGTGGATCATCAGTGTTAGAGCTAAAATTAGCATGTTTAAAGTGATTTTCATGCTTCCAGGGGCTCGGGAAGTTAATTAAATACCATTTGGAGGCATTTAATGTTCGAGCAAAAACGGCTGATTTTCGACAAAAGAGATAACACCCCCCCATTACGTCATGCTTCAGAAATGTGGAAAATGGTCCGTTTTCAAATGTTTTATTTTTGAACGTCACTTCACATTTGTAGGTGGATCATCAGTGTTAGAGCTAAAATTAGCATGTTTAAAGTGATTTTCATGCTTCCAGGGGCTCGGGAAGTTAATTAAATACCATTTGGAGGCATTTAATGTTCGAGCAAAAACGGCTGATTTTCGACAAAAGAGATAACACCCCCCCATTACGTCATGCTTCAGAAATGTGGAAAATGGTCCGTTTTCAAATGTTTTATTTTTGAACGTCAGTTCACATTTGTAGGTGGATCATCAGTGTTAGAGCTAAAATTAGCATGTTTAAAGTGATTTTCATGCTTCCAGGGGCCCAAAACACAAGATTTATGGAATGGTTAAAAGTGCATGAAAATGGCCAATTTACTCACTCTGAGTTCTCAAAAAGGGTTTCTTCACCCCGGGAAGTGAAATAAATACCATTTGGAGGCATTTAATGTTCGAGCAAAAACGGCTGATTTTCGACAAAAGAGATAACACCCCCCCATTACGTCATGCTTCAGAAATGTGGAAAATGGTCCGTTTTCAAATGTTTTATTTTTGAACGTCAGTTTACATTTGTAGGTGGATCATCAGTGTTAGAGCTAAAATTAGCATGTTTAAAGTGATTTTCATGCTTCCAGGGGCTCGGGAAGTTAATTAAATACCATTTGGAGGCATTTAATGTTCGAGCAAAAACGGCTGATTTTCGACAAAAGAGATAACACCCCCCCATTACGTCATGCTTCAGAAATGTGGAAAATGGTCCGTTTTCAAATGTTTTATTTTTGAACGTCAGTTCACATTTGTAGGTGGATCATCAGTGTTAGAGCTAAAATTAGCATGTTTAAAGTGATTTTCATGCTTCCAGGGGCTCGGGAAGTGAAATAAATACCATTTGGAGGCATTTAATGTTCGCGCAAAAACGGCTGATTTTCGACAAAAGAGATAACACCCCCCCATTACGTCATGCTTCAGAAATGTGGAAAATGGTTCGTTTTCAAATGTTTTATTTTTGAACGTCAGTTCACATTTGTAGGTGGATCATCAGTGTTAGAGCTAAAATTAGCATGTTTAAAGTGATTTTCATGCTTCCAGGGGCCCAAAACACAAGATTTATGGAATGGTTAAAAGTGCATGAAAATGGCCAATTTACTCACTCTGAGTTCTCAAAAAGGGTTTCTTCACCCCGGGAAGTTAATTAAATACCATTTGGAGGCATTTAATGCTCGAGCAAAAACGGCAGATTTTCGACAAAAGAGATAACACCCCCCCATTACGTCATGCTTCAGAAATGTGGAAAATGGTCCGTTTTCAAATGTTTTATTTTTGAACGTCACTTCACATTTGTAGGTGGATCATCAGTGTTAGAGCTAAAATTAGCATGTTTAAAGTGATTTTCATGCTTCCAGGGGCTCGGGAAGTTAATTAAATATCATTTGGAGGCATTTAATGTTCGAGCAAAAACGGCTGATTTTCGACAAAAGAGATAACACCCCCCCATTACGTCATGCTTCAGAAATGTGGAAAATGGTCCGTTTTCAAATGTTTTATTTTTGAACGTCAGTTCACATTTGTAGGTGGATCATCAGTGTTAGAGCTAAAATTAGCATGTTTAAAGTGATTTTCATGCTTCCAGGGGCTCGGGAAGTGAAATAAATACCATTTGGAGGCATTTAATGTTCGAGCAAAAACGGCTGATTTTCGACAAAAGAGATAACACCCCCCATTACGTCATGCTTCAGAAATGTGGAAAATGGTCCGTTTTCAAATGTTTTATTTTTGAACGTCAGTTCACATTTGTAGGTGGATCATCAGTGTTAGAGCTAAAATTAGCATGTTTAAAGTGATTTTCATGCTTCCAGGGGCCCAAAACACAAGATTTATGGAATGGTTAAAAGTGCATGAAAATGGCCAATTTACTCACTCTGAGTTCTCAAAAAGGGTTTCTTCACCCCGGGAAGTTAATTAAATACCATTTGGAGGCATTTAATGTTCGAGCAAAAACGGCTGATTTTCGACAAAAGAGATAACACCCCCCATTACGTCATGCTTCAGAAATGTGGAAAATGGTCCGTTTTCAAATGTTTTATTTTTGAACGTCAGTTCACATTTGTAGGTGGATCATCAGTGTTAGAGCTAAAATTAGCATGTTTAAAGTGATTTTCATGCTTCCAGGGGCTCGGGAAGTTAATTAAATACCATTTGGAGGCATTTAATGTTCGAGCAAAAACGGCTGATTTTCGACAAAAGAGATAACACCCCCCCATTACGTCATGCTTCAGAAATGTGGAAAATGGTCCGTTTTCAAATGTTTTATTTTTGAACGTCAGTTCACATTTGTAGGTGGATCATCAGTGTTAGAGCTAAAATTAGCATGTTTAAAGTGATTTTCATGCTTCCAGGGGCTCGGGAAGTGAAATAAATACCATTTGGAGGCATTAAATGTTCGAGCAAAAACGGCTGATTTTCGACAAAAGAGATAACACCCCCCCATTACGTCATGCTTCAGAAATGTGGAAAATGGTCCGTTTTCAAATGTTTTATTTTTGAACGTCAGTTCACATTTGTAGGTGGATTATCAGTGTTAGAGATAAAATTAGCATGTTTAAAGTGATTTTCATGCTTCCAGGGGCTCGGGAAGTTAATTAAATACCATTTGGAGGCATTTAATGTTCGAGCAAAAACGGCTGATTTTCGACAAAAGAGATAACACCCCCCCCATTACGTCATGCTTCAGAAATGTGGAAAATGGTCCGTTTTCAAATGTTTTATTTTTGAACGTCAGTTCACATTTGTAGGTGGATCATCAGTGTTAGAGCTAAAATTAGCATGTTTAAAGTGATTTTCATGCTTCCAGGGGCCCAAAACACAAGATTTATGGAATGGTTAAAAGTGCATGAAAATGGCCAATTTACTCACTCTGAGTTCTCAAAAAGGGTTTCTTCACCCCGGGAAGTTAATTAAATACCATTTGGAGGCATTTAATGTTCGAGCAAAAACGGCTGATTTCCGACAAAAGAGATAACACCACCCCATTACGTCATGCTTCAGAAATGTGGAAAATGGTCAGTTTTCAAATGTTTTATTTTTGAACGTCAGTTCACATTTGTAGGTGGATCATCAGTGTTAGAGCTAAAATTAGCATGTTTAAAGTGATTTTCATGCTTCCAGGGGCTCGGGAAGTTAATTAAATACCATTTGGAGGCATTTAATGTTCGAGCAAAAACGGCTGATTTTCGACAAAAGAGATAACACCCCCCATTACGTCATGCTTCAGAAATGTGGAAAATGGTCCGTTTTCAAATGTTTTATTTTTGAACGTCAGTTCACATTTGTAGGTGGATCATCAGTGTTAGAGCTAAAATTAGCATGTTTAAAGTGATTTTCATGCTTCCAGGGGCTCGGGAAGTGAAATAAATACCATTTGGAGGCATTTAATGTTCGAGCAAAAACGGCTGATTTTCGACAAAAGAGATAACACCCCCCCATTACGTCATGCTTCAGAAATGTGGAAAATGGTCCGTTTTCAAATGTTTTATTTTTGAACGTCAGTTCACATTTGTAGGTGGATCATCAGTGTTAGAGCTAAAATTAGCATGTTTAAAGTGATTTTCATGCTTCCAGGGGCTCGGGAAGTTAATTAAATACCATTTGGAGGCATTTAATGTTCGAGCAAAAACGGCTGATTTTCGACAAAAGAGATAACACCCCCCCATTACGTCATGCTTCAGAAATGTGGAAAATGGTCCGTTTTCAAATGTTTTATTTTTGAACGTCAGTTCACATTTGTAGGTGGATCATCAGTGTTAGAGCTAAAATTAGCATGTTTAAAGTGATTTTCATGCTTCCAGGGGCCCAAAACACAAGATTAATGGAATGGTTAAAAGTGCATGAAAATGGCCAATTTACTCACTCTGAGTTCTCAAAAAGGGTTTCTTCACCCCGGGAAGTGAAATAAATACCATTTGGAGGCATTTAATGTTCGAGCAAAAACGGCTGATTTTCGACAAAAGAGATAACACCCCCCCATTACGTCATGCTGCAGAAAATTGGAAAATGGTCCGTTTTCAAATGTTTTATTTTTGAACGTCAGTTCACATTTGTAGGTGGATCATCAGTGTTAGAGCTAAAATTAGCATGTTTAAAGTGATTTTCATGCTTCCAGGGGCTCGGGAAGTTAATTAAATACTATTTGGAGGCATTTAATGTTCGAGCAAAAACGGCTGATTTTCGACAAAAGAGATAACACCCCCCCATTACGTCATGCTTCAGAAATGTGGAAAATGGTCCGTTTTCAAATGTTTTATTTTTGAACGTCAGTTCACATTTGTAGGTGGATCATCAGTGTTAGAGCTAAAATTAGCATGTTTAAAGTGATTTTCATGCTTCCAGGGGCCCAAAACACAAGATTTATGGAATGGTTAAAAGTGCATGAAAATGGCCAATTTACTCACTCTGAGTTCTCAAAAAGGGTTTCTTCACCCCGGGAAGTTAATTAAATACCATTTGGAGGCATTTAATGTTCGAGCAAAAACGGCTGATTTTCGACAAAAGAGATAACACCCCCCCATTACGTCATGCTTCAGAAATGTGGAAAATGGTCCGTTTTCAAATGTTTTATTTTTGAACGTCAGTTCACATTTGTAGGTGGATCATCAGTGTTAGAGCTAAAATTAGCATGTTTAAAGTGATTTTCATGCTTCCAGGGGCTCGGGAAGTTAATTAAATACCATTTGGAGGCATTTAATGTTCGAGCAAAAACGGCTGATTTTCGACAAAAGAGATAACACCCCCCCATTACGTCATGCTTCAGAAATGTGGAAAATGGTCCGTTTTCAAATGTTTTATTTTTGAACGTCAGTTCACATTTGTAGGTGGATCATCAGTGTTAGAGCTAAAATTAGCATGTTTAAAGTGATTTTCATGCTTCCAGGGGCCCAAAACACAAGATTTATGGAATGGTTAAAAGTGCATGAAAATGGCCAATTTACTCACTCTGAGTTCTCAAAAAGGGTTTCTTCACCCCGGGAAGTTAATTAAATACCATTTGGAGGCATTTAATGTTCGAGCAAAAACGGCAGATTTTCGACAAAAGAGATAACACCCCCCCATTACGTCATGCTTCAGAAATGTGGAAAATGGTCCGTTTTCAAATGTTTTATTTTTGAACGTCACTTCACATTTGTAGGTGGATCATCAGTGTTAGAGCTAAAATTAGCATGTTTAAAGTGATTTTCATGCTTCCAGGGGCTCGGGAAGTGAAATAAATACCATTTGGAGGCATTTAATGTTCGAGCAAAAACGGCTGATTTTCGACAAAAGAGATAACACCCCCCCATTACGTCATGCTTCAGAAATGTGGAAAATGGTCCGTTTTCAAATGTTTTATTTTTGAACGTCAGTTCACATTTGTAGGTGGATCATCAGTGTTAGAGCTAAAATTAGCATGTTTAAAGTGATTTTCATGCTTCCAGGGGCCCAAAACACAAGATTTATGGAATGGTTAAAAGTGCATGAAAATGGCCAATTTACTCACTCTGAGTTCTCAAAAAGGGTTTCTTCACCCCAGGAAGTTAATTAAATACCATTTGGAGGCATTTAATGTTCGAGCAAAAACGGCTGATTTTCGACAAAAGAGATAACACCCCCCCATTACGTCATGCTTCAGAAATGTGGAAAATGGTCCGTTTTCAAATGTTTTATTTTTGAACGTCAGTTAACATTTGTAGGTGGATCATCAGTGTTAGAGCTAAAATTAGCATGTTTAAAGTGATTTTCATGCTTCCAGGGGCTCGGGAAGTGAAATAAATACCATTTGGAGGCATTAAATGTTCGAGCAAAAACGGCTGATTTTCGACAAAAGAGATAACACCCCCCCATTACGTCATGCTTCAGAAATGTGGAAAATGGTCCGTTTTCAAATGTTTTATTTTTGAACGTCAGTTCACATTTGTAGGTGGATTATCAGTGTTAGAGCTAAAATTAGCATGTTTAAAGTGATTTTCATGCTTCCAGGGGCTCGGGAAGTTAATTAAATACCATTTGGAGGCATTTAATGTTCGAGCAAAAACGGCTGATTTTCGACAAAAGAGATAACACCCCCCCATTACGTCATGCTTCAGAAATGTGGAAAATGGTCCGTTTTCAAATGTTTTATTTTTGAACGTCAGTTCACATTTGTAGGTGGATCATCAGTGTTAGAGCTAAAATTAGCATGTTTAAAGTGATTTTCATGCTTCCAGGGGCTTGGGAAGTGAAATAAATACCATTTGGAGGCATTTAATGTTCGCGCAAAAACGGCTGATTTTCGACAAAAGAGATAACACCCCCCCATTACGTCATGCTTCAGAAATGTGGAAAATGGTTCGTTTTCAAATGTTTTATTTTTGAACGTCAGTTCACATTTGTAGGTGGATCATCAGTGTTAGAGCTAAAATTAGCATGTTTAAAGTGATTTTCATGCTTCCAGGGGCCCAAAACACAAGATTTATGGAATGGTTAAAAGTGCATGAAAATGGCCAATTTACTCACTCTGAGTTCTCAAAAAGGGTTTCTTCACCCCGGGAAGTTAATTAAATACCATTTGGAGGCATTTAATGCTCGAGCAAAAACGGCAGATTTTCGACAAAAGAGATAACACCCCCCCATTACGTCATGCTTCAGAAATGTGGAAAATGGTCCGTTTTCAAATGTTTTATTTTTGAACGTCACTTCACATTTGTAGGTGGATCATCAGTGTTAGAGCTAAAATTAGCATGTTTAAAGTGATTTTCATGCTTCCAGGGGCTCGGGAAGTTAATTAAATATCATTTGGAGGCATTTAATGTTCGAGCAAAAACGGCTGATTTTCGACAAAAGAGATAACACCCCCCCATTACGTCATGCTTCAGAAATGTGGAAAATGGTCCGTTTTCAAATGTTTTATTTTTGAACGTCAGTTCACATTTGTAGGTGGATCATCAGTGTTAGAGCTAAAATTAGCATGTTTAAAGTGATTTTCATGCTTCCAGGGGCTCGGGAAGTGAAATAAATACCATTTGGAGGCATTTAATGTTCGAGCAAAAACGGCTGATTTTCGACAAAAGAGATAACAACCCCCATTACGTCATGCTTCAGAAATGTGGAAAATGGTCCGTTTTCAAATGTTTTATTTTTGAACGTCAGTTCACATTTGTAGGTGGATCATCAGTGTTAGAGCTAAAATTAGCATGTTTAAAGTGATTTTCATGCTTCCAGGGGCCCAAAACACAAGATTTATGGAATGGTTAAAAGTGCATGAAAATGGCCAATTTACTCACTCTGAGTTCTCAAAAAGGGTTTCTTCACCCCGGGAAGTTAATTAAATACCATTTGGAGGCATTTAATGTTCGAGCAAAAACGGCTGATTTTCGACAAAAGAGATAACACCCCCCATTACGTCATGCTTCAGAAATGTGGAAAATGGTCCGTTTTCAAATGTTTTATTTTTGAACGTCAGTTCACATTTGTAGGTGGATCATCAGTGTTAGAGCTAAAATTAGCATGTTTAAAGTGATTTTCATGCTTCCAGGGGCTCGGGAAGTTAATTAAATACCATTTGGAGGCATTTAATGTTCGAGCAAAAACGGCTGATTTTCGACAAAAGAGATAACACCCCCCCATTACGTCATGCTTCAGAAATGTGGAAAATGGTCCGTTTTCAAATGTTTTATTTTTGAACGTCAGTTCACATTTGTAGGTGGATCATCAGTGTTAGAGCTAAAATTAGCATGTTTAAAGTGATTTTCATGCTTCCAGGGGCTCGGGAAGTGAAATAAATACCATTTGGAGGCATTAAATGTTCGAGCAAAAACGGCTGATTTTCGACAAAAGAGATAACACCCCCCCATTACGTCATGCTTCAGAAATGTGGAAAATGGTCCGTTTTCAAATGTTTTATTTTTGAACGTCAGTTCACATTTGTAGGTGGATTATCAGTGTTAGAGCTAAAATTAGCATGTTTAAAGTGATTTTCATGCTTCCAGGGGCTCGGGAAGTTAATTAAATACCATTTGGAGGCATTTAATGTTCGAGCAAAAACGGCTGATTTTCGACAAAAGAGATAACACCCCCCCATTACGTCATGCTTCAGAAATGTGGAAAATGGTCCGTTTTCAAATGTTTTATTTTTGAACGTCAGTTCACATTTGTAGGTGGATCATCAGTGTTAGAGCTAAAATTAGCATGTTTAAAGTGATTTTCATGCTTCCAGGGGCCCAAAACACAAGATTAATGGAATGGTTAAAAGTGCATGAAAATGGCCTATTTACTCACTCTGAGTTCTCAAAAAGGGTTTCTTCAACCCGGGAAGTGAAATAAATACCATTTGGAGGCATTTAATGTTCGAGCAAAAACGGCTGATTTTCGACAAAAGAGATAACACCCCCCCATTACGTCATGCTTCAGAAATGTGGAAAATGGTCCGTTTTCAAATGTTTCATTTTTGAACGTCAGTTCACATTTGTAGGTGGATCATCAGTGTTAGAGCTAAAATTAGCATGTTTAAAGTGATTTTCATGCTTCCAGGGGCCCAAAACACAAGATTTATGGAATGGTTAAAAGTGCATGAAAATGGCCAATTTACTCACTCTGAGTTCTCAAAAAGGGTTTCTTCACCCCGGGAAGTTAATTAAATACCATTTGGAGGCATTTAATGTTCGAGCAAAAACGGCTGATTTTCGACAAAAGAGATAACACCACCCCATTACGTCATGCTTCAGAAATGTGGAAAATGGTCAGTTTTCAAATGTTTTATTTTTGAACGTCAGTTCACATTTGTAGGTGGATCATCAGTGTTAGAGCTAAAATTAGCATGTTTAAAGTGATTTTCATGCTTCCAGGGGCTCGGGAAGTTAATTAAATACCATTTGGAGGCATTTAATGTTCGAGCAAAAACGGCTGATTTTCGACAAAAGAGATAACACCCCCCATTACGTCATGCTTCAGAAATGTGGAAAATGGTCCGTTTTCAAATGTTTTATTTTTGAACGTCAGTTCACATTTGTAGGTGGATCATCAGTGTTAGAGCTAAAATTAGCATGTTTAAAGTGATTTTCATGCTTCCAGGGGCTCGGGAAGTGAAATAAATACCATTTGGAGGCATTTAATGTTCGAGCAAAAACGGCTGATTTTCGACAAAAGAGATAACACCCCCCCATTACGTCATGCTTCAGAAATGTGGAAAATGGTCCGTTTTCAAATGTTTTATTTTTGAACGTCAGTTCACATTTGTAGGTGGATCATCAGTGTTAGAGCTAAAATTAGCATGTTTAAAGTGATTTTCATGCTTCCAGGGGCTCGGGAAGTTAATTAAATACCATTTGGAGGCATTTAATGTTCGAGCAAAAACGGCTGATTTTCGACAAAAGAGATAACACCCCCCCATTACGTCATGCTTCAGAAATGTGGAAAATGGTCCGTTTTCAAATGTTTTATTTTTGAACGTCAGTTCACATTTGTAGGTGGATCATCAGTGTTAGAGCTAAAATTAGCATGTTTAAAGTGATTTTCATGCTTCCAGGGGCCCAAAACACAAGATTAATGGAATGGTTAAAAGTGCATGAAAATGGCCAATTTACTCACTCTGAGTTCTCAAAAAGGGTTTCTTCACCCCGGGAAGTGAAATAAATACCATTTGGAGGCATTTAATGTTCGAGCAAAAACGGCTGATTTTCGACAAAAGAGATAACACCCCCCCATTACGTCATGCTGCAGAAAATTGGAAAATGGTCCGTTTTCAAATGTTTTATTTTTGAACGTCAGTTCACATTTGTAGGTGGATCATCAGTGTTAGAGCTAAAATTAGCATGTTTAAAGTGATTTTCATGCTTCCAGGGGCTCGGGAAGTTAATTAAATACCATTTGGAGGCATTTAATGTTCGAGCAAAAACGGCTGATTTTCGACAAAAGAGATAACACCCCCCCATTACGTCATGCTTCAGAAATGTGGAAAATGGTCCGTTTTCAAATGTTTTATTTTTGAACGTCAGTTCACATTTGTAGGTGGATCATCAGTGTTAGAGCTAAAATTAGCATGTTTAAAGTGATTTTCATGCTTCCAGGGGCCCAAAACACAAGATTTATGGAATGGTTAAAAGTGCATGAAAATGGCCAATTTACTCACTCTGAGTTCTCAAAAAGGGTTTCTTCACCCGGGAAGTTAATTAAATACCATTTGGAGGCATTTAATGTTCGAGCAAAAACGGCTGATTTTCGACAAAAGAGATAACACCCCCCCATTACGTCATGCTTCAGAAATGTGGAAAATGGTCCGTTTTCAAATGTTTTATTTTTGAACGTCAGTTCACATTTGTAGGTGGATCATCAGTGTTAGAGCTAAAATTAGCATGTTTAAAGTGATTTTCATGCTTCCAGGGGCTCGGGAAGTGAAATAAATACCATTTGGAGGCATTTAATGTTCGCGCAAAAACGGCTGATTTTCGACAAAAGAGATAACACCCCCCCATTACGTCATGCTTCAGAAATGTGGAAAATGGTCCGTTTTCAAATGTTTTATTTTTGAACGTCAGTTCACATTTGTAGGTGGATCATCAGTGTTAGAGCTAAAATTAGCATGTTTAAAGTGATTTTCATGCTTCCAGGGGCCCAAAACACAAGATTTATGGAATGGTTAAAAGTGCATGAAAATGGCCAATTTACTCACTCTGAGTTCTCAAAAAGGGTTTCTTCACCCCGGGAAGTTAATTAAATACCATTTGGAGGCATTTAATGTTCGAGCAAAAACGGCAGATTTTCGACAAAAGAGATAACACCCCCCCATTACGTCATGCTTCAGAAATGTGGAAAATGGTCCGTTTTCAAATGTTTTATTTTTGAACGTCACTTCACATTTGTAGGTGGATCATCAGTGTTAGAGCTAAAATTAGCATGTTTAAAGTGATTTTCATGCTTCCAGGGGCTCGGGAAGTGAAATAAATACCATTTGGAGGCATTTAATGTTCGAGCAAAAACGGCTGATTTTCGACAAAAGAGATAACACCCCCCCATTACGTCATGCTTCAGAAATGTGGAAAATGGTCCGTTTTCAAATGTTTTATTTTTGAACGTCAGTTCACATTTGTAGGTGGATCATCAGTGTTAGAGCTAAAATTAGCATGTTTAAAGTGATTTTCATGCTTCCAGGGGCCCAAAACACAAGATTTATGGAATGGTTAAAAGTGCATGAAAATGGCCAATTTACTCACTCTGAGTTCTCAAAAAGGGTTTCTTCACCCCAGGAAGTTAATTAAATACCATTTGGAGGCATTTAATGTTCGAGCAAAAACGGCTGATTTTCGACAAAAGAGATAACACCCCCCCATTACGTCATGCTTCAGAAATGTGGAAAATGGTCCGTTTTCAAATGTTTTATTTTTGAACGTCAGTTAACATTTGTAGGTGGATCATCAGTGTTAGAGCTAAAATTAGCATGTTTAAAGTGATTTTCATGCTTCCAGGGGCTCGGGAAGTGAAATAAATACCATTTGGAGGCATTAAATGTTCGAGCAAAAACGGCTGATTTTCGACAAAAGAGATAACACCCCCCCATTACGTCATGCTTCAGAAATGTGGAAAATGGTCCGTTTTCAAATGTTTTATTTTTGAACGTCAGTTCACATTTGTAGGTGGATTATCAGTGTTAGAGCTAAAATTAGCATGTTTAAAGTGATTTTCATGCTTCCAGGGGCTCGGGAAGTTAATTAAATACCATTTGGAGGCATTTAATGTTCGAGCAAAAACGGCTGATTTTCGACAAAAGAGATAACACCCCCCCATTACGTCATGCTTCAGAAATGTGGAAAATGGTCCGTTTTCAAATGTTTTATTTTTGAACGTCAGTTCACATTTGTAGGTGGATCATCAGTGTTAGAGCTAAAATTAGCATGTTTAAAGTGATTTTCATGCTTCCAGGGGCCCAAAACACAAGATTTATGGAATGGTTAAAAGTGCATGAAAATGGCCAATTTACTCACTCTGAGTTCTCAAAAAGGGTTTCTTCACCCCGGGAAGTTAATTAAATACCATTTGGAGGCATTTAATGTTCGAGCAAAAACGGCTGATTTTCGACAAAAGAGATAACACCCCCCCATTACGTCATGCTTCAGAATTGTGGAAAATGGTCCGTTTTCAAATGTTTTATTTTGGAACGTCAGTTCACATTTGTAGGTGGATCATCAGTGTTAGAGCTAAAATTAGCATGTTTAAAGTGATTTTCATGCTTCCAGGGGCCCAAAACACAAGATTTATGGAATGGTTAAAAGTGCATGAAAATGGCCAATTTACTCACTCTGAGTTCTCAAAAAGGGTTTCTTCACCCCGGGAAGTGAAATAAATACCATTTGGAGGCATTTAATGTTCGAGCAAAAACGGCTGATTTTCGACAAAAGAGATAACACCCCCCCATTACGTCATGCTTCAGAAATGTGGAAAATGGTCCGTTTTCAAATGTTTTATTTTTGAACGTCAGTTCACATTTGTAGGTGGATCATCAGTGTTAGAGCTAAAATTAGCATGTTTAAAGTGATTTTCATGCTTCCAGGGGCTCGGGAAGTTAATTAAATACCATTTGGAGGCATTTAATGTTCGAGCAAAAACGGCTGATTTTCGACAAAAGAGATAACACCCCCCCATTACGTCATGCTTCAGAAATGTGGAAAATGGTCCGTTTTCAAATGTTTTATTTTTGAACGTCAGTTCACATTTGTAGGTGGATCATCAGTGTTAGAGCTAAAATTAGCATGTTTAAAGTGATTTTCATGCTTCCAGGGGCCCAAAACACAAGATTAATGGAATGGTTAAAAGTGCATGAAAATGGCCAATTTACTCACTCTGAGTTCTCAAAAAGGGTTTCTTCACCCCGGGAAGTGAAATAAATACCATTTGGAGGCATTTAATGTTCGAGCAAAAACGGCTGATTTTCGACAAAAGAGAAAACACCCCCCCATTACGTCATGCTTCAGAAAATTGGAAAATGGTCCGTTTTCAAATGTTTTATTTTTGAACGTCAGTTCACATTTGTAGGTGGATCATCAGTGTTAGAGCTAAAATTAGCATGTTTAAAGTGATTTTCATGCTTCCAGGGGCTCGGGAAGTGAAATAAATACCATTTGGAGGCATTTAATGTTCGAGCAAAAACGGCTGATTTTCGACAAAAGAGATAACACCCCCCCATTACGTCATGCTTCAGAAATGTGGAAAATGGTCCGTTTTCAAATGTTTTATTTTTGAACGTCAGTTCACATTTGTAGGTGGATCATCAGTGTTAGAGCTAAAATTAGCATGTTTAAAGTGATTTTCATGCTTCCAGGGGCTCGGGAAGTTAATTAAATACCATTTGGAGGCATTTAATGTTCGAGCAAAAACGGCTGATTTTCGACAAAAGAGATAACACCCCCCCATTACGTCATGCTTCAGAAATGTGGAAAATGGTCCGTTTTCAAATGTTTTATTTTTGAACGTCAGTTCACATTTGTAGGTGGATCATCAGTGTTAGAGCTAAAATTAGCATGTTTAAAGTGATTTTCATGCTTCCAGGGGCCCAAAACACAAGATTTATGGAATGGTTAAAAGTGCATGAAAATGGCCAATTTACTCACTCTGAGTTCTCAAAAAGGGTTTCTTCACCCCGGGAAGTTAATTAAATACCATTTGGAGGCATTTAATGTTCGAGCAAAAACGGCTGATTTTCGACAAAAGAGATAACACCCCCCCATTACGTCATGCTTCAGAAATGTGGAAAATGGTCCGTTTTCAAATGTTTTATTTTTGAACGTCAGTTCACATTTGTAGGTGGATCATCAGTGTTAGAGCTAAAATTAGCATGTTTAAAGTGATTTTCATGCTTCCAGGGGCTCGGGAAGTGAAATAAATACCATTTGGAGGCATTTAATGTTCGCGCAAAAACGGCTGATTTTCGACAAAAGAGATAACACCCCCCCATTACGTCATGCTTCAGAAATGTGGAAAATGGTCCGTTTTCAAATGTTTTATTTTTGAACGTCAGTTCACATTTGTAGGTGGATCATCAGTGTTAGAGCTAAAATTAGCATGTTTAAAGTGATTTTCATGCTTCCAGGGGCCCAAAACACAAGATTTATGGAATGGTTAAAAGTGCATGAAAATGGCCAATTTACTCACTCTGAGTTCTCAAAAAGGGTTTCTTCACCCCGGGAAGTTAATTAAATACCATTTGGAGGCATTTAATGTTCGAGCAAAAATGGCAGATTTTCGACAAAAGAGATAACACCCCCCCATTACGTCATGCTTCAGAAATGTGGAAAATGGTCCGTTTTCAAATGTTTTATTTTTGAACGTCACTTCACATTTGTAGGTGGATCATCAGTGTTAGAGCTAAAATTAGCATGTTTAAAGTGATTTTCATGCTTCCAGGGGCTCGGGAAGTTAATTAAATACCATTTGGAGGCATTTAATGTTCGAGCAAAAACGGCTGATTTTCGACAAAAGAGATAACACCCCCCCATTACGTCATGCTTCAGAAATGTGGAAAATGGTCAGTTTTCAAATGTTTTATTTTTGAACGTCAGTTCACATTTGTAGGTGGATCATCAGTGTTAGAGCTAAAATTAGCATGTTTAAAGTGATTTTCATGCTTCCAGGGGCTCGGGAAGTGAAATAAATACCATTTGGAGGCATTTAATGTTCGAGCAAAAACGGCTGATTTTCGACAAAAGAGATAACACCCCCCCATTACGTCATGCTTCAGAAATGTGGAAAATGGTCCGTTTTCAAATGTTTTATTTTTGAACGTCAGTTCACATTTGTAGGTGGATCATCAGTGTTAGAGCTAAAATTAGCATGTTTAAAGTGATTTTCATGCTTCCAGGGGCCCAAAACACAAGATTTATGGAATGGTTAAAAGTGCATGAAAATGGCCAATTTACTCACTCTGAGTTCTCAAAAAGGGTTTCTTCACCCCGGGAAGTTAATTAAATACCATTTGGAGGCATTTAATGTTCGAGCAAAAACGGCTGATTTTCGACAAAAGAGATAACACCCCCCCATTACGTCATGCTTCAGAAATGTGGAAAATGGTCCGTTTTCAAATGTTTTATTTTTGAACGTCAGTTCACATTTGTAGGTGGATCATCAGTGTTAGAGCTAAAATTAGCATGTTTAAAGTGATTTTCATGCTTCCAGGGGCTCGGGAAGTGAAATAAATACCATTTGGAGGCATTAAATGTTCGAGCAAAAACGGCTGATTTTCGACAAAAGAGATAACACCCCCCCATTACGTCATGCTTCAGAAATGTGGAAAATGGTCCGTTTTCAAATGTTTTATTTTTGAACGTCAGTTCACATTTGTAGGTGGATTATCAGTGTTAGAGCTAAAATTAGCTTGTTTAAAGTGATTTTCATGCTTCCAGGGGCTCGGGAAGTTAATTAAATACCATTTGGAGGCATTTAATGTTCGAGCAAAAACGGCTGATTTTCGACAAAAGAGATAACACCCCCCCATTACGTCATGCTTCAGAAATGTGGAAAATGGTCCGTTTTCAAATGTTTTATTTTTGAACGTCACTTCACATTTGTAGGTGGATCATCAGTGTTAGAGCTAAAATTAGCATGTTTAAAGTGATTTTCATGCTTCCAGGGGCTCGGGAAGTTAATTAAATACCATTTGGAGGCATTTAATGTTCGAGCAAAAACGGCTGATTTTCGACAAAAGAGATAACACCCCCCCATTACGTCATGCTTCAGAAATGTGGAAAATGGTCAGTTTTCAAATGTTTTATTTTTGAACGTCAGTTCACATTTGTAGGTGGATCATCAGTGTTAGAGCTAAAATTAGCATGTTTAAAGTGATTTTCATGCTTCCAGGGGCTCGGGAAGTGAAATAAATACCATTTGGAGGCATTTAATGTTCGAGCAAAAACGGCTGATTTTCGACAAAAGAGATAACACCCCCCCATTACGTCATGCTTCAGAAATGTGGAAAATGGTCCGTTTTCAAATGTTTTATTTTTGAACGTCAGTTCACATTTGTAGGTGGATCATCAGTGTTAGAGCTAAAATTAGCATGTTTAAAGTGATTTTCATGCTTCCAGGGGCCCAAAACACAAGATTTATGGAATGGTTAAAAGTGCATGAAAATGGCCAATTTACTCACTCTGAGTTCTCAAAAAGGGTTTCTTCACCCCGGGAAGTTAATTAAATACCATTTGGAGGCATTTAATGTTCGAGCAAAAACGGCTGATTTTCGACAAAAGAGATAACACCCCCCCATTACGTCATGCTTCAGAAATGTGGAAAATGGTCCGTTTTCAAATGTTTTATTTTTGAACGTCAGTTCACATTTGTAGGTGGATCATCAGTGTTAGAGCTAAAATTAGCATGTTTAAAGTGATTTTCATGCTTCCAGGGGCTCGGGAAGTGAAATAAATACCATTTGGAGGCATTAAATGTTCGAGCAAAAACGGCTGATTTTCGACAAAAGAGATAACACCCCCCCATTACGTCATGCTTCAGAAATGTGGAAAATGGTCCGTTTTCAAATGTTTTATTTTTGAACGTCAGTTCACATTTGTAGGTGGATTATCAGTGTTAGAGCTAAAATTAGCATGTTTAAAGTGATTTTCATGCTTCCAGGGGCTCGGGAAGTTAATTAAATACCATTTGGAGGCATTTAATGTTCGAGCAAAAACGGCTGATTTTCGACAAAAGAGATAACACCCCCCCATTACGTCATGCTTCAGAAATGTGGAAAATGGTCCGTTTTCAAATGTTTTATTTTTGAACGTCAGTTCACATTTGTAGGTGGATCATCAGTGTTAGAGCTAAAATTAGCATGTTTAAAGTGATTTTCATGCTTCCAGGGGCCCAAAACACAAGATTAATGGAATGGTTAAAAGTGCATGAAAATGGCCAATTTACTCACTCTGAGTTCTCAAAAAGGGTTTCTTCACCCCGGGAAGTGAAATAAATACCATTTGGAGGCATTTAATGTTCGAGCAAAAACGGCTGATTTTCGACAAAAGAGATAACACCCCCCCATTACGTCATGCTTCAGAAATGTGGAAAATGGTCCGTTTTCAAATGTTTTATTTTTGAACGTCAGTTCACATTTGTAGGTGGATCATCAGTGTTAGAGCTAAAATTAGCATGTTTAAAGTGATTTTCATGCTTCCAGGGGCCCAAAACACAAGATTTATGGAATGGTTAAAAGTGCATGAAAATGGCCAATTTACTCACTCTGAGTTCTCAAAAAGGGTTTCTTCACCCCGGGAAGTTAATTAAATACCATTTGGAGGCATTTAATGTTCGAGCAAAAACGGCTGATTTTCGACAAAAGAGATAACACCCCCCCATTACGTCATGCTTCAGAAATGTGGAAAATGGTCCGTTTTCAAATGTTTTATTTTTGAACGTCAGTTCACATTTGTAGGTGGATCATCAGTGTTAGAGCTAAAATTAGCATGTTTAAAGTGATTTTCATGCTTCCAGGGGCCCAAAACACAAGATTTATGGAATGGTTAAAAGTGCATGAAAATGGCCAATTTACTCACTCTGAGTTCTCAAAAAGGGTTTCTTCACCCCGGGAAGTTAATTAAATACCATTTGGAGGCATTTAATGTTCGAGCAAAAACGGCTGATTTTCGACAAAAGAGATAACACCCCCCCATTACGTCATGCTTCAGAAATGTGGAAAATGGTCCGTTTTCAAATGTTTTATTTTTGAACGTCAGTTCACATTTGTAGGTGGATCATCAGTGTTAGAGCTAAAATTAGCATGTTTAAAGTGATTTTCATGCTTCCAGGGGCTCGGGAAGTTAATTAAATACCATTTGGAGGCATTTAATGTTCGAGCAAAAACTGCTGATTTTCGACAAAAGAGATAACACCCCCCCATTACGTCATGCTTCAGAAATGTGGAAAATGGTCCGTTTTCAAATGTTTTATTTTTGAACGTCAGTTCACATTTGTAGGTGGATCATCAGTGTTAGAGCTAAAATTAGCATGTTTAAAGTGATTTTCATGCTTCCAGGGGCCCAAAACACAAGATTTATGGAATGGTTAAAAGTGCATGAAAATGGCCAATTTACTCACTCTGAGTTCTCAAAAAGGGTTTCTTCACCCCGGGAAGTTAATTAAATACCATTTGGAGGCATTTAATGTTCGAGCAAAAACGGCTGATTTTCGACAAAAGAGATAACACCCCCCCATTACGTCATGCTTCAGAAATGTGGAAAATGGTCCGTTTTCAAATGTTTTATTTTTGAACGTCAGTTCACATTTGTAGGTGGATCATCAGTGTTAGAGCTAAAATTAGCATGTTTAAAGTGATTTTCATGCTTCCAGGGGCTCGGGAAGTGAAATAAATACCATTTGGAGGCATTTAATGTTCGAGCAAAAACGGCTGATTTTCGACAAAAGAGATAACACCCCCCCATTACGTCATGCTTCAGAAATGTGGAAAATGGTCCGTTTTCAAATGTTTTATTTTTGAACGTCAGTTCACATTTGTAGGTGGATCATCAGTGTTAGAGCTAAAATTAGCATGTTTAAAGTGATTTTCATGCTTCCAGGGGCTCGGGAAGTTAATTAAATACCATTTGGAGGCATTTAATGTTCGAGCAAAAACGGCTGATTTTCGACAAAAGAGATAACACCCCCCCATTACGTCATGCTTCAGAAATGTGGAAAATGGTCCGTTTTCAAATGTTTTATTTTTGAACGTCAGTTCACATTTGTAGGTGGATCATCAGTGTTAGAGCTAAAATTAGCATGTTTAAAGTGATTTTCATGCTTCCAGGGGCTCGGGAAGTTAATTAAATACCATTTGGAGGCATTTAATGTTCGAGCAAAAACGGCTGATTTTCGACAAAAGAGATAACACCCCCCCATTACGTCATGCTTCAGAAATGTGGAAAATGGTCCGTTTTCAAATGTTTTATTTTTGAACGTCAGTTCACATTTGTAGGTGGATCATCAGTGTTAGAGCTAAAATTAGCATGTTTAAAGTGATTTTCATGCTTCCAGGGGCCCAAAACACAAGATTAATGGAATGGTTAAAAGTGCATGAAAATGGCCAATTTACTCACTCTGAGTTCTCAAAAAGGGTTTCTTCACCCCGGGAAGTGAAATAAATACCATTTGGAGGCATTTAATGTTCGAGCAAAAACGGCTGATTTTCGACAAAAGAGATAACACCCCCCCATTACGTCATGCTTCAGAAATGTGGAAAATGGTCCGTTTTCAAATGTTTTATTTTTGAACGTCAGTTCACATTTGTAGGTGGATCATCAGTGTTAGAGCTAAAATTAGCATGTTTAAAGTGATTTTCATGCTTCCAGGGGCCCAAAACACAAGATTTATGGAATGGTTAAAAGTGCATGAAAATGGCCAATTTACTCACTCTGAGTTCTCAAAAAGGGTTTCTTCACCCCGGGAAGTTAATTAAATACCATTTGGAGGCATTTAATGTTCGAGCAAAAACGGCTGATTTTCGACAAAAGAGATAACACCCCCCCATTACGTCATGCTTCAGAAATGTGGAAAATGGTCCGTTTTCAAATGTTTTATTTTTGAACGTCAGTTCACATTTGTAGGTGGATCATCAGTGTTAGAGCTAAAATTAGCATGTTTAAAGTGATTTTCATGCTTCCAGGGGCCCAAAACACAAGATTTATGGAATGGTTAAAAGTGCATGAAAATGGCCAATTTACTCACTCTGAGTTCTCAAAAAGGGTTTCTTCACCCCGGGAAGTTAATTAAATACCATTTGGAGGCATTTAATGTTCGAGCAAAAACGGCTGATTTTCGACAAAAGAGATAACACCCCCCCATTACGTCATGCTTCAGAAATGTGGAAAATGGTCCGTTTTCAAATGTTTTATTTTTGAACGTCAGTTCACATTTGTAGGTGGATCATCAGTGTTAGAGCTAAAATTAGCATGTTTAAAGTGATTTTCATGCTTCCAGGGGCTCGGGAAGTGAAATAAATACCATTTGGAGGCATTTAATGTTCGAGCAAAAACGGCTGATTTTCGACAAAAGAGATAACACCCCCCCATTACGTCATGCTTCAGAAATGTGGAAAATGGTCCGTTTTCAAATGTTTTATTTTTGAACGTCAGTTCACATTTGTAGGTGGATCATCAGTGTTAGAGCTAAAATTAGCATGTTTAAAGTGATTTTCATGCTTCCAGGGGCTCGGGAAGTTAATTAAATACCATTTGGAGGCATTTAATGTTCGAGCAAAAACGGCTGATTTTCGACAAAAGAGATAACACCCCCCCATTACGTCATGCTTCAGAAATGTGGAAAATGGTCCGTTTTCAAATGTTTTATTTTTGAACGTCAGTTCACATTTGTAGGTGGATCATCAGTGTTAGAGCTAAAATTAGCATGTTTAAAGTGATTTTCATGCTTCCAGGGGCTCGGGAAGTTAATTAAATACCATTTGGAGGCATTTAATGTTCGAGCAAAAACGGCAGATTTTCGACAAAAGAGATAACACCCCCCCATTACGTCATGCTTCAGAAATGTGGAAAATGGTCCGTTTTCAAATGTTTTATTTTTGAACGTCAGTTCACATTTGTAGGTGGATCATCAGTGTTAGAGCTAAAATTAGCATGTTTAAAGTGATTTTCATGCTTCCAGGGGCCCAAAACACAAGATTTATGGAATGGTTAAAAGTGCATGAAAATGGCCAATTTACTCACTCTGAGTTCTCAAAAAGGGTTTCTTCACCCCGGGAAGTGAAATAAATACCATTTGGAGGCATTTAATGTTCGAGCAAAAACGGCTGATTTTCGACAAAAGAGATAACACCCCCCCCATTACGTCATGCTTCAGAAATGTGGAAAATGGTCCGTTTTCAAATGTTTTATTTTTGAACGTCAGTTCACATTTGTAGGTGGATCATCAGTGTTAGAGCTAAAATTAGCATGTTTAAAGTGATTTTCATGCTTCCAGGGGCTCGGGGAAGTTAATTAAATACCATTTGGAGGCATTTAATGTTCGAGCAAAAACGGCTGATTTTCGACAAAAGAGATAACACCCCCCCATTACGTCATGCTTCAGAAATGTGGAAAATGGTCCGTTTTCAAATGTTTTATTTTTGAACGTCAGTTCACATTTGTAGGTGGATCATCAGTGTTAGAGCTAAAATTAGCATGTTTAAAGTGATTTTCATGCTTCCAGGGGCCCAAAACACAAGATTTATGGAATGGTTAAAAGTGCATGAAAATGGCCAATTTACTCACTCTGAGTTCTCAAAAAGGGTTTCTTCACCCCGGGAAGTTAATTAAATACCATTTGGAGGCATTTAATGTTCGAGCAAAAACGGCAGATTTTCGACAAAAGAGATAACACCCCCCCATTACGTCATGCTTCAGAAATGTGGAAAATGGTCCGTTTTCAAATGTTTTATTTTTAAACGTCAGTTCACATTTGTAGGTGGATCATCAGTGTTAGAGCTAAAATTAGCATGTTTAAAGTGATTTTCATGCTTCCAGGGGCTCGGGAAGTTAATTAAATACCATTTGGAGGCATTTAATGTTCGAGCAAAAACGGCTGATTTTCGACAAAAGAGATAACACCCCCCCATTACGTCATGCTTCAGAAATGTGGAAAATGGTCCGTTTTCAAATGTTTTATTTTTGAACGTCAGTTCACATTTGTAGGTGGATCATCAGTGTTAGAGCTAAAATTAGCATGTTTAAAGTGATTTTCATGCTTCCAGGGGCTCAGGAAGTGAAATAAATACCATTTGAAGGCATTTAATGTTCGCGCAAAAACGGCTGATTTTCGACAAAAGAGATAACACCCCCCCATTACGTAATGCTTCAGAAATGTGGAAAATGGTCCGTTTTCAAATGTTTTATTTTTGAACGTCAGTTCACATTTGTAGGTGGATCATCAGTGTTAGAGCTAAAATTAGCATGTTTAAAGTGATTTTCATGCTTCCAGGGGCCCAAAACACAAGATTTATGGAATGGTTAAAAGTGCATGAAAATGGCCAATTTACTCACTCTGAGTTCTCAAAAAGGGTTTCTTCACCCCGGGAAGTGAAATAAATACCATTTGGAGGCATTTAATGTTCGAGCAAAAACGGCTGATTTTCGACAAAAGAGATAACACGCCCCCATTACGTCATGCTTCAGAAATGTGGAAAATGGTCCGTTTTCAAATGTTTTATTTTTGAACGTCAGTTCACATTTGTAGGTGGATCATCAGTGTTAGAGCTAAAATTAGCATGTTTAAAGTGATTTTCATGCTTCCAGGGGCTCGGGGAAGTTAATTAAATACCATTTGGAGGCATTTAATGTTCGAGCAAAAACGGCTGATTTTCGACAAAAGAGATAACACCCCCCCATTACGTTATGCTTCAGAAATGTGGAAAATGGTCCGTTTTCAAATGTTTTATTTTTGAACGTCAGTTCACATTTGTAGGTGGATCATCAGTGTTAGAGCTAAAATTAGCATGTTTAAAGTGATTTTCATGCTTCCAGGGGCTCGGGAAGTTAATTAAATACCATTTGGAGGCATTTAATGTTCGAGCAAAAACGGCTGATTTTCGACAAAAGAGATAATACCCCCCCATTACGTCATGCTTCAGAAATGTGGAAAATGGTCCGTTTTCAAATGTTTTATTTTTGAACGTCAGTTCACATTTGTAGGTGGATCATCAGTGTTAGAGCTAAAATTAGCATGTTTAAAGTGATTTTCATGCTTCCAGGGGCTCGGGAAGTGAAATAAATACCATTTGGAGGCATTTAATGTTCGAGCAAAAACGGCTGATTTTCGACAAAAGAGATAACACCCCCCCCATTACGTCATGCTTCAGAAATGTGGAAAATGGTCCGTTTTCAAATGTTTTATTTTTGAACGTCAGTTCACATTTGTAGGTGGATCATCAGTGTTAGAGCTAAAATTAGCATGTTTAAAGTGATTTTCATGCTTCCAGGGGCCCAAAACACAAGATTTATGGAATGGTTAAAAGTGCATGAAAATGGCCAATTTACTCACTCTGAGTTCTCAAAAAGGGTTTCTTCACCCCGGGAAGTTAATTAAATACCATTTGGAGGCATTTAATGTTCGAGCAAAAACGGCTGATTTTCGACAAAAGAGATAACACCCCCCCATTACGTCATGCTTCAGAAATGTGGAAAATGGTCCGTTTTCAAATGTTTTATTTTTGAACGTCAGTTCACATTTGTAGGTGGATCATCAGTGTTAGAGCTAAAATTAGCATGTTTAAAGTGATTTTCATGCTTCCAGGGGCTCGGGAAGTTAATTAAATACCATTTGGAGGCATTTAATGTTCGAGCAAAAACGGCTGATTTTCGACAAAAGAGATAACACCCCCCCATTACGTCATGCTTCAGAAATGTGGAAAATGGTCCGTTTTCAAATGTTTTATTTTTGAACGTCAGTTCACATTTGTAGGTGGATCATCAGTGTTAGAGCTAAAATTAGCACGTTTAAAGTGATTTTCATGCTTCCAGGGGCCCAAAACACAAGATTTATGGAATGGTTAAAAGTGCATGAAAATGGCCAATTTACTCACTCTGAGTTCTCAAAAAGGGTTTCTTCACCCCGGGAAGTTAATTAAATACCATTTGGAGGCATTTAATGTTCGAGCAAAAACGGCTGATTTTCGACAAAAGAGATAACACCCCCCCATTACGTCATGCTTCAGAAATGTGGAAAATGGTCCGTTTTCAAATGTTTTATTTTTGAACGTCAGTTCACATTTGTAGGTGGATCATCAGTGTTAGAGCTAAAATTAGCATGTTTAAAGTGATTTTCATGCTTCCAGGGGCTCGGGAAGTGAAATAAATACCATTTGGAGGCATTAAATGTTCGAGCAAAAACGGCTGATTTTCGACAAAAGAGATAACACCCCCCCATTACGTCATGCTTCAGAAATGTGGAAAATGGTCCGTTTTCAAATGTTTTATTTTTGAACGTCAGTTCACATTTGTAGGTGGATTATCAGTGTTAGAGCTAAAATTAGCATGTTTAAAGTGATTTTCATGCTTCCAGGGGCTCGGGAAGTTAATTAAATATCATTTGGAGGCATTTAATGTTCGAGCAAAAACGGCTGATTTTCGACAAAAGAGATAACACCCCCCCATTACGTCATGCTTCAGAAATGTGGAAAATGGTCCGTTTTCAAATGTTTTATTTTTGAACGTCAGTTCACATTTGTAGGTGGATCATCAGTGTTAGAGCTAAAATTAGCATGTTTAAAGTGATTTTCATGCTTCCAGGGGCCCAAAACACAAGATTAATGGAATGGTTAAAAGTGCATGAAAATGGCCAATTTACTCACTCTGAGTTCTCAAAAAGGGTTTCTTCACCCCGGGAAGTGAAAGAAATACCATTTGGAGGCATTTAATGTTCGAGCAAAAACGGCTGATTTTCGACAAAAGAGATAACACCCCCCCATTACGTCATGCTTCAGAAATGTGGAAAATGGTCCGTTTTCAAATGTTTTATTTTTGAACGTCAGTTCACATTTGTAGGTGGATCATCAGTGTTAGAGCTAAAATTAGCATGTTTAAAGTGATTTTCATGCTTCCAGGGGCCCAAAACACAAGATTTATGGAATGGTTAAAAGTGCATGAAAATGGCCAATTTACTCACTCTGAGTTCTCAAAAAGGGGTTCTTCACCCCGGGAAGTTAATTAAATACCATTTGGAGGCATTTAATGTTCGAGCAAAAACGGCTGATTTTCGACAAAAGAGATAACACCCCCCCATTACGTCATGCTTCAGAAATGTGGAAAATGGTCCGTTTTCAAATGTTTTATTTTTGAACGTCAGTTCACATTTGTAGGTGGATCATCAGTGTTAGAGCTAAAATTAGCATGTTTAAAGTGATTTTCATGCTTCCAGGGGCTCGGGAAGTTAATTAAATACCATTTGGAGGCATTTAATGTTCGAGCAAAAACTGCTGATTTTCGACAAAAGAGATAACACCCCCCCATTACGTCATGCTTCAGAAATGTGGAAAATGGTCCGTTTTCAAATGTTTTATTTTTGAACGTCAGTTCACATTTGTAGGTGGATCATCAGTGTTAGAGCTAAAATTAGCATGTTTAAAGTGATTTTCATGCTTCCAGGGGCCCAAAACACAAGATTTATGGAATGGTTAAAAGTGCATGAAAATGGCCAATTTACTCACTCTGAGTTCTCAAAAAGGGTTTCTTCACCCCGGGAAGTTAATTAAATACCATTTGGAGGCATTTAATGTTCGAGCAAAAACGGCTGATTTTCGACAAAAGAGATAACACCCCCCCATTACGTCATGCTTCAGAAATGTGGAAAATGGTCCGTTTTCAAATGTTTTATTTTTGAACGTCAGTTCACATTTGTAGGTGGATCATCAGTGTTAGAGCTAAAATTAGCATGTTTAAAGTGATTTTCATGCTTCCAGGGGCTCGGGAAGTGAAATAAATACCATTTGGAGGCATTTAATGTTCGAGCAAAAACGGCTGATTTTCGACAAAAGAGATAACACCCCCCCATTACGTCATGCTTCAGAAATGTGGAAAATGGTCCGTTTTCAAATGTTTTATTTTTGAACGTCAGTTCACATTTGTAGGTGGATCATCAGTGTTAGAGCTAAAATTAGCATGTTTAAAGTGATTTTCATGCTTCCAGGGGCTCGGGAAGTTAATTAAATACCATTTGGAGGCATTTAATGTTCGAGCAAAAACGGCTGATTTTCGACAAAAGAGATAACACCCCCCCATTACGTCATGCTTCAGAAATGTGGAAAATGGTCCGTTTTCAAATGTTTTATTTTTGAACGTCAGTTCACATTTGTAGGTGGATCATCAGTGTTAGAGCTAAAATTAGCATGTTTAAACTGATTTTCATGCTTCCAGGGGCTCGGGAAGTTAATTAAATACCATTTGGAGGCATTTAATGTTCGAGCAGAAAACGGCTGATTTTCGACAAAAGAGATAACACCCCCCCATTACGTTATGCTTCAGAAATGTGGAAAATGGTCCGTTTTCAAATGTTTTATTTTTGAACGTCAGTTCACATTTGTAGGTGGATCATCAGTGTTAGAGCTAAAATTAGCATGTTTAAAGTGATTTTCATGCTTCCAGGGGCTCGGGAAGTTAATTAAATACCATTTGGAGGCATTTAATGTTCGAGCAAACACGGCTGATTTTCGACAAAAGAGATAACACCCCCCCATTACGTCATGCTTCAGAAATGTGGAAAATGGTCCGTTTTCAAATGTTTTATTTTTGAACGTCAGTTCACATTTGTAGGTGGATCATCAGTGTTAGAGCTAAAATTAGCACGTTTAAAGTGATTTTCATGCTTCCAGGGGCCCAAAACACAAGATTTATGGAATGGTTAAAAGTGCATGAAAATGGCCAATTTACTCACTCTGAGTTCTCAAAAAGGGTTTCTTCACCCCGGGAAGTTAATTAAATACCATTTGGAGGCATTTAATGTTCGAGCAAAAACGGCTGATTTTCGACAAAAGAGATAACACCCCCCCATTACGTCATGCTTCAGAAATGTGGAAAATGGTCCGTTTTCAAATGTTTTATTTTTAAACGTCAGTTCACATTTGTAGGTGGATCATCAGTGTTAGAGCTAAAATTAGCATGTTTAAAGTGATTTTCATGCTTCCAGGGGCTCGGGAAGTTAATTAAATACCATTTGGAGGCATTTAATGTTCGAGCAAAAACGGCTGATTTTCGACAAAAGAGATAACACCCCCCCATTACGTCATGCTTCAGAAATGTGGAAAATGATCCGTTTTCAAATGTTTTATTTTTGAACGTCAGTTCACATTTGTAGGTGGATCATCAGTGTTAGAGCTAAAATTAGCATGTTTAAAGTGATTTTCATGCTTCCAGGGGCCCAAAACACAAGATTTATGGAATGGTTAAAAGTGCATGAAAATGGCCAATTTACTCACTCTGAGTTCTCAAAAAGGGTTTCTTCACCCCGGGAAGTTAATTAAATACCATTTGGAGGCATTTAATGTTCGAGCAAAAACGGCAGATTTTCGACAAAAGAGATAACACCCCCCCATTACGTCATGCTTCAGAAATGTGGAAAATGGTCCGTTTTCAAATGTTTTATTTTTGAACGTCAGTTCACATTTGTAGGTGGATCATCAGTGTTAGAGCTAAAATTAGCATGTTTAAAGTGATTTTCATGCTTCCAGGGGCTCGGGAAGTTAATTAAATACCATTTGGAGGCATTTAATGTTCGAGCAAAAACGGCTGATTTTTGACAAAAGAGATAACACCCCCCATTACGTCATGCTTCAGAAATGTGGAAAATGGTCCGTTTTCAAATGTTTTATTTTTGAACGTCAGTTCACATTTGTAGGTGGATCATCAGTGTTAGAGCTAAAATTAGCATGTTTAAAGTGATTTTCATGCTTCCAGGGGCTCGGGAAGTTAATTAAATACCATTTGGAGGCATTTAATGTTCGAGCAAAAACGGCTGATTTTCGACAAAAGAGATAACACCCCCCCATTACGTCATGCTTCAGAAATGTGGAAAATGGTCCGTTTTCAAATGTTTTATTTTTGAACGTCAGTTCACATTTGTAGGTGGATCATCAGTGTTAGAGCTAAAATTAGCATGTTTAAAGTGATTTTCATGCTTCCAGGGGCCCAAAACACAAGATTTATGGAATGGTTAAAAGTGCATGAAAATGGCCAATTTACTCACTCTGAGTTCTCAAAAAGGGTTTCTTCACCCCGGGAAGTTAATTAAATACCATTTGGAGGCATTTAATGTTCGAGCAAAAACGGCTGATTTTCGACAAAAGAGATAACACCCCCCCATTACGTCATGCTTCAGAAATGTGGAAAATGGTCCGTTTTCAAATGTTTTATTTTTGAACGTCAGTTCACATTTGTAGGTGGATCATCAGTGTTAGAGCTAAAATTAGCATGTTTAAAGTGATTTTCATGCTTCCAGGGCCCAAAACACAAGATTTATGGAATGGTTAAAAGTGCATGAAAATGGCCAATTTACTCACTCTGAGTTCTCAAAAAGGGTTTCTTCACCCCGGGAAGTTAATTAAATACCATTTGGAGGCATTTATTGATCGAGCAAAAACGGCTGATTTTCGACAAAAGAGATAACACCCCCCCATTACGTCATGCTTCAGAAATGTGGAAAATGGTCCGTTTTCAAATGTTTTATTTTTGAACGTCTGTTCACATTTGTAGGTGGATCATCAGTGTTAGAGCTAAAATTAGCATGTTTAAAGTGATTTTCATGCTTCCAAGGGCTCGGGAAGTTAATTAAATACCATTTGGAGGCATTTAATGTTCGAGCAAAAACGGCTGATTTTCGACAAAAGAGATAACACCCCCCCATTACGTCATGCTTCAGAAATGTGGAAAATGGTCCGTTTTCAAATGTTTTATTTTTGAACGTCAGTTCACATTTGTAGGTGGATCATCAGTGTTAGAGTTAAAATTAGCATGTTTAAAGTGATTTTCATGCTTCCAGGGGCTCGGGAAGTTAATTAAATACCATTTGGAGGCATTTAATGTTCGAGCAAAAACGGCTGATTTTCGACAAAAGAGATAACACCCCCCCATTACGTCATGCTTCAGAAATGTGGAAAATGGTCCGTTTTCAAATGTTTTATTTTTGAACGTCAGTTCACATTTGTAGGTGGATCATCAGTGTTAGAGCTAAAATTAGCATGTTTAAAGTGATTTTCATGCTTCCAGGGCCCAAAACACAAGATTTATGGAATGGTTAAAAGTGCATGAAAATGGCCAATTTACTCACTCTGAGTTCTCAAAAAGGGTTTCTTCACCCCGGGAAGTTAATTAAATACCATTTGGAGGCATTTATTGTTCGAGCAAAAACGGCTGATTTTCGACAAAAGAGATAACACCCCCCCATTACGTCATGCTTCAGAAATGTGGAAAATGGTCCGTTTTCAAATGTTTTATTTTTGAACGTTTGTTCACATTTGTAGGTGGATCATCAGTGTTAGAGCTAAAATTAGCATGTTTAAAGTGATTTTCATGCTTCCAGGGGCTCGGGAAGTTAATTAAATACCATTTGGAGGCATTTAATGTTCGAGCAAAAACGGCTGATTTTCGACAAAAGAGATAACACCCCCCCATTACGTCATGCTTCAGAAATGTGGAAAATGGTCCGTTTTCAAATGTTTTATTTTTGAACGTCAGTTCACATTTGTAGGTGGATCATCAGTGTTAGAGTTAAAATTAGCATGTTTAAAGTGATTTTCATGCTTCCAGGGGCTCGGGAAGTTAATTAAATACCATTTGGAGGCATTTAATGTTCGAGCAAAAACGGCTGATTTTCGACAAAAGAGATAACACCCCCCCATTACGTCATGCTTCAGAAATGTGGAAAATGGTCCGTTTTCAAATGTTTTATTTTTGAACGTCAGTTCACATTTGTAGGTGGATCATCAGTGTTAGAGCTAAAATTAGCATGTTTAAAGTGATTTTCATGCTTCCAGGGGCCCAAAACACAAGATTTATGGAATGGTTAAAAGTGCATGAAAATGGCCAATTTACTCACTCTGAGTTCTCAAAAAGGGTTTCTTCACCCCGGGAAGTTAATTAAATACCATTTGGAGGCATTTAATGTTCGAGCAAAAACGGCTGATTTTCGACAAAAGAGATAACACCCCCCCCCATTACGTCATGCTTCAGAAATGTGGAAAATGGTCCGTTTTCAAATGTTTTATTTTTGAACGTCAGTTCACATTTGTAGGTGGATCATCAGTGTTAGAGCTAAAATTAGCATGTTTAAAGTGATTTTCATGCTTCCAGGGGCTCGGGAAGTTAATTAAATACCATTTGGAGGCATTTAATGTTCGAGCAAAAACGGCTGATTTTCGACAAAAGAGATAACACCCCCCCATTACGTCATGCTTCAGAAATGTGAAAATGGTCCGTTTTCAAATGTTTTATTTTTGAACGTCAGTTCACATTTGTAGGTGGATCATCAGTGTTAGAGCTAAAATTAGCATGTTTAAAGTGATTTTCATGCTTCCAGGGGCCCAAAACACAAGATTTATGGAATGGTTAAAAGTGCATGAAAATGGCCAATTTACTCACTCTGAGTTCTCAAAAAGGGTTTCTTCACCCCGGGAAGTTAATTAAATACCATTTGGAGGCATTTAATGTTCGAGCAAAAACGGCTGATTTTCGACAAAAGAGATAACACCCCCCCATTACGTCATGCTTCAGAAATGTGGAAAATGGTCCGTTTTCAAATGTTTTATTTTTGAACGTCAGTTCACATTTGTAGGTGGATCATCAGTGTTAGAGTTAAAATTAGCATGTTTAAAGTGATTTTCATGCTTCCAGGGGCTCGGGAAGTTAATTAAATACCATTTGGAGGCATTTAATGTTCGAGCAAAAACGGCTGATTTTCGACAAAAGAGATAACACCCCCCCATTACGTCATGCTTCAGAAATGTGGAAAATGGTCCGTTTTCAAATGTTTTATTTTTGAACGTCAGTTCACATTTGTAGGTGGATCATCAGTGTTAGAGCTAAAATTAGCATGTTTAAAGTGATTTTCATGCTTCCAGGGGCCCAAAACACAAGATTTATGGAATGGTTAAAAGTGCATGAAAATGGCCAATTTACTCACTCTGAGTTCTCAAAAAGGGTTTCTTCACCCCGGGAAGTTAATTAAATACCATTTGGAGGCATTTAATGTTCGAGCAAAAACGGCTGATTTTCGACAAAAGAGATAACACCCCCCCATTACGTCATGCTTCAGAAATGTGGAAAATGGTCCGTTTTCAAATGTTTTATTTTTGAACGTCAGTTCACATTTGTAGGTGGATCATCAGTGTTAGAGCTAAAATTAGCATGTTTAAAGTGATTTTCATGCTTCCAGGGGCTCGGGAAGTTAATTAAATACCATTTGGAGGCATTTAATGTTCGAGCAAAAAACGGCTGATTTTCGACAAAAGAGATAACACCCCCCCATTACGTCATGCTTCAGAAATGTGGAAAATGGTCCGTTTTCAAACGTTTTATTTTTGAACGTCAGTTCACATTTGTAGGTGGATCATCAGTGTTAGAGCTAAAATTAGCATGTTTAAAGTGATTTTCATGCTTCCAGGGGCTCGGGAAGTTAATTAAATACCATTTGGAGGCATTTAATGTTCGAGCAAAAACGGCTGATTTTCGACAAAAGAGATAACACCCCCCCATTACGTCATGCTTCAGAAATGTGGAAAATGGTCCGTTTTCAAATGTTTTATTTTTGAACGTCAGTTCACATTTGTAGGTGGATCATCAGTGTTAGAGCTAAAATTAGCATGTTGAAAGTGATTTTCATGCTTCCAGGGGCTCGGGAAGTTAATTAAATACCATTTGGAGGCATTTAATGTTCGAGCAAAAACGGCTGATTTTCGACAAAAGAGATAACACCCCCCCATTACGTCATGCTTCAGAAATGTGGAAAATGGTCCGTTTTCAAATGTTTTATTTTTGAACGTCAGTTCACATTTGTAGGTGGATCATCAGTGTTAGAGCTGAAATTAGCATGTTTAAAGTGATTTTCATGCTTCCAGGGGCTCGGGAAGTTAATTAAATACCATTTGGAGGCATTTAATGTTCGAGCAAAAACGGCTGATTTTCGACAAAAGAGATAACACCCCCCATTACGTCATGCTTCAGAAATGTGGAAAATGGTCCGTTTTCAAATGTTTTATTTTTGAACGTCAGTTCACATTTGTAGGTGGATCATCAGTGTTAGAGCTAAAATTAGCATGTTTAAAGTGATTTTCATGCTTCCAGGGGCTCGGGAAGTTAATTAAATACCATTTGGAGGCATTTAATGTTCGAGCAAAAACGGCTGATTTTCGACAAAAGAGATAACACCCCCCCCATTACGTCATGCTTCAGAAATGTGGAAAATGGTCCGTTTTCAAATGTTTTATTTTTGAACGTCAGTTCACATTTGTAGGTGGATCATCAGTGTCAGAGCTAAAATTAGCATGTTTAAAGTGATTTTCATGCTTCCAGGGGCCCAAAACACAAGATTAATGGAATGGTTAAAAGTGCATGAAAATGGCCAATTTACTCACTCTGAGTTCTCAAAAAGGGTTTCTTCACCCCGGGAAGTGAAATAAATACCATTTGGAGGCATTTAATGTTCGAGCAAAAACGGCTGATTTTCGACAAAAGAGATAACACCCCCCCATTACGTCATGCTTCAGAAATGTGGAAAATGGTCCGTTTTCAAATGTTTTATTTTTGAACGTCAGTTCACATTTGTAGGTGGATCATCAGTGTTAGAGCTAAAATTAGCATGTTTAAAGTGATTTTCATGCTTCCAGGGGCTCGGGAAGTTAATTAAATACCATTTGGAGGCATTTAATGTTCGAGCAAAAACGGCTGATTTTCGACAAAAGAGATAACACCCCCCCATTTACGTCATGCTTCAGAAATGTGGAAAATGGTCCGTTTTCAAATGTTTTATTTTTGAACGTCAGTTCACATTTGTAGGTGGATCATCAGTGTTAGAGCTAAAATTAGCATGTTTAAAGTGATTTTCATGCTTCCAGGGGCCCAAAACACAAGATTTATGGAATGGTTAAAAGTGCATGAAAATGGCCAATTTACTCACTCTGAGTTCTCAAAAAGGGTTTCTTCACCCCGGGAAGTTAATTAAATACCATTTGGAGGCATTTAATGTTCGAGCAAAAACGGCTGATTTTCGACAAAAGAGATAACACCCCCCCATTACGTCATGCTTCAGAAATGTGGAAAATGGTCCGTTTTCAAATGTTTTATTTTTGAACGTCAGTTCACATTTGTAGGTGGATCATCAGTGTTAGAGCTAAAATTAGCATGTTTAAAGTGATTTTCATGCTTCCAGGGGCCCAAAACACAAGATTTATGGAATGGTTAAAAGTGCATGAAAATGGCCAATTTACTCACTCTGAGTTCTCAAAAAGGGTTTCTTCACCCCGGGAAGTTAATTAAATACCATTTGGAGGCATTTAATGTTCGAGCAAAAACGGCTGATTTTCGACAAAAGAGATAACACCCCCCCATTACGTCATGCTTCAGAAATGTGGAAAATGGTCCGTTTTCAAATGTTTTATTTTTGAACGTCAGTTCACATTTGTAGGTGGATCATCAGTGTTAGAGCTAAAATTTTCATGTTTAAAGTGATTTTCATGCTTCCAGGGCCCAAAACACAAGATTTATGGAATGGTTAAAAGTGCATGAAAATGGCCAATTTACTCACTCTGAGTTCTCAGAAAGGGTTTCTTCACCCCGGGAAGTTAATTAAATACCATTTGGAGGCATTATTGTTCGAGCAAAAACGGCTGATTTTCGACAAAAGAGATAACAACCCCCCATTACGTCATGCTTCAGAAATGTGGAAAATGGTCCGTTTTCAAATGTTTTATTTTTGAACGTCTGTTCACATTTGTAGGTGGATCATCAGTGTTAGAGCTAAAATTAGCATGTTTAAAGTGATTTTCATGCTTCCAGGGGCTCGGGAAGTTAATTAAATACCATTTGGAGGCATTTAATGTTCGAGCAAAAACGGCTGATTTTCGACAAAAGAGATAACACCCCCCCATTACGTCATGCTTCAGAAATATGGAAAATGGTCCGTTTTCAAATGTTTTATTTTTGAACGTCAGTTCACATTTGTAGGTGGATCATCAGTGTTACAGTTAAAATTAGCATGTTTAAAGTGATTTTCATGCTTCCAGGGGCTCGGGAAGTTAATTAAATACCATTTGGAGGCATTTAATATTCGAGCAAAAACGGCTGATTTTCGACAAAAGAGATAACACCCCCCCCATTACGTCATGCTTCAGAAATGTGGAAAATGGTCCGTTTTCAAATGTTTTATTTTTGAACGTCAGTTCACATTTGTAGGTGGATCATCAGTGTTAGAGCTAAAATTAGCATGTTTAAAGTGATTTTCATGCTTCCAGGGGCCCAAAACACAAGATTTATGGAATGGTTAAAAGTGCATGAAAATGGCCAATTTACTCACTCTGAGTTCTCAAAAAGGGTTTCTTCACCCCGGGAAGTTAATTAAATACCATTTGGAGGCATTTAATGTTCGAGCAAAAACGGCTGATTTTCGACAAAAGAGATAACACCCCCCCATTACGTCATGCTTCAGAAATGTGGAAAATGGTCCGTTTTCAAATGTTTTATTTTTGAACGTCAGTTCACATTTGTAGGTGGATCATCAGTGTTAGAGCTAAAATTAGCATGTTTAAAGTGATTTTCATGCTTCCAGGGGCTCGGGAAGTTAATTAAATACCATTTGGAGGCATTTAATGTTCGAGCAAAAACAGCTGATTTTCGACAAAAGAGATAACACCCCCCCATTACGTCATGCTTCAGAAATGTGGAAAATGGTCCGTTTTCAAATGTTTTATTTTTGAACGTCAGTTCACATTTGTAGGTGGATCATCAGTGTTAGAGCTAAAATTAGCATGTTTAAAGTGATTTTCATGCTTCCAGGGGCCCAAAACACAAGATTTATGGAATGGTTAAAAGTGCATGAAAATGGCCAATTTACTCACTCTGAGTTCTCAAAAAGGGTTTCTTCACCCCGGGAAGTTAATTAAATACCATTTGGAGGCATTTAATGTTCGAGCAAAAACGGCTGATTTTCGACAAAAGAGATAACACCCCCCCATTACGTCATGCTTCAGAAATGTGGAAAATGGTCCGTTTTCAAATGTTTTATTTTTGAACGTCAGTTCACATTTGTAGGTGGATCATCAGTGTTAGAGCTAAAATTAGCATGTTTAAAGTGATTTTCATGCTTCCAGGGGCCCAAAACACAAGATTTATGGAATGGTTAAAAGTGCATGAAAATGGCCAATTTACTCACTCTGAGTTCTCAAAAAGGGTTTCTTCACCCCGGGAAGTTAATTAAATACCATTTGGAGGCATTTAATGTTCGAGCAAAAACGGCTGATTTTCGACAAAAGAGATAACACCCCCCCATTACGTCATGCTTCAGAAATGTGGAAAATGGTCCGTTTTCAAATGTTTTATTTTTGAACGTCAGTTCACATTTGTAGGTGGATCATCAGTGTTAGAGCTAAAATTAGCATGTTTAAAGTGATTTTCATGCTTCCAGGGGCTCGGGAAGTTAATTAAATACCATTTGGAGGCATTTAATGTTCGAGCAAAAACGGCTGATTTTCGACAAAAGAGATAACACCCCCCCATTACGTCATGCTTCAGAAATGTGGAAAATGGTCCGTTTTCAAACGTTTTATTTTTGAACGTCAGTTCACATTTGTAGGTGGATCATCAGTGTTAGAGCTAAAATTAGCATGTTTAAAGTGATTTTCATGCTTCCAGGGGCTCGGGAAGTTAATTAAATACCATTTGGAGGCATTTAATGTTCGAGCAAAAACGGCTGATTTTCGACAAAAGAGATAACACCCCCCATTACGTCATGCTTCAGAAATGTGGAAAATGGTCCGTTTTCAAATGTTTTATTTTTGAACGTCAGTTCACATTTGTAGGTGGATCATCAGTGTTAGAGCTAAAATTAGCATGTTTAAAGTGATTTTCATGCTTCCAGGGGCTCGGGAAGTTAATTAAATACCATTTGGAGGCATTTAATGTTCGAGCAAAAACAGCTGATTTTCGACAAAAGAGATAACACCCCCCCATTACGTCATGCTTCAGAAATGTGGAAAATGGTCCGTTTTCAAATGTTTTATTTTTGAACGTCAGTTCACATTTGTAGGTGGATCATCAGTGTTAGAGCTAAAATTAGCATGTTTAAAGTGATTTTCATGCTTCCAGGGGCCCAAAACACAAGATTTATGGAATGGTTAAAAGTGCATGAAAATGGCCAATTTACTCACTCTGAGTTCTCAAAAAGGGTTTCTTCACCCCGGGAAGTTAATTAAATACCATTTGGAGGCATTTAATGTTCGAGCAAAAACGGCTGATTTTCGACAAAAGAGATAACACCCCCCCATTACGTCATGCTTCAGAAATGTGGAAAATGGTCCGTTTTCAAATGTTTTATTTTTGAACGTCAGTTCACATTTGTAGGTGGATCATCAGTGTTGAGCTAAAATTAGCATGTTTAAAGTGATTTTCATGCTTCCAGGGGCTCGGGAAGTTAATTAAATACCATTTGGAGGCATTTAATGTTCGAGCAAAAACGGCTGATTTTCGACAAAAGAGATAACACCCCCCCATTACGTCATGCTTCAGAAATGTGGAAAATGGTCCGTTTTCAAACGTTTTATTTTTGAACGTCAGTTCACATTTGTAGGTGGATCATCAGTGTTAGAGCTAAAATTAGCATGTTTAAAGTGATTTTCATGCTTCCAGGGGCTCGGGAAGTTAATTAAATACCATTTGGAGGCATTTAATGTTCGAGCAAAAACGGCTGATTTTCGACAAAAGAGATAACACCCCCCCATTACGTCATGCTTCAGAAATGTGGAAAATGGTCCGTTTTCAAATGTTTTATTTTTGAACGTCAGTTCACATTTGTAGGTGGATCATCAGTGTTAGAGCTAAAATTAGCATGTTTAAAGTGATTTTCATGCTTCCAGGGGCTCGGGAAGTTAATTAAATACCATTTGGAGGCATTTAATGTTCGAGCAAAAACGGCTGATTTTCGACAAAAGAGATAACACCCCCCCATTACGTCATGCTTCAGAAATGTGGAAAATGGTCCGTTTTCAAATGTTTTATTTTTGAACGTCAGTTCACATTTGTAGGTGGATCATCAGTGTTAGAGCTAAAATTAGCATGTTTAAAGTGATTTTCATGCTTCCAGGGGCTCGGGAAGTTAATTAAATACCATTTGGAGGCATTTAATGTTCGAGCAAAAACGGCTGATTTTCGACAAAAGAGATAACACCCCCACATTACGTCATGCTTCAGAAATGTGGAAAATGGTCCGTTTTCAAATGTTTTATTTTTGAACGTCAGTTCACATTTGTAGGTGGATCATCAGTGTTAGAGCTAAAATTAGCATGTTTAAAGTGATTTTCATGCTTCCAGGGGCTCGGGAAGTTAATTAAATACCATTTGGAGGCATTTAATGTTCGAGCAAAAACGGCTGATTTTCGACAAAAGAGATAACACCCCCCCCATTACGTCATGCTTCAGAAATGTGGAAAATGGTCCGTTTTCAAATGTTTTATTTTTGAACGTCAGTTCACATTTGTAGGTGGATCATCAGTGTCAGAGCTAAAATTAGCATGTTTAAAGTGATTTTCATGCTTCCAGGGGCCCAAAACACAAAATTAATGGAATGGTTAAAAGTGCATGAAAATGGCCAATTTACTCACTCTGAGTTCTCAAAAAGGGTTTCTTCACCCCGGGAAGTGAAATAAATACCATTTGGAGGCATTTAATGTTCGAGCAAAAACGGCTGATTTTCGACAAAAGAGATAACACCCCCCCATTACGTCATGCTTCAGAAATGTGGAAAATGGTCCGTTTTCAAATGTTTTATTTTTGAACGTCAGTTCACATTTGTAGGTGGATCATCAGTGTTAGAGCTAAAATTAGCATGTTTAAAGTGATTTTCATGCTTCCAGGGGCTCGGGAAGTTAATTAAATACCATTTGGAGGCATTTAATGTTCGAGCAAAAACGGCTGATTTTCGACAAAAGAGATAACACCCCCCCATTACGTCATGCTTCAGAAATGTGGAAAATGGTCCGTTTTCAAATGTTTTATTTTTGAACGTCAGTTCACATTTGTAGGTGGATCATCAGTGTTAGAGCTAAAATTAGCATGTTTAAAGTGATTTTCATGCTTCCAGGGGCCCAAAACACAAGATTTATGGAATGGTTAAAAGTGCATGAAAATGGCCAATTTACTCACTCTGAGTTCTCAAAAAGGGTTTCTTCACCCCGGGAAGTTAATTAAATACCATTTGGAGGCATTTAATGTTCGAGCAAAAACGGCTGATTTTCGACAAAAGAGATAACACCCCCCCATTACGTCATGCTTCAGAAATGTGGAAAATGGTCCGTTTTCAAATGTTTTATTTTTGAACGTCAGTTCACATTTGTAGGTGGATCATCAGTGTTAGAGCTAAAATTAGCATGTTTAAAGTGATTTTCATGCTTCCAGGGGCCCAAAACACAAGATTTATGGAATGGTTAAAAGTGCATGAAAATGGCCAATTCACTCACTCTGAGTTCTCAAAAAGGGTTTCTTCACCCCGGGAAGTTAATTAAATACCATTTGGAGGCATTTAATGTTCGAGCAAAAACGGCTGATTTTCGACAAAAGAGATAACACCCCCCCATTACGTCATGCTTCAGAAATGTGGAAAATGGTCCGTTTTCAAATGTTTTATTTTTGAACGTCAGTTCACATTTGTAGGTGGATCATCAGTGTTAGAGCTAAAATTTTCATGTTTAAAGTGATTTTCATGCTTCCAGGGCCCAAAACACAAGATTTATGGAATGGTTAAAAGTGCATGAAAATGGCCAATTTACTCACTCTGAGTTCTCAGAAAGGGTTTCTTCACCCCGGGAAGTTAATTAAATACCATTTGGAGGCATTATTGTTCGAGCAAAAACGGCTGATTTTCGACAAAAGAGATAACAACCCCCCATTACGTCATGCTTCAGAAATGTGGAAAATGGTCCGTTTTCAAATGTTTTATTTTTGAACGTCTGTTCACATTTGTAGGTGGATCATCAGTGTTAGAGCTAAAATTAGCATGTTTAAAGTGATTTTCATGCTTCCAGGGGCTCGGGAAGTTAATTAAATACCATTTGGAGGCATTTAATGTTCGAGCAAAAACGGCTGATTTTCGACAAAAGAGATAACACCCCCCCATTACGTCATGCTTCAGAAATATGGAAAATGGTCCGTTTTCAAATGTTTTATTTTTGAACGTCAGTTCACATTTGTAGGTGGATCATCAGTGTTACAGTTAAAATTAGCATGTTTAAAGTGATTTTCATGCTTCCAGGGGCTCGGGAAGTTAATTAAATACCATTTGGAGGCATTTAATGTTCGAGCAAAAACGGCTGATTTTCGACAAAAGAGATAACACCCCCCCCATTACGTCATGCTTCAGAAATGTGGAAAATGGTCCGTTTTCAAATGTTTTATTTTTGAACGTCAGTTCACATTTGTAGGTGGATCATCAGTGTTAGAGCTAAAATTAGCATGTTTAAAGTGATTTTCATGCTTCCAGGGGCCCAAAACACAAGATTTATGGAATGGTTAAAAGTGCATGAAAATGGCCAATTTACTCACTCTGAGTTCTCAAAAAGGGTTTCTTCACCCCGGGAAGTTAATTAAATACCATTTGGAGGCATTTAATGTTCGAGCAAAAACGGCTGATTCTTCGACAAAAGAGATAACACCCCCCCATTACGTCATGCTTCAGAAATGTGGAAAATGGTCCGTTTTCAAATGTTTTATTTTTGAACGTCAGTTCACATTTGTAGGTGGATCATCAGTGTTAGAGCTAAAATTAGCATGTTTAAAGTGATTTTCATGCTTCCAGGGGCTCGGGAAGTTAATTAAATACCATTTGGAGGCATTTAATGTTCGAGCAAAAACAGCTGATTTTCGACAAAAGAGATAACACCCCCCCATTACGTCATGCTTCAGAAATGTGGAAAATGGTCCGTTTTCAAATGTTTTATTTTTGAACGTCAGTTCACATTTGTAGGTGGATCATCAGTGTTAGAGCTAAAATTAGCATGTTTAAAGTGATTTTCATGCTTCCAGGGGCCCAAAACACAAGATTTATGGAATGGTTAAAAGTGCATGAAAATGGCCAATGTACTCACTCTGAGTTCTCAAAAAGGGTTTCTTCACCCCGGGAAGTTAATTAAATACCATTTGGAGGCATTTAATGTTCGAGCAAAAACGGCTGATTTTCGACAAAAGAGATAACACCCCCCCATTACGTCATGCTTCAGAAATGTGGAAAATGGTCCGTTTTCAAATGTTTTATTTTTGAACGTCAGTTCACATTTGTAGGTGGATCATCAGTGTTAGAGCTAAAATTAGCATGTTTAAAGTGATTTTCATGCTTCCAGGGGCTCGGGAAGTTAATTAAATACCATTTGGAGGCATTTAATGTTCGAGCAAAAACGGCTGATTTTCGACAAAAGAGATAACACCCCCCCATTACGTCATGCTTCAGAAATGTGGAAAATGGTCCGTTTTCAAATGTTTTATTTTTGAACGTCAGTTCACATTTGTAGGTGGATCATCAGTGTTAGAGCTAAAATTAGCATGTTTAAAGTGATTTTCATGCTTCCAGGGGCTCGGGAAGTGAAATAAATACCATTTGGAGGCATTTAATGTTCGAGCAAAAACGGCTGATTTTCGACAAAAGAGATAACACCCCCCCATTACGTCATGCTTCAGAAATGTGGAAAATGGTCAGTTTTCAAATGTTTTATTTTTGAACGTCAGTTCACATTTGTAGGTGGATCATCAGTGTTAGAGCTAAAATTAGCATGTTTAAAGTGATTTTCATGCTTTCAGGGGCTCGGGAAGTGAAATAAATACCATTTGGAGGCATTTAATGTTCGAGCAAAAACGGCTGATTTTCGACAAAAGAGATAACACCCCCCCATTACGTCATGCTTCAGAAATGTGGAAAATGGTCCGTTTTCAAATGTTTTATTTTTGAACGTCAGTTCACATTTGTAGGTGGATCATCAGTGTTAGAGCTAAAATTAGCATGTTTAAAGTGATTTTCATGCTTCCAGGGGCTCGGGAAGTTAATTAAATACCATTTGGAGGCATTTAATGTTCGAGCAAAAACGGCTGATTTTCGACAAAAGAGATAACACCCCCCCATTACGTCATGCTTCAGAAATGTGAAAAATGGTCCGTTTTCAAATGTTTTATTTTTGAACGTCAGTTCACATTTGTAGGTGGATCATCAGTGTTAGAGCTAAAATTAGCATGTTTAAAGTGATTTTCATGCTTCCAGGGGCCCAAAACACAAGATTTATGGAATGGTTAAAAGTGCATGAAAATGGCCAATGTTCTCACTCTGAGTTCTCAAAAAGGGTTTCTTCACCCCGGGAAGTTAATTAAATACCATTTGGAGGCATTTAATGTTCGAGCAAAAACGGCTGATTTTCGACAAAAGAGATAACACCCCCCCATTACGTCATGCTTCAGAAATGTGGAAAATGGTCCGTTTTCAAATGTTTTATTTTTGAACGTCAGTTCACATTTGTAGGTGGATCATCAGTGTTAGAGCTAAAATTAGCATGTTTAAAGTGATTTTCATGCTTCCAGGGGCTCGGGAAGTTAATTAAATACCATTTGGAGGCATTTAATGTTCGAGCAAAAACGGCTGATTTTCGACAAAAGAGATAACACCCCCCCATTACGTCATGCTTCAGAAATGTGGAAAATGGTCCGTTTTCAAATGTTTTATTTTTGAACGTCAGTTCACATTTGTAGGTGGATCATCAGTGTTAGAGCTAAAATTAGCATGTTTAAAGTGATTTCATGCTTCCAGGGGCTCGGGAAGTTAATTAAATACCATTTGGAGGCATTTAATGTTCGAGCAAAAACGGCTGATTTTCGACAAAAGAGATAACACCCCCCCATTACGTCATGCTTCAGAAATGTGGAAAATGGTCCGTTTTCAAATGTTTTATTTTTGAACGTCAGTTCACATTTGTAGGTGGATCATCAGTGTTAGAGCTAAAATTAGCATGTTTAAAGTGATTTTCATGCTTCCAGGGGCTCGGGAAGTTAATTAAATACCATTTGGAGGCATTTAATGTTCGAGCAAAAACGGCAGATTTTCGACAAAAGAGATAACACCCCCCCATTACGTCATGCTTCAGAAATGTGGAAAATGGTCCGTTTTCAAATGTTTTATTTTTGAACGTCAGTTCACATTTGTAGGTGGATCATCAGTGTTAGAGCTAAAATTAGCATGTTTAAAGTGATTTTCATGCTTCCAGGGGCCCAAAACACAAGATTTATGGAATGGTTAAAAGTGCATGAAAATGGCCAATTTACTCACTCTGAGTTCTCAAAAAGGGTTTCTTCACCCCGGGAAGTTAATTAAATACCATTTGGAGGCATTTAATGTTCGAGCAAAAACGGCTGATTTTCGACAAAAGAGATAACACCCCCCCATTACGTCATGCTTCAGAAATGTGGAAAATGGTCCGTTTTCAAATGTTTTATTTTTGAACGTCAGTTCACATTTGTAGGTGGATCATCAGTGTTAGAGCTAAAATTAGCATGTTTAAAGTGATTTTCATGCTTCCAGGGGCTCGGGAAGTTAATTAAATACCATTTGGAGGCATTTAATGTTCGAGCAAAAACGGCTGATTTTCGACAAAAGAGATAACACCCCCCCATTACGTCATGCTTCAGAAATGTGGAAAATGGTCCGTTTTCAAATGTTTTATTTTTGAACGTCAGTTCACATTTGTAGGTGGATCATCAGTGTTAGAGCTAAAATTAGCATGTTTAAAGTGATTTTCATGCTTCCAGGGGCTCGGGAAGTGAAATAAATACCATTTGGAGGCATTTAATGTTCGAGCAAAAACGGCTGATTTTCGACAAAAGAGATAACACCCCCCCATTACGTCATGCTTCAGAAATGTGGAAAATGGTCAGTTTTCAAATGTTTTATTTTTGAACGTCAGTTCACATTTGTAGGTGGATCATCAGTGTTAGAGCTAAAATTAGCATGTTTAAAGTGATTTTCATGCTTTCAGGGGCTCGGGAAGTGAAATAAATACCATTTGGAGGCATTTAATGTTCGAGCAAAAACGGCTGATTTTCGACAAAAGAGATAACACCCCCCCATTACGTCATGCTTCAGAAATGTGGAAAATGGTCCGTTTTCAAATGTTTTATTTTTGAACGTCAGTTCACATTTGTAGGTGGATCATCAGTGTTAGAGCTAAAATTAGCATGTTTAAAGTGATTTTCATGCTTCCAGGGGCTCGGGAAGTTAATTAAATACCATTTGGAGGCATTTAATGTTCGAGCAAAAACGGCTGATTTTCGACAAAAGAGATAACACCCCCCCATTACGTCATGCTTCAGAAATGTGAAAAATGGTCCGTTTTCAAATGTTTTATTTTTGAACGTCAGTTCACATTTGTAGGTGGATCATCAGTGTTAGAGCTAAAATTAGCATGTTTAAAGTGATTTTCATGCTTCCAGGGGCCCAAAACACAAGATTTATGGAATGGTTAAAAGTGCATGAAAATGGCCAATGTTCTCACTCTGAGTTGTCAAAAAGGGTTTCTTCACCCCGGGAAGTTAATTAAATACCATTTGGAGGCATTTAATGTTCGAGCAAAAACGGCTGATTTTCGACAAAAGAGATAACACCCCCCCATTACGTCATGCTTCAGAAATGTGGAAAATGGTCCGTTTTCAAATGTTTTATTTTTGAACGTCAGTTCACATTTGTAGGTGGATCATCAGTGTTAGAGCTAAAATTAGCATGTTTAAAGTGATTTTCATGCTTCCAGGGGCTCGGGAAGTTAATTAAATACCATTTGGAGGCATTTAATGTTCGAGCAAAAACGGCTGATTTTCGACAAAAGAGATAACACCCCCCCATTACGTCATGCTTCAGAAATGTGGAAAATGGTCCGTTTTCAAATGTTTTATTTTTGAACGTCAGTTCACATTTGTAGGTGGATCATCAGTGTTAGAGCTAAAATTAGCATGTTTAAAGTGATTTTCATGCTTCCAGGGGCTCGGGAAGTTAATTAAATACCATTTGGAGGCATTTAATGTTCGAGCAAAAACGGCTGATTTTCGACAAAAGAGATAACACCCCCCCATTACGTCATGCTTCAGAAATGTGGAAAATGGTCCGTTTTCAAATGTTTTATTTTTGAACGTCAGTTCACATTTGTAGGTGGATCATCAGTGTTAGAGCTAAAATTAGCATGTTTAAAGTGATTTTCATGCTTCCAGGGGCTCGGGAAGTTAATTAAATACCATTTGGAGGCATTTAATGTTCGAGCAAAAACGGCAGATTTTCGACAAAAGAGATAACACCCCCCCATTACGTCATGCTTCAGAAATGTGGAAAATGGTCCGTTTTCAAATGTTTTATTTTTGAACGTCAGTTCACATTTGTAGGTGGATCATCAGTGTTAGAGCTAAAATTAGCATGTTTAAAGTGATTTTCATGCTTCCAGGGGCCCAAAACACAAGATTTATGGAATGGTTAAAAGTGCATGAAAATGGCCAATTTACTCACTCTGAGTTCTCAAAAAGGGTTTCTTCACCCCGGGAAGTTAATTAAATACCATTTGGAGGCATTTAATGTTCGAGCAAAAACGGCTGATTTTCGACGAAAGAGATAACACCCCCCCATTACGTCATGCTTCAGAAATGTGGAAAATGGTCCGTTTTCAAATGTTTTATTTTTGAACGTCAGTTCACATTTGTAGGTGGATCATCAGTGTTAGAGCTAAAATTAGCATGTTTAAAGTGATTTTCATGCTTCCAGGGGCTCGGGAAGTTAATTAAATACCATTTGGAGGCATTTAATGTTCGAGCAAAAACGGCTGATTTTCGACAAAAGAGATAACACCCCCCCATTACGTCATGCTTCAGAAATGTGGAAAATGGTCCGTTTTCAAATGTTTTATTTTTGAACGTCAGTTCACATTTGTAGGTGGATCATCAGTGTTAGAGCTAAAATTAGCATGTTTAAAGTGATTTTCATGCTTCCAGGGGCCCAAAACACAAGATTTATGGAATGGTTAAAAGTGCATGAAAATGGCCAATTTACTCACTCTGAGTTCTCAAAAAGGGTTTCTTCACCCCGGGAAGTTAATTAAATACCATTTGGAGGCATTTAATGTTCGAGCAAAAACGGCTGATTTTCGACAAAAGAGATAACACCCCCCCATTACGTCATGCTTCAGAAATGTGGAAAATGGTCCGTTTTCAAATGTTTTATTTTTGAACGTCAGTTCACATTTGTAGGTGGATCATCAGTGTTAGAGCTAAAATTAGCATGTTTAAAGTGATTTTCATGCTTCCAGGGGCTCGGGAAGTGAAATAAATACCATTTGGAGGCATTTAATGTTCGCGCAAAAACGGCTGATTTTCGACAAAAGAGATAACACCCCCCCATTACGTCATGCTTCAGAAATGTGGAAAATGGTCCGTTTTCAAATGTTTTATTTTTGAACGTCAGTTCACATTTGTAGGTGGATCATCAGTGTTAGAGCTAAAATTAGCATGTTTAAAGTGATTTTCACGCTTCCAGGGGCCCAAAACACAAGATTTATGGAATGGTTAAAAGTGCATGAAAATGGCCAATTTACTCACTCTGAGTTCTCAAAAAGGGTTTCTTCACCCCGGGAAGTTAATTAAATACCATTTGGAGGCATTTAATGTTCGAGCAAAAACGGCAGATTTTCGACAAAAGAGATAACACCCCCCCATTACGTCATGCTTCAGAAATGTGGAAAATGGTCCGTTTTCAAATGTTTTATTTTTGAACGTCACTTCACATTTGTAGGTGGATCATCAGTGTTAGAGCTAAAATTAGCATGTTTAAAGTGATTTTCATGCTTCCAGGGGCTCGGGAAGTTAATTAAATACCATTTGGAGGCATTTAATGTTCGAGCAAAAACGGCTGATTTTCGACAAAAGAGATAACACCCCCCCATTACGTCATGCTTCAGAAATGTGGAAAATGGTCCGTTTTCAAATGTTTTATTTTTGAACGTCAGTTCACATTTGTAGGTGGATCATCAGTGTTAGAGCTAAAATTAGCATGTTTAAAGTGATTTTCATGCTTCCAGGGGCTCGGGAAGTGAAATAAATACCATTTGGAGGCATTTAATGTTCGAGCAAAAACGGCTGATTTTCGACAAAAGAGATAACACCCCCCCATTACGTCATGCTTCAGAAATGTGGAAAATGGTCCGTTTTCAAATGTTTTATTTTTGAACGTCAGTTCACATTTGTAGGTGGATCATCAGTGTTAGAGCTAAAATTAGCATGTTTAAAGTGATTTTCATGCTTCCAGGGGCCCAAAACACAAGATTTATGGAATGGTTAAAAGTGCATGAAAATGGCCAATTTACTCACTCTGAGTTCTCAAAAAGGGTTTCTTCACCCCGGGAAGTTAATTAAATACCATTTGGAGGCATTTAATGTTCGAGCAAAAACGGCTGATTTTCGACAAAAGAGATAACACCCCCCCATTACGTCATGCTTCAGAAATGTGGAAAATGGTCCGTTTTCAAATGTTTTATTTTTGAACGTCAGTTCACATTTGTAGGTGGATCATCAGTGTTAGAGCTAAAATTAGCATGTTTAAAGTGATTTTCATGCTTCCAGGGGCTCGGGAAGTGAAATAAATACCATTTGGAGGCATTAAATGTTCGAGCAAAAACGGCTGATTTTCGACAAAAGAGATAACACCCCCCCATTACGTCATGCTTCAGAAATGTGGAAAATGGTCCGTTTTCAAATGTTTTATTTTTGAACGTCAGTTCACATTTGTAGGTGGATTATCAGTGTTAGAGCTAAAATTAGCATGTTTAAAGTGATTTTCATGCTTCCAGGGGCTCGGGAAGTTAATTAAATACCATTTGGAGGCATTTAATGTTCGAGCAAAAACGGCTGATTTTCGACAAAAGAGATAACACCCCCCCATTACGTCATGCTTCAGAAATGTGGAAAATGGTCCGTTTTCAAATATTTTATTTTTGAACGTCAGTTCACATTTGTAGGTGGATCATCCGTGTTAGAGCTAAAATTAGCATGTTTAAAGTGATTTTCATGCTTCCAGGGGCCCAAAACACAAGATTAATGGAATGGTTAAAAGTGCATGAAAATGGCCAATTTACTCACTCTGAGTTCTCAAAAAGGGTTTCTTCACCCCGGGAAGTGAAATAAATACCATTTGGAGGCATTTAATGTTCGAGCAAAAACGGCTGATTTTCGACAAAAGAGATAACACCCCCCCATTACGTCATGCTTCAGAAATGTGGAAAATGGTCCGTTTTCAAATGTTTTATTTTTGAACGTCAGTTCACATTTGTAGGTGGATCATCAGTGTTAGAGCTAAAATTAGCATGTTTAAAGTGATTTTCATGCTTCCAGGGGCCCAAAACACAAGATTTATGGAATGGTTAAAAGTGCATGAAAATGGCCAATTTACTCACTCTGAGTTCTCAAAAAGGGTTTCTTCACCCCGGGAAGTTAATTAAATACCATTTGGAGGCATTTAATGTTCGAGCAAAAACGGCTGATTTTCGACAAAAGAGATAACACCCCCCCATTACGTCATGCTTCAGAAATGTGGAAAATGGTCCGTTTTCAAATGTTTTATTTTTGAACGTCAGTTCACATTTGTAGGTGGATCATCAGTGTTAGAGCTAAAATTAGCATGTTTAAAGTGATTTTCATGCTTCCAGGGGCCCAAAACACAAGATTTATGGAATGGTTAAAAGTGCATGAAAATGGCCAATTTACTCACTCTGAGTTCTCAAAAAGGGTTTCTTCACCCCGGGAAGTGAAATAAATACCATTTGGAGGCATTTAATGTTCGAGCAAAAACGGCTGATTTTCGACAAAAGAGATAACACCCCCCCATTACGTCATGCTTCAGAAATGTGGAAAATGGTCCGTTTTCAAATGTTTTATTTTTGAACGTCAGTTCACATTTGTAGGTGGATCATCAGTGTTAGAGCTAAAATTAGCATGTTTAAAGTGATTTTCATGCTTCCAGGGGCTCGGGAAGTGAAATAAATACCATTTGGAGGCATTTAATGTTCGAGCAAAAACGGCTGATTTTCGACAAAAGAGATAACACCCCCCCATTACGTCATGCTTCAGAAATGTGGAAAATGGTCCGTTTTCAAATGTTTTATTTTTGAACGTCAGTTCACATTTGTAGGTGGATCATCAGTGTTAGAGCTAAAATTAGCATGTTTAAAGTGATTTTCATGCTTCCAGGGGCCCAAAACACAAGATTTATGGAATGGTTAAAAGTGCATGAAAATGGCCAATTTACTCACTCTGAGTTCTCAAAAAGGGTTTCTTCACCCCGGGAAGTTAATTAAATACCATTTGGAGGCATTTAATGTTCGAGCAAAAACGGCTGATTTTCGACAAAAGAGATAACACCCCCCCATTACGTCATGCTTCAGAAATGTGGAAAATGGTCCGTTTTCAAATGTTTTATTTTTGAACGTCAGTTCACATTTGTAGGTGGATCATCAGTGTTAGAGCTAAAATTAGCATGTTTAAAATGATTTTCATGCTTCCAGGGGCTCGGGAAGTGAAATAAATACCATTTGGAGGCATTTAATGTTCGCGCAAAAACGGCTGATTTTCGACAAAAGAGATAACACCCCCCCATTACGTCATGCTTCAGAAATGTGGAAAATGGTCCGTTTTCAAATGTTTTATTTTTGAACATCAGTTCACATTTGTAGGTGGATCATCAGTGTTAGAGCTAAAATTAGCATGTTTAAAGTGATTTTCATGCTTCCAGGGGCCCAAAACACAAGATTTATGGAATGGTTAAAAGTGCATGAAAATGGCCAATTTACTCACTCTGAGTTCTCAAAAAGGGTTTCTTCACCCCGGGAAGTTAATTAAATACCATTTGGAGGCATTTAATGTTCGAGCAAAAACGGCAGATTTTCGACAAAAGAGATAACACCCCCCCATTACGTCATGCTTCAGAAATGTGGAAAATGGTCCGTTTTCAAATGTTTTATTTTTGAACGTCACTTCACATTTGTAGGTGGATCATCAGTGTTAGAGCTAAAATTAGCATGTTTAAAGTGATTTTCATGCTTCCAGGGGCTCGGGAAGTTAATTAAATACCATTTGGAGGCATTTAATGTTCGAGCAAAAACGGCTGATTTTCGATAAAAGAGATAACACCCCCCCATTACGTCATGCTTCAGAAATGTGGAAAATGGCCCGTTTTCAAATGTTTTATTTTTGAACGTCAGTTCACATTTGTAGGTGGATCATCAGTGTTAGAGCTAAAATTAGCATGTTTAAAGTGATTTTCATGCTTCCAGGGGCTCGGGAAGTGAAATAAATACCATTTGGAGGCATTTAATGTTCGAGCAAAAACGGCTGATTTTCGACAAAAGAGATAACACCCCCCCATTACGTCATGCTTCAGAAATGTGGAAAATGGTCCGTTTTCAAATGTTTTATTTTTGAACGTCAGTTCACATTTGTAGGTGGATCATCAGTGTTAGAGCTAAAATTTGCATGTTTAAAGTGATTTTCATGCTTCCAGGGGCCCAAAACACAAGATTTATGGAATGGTTAAAAGTGCATGAAAATGGCCAATTTACTCACTCTGAGTTCTCAAAAAGGGTTTCTTCACCCCGGGAAGTTAATTAAATACCATTTGGAGGCATTTAATGTTCGAGCAAAAACGGCTGATTTTCGACAAAAGAGATAACACCCCCCCCATTACGTCATGCTTCAGAAATGTGGAAAATGGTCCGTTTTCAAATGTTTTATTTTTGAACGTCAGTTCACATTTGTAGGTGGATCATCAGTGTTAGAGCTAAAATTAGCATGTTTAAAGTGATTTTCATGCTTCCAGGGGCTCGGGAAGTGAAATAAATACCATTTGGAGGCATTAAATGTTCGAGCAAAAACGGCTGATTTTCGACAAAAGAGATAACACCCCCCCATTACGTCATGCTTCAGAAATGTGGAAAATGGTCCGTTTTCAAATGTTTTATTTTTGAACGTCAGTTCACATTTGTAGGTGGATTATCAGTGTTAGAGCTAAAATTAGCATGTTTAAAGTGATTTTCATGCTTCCAGGGGCTCGGGAAGTTAATTAAATACCATTTGGAGGCATTTAATGTTCGAGCAAAAACGGCTGATTTTCGACAAAAGAGATAACACCCCCCCATTACGTCATGCTTCAGAAATGTGGAAAATGGTCCGTTTTCAAATGTTTTATTTTTGAACGTCAGTTCACATTTGTAGGTGGATCATCAGTGTTAGAGCTAAAATTAGCATGTTTAAAGTGATTTTCATGCTTCCAGGGGCCCAAAACACAAGATTAATGGAATGGTTAAAAGTGCATGAAAATGGCCAATTTACTCACTCTGAGTTCTCAAAAAGGGTTTCTTCACCCCGGGAAGTGAAATAAATACCATTTGGAGGCATTTAATGTTCGAGCAAAAACGGCTGATTTTCGACAAAAGAGATAACACCCCCCCATTACGTCATGCTTCAGAAATGTGGAAAATGGTCCGTTTTCAAATGTTTTATTTTTGAACGTCAGTTCACATTTGTAGGTGGATCATCAGTGTTAGAGCTAAAATTAGCATGTTTAAAGTGATTTTCATGCTTCCAGGGGCCCAAAACACAAGATTTATGGAATGGTTAAAAGTGCATGAAAATGGCCAATTTACTCACTCTGAGTTCTCAAAAAGGGTTTCTTCACCCCGGGAAGTTAATTAAATACCATTTGGAGGCATTTAATGTTCGAGCAAAAACGGCTGATTTTCGACAAAAGAGATAACACCCCCCCATTACGTCATGCTTCAGAAATGTGGAAAATGGTCCGTTTTCAAATGTTTTATTTTTGAACGTCAGTTCACATTTGTAGGTGGATCATCAGTGTTAGAGCTAAAATTAGCATGTTTAAAGTGATTTTCATGCTTCCAGGGGCTCGGGAAGTGAAATAAATACCATTTGGAGGCATTTAATGTTCGCGCAAAAACGGCTGATTTTCGACAAAAGAGATAACACCCCCCCATTACGTCATGCTTCAGAAATGTGGAAAATGGTCCGTTTTCAAATGTTTTATTTTTGAACGTCAGTTCACATTTGTAGGTGGATCATCAGTGTTAGAGCTAAAATTAGCATGTTTAAAGTGATTTTCATGCTTCCAGGGGCCCAAAACACAAGATTTATGGAATGGTTAAAAGTGCATGAAAATGGCCAATTTACTCACTCTGAGTTCTCAAAAAGGGTTTCTTCACCCCGGGAAGTTAATTAAATACCATTTGGAGGCATTTAATGTTCGAGCAAAAACGGCAGATTTTCGACAAAAGAGATAACACCCCCCCATTACGTCATGCTTCAGAAATGTGGAAAATGGTCCGTTTTCAAATGTTTTATTTTTGAACATCACTTCACATTTGTAGGTGGATCATCAGTGTTAGAGCTAAAATTAGCATGTTTAAAGTGATTTTCATGCTTCCAGGGGCTCGGGAAGTTAATTAAATACCATTTGGAGGCATTTAATGTTCGAGCAAAAACGGCTGATTTTCGACAAAAGAGATAACACCCCCCCATTACGTCATGCTTCAGAAATGTGGAAAATGGTCCGTTTTCAAATGTTTTATTTTTGAACGTCAGTTCACATTTGTAGGTGGATCATCAGTGTTAGAGCTAAAATTAGCATGTTTAAAGTGATTTTCATGCTTCCAGGGGCTCGGGAAGTGAAATAAATACCATTTGGAGGCATTAAATGTTCGAGCAAAAACGGCTGATTTTCGACAAAAGAGATAACACCCCCCATTACGTCATGCTTCAGAAATGTGGAAAATGGTCCGTTTTCAAATGTTTTATTTTTGAACGTCAGTTCACATTTGTAGGTGGATTATCAGTGTTAGAGCTAAAATTAGCATGTTTAAAGTGATTTTCATGCTTCCAGGGGCTCGGGAAGTTAATTAAATACCATTTGGAGGCATTTAATGTTCGAGCAAAAACGGCTGATTTTCGACAAAAGAGATAACACCCCCCCATTACGTCATGCTTCAGAAATGTGGAAAATGGTCCGTTTTCAAATGTTTTATTTTTGAACGTCAGTTCACATTTGTAGGTGGATCATCAGTGTTAGAGCTAAAATTAGCATGTTTAAAGTGATTTTCATGCTTCCAGGGGCCCAAAACACAAGATTAATGGAATGGTTAAAAGTGCATGAAAATGGCCAATTTACTCACTCTGAGTTCTCAAAAAGGGTTTCTTCACCCCGGGAAGTTAATTAAATACCATTTGGAGGCATTTAATGTTCGAGCAAAAACGGCTGATTTTCGACAAAAGAGATAACACCCCCCCATTACGTCATGCTTCAGAAATGTGGAAAATGGTCCGTTTTCAAATGTTTTATTTTTGAACGTCAGTTCACATTTGTAGGTGGATCATCAGTGTTAGAGCTAAAATTAGCATGTTTAAAGTGATTTTCATGCTTCCAGGGGCTCGGGAAGTTAATTAAATACCATTTGGAGGCATTTAATGTTCGAGCAAAAACGGCTGATTTTCGACAAAAGAGATAACACCCCCCCATTACGTCATGCTTCAGAAATGTGGAAAATGGTCCGTTTTCAAATGTTTTATTTTTGAACGTCAGTTCACATTTGTAGGTGGATCATCAGTGTTAGAGCTAAAATTAGCATGTTTAAAGTGATTTTCATGCTTCCAGGGGCCCAAAACACAAGATTAATGGAATGGTTAAAAGTGCATGAAAATGGCCAATTTACTCACTCTGAGTTCTCAAAAAGGGTTTCTTCACCCCGGGAAGTGAAATAAATACCATTTGGAGGCATTTAATGTTCGAGCAAAAACGGCTGATTTTCGACAAAAGAGATAACACCCCCCCATTACGTCATGCTTCAGAAATGTGGAAAATGGTCCGTTTTCAAATGTTTTATTTTTGAACGTCAGTTCACATTTGTAGGTGGATCATCAGTGTTAGAGCTAAAATTAGCATGTTTAAAGTGATTTTCATGCTTCCAGGGGCCCAAAACACAAGATTTATGGAATGGTTAAAAGTGCATGAAAATGGCCAATTTACTCACTCTGAGTTCTCAAAAAGGGTTTCTTCACCCCGGGAAGTTAATTAAATACCATTTGGAGGCATTTAATGTTCGAGCAAAAACGGCTGATTTTCGACAAAAGAGATAACACCCCCCCATTACGTCATGCTTCAGAAATGTGGAAAATGGTCCGTTTTCAAATGTTTTATTTTTGAACGTCAGTTCACATTTGTAGGTGGATCATCAGTGTTAGAGCTAAAATTAGCATGTTTAAAGTGATTTTCATGCTTCCAGGGGCTCGGGAAGTGAAATAAATACCATTTGGAGGCATTTAATGTTCGCGCAAAAACGGCTGATTTTCGACAAAAGAGATAACACCCCCCCATTACGTCATGCTTCAGAAATGTGGAAAATGGTCCGTTTTCAAATGTTTTATTTTTGAACGTCAGTTCACATTTGTAGGTGGATCATCAGTGTTAGAGCTAAAATTAGCATGTTTAAAGTGATTTTCATGCTTCCAGGGGCCCAAAACACAAGATTTATGGAATGGTTAAAAGTGCATGAAAATGGCCAATTTACTCACTCTGAGTTCTCAAAAAGGGTTTCTTCACCCCGGGAAGTTAATTAAATACCATTTGGAGGCATTTAATGTTCGAGCAAAAACGGCAGATTTTCGACAAAAGAGATAACACCCCCCCATTACGTCATGCTTCAGAAATGTGGAAAATGGTCCGTTTTCAAATGTTTTATTTTTGAACATCACTTCACATTTGTAGGTGGATCATCAGTGTTAGAGCTAAAATTAGCATGTTTAAAGTGATTTTCATGCTTCCAGGGGCTCGGGAAGTTAATTAAATACCATTTGGAGGCATTTAATGTTCGAGCAAAAACGGCTGATTTTCGACAAAAGAGATAACACCCCCCCATTACGTCATGCTTCAGAAATGTGGAAAATGGTCCGTTTTCAAATGTTTTATTTTTGAACGTCAGTTCACATTTGTAGGTGGATCATCAGTGTTAGAGCTAAAATTAGCATGTTTAAAGTGATTTTCATGCTTCCAGGGGCTCGGGAAGTGAAATAAATACCATTTGGAGGCATTAAATGTTCGAGCAAAAACGGCTGATTTTCGACAAAAGAGATAACACCCCCCATTACGTCATGCTTCAGAAATGTGGAAAATGGTCCGTTTTCAAATGTTTTATTTTTGAACGTCAGTTCACATTTGTAGGTGGATTATCAGTGTTAGAGCTAAAATTAGCATGTTTAAAGTGATTTTCATGCTTCCAGGGGCTCGGGAAGTTAATTAAATACCATTTGGAGGCATTTAATGTTCGAGCAAAAACGGCTGATTTTCGACAAAAGAGATAACACCCCCCCATTACGTCATGCTTCAGAAATGTGGAAAATGGTCCGTTTTCAAATGTTTTATTTTTGAACGTCAGTTCACATTTGTAGGTGGATCATCAGTGTTAGAGCTAAAATTAGCATGTTTAAAGTGATTTTCATGCTTCCAGGGGCCCAAAACACAAGATTAATGGAATGGTTAAAAGTGCATGAAAATGGCCAATTTACTCACTCTGAGTTCTCAAAAAGGGTTTCTTCACCCCGGGAAGTTAATTAAATACCATTTGGAGGCATTTAATGTTCGAGCAAAAACGGCTGATTTTCGACAAAAGAGATAACACCCCCCCATTACGTCATGCTTCAGAAATGTGGAAAATGGTCCGTTTTCAAATGTTTTATTTTTGAACGTCAGTTCACATTTGTAGGTGGATCATCAGTGTTAGAGCTAAAATTAGCATGTTTAAAGTGATTTTCATGCTTCCAGGGGCTCGGGAAGTTAATTAAATACCATTTGGAGGCATTTAATGTTCGAGCAAAAACAGCTGATTTTCGACAAAAGAGATAACACCCCCCCATTACGTCATGCTTCAGAAATGTGGAAAATGGTCCGTTTTCAAATGTTTTATTTTTGAACGTCAGTTCACATTTGTAGGTGGATTATCAGTGTTAGAGCTAAAATTAGCATGTTTAAAGTGATTTTCATGCTTCCAGGGGCTCGGGAAGTTAATTAAATACCATTTGGAGGCATTTAATGTTCGAGCAAAAACGGCTGATTTTCGACAAAAGAGATAACACCCCCCCATTACGTCATGCTTCAGAAATGTGGAAAATGGTCCGTTTTCAAATGTTTTATTTTTGAACGTCAGTTCACATTTGTAGGTGGATCATCAGTGTTAGAGCTAAAATTAGCATGTTTAAAGTGATTTTCATGCTTCCAGGGGCCCAAAACACAAGATTAATGGAATGGTTAAAAGTGCATGAAAATGGCCAATTTACTCACTCTGAGTTCTCAAAAAGGGTTTCTTCACCCCGGGAAGTGAAATAAATACCATTTGGAGGCATTTAATGTTCGAGCAAAAACGGCTGATTTTCGACAAAAGAGATAACACCCCCCCATTACGTCATGCTTCAGAAATGTGGAAAATGGTCCGTTTTCAAATGTTTTATTTTTGAACGTCAGTTCACATTTGTAGGTGGATCATCAGTGTTAGAGCTAAAATTAGCATGTTTAAAGTGATTTTCATGCTTCCAGGGGCCCAAAACACAAGATTTATGGAATGGTTAAAAGTGCATGAAAATGGCCAATTTACTCACTCTGAGTTCTCAAAAAGGGTTTCTTCACCCCGGGAAGTTAATTAAATACCATTTGGAGGCATTTAATGTTCGAGCAAAAACGGCTGATTTTCGACAAAAGAGATAACACCCCCCCATTACGTCATGCTTCAGAAATGTGGAAAATGGTCCGTTTTCAAATGTTTTATTTTTGAACGTCAGTTCACATTTGTAGGTGGATCATCAGTGTTAGAGCTAAAATTAGCATGTTTAAAGTGATTTTCATGCTTCCAGGGGCTCGGGAAGTGAAATAAATACCATTTGGAGGCATTTAATGTTCGCGCAAAAACGGCTGATTTTCGACAAAAGAGATAACACCCCCCCATTACGTCATGCTTCAGAAATGTGGAAAATGGTCCGTTTTCAAATGTTTTATTTTTGAACGTCAGTTCACATTTGTAGGTGGATCATCAGTGTTAGAGCTAAAATTAGCATGTTTAAAGTGATTTTCATGCTTCCAGGGGCCCAAAACACAAGATTTATGGAATGGTTAAAAGTGCATGAAAATGGCCAATTTACTCACTCTGAGTTCTCAAAAAGGGTTTCTTCACCCCGGGAAGTTAATTAAATACCATTTGGAGGCATTTAATGTTCGAGCAAAAACGGCAGATTTTCGACAAAAGAGATAACACCCCCCCATTACGTCATGCTTCAGAAATGTGGAAAATGGTCCGTTTTCAAATGTTTTATTTTTGAACATCACTTCACATTTGTAGGTGGATCATCAGTGTTAGAGCTAAAATTAGCATGTTTAAAGTGATTTTCATGCTTCCAGGGGCTCGGGAAGTTAATTAAATACCATTTGGAGGCATTTAATGTTCGAGCAAAAACGGCTGATTTTCGACAAAAGAGATAACACCCCCCCATTACGTCATGCTTCAGAAATGTGGAAAATGGTCCGTTTTCAAATGTTTTATTTTTGAACGTCAGTTCACATTTGTAGGTGGATCATCAGTGTTAGAGCTAAAATTAGCATGTTTAAAGTGATTTTCATGCTTCCAGGGGCTCGGGAAGTGAAATAAATACCATTTGGAGGCATTAAATGTTCGAGCAAAAACGGCTGATTTTCGACAAAAGAGATAACACCCCCCATTACGTCATGCTTCAGAAATGTGGAAAATGGTCCGTTTTCAAATGTTTTATTTTTGAACGTCAGTTCACATTTGTAGGTGGATTATCAGTGTTAGAGCTAAAATTAGCATGTTTAAAGTGATTTTCATGCTTCCAGGGGCTCGGGAAGTTAATTAAATACCATTTGGAGGCATTTAATGTTCGAGCAAAAACGGCTGATTTTCGACAAAAGAGATAACACCCCCCCATTACGTCATGCTTCAGAAATGTGGAAAATGGTCCGTTTTCAAATGTTTTATTTTTGAACGTCAGTTCACATTTGTAGGTGGATCATCAGTGTTAGAGCTAAAATTAGCATGTTTAAAGTGATTTTCATGCTTCCAGGGGCTCGGGAAGTTAATTAAATACCATTTGGAGGCATTTAATGTTCGAGCAAAAACGGCTGATTTTCGACAAAAGAGATAACACCCCCCCATTACGTCATGCTTCAGAAATGTGGAAAATGGTCCGTTTTCAAATGTTTTATTTTTGAACGTCAGTTCACATTTGTAGGTGGATCATCAGTGTTAGAGCTAAAATTAGCATGTTTAAAGTGATTTTCATGCTTCCAGGGGCTCGGGAAGTTAATTAAATACCATTTGGAGGCATTTAATGTTCGAGCAAAAACGGCTGATTTTCGACAAAAGAGATAACACCCCCCCATTACGTCATGCTTCAGAAATGTGGAAAATGGTCCGTTTTCAAATGTTTTATTTTTGAACGTCAGTTCACATTTGTAGGTGGATCATCAGTGTTAGAGCTAAAATTAGCATGTTTAAAGTGATTTTCATGCTTCCAGGGGCCCAAAACACAAGATTAATGGAATGGTTAAAAGTGCATGAAAATGGCCAATTTACTCACTCTGAGTTCTCAAAAAGGGTTTCTTCACCCCGGGAAGTGAAATAAATACCATTTGGAGGCATTTAATGTTCGAGCAAAAACGGCTGATTTTCGACAAAAGAGATAACACCCCCCCATTACGTCATGCTTCAGAAATGTGGAAAATGGTCCGTTTTCAAATGTTTTATTTTTGAACGTCAGTTCACATTTGTAGGTGGATCATCAGTGTTAGAGCTAAAATTAGCATGTTTAAAGTGATTTTCATGCTTCCAGGGGCCCAAAACACAAGATTTATGGAATGGTTAAAAGTGCATGAAAATGGCCAATTTACTCACTCTGAGTTCTCAAAAAGGGTTTCTTCACCCCGGGAAGTTAATTAAATACCATTTGGAGGCATTTAATGTTCGAGCAAAAACGGCTGATTTTCGACAAAAGAGATAACACCCCCCCATTACGTCATGCTTCAGAAATGTGGAAAATGGTCCGTTTTCAAATGTTTTATTTTTGAACGTCAGTTCACATTTGTAGGTGGATCATCAGTGTTAGAGCTAAAATTAGCATGTTTAAAGTGATTTTCATGCTTCCAGGGGCTCGGGAAGTGAAATAAATACCATTTGGAGGCATTTAATGTTCGCGCAAAAACGGCTGATTTTCGACAAAAGAGATAACACCCCCCCATTACGTCATGCTTCAGAAATGTGGAAAATGGTCCGTTTTCAAATGTTTTATTTTTGAACGTCAGTTCACATTTGTAGGTGGATCATCAGTGTTAGAGCTAAAATTAGCATGTTTAAAGTGATTTTCATGCTTCCAGGGGCCCAAAACACAAGATTTATGGAATGGTTAAAAGTGCATGAAAATGGCCAATTTACTCACTCTGAGTTCTCAAAAAGGGTTTCTTCACCCCGGGAAGTTAATTAAATACCATTTGGAGGCATTTAATGTTCGAGCAAAAACGGCAGATTTTCGACAAAAGAGATAACACCCCCCCATTACGTCATGCTTCAGAAATGTGGAAAATGGTCCGTTTTCAAATGTTTTATTTTTGAACATCACTTCACATTTGTAGGTGGATCATCAGTGTTAGAGCTAAAATTAGCATGTTTAAAGTGATTTTCATGCTTCCAGGGGCTCGGGAAGTTAATTAAATACCATTTGGAGGCATTTAATGTTCGAGCAAAAACGGCTGATTTTCGACAAAAGAGATAACACCCCCCCATTACGTCATGCTTCAGAAATGTGGAAAATGGTCCGTTTTCAAATGTTTTATTTTTGAACGTCAGTTCACATTTGTAGGTGGATCATCAGTGTTAGAGCTAAAATTAGCATGTTTAAAGTGATTTTCATGCTTCCAGGGGCTCGGGAAGTGAAATAAATACCATTTGGAGGCATTAAATGTTCGAGCAAAAACGGCTGATTTTCGACAAAAGAGATAACACCCCCCATTACGTCATGCTTCAGAAATGTGGAAAATGGTCCGTTTTCAAATGTTTTATTTTTGAACGTCAGTTCACATTTGTAGGTGGATTATCAGTGTTAGAGCTAAAATTAGCATGTTTAAAGTGATTTTCATGCTTCCAGGGGCTCGGGAAGTTAATTAAATACCATTTGGAGGCATTTAATGTTCGAGCAAAAACGGCTGATTTTCGACAAAAGAGATAACACCCCCCCATTACGTCATGCTTCAGAAATGTGGAAAATGGTCCGTTTTCAAATGTTTTATTTTTGAACGTCAGTTCACATTTGTAGGTGGATCATCAGTGTTAGAGCTAAAATTAGCATGTTTAAAGTGATTTTCATGCTTCCAGGGGCCCAAAACACAAGATTAATGGAATGGTTAAAAGTGCATGAAAATGGCCAATTTACTCACTCTGAGTTCTCAAAAAGGGTTTCTTCACCCCGGGAAGTTAATTAAATACCATTTGGAGGCATTTAATGTTCGAGCAAAAACGGCTGATTTTCGACAAAAGAGATAACACCCCCCCATTACGTCATGCTTCAGAAATGTGGAAAATGGTCCGTTTTCAAATGTTTTATTTTTGAACGTCAGTTCACATTTGTAGGTGGATCATCAGTGTTAGAGCTAAAATTAGCATGTTTAAAGTGATTTTCATGCTTCCAGGGGCTCGGGAAGTTAATTAAATACCATTTGGAGGCATTTAATGTTCGAGCAAAAACGGCTGATTTTCGACAAAAGAGATAACACCCCCCCATTACGTCATGCTTCAGAAATGTGGAAAATGGTCCGTTTTCAAATGTTTTATTTTTGAACGTCAGTTCACATTTGTAGGTGGATCATCAGTGTTAGAGCTAAAATTAGCATGTTTAAAGTGATTTTCATGCTTCCAGGGGCCCAAAACACAAGATTTATGGAATGGTTAAAAGTGCATGAAAATGGCCAATTTACTCACTCTGAGTTCTCAAAAAGGGTTTCTTCACCCCGGGAAGTTAATTAAATACCATTTGGAGGCATTTAATGTTCGAGCAAAAACGGCTGATTTTCGACAAAAGAGATAACACCCCCCCATTACGTCATGCTTCAGAAATGTGGAAAATGGTCCGTTTTCAAATGTTTTATTTTTGAACGTCAGTTCACATTTGTAGGTGGATCATCAGTGTTAGAGCTAAAATTAGCATGTTTAAAGTGATTTTCATGCTTCCAGGGGCTCGGGAAGTGAAATAAATACCATTTGGAGGCATTTAATGTTCGCGCAAAAACGGCTGATTTTCGACAAAAGAGATAACACCCCCCCATTACGTCATGCTTCAGAAATGTGGAAAATGGTCCGTTTTCAAATGTTTTATTTTTGAACGTCAGTTCACATTTGTAGGTGGATCATCAGTGTTAGAGCTAAAATTAGCATGTTTAAAGTGATTTTCATGCTTCCAGGGGCCCAAAACACAAGATTTATGGAATGGTTAAAAGTGCATGAAAATGGCCAATTTACTCACTCTGAGTTCTCAAAAAGGGTTTCTTCACCCCGGGAAGTTAATTAAATACCATTTGGAGGCATTTAATGTTCGAGCAAAAACGGCAGATTTTCGACAAAAGAGATAACACCCCCCCATTACGTCATGCTTCAGAAATGTGGAAAATGGTCCGTTTTCAAATGTTTTATTTTTGAACATCACTTCACATTTGTAGGTGGATCATCAGTGTTAGAGCTAAAATTAGTATGTTTAAAGTGATTTTCATGCTTCCAGGGGCTCGGGAAGTTAATTAAATACCATTTGGAGGCATTTAATGTTCGAGCAAAAACGGCTGATTTTCGACAAAAGAGATAACACCCCCCCATTACGTCATGCTTCAGAAATGTGGAAAATGGTCCGTTTTCAAATGTTTTATTTTTGAACGTCAGTTCACATTTGTAGGTGGATCATCAGTGTTAGAGCTAAAATTAGCATGTTTAAAGTGATTTTCATGCTTCCAGGGGCTCGGGAAGTGAAATAAATACCATTTGGAGGCATTAAATGTTCGAGCAAAAACGGCTGATTTTCGACAAAAGAGATAACACCCCCCATTACGTCATGCTTCAGAAATGTGGAAAATGGTCCGTTTTCAAATGTTTTATTTTTGAACGTCAGTTCACATTTGTAGGTGGATTATCAGTGTTAGAGCTAAAATTAGCATGTTTAAAGTGATTTTCATGCTTCCAGGGGCTCGGGAAGTTAATTAAATACCATTTGGAGGCATTTAATGTTCGAGCAAAAACGGCTGATTTTCGACAAAAGAGATAACACCCCCCCATTACGTCATGCTTCAGAAATGTGGAAAATGGTCCGTTTTCAAATGTTTTATTTTTGAACGTCAGTTCACATTTGTAGGTGGATCATCAGTGTTAGAGCTAAAATTAGCATGTTTAAAGTGATTTTCATGCTTCCAGGGGCCCAAAACACAAGATTAATGGAATGGTTAAAAGTGCATGAAAATGGCCAATTTACTCACTCTGAGTTCTCAAAAAGGGTTTCTTCACCCCGGGAAGTTAATTAAATACCATTTGGAGGCATTTAATGTTCGAGCAAAAACGGCTGATTTTCGACAAAAGAGATAACACCCCCCCATTACGTCATGCTTCAGAAATGTGGAAAATGGTCCGTTTTCAAATGTTTTATTTTTGAACGTCAGTTCACATTTGTAGGTGGATCATCAGTGTTAGAGCTAAAATTAGCATGTTTAAAGTGATTTTCATGCTTCCAGGGGCTCGGGAAGTTAATTAAATACCATTTGGAGGCATTTAATGTTCGAGCAAAAACGGCTGATTTTCGACAAAAGAGATAACACCCCCCCATTACGTCATGCTTCAGAAATGTGGAAAATGGTCCGTTTTCAAATGTTTTATTTTTGAACGTCAGTTCACATTTGTAGGTGGATCATCAGTGTTAGAGCTAAAATTAGCATGTTTAAAGTGATTTTCATGCTTCCAGGGGCTCGGGAAGTGAAATAAATACCATTTGGAGGCATTTAATGTTCGAGCAAAAACGGCTGATTTTCGACAAAAGAGATAACACCCCCCCATTACGTCATGCTTCAGAAATGTGGAAAATGGTCCGTTTTCAAATGTTTTATTTTTGAACGTCAGTTCACATTTGTAGGTGGATCATCAGTGTTAGAGCTAAAATTAGCATGTTTAAAGTGATTTTCATGCTTCCAGGGGCTCGGGAAGTGAAATAAATACCATTTGGAGGCATTTAATGTTCGAGCAAAAACGGCTGATTTTCGACAAAAGAGATAACACCCCCCCATTACGTCATGCTTCAGAAATGTGGAAAATGGTCCGTTTTCAAATGTTTTATTTTTGAACGTCAGTTCACATTTGTAGGTGGATCATCAGTGTTAGAGCTAAAATTAGCATGTTTAAAGTGATTTTCATGCTTCCAGGGGCTCGGGAAGTTAATTAAATACCATTTGGAGGCATTTAATGTTCGAGCAAAAACGGCTGATTTTCGACAAAAGAGATAACACCCCCCCATTACGTCATGCTTCAGAAATGTGAAAAATGGTCCGTTTTCAAATGTTTTATTTTTGAACGTCAGTTCACATTTGTAGGTGGATCATCAGTGTTAGAGCTAAAATTAGCATGTTTAAAGTGATTTTCATGCTTCCAGGGGCCCAAAACACAAGATTTATGGAATGGTTAAAAGTGCATGAAAATGGCCAATTTACTCACTCTGAGTTCTCAAAAAGGGTTTCTTCACCCCGGGAAGTTAATTAAATACCATTTGGAGGCATTTAATGTTCGAGCAAAAACGGCTGATTTTCGACAAAAGAGATAACACCCCCCCATTACGTCATGCTTCAGAAATGTGGAAAATGGTCCGTTTTCAAATGTTTTATTTTTGAACGTCAGTTCACATTTGTAGGTGGATCATCAGTGTTAGAGCTAAAATTAGCATGTTTAAAGTGATTTTCATGCTTCCAGGGGCTCGGAAAGTTAATTAAATACCATTTGGAGGCATTTAATGTTCGAGCAAAAACGGCTGATTTTCGACAAAAGAGATAACACCCCCCCATTACGTCATGCTTCAGAAATGTGGAAAATGGTCCGTTTTCAAATGTTTTATTTTTGAACGTCAGTTCACATTTGTAGGTGGATCATCAGTGTTAGAGCTAAAATTAGCATGTTTAAAGTGATTTTCATGCTTCCAGGGGCTCGGGAAGTTAATTAAATACCATTTGGAGGCATTTAATGTTCGAGCAAAAACGGCTGATTTTCGACAAAAGAGATTACACCCCCCCATTACGTCATGCTTCAGAAATGTGGAAAATGGTCCGTTTTCAAATGTTTTATTTTTGAACGTCAGTTCACATTTGTAGGTGGATCATCAGTGTTAGAGCTAAAATTAGCATGTTTAAAGTGATTTTCATGCTTCCAGGGGCTCGGGAAGTTAATTAAATACCATTTGGAGGCATTTAATGTTCGAGCAAAAACGGCTGATTTTCGACAAAAGAGATAACACCCCCCCATTACGTCATGCTTCAGAAATGTGGAAAATGGTCCGTTTTCAAATGTTTTATTTTTGAACGTCAGTTCACATTTGTAGGTGGATCATCAGTGTTAGAGCTAAAATTAGCATGTTTAAAGTGATTTTCATGCTTCCAGGGGCCCAAAACACAAGATTTATGGAATGGTTAAAAGTGCATGAAAATGGCCAATTTACTCACTCTGAGTTCTCAAAAAGGGTTTCTTCACCCCGGGAAGTTAATTAAATACCATTTGGAGGCATTTAATGTTCGAGCAAAAACGGCTGATTTTCGACAAAAGAGATAACACCCCCCCATTACGTCATGCTTCAGAAATGTGGAAAATGGTCCGTTTTCAAATGTTTTATTTTTGAACGTCAGTTCACATTTGTAGGTGGATCATCAGTGTTAGAGCTAAAATTAGCATGTTTAAAGTGATTTTCATGCTTCCAGGGGCTCGGGAAGTTAATTAAATACCATTTGGAGGCATTTAATGTTCGAGCAAAAACGGCTGATTTTCGACAAAAGAGATAACACCCCCCATTACGTCATGCTTCAGAAATGTGGAAAATGGTCCGTTTTCAAATGTTTTATTTTTGAACGTCAGTTCACATTTGTAGGTGGATCATCAGTGTTAGAGCTAAAATTAGCATGTTTAAAGTGATTTTCATGCTTCCAGGGGCCCAAAACACAAGATTTATGGAATGGTTAAAAGTGCATGAAAATGGCCAATTTACTCACTCTGAGTTCTCAAAAAGGGTTTCTTCACCCCGGGAAGTTAATTAAATACCATTTGGAGGCATTTAATGTTCGAGCAAAAACGGCTGATTTTCGACAAAAGAGATAACACCCCCCCATTACGTCATGCTTCAGAAATGTGGAAAATGGTCCGTTTTCAAATGTTTTATTTTTGAACGTCAGTTCACATTTGTAGGTGGATCATCAGTGTTAGAGCTAAAATTAGCATGTTTAAAGTGATTTTCATGCTTCCAGGGGCTCGGGAAGTGAAATAAATACCATTTGGAGGCATTTAATGTTCGCGCAAAAACGGCTGATTTTCGACAAAAGAGATAACACCCCCCCATTACGTCATGCTTCAGAAATGTGGAAAATGGTCCGTTTTCAAATGTTTTATTTTTGAACGTCAGTTCACATTTGTAGGTGGATCATCAGTGTTAGAGCTAAAATTAGCATGTTTAAAGTGATTTTCATGCTTCCAGGGGCCCAAAACACAAGATTTATGGAATGGTTAAAAGTGCATGAAAATGGCCAATTTACTCACTCTGAGTTCTCAAAAAGGGTTTCTTCACCCCGGGAAGTTAATTAAATACCATTTGGAGGCATTTAATGTTCGAGCAAAAACGGCAGATTTTCGACAAAAGAGATAACACCCCCCCATTACGTCATGCTTCAGAAATGTGGAAAATGGTCCGTTTTCAAATGTTTTATTTTTGAACATCACTTCACATTTGTAGGTGGATCATCAGTGTTAGAGCTAAAATTAGCATGTTTAAAGTGATTTTCATGCTTCCAGGGGCTCGGGAAGTTAATTAAATACCATTTGGAGGCATTTAATGTTCGAGCAAAAACGGCTGATTTTCGACAAAAGAGATAACACCCCCCCATTACGTCATGCTTCAGAAATGTGGAAAATGGTCCGTTTTCAAATGTTTTATTTTTGAACGTCAGTTCACATTTGTAGGTGGATCATCAGTGTTAGAGCTAAAATTAGCATGTTTAAAGTGATTTTCATGCTTCCAGGGGCTCGGGAAGTGAAATAAATACCATTTGGAGGCATTTAATGTTCGAGCAAAAACGGCTGATTTTCGACAAAAGAGATAACACCCCCCCATTACGTCATGCTTCAGAAATGTGGAAAATGGTCCGTTTTCAAATGTTTTATTTTTGAACGTCAGTTCACATTTGTAGGTGGATCATCAGTGTTAGAGCTAAAATTAGCATGTTTAAAGTGATTTTCATGCTTCCAGGGGCCCAAAACACAAGATTTATGGAATGGTTAAAAGTGCATGAAAATGGCCAATTTACTCACTCTGAGTTCTCAAAAAGGGTTTCTTCACCCCGGGAAGTTAATTAAATACCATTTGGAGGCATTTAATGTTCGAGCAAAAACGGCTGATTTTCGACAAAAGAGATAACACCCCCCCATTACGTCATGCTTCAGAAATGTGGAAAATGGTCCGTTTTCAAATGTTTTATTTTTGAACGTCAGTTCACATTTGTAGGTGGATCATCAGTGTTAGAGCTAAAATTAGCATGTTTAAAGTGATTTTCATGCTTCCAGGGGCTCGGGAAGTGAAATAAATACCATTTGGAGGCATTAAATGTTCGAGCAAAAACGGCTGATTTTCGACAAAAGAGATAACACCCCCCCATTACGTCATGCTTCAGAAATGTGGAAAATGGTCCGTTTTCAAATGTTTTATTTTTGAACGTCAGTTCACATTTGTAGGTGGATTATCAGTGTTAGAGCTAAAATTAGCATGTTTAAAGTGATTTTCATGCTTCCAGGGGCTCGGGAAGTTAATTAAATACCATTTGGAGGCATTTAATGTTCGAGCAAAAACGGCTGATTTTCGACAAAAGAGATAACACCCCCCCATTACGTCATGCTTCAGAAATGTGGAAAATGGTCCGTTTTCAAATGTTTTATTTTTGAACGTCAGTTCACATTTGTAGGTGGATCATCAGTGTTAGAGCTAAAATTAGCATGTTTAAAGTGATTTTCATGCTTCCAGGTGCCCAAAACACAAGATTTATGGAATGGTTAAAAGTGCATGAAAATGGCCAATTTACTCACTCTGAGTTCTCAAAAAGGGTTTCTTCACCCCGGGAAGTTAATTAAATACCATTTGGAGGCATTTAATGTTCGAGCAAAAACGGCAGATTTTCGACAAAAGAGATAACACCCCCCCATTACGTCATGCTTCAGAAATGTGGAAAATGGTCCGTTTTCAAATGTTTTATTTTTGAACGTCACTTCACATTTGTAGGTGGATCATCAGTGTTAGAGCTACAATTAGCATGTTTAAAGTGATTTTCATGCTTCCAGGGGCTCGGGAAGTTAATTAAATACCATTTGGAGGCATTTAATGTTCGAGCAAAAACGGCTGATTTTCGACAAAAGAGATAACACCCCCCCATTACGTCATGCTTCAGAAATGTGGAAAATGGTCCGTTTTCAAATGTTTTATTTTTGAACGTCAGTTCACATTTGTAGGTGGATCATCAGTGTTAGAGCTAAAATTAGCATGTTTAAAGTGATTTTCATGCTTCCAGGGGCTCGGGAAGTGAAATAAATACCATTTGGAGGCATTTAATGTTCGAGCAAAAACGGCTGATTTTCGACAAAAGAGATAACACCCCCCCATTACGTCATGCTTCAGAAATGTGGAAAATGGTCCGTTTTCAAATGTTTTATTTTTGAACGTCAGTTCACATTTGTAGGTGGATCATCAGTGTTAGAGCTAAAATTAGCATGTTTAAAGTGATTTTCATGCTTCCAGGGGCCCAAAACACAAGATTTATGGAATGGTTAAAAGTGCATGAAAATGGCCAATTTACTCACTCTGAGTTCTCAAAAAGGGTTTCTTCACCCCGGGAAGTTAATTAAATACCATTTGGAGGCATTTAATGTTCGAGCAAAAACGGCTGATTTTCGACAAAAGAGATAACACCCCCCCATTACGTCATGCTTCAGAAATGTGGAAAATGGTCCGTTTTCAAATGTTTTATTTTTGAACGTCAGTTCACATTTGTAGGTGGATCATCAGTGTTAGAGCTAAAATTAGCATGTTTAAAGTGATTTTCATGCTTCCAGGGGCTCGGGAAGTGAAATAAATACCATTTGGAGGCATTAAATGTTCGAGCAAAAACGGCTGATTTTCGACAAAAGAGATAACACCCCCCCATTACGTCATGCTTCAGAAATGTGGAAAATGGTCCGTTTTCAAATGTTTTATTTTTGAACGTCAGTTCACATTTGTAGGTGGATTATCAGTGTTAGAGCTAAAATTAGCATGTTTAAAGTGATTTTCATGCTTCCAGGGGCTCGGGAAGTTAATTAAATACCATTTGGAGGCATTTAATGTTCGAGCAAAAACGGCTGATTTTCGACAAAAGAGATAACACCCCCCCATTACGTCATGCTTCAGAAATGTGGAAAATGGTCCGTTTTCAAATGTTTTATTTTTGAACGTCAGTTCACATTTGTAGGTGGATTATCCGTGTTAGAGCTAAAATTAGCATGTTTAAAGTGATTTTCATGCTTCCAGGGGCCCAAAACACAAGATTAATGGAATGGTTAAAAGTGCATGAAAATGGCCAATTTACTCACTCTGAGTTCTCAAAAAGGGTTTCTTCACCCCGGGAAGTGAAATAAATACCATTTGGAGGCATTTAATGTTCGAGCAAAAACGGCTGATTTTCGACAAAAGAGATAACACCCCCCCATTACGTCATGCTTCAGAAATGTGGAAAATGGTCCGTTTTCAAATGTTTTATTTTTGAACGTCAGTTCACATTTGTAGGTGGATCATCAGTGTTAGAGCTAAAATTAGCATGTTTAAAGTGATTTTCATGCTTCCAGGGACCCAAAACACAAGATTTATGGAATGGTTAAAAGTGCATGAAAATGGCCAATTTACTCACTCTGAGTTCTCAAAAAGGGTTTCTTCACCCCGGGAAGTTAATTAAATACCATTTGGAGGCATTTAATGTTCGAGCAAAAACGGCTGATTTTCGACAAAAGAGATAACACCCCCCCATTACGTCATGCTTCAGAAATGTGGAAAATGGTCCGTTTTCAAATGTTTTATTTTTGAACGTCAGTTCACATTTGTAGGTGGATCATCAGTGTTAGAGCTAAAATTAGCATGTTTAAAGTGATTTTCATGCTTCCAGGGGCCCAAAACACAAGATTTATGGAATGGTTAAAAGTGCATGAAAATGGCCAATTTACTCACTCTGAGTTCTCAAAAAGGGTTTCTTCACCCCGGGAAGTGAAATAAATACCATTTGGAGGCATTTAATGTTCGAGCAAAAACGGCTGATTTTCGACAAAAGAGATAACACCCCCCCATTACGTCATGCTTCAGAAATGTGGAAAATGGTCCGTTTTCAAATGTTTTATTTTTGAACGTCAGTTCACATTTGTAGGTGGATCATCAGTGTTAGAGCTAAAATTAGCATGTTTAAAGTGATTTTCATGCTTCCAGGGGCTCGGGAAGTGAAATAAATACCATTTGGAGGCATTTAATGTTCGAGCAAAAACGGCTGATTTTCGACAAAAGAGATAACACCCCCCCATTACGTCATGCTTCAGAAATGTGGAAAATGGTCCGTTTTCAAATGTTTTATTTTTGAACGTCAGTTCACATTTGTAGGTGGATCATCAGTGTTAGAGCTAAAATTAGCATGTTTAAAGTGATTTTCATGCTTCCAGGGGCCCAAAACACAAGATTTATGGAATGGTTAAAAGTGCATGAAAATGGCCAATTTACTCACTCTGAGTTCTCAAAAAGGGTTTCTTCACCCCGGGAAGTTAATTAAATACCATTTGGAGGCATTTAATGTTCGAGCAAAAACGGCTGATTTTCGACAAAAGAGATAACACCCCCCCATTACGTCATGCTTCAGAAATGTGGAAAATGGTCCGTTTTCAAATGTTTTATTTTTGAACGTCAGTTCACATTTGTAGGTGGATCATCAGTGTTAGAGCTAAAATTAGCATGTTTAAAGTGATTTTCATGCTTCCAGGGGCTCGGGAAGTTAATTAAATACCATTTGGAGGCATTTAATGTTCGAGCAAAAACGGCTGATTTTCGACAAAAGAGATAACACCCCCCCATTACGTCATGATTCAGAAATGTGGAAAATGGTCCGTTTTCAAATGTTTTATTTTTGAACGTCAGTTCACATTTGTAGGTGGATCATCAGTGTTAGAGCTAAAATTAGCATGTTTAAAGTGATTTTCATGCTTCCAGGGGCCCAAAACACAAGATTTATGGAATGGTTAAAAGTGCATGAAAATGGCCAATTTACTCACTCTGAGTTCTCAAAAAGGGTTTCTTCACCCCGGGAAGTTAATTAAATACCATTTGGAGGCATTTAATGTTCGAGCAAAAACGGCTGATTTTCGACAAAAGAGATAACACCCCCCCATTACGTCATGCTTCAGAAATGTGGAAAATGGTCCGTTTTCAAATGTTTTATTTTTGAACGTCAGTTCACATTTGTAGGTGGATCATCAGTGTTAGAGCTAAAATTAGCATGTTTAAAGTGATTTTCATGCTTCCAGGGGCTCGGGAAGTGAAATAAATACCATTTGGAGGCATTTAATGTTCGCGCAAAAACGGCTGATTTTCGACAAAAGAGATAACACCCCCCCATTACGTCATGCTTCAGAAATGTGGAAAATGGTCCGTTTTCAAATGTTTTATTTTTGAACGTCAGTTCACATTTGTAGGTGGATCATCAGTGTTAGAGCTAAAATTAGCATGTTTAAAGTGATTTTCATGCTTCCAGGGGCCCAAAACACAAGATTTATGGAATGGTTAAAAGTGCATGAAAATGGCCAATTTACTCACTCTGAGTTCTCAAAAAGGGTTTCTTCACCCCGGGAAGTTAATTAAATACCATTTGGAGGCATTTAATGTTCGAGCAAAAACGGCAGATTTTCGACAAAAGAGATAACACCCCCCCATTACGTCATGCTTCAGAAATGTGGAAAATGGTCCGTTTTCAAATGTTTTATTTTTGAACGTCACTTCACATTTGTAGGTGGATCATCAGTGTTAGAGCTAAAATTAGCATGTTTAAAGTGATTTTCATGCTTCCAGGGGCTCGGGAAGTTAATTAAATACCATTTGGAGGCATTTAATGTTCGAGCAAAAACGGCTGATTTTCGACAAAAGAGATAACACCCCCCCATTACGTCATGCTTCAGAAATGTGGAAAATGGTCCGTTTTCAAATGTTTTATTTTTGAACGTCAGTTCACATTTGTAGGTGGATCATCAGTGTTAGAGCTAAAATTAGCATGTTTAAAGTGATTTTCATGCTTCCAGGGGCTCGGGAAGTGAAATAAATACCATTTGGAGGCATTTAATGTTCGAGCAAAAACGGCTGATTTTTGACAAAAGAGATAACACCCCCCCATTACGTCATGCTTCAGAAATGTGGAAAATGGTCCGTTTTCAAATGTTTTATTTTTGAACGTCAGTTCACATTTGTAGGTGGATCATCAGTGTTAGAGCTAAAATTAGCATGTTTAAAGTGATTTTCATGCTTCCAGGGGCCCAAAACACAAGATTTATGGAATGGTTAAAAGTGCATGAAAATGGCCAATTAACTCACTCTGAGTTCTCAAAAAGGGTTTCTTCACCCCGGGAAGTTAATTAAATACCATTTGGAGGCATTTAATGTTCGAGCAAAAACGGCTGATTTTCGACAAAAGAGATAACACCCCCCCATTACGTCATGCTTCAGAAATGTGGAAAATGGTCCGTTTTCAAATGTTTTATTTTTGAACGTCAGTTCACATTTGTAGGTGGATCATCAGTGTTAGAGCTAAAATTAGCATGTTTAAAGTGATTTTCATGCTTCCAGGGGCTCGGGAAGTGAAATAAATACCATTTGGAGGCATTAAATGTTCGAGCAAAAACGGCTGATTTTCGACAAAAGAGATAACACCCCCCCATTACGTCATGCTTCAGAAATGTGGAAAATGGTCCGTTTTCAAATGTTTTATTTTTGAACGTCAGTTCACATTTGTAGGTGGATTATCAGTGTTAGAGCTAAAATTAGCATGTTTAAAGTGATTTTCATGCTTCCAGGGGCCCAAAACACAAGATTAATGGAATGGTTAAAGTGCATGAAAATGGCCAATTTACTCACTCTGAGTTCTCAAAAAGGGTTTCTTCACCCCGGGAAGTTAATTAAATACCATTTGGAGGCATTTAATGTTCGAGCAAAAACGGCTGATTTTCGACAAAAGAGATAACACCCCCCCATTACGTCATGCTTCAGAAATGTGGAAAATGGTCCGTTTTCAAATGTTTTATTTTTGAACGGCAGTTCACATTTGTAGGTGGATCATCAGTGTTAGAGCTAAAATTAGCATGTTTAAAGTGATTTTCATGCTTCCAGGGGCTCGGGAAGTGAAATAAATACCATTTGGAGGCATTTAATGTTCGCGCAAAAACGGCTGATTTTCGACAAAAGAGATAACACCCCCCCATTACGTCATGCTTCAGAAATGTGGAAAATGGTCCGTTTTCAAATGTTTTATTTTTGAACGTCAGTTCACATTTGTAGGTGGATCATCAGTGTTAGAGCTAAAATTAGCATGTTTAAAGTGATTTTCATGCTTCCAGGGGCCCAAAACACAAGATTAATGGAATGGTTAAAGTGCATGAAAATGGCCAATTTACTCACTCTGAGTTCTCAAAAAGGGTTTCTTCACCCCGGGAAGTTAATTAAATACCATTTGGAGGCATTTAATGTTCGAGCAAAAACGGCTGATTTTCGACAAAAGAGATAACACCCCCCCATTACGTCATGCTTCAGAAATGTGGAAAATGGGCCGTTTTCAAATGTTTTATTTTTGAACGTCAGTTCACATTTGTAGGTGGATCATCAGTGTTAGAGCTAAAATTAGCATGTTTAAAGTGATTTTCATGCTTCCAGGGGCTCGGGAAGTGAAATAAATACCATTTGGAGGCATTTAATGTTCGCGCAAAAACGGCTGATTTTCGACAAAAGAGATAACACCCCCCCATTACGTCATGCTTCAGAAATGTGGAAAATGGTCCGTTTTCAAATGTTTTATTTTTGAACGTCAGTTCACATTTGTAGGTGGATCATCAGTGTTAGAGCTAAAATTAGCATGTTTAAAGTGATTTTCATGCTTCCAGGGGCCCAAAACACAAGATTTATGGAATGGTTAAAAGTGCATGAAAATGGCCAATTTACTCACTCTGAGTTCTCAAAAAGGGTTTCTTCACCCCGGGAAGTTAATTAAATACCATTTGGAGGCATTTAATGTTCGAGCAAAAACGGCAGATTTTCGACAAAAGAGATAACACCCCCCCATTACGTCATGCTTCAGAAATGTGGAAAATGGTCCGTTTTCAAATGTTTTATTTTTGAACGTCACTTCACATTTGTAGGTGGATCATCAGTGTTAGAGCTAAAATTAGCATGTTTAAAGTGATTTTCATGCTTCCAGGGGCTCGGGAAGTTAATTAAATACCATTTGGAGGCATTTAATGTTCGAGCAAAAACGGCTGATTTTCGACAAAAGAGATAACACCCCCCCATTACGTCATGCTTCAGAAATGTGGAAAATGGTCCGTTTTCAAATGTTTTATTTTTGAACGTCAGTTCACATTTGTAGGTGGATCATCAGTGTTAGAGCTAAAATTAGCATGTTTAAAGTGATTTTCATGCTTCCAGGGGCTCGGGAAGTGAAATAAATACCATTTGGAGGCATTTAATGTTCGAGCAAAAACGGCTGATTTTTGACAAAAGAGATAACACCCCCCCATTACGTCATGCTTCAGAAATGTGGAAAATGGTCCGTTTTCAAATGTTTTATTTTTGAACGTCAGTTCACATTTGTAGGTGGATCATCAGTGTTAGAGCTAAAATTAGCATGTTTAAAGTGATTTTCATGCTTCCAGGGGCCCAAAACACAAGATTTATGGAATGGTTAAAAGTGCATGAAAATGGCCAATTAACTCACTCTGAGTTCTCAAAAAGGGTTTCTTCACCCCGGGAAGTTAATTAAATACCATTTGGAGGCATTTAATGTTCGAGCAAAAACGGCTGATTTTCGACAAAAGAGATAACACCCCCCCATTACGTCATGCTTCAGAAATGTGGAAAATGGTCCGTTTTCAAATGTTTTATTTTTGAACGTCAGTTCACATTTGTAGGTGGATCATCAGTGTTAGAGCTAAAATTAGCATGTTTAAAGTGATTTTCATGCTTCCAGGGGCTCGGGAAGTGAAATAAATACCATTTGGAGGCATTAAATGTTCGAGCAAAAACGGCTGATTTTCGACAAAAGAGATAACACCCCCCCATTACGTCATGCTTCAGAAATGTGGAAAATGGTCCGTTTTCAAATGTTTTATTTTTGAACGTCAGTTCACATTTGTAGGTGGATTATCAGTGTTAGAGCTAAAATTAGCATGTTTAAAGTGATTTTCATGCTTCCAGGGGCCCAAAACACAAGATTAATGGAATGGTTAAAGTGCATGAAAATGGCCAATTTACTCACTCTGAGTTCTCAAAAAGGGTTTCTTCACCCCGGGAAGTTAATTAAATACCATTTGGAGGCATTTAATGTTCGAGCAAAAACGGCTGATTTTCGACAAAAGAGATAACACCCCCCCATTACGTCATGCTTCAGAAATGTGGAAAATGGTCCGTTTTCAAATGTTTTATTTTTGAACGGCAGTTCACATTTGTAGGTGGATCATCAGTGTTAGAGCTAAAATTAGCATGTTTAAAGTGATTTTCATGCTTCCAGGGGCTCGGGAAGTGAAATAAATACCATTTGGAGGCATTTAATGTTCGAGCAAAAACGGCTGATTTTCGACAAAAGAGATAACACCCCCCCATTACGTCATGCTTCAGAAATGTGGAAAATGGTCCGTTTTCAAATGTTTTATTTTTGAACGTCAGTTCACATTTGTAGGTGGATCATCAGTGTTAGAGCTAAAATTAGCATGTTTAAAGTGATTTTCATGCTTCCAGGGGCTCGGGAAGTGAAATAAATACCATTTGGAGGCATTTAATGTTCGAGCAAAAACGGCTGATTTTCGACAAAAGAGATAACACCCCCCCATTACGTCATGCTTCAGAAATGTGGAAAATGGTCCGTTTTCAAATGTTTTATTTTTGAACGTCAGTTCACATTTGTAGGTGGATCATCAGTGTTAGAGCTAAAATTAGCATGTTTAAAGTGATTTTCATGCTTCCAATGGCTCGGGAAGTTAATTAAATACCATTTGGAGGCATTTAATGTTCGAGCAAAAACGGCTGATTTTCGACAAAAGAGATAACACCCCCCCATTACGTCATGCTTCAGAAATGTGAAAAATGGTCCGTTTTCAAATGTTTTATTTTTGAACGTCAGTTCACATTTGTAGGTGGATCATCAGTGTTAGAGCTAAAATTAGCATGTTTAAAGTGATTTTCATGCTTCCAGGGGCTCGGGAAGTTAATTAAATACCATTTGGAGGCATTTAATGTTCGAGCAAAAACGGCTGATTTTCGACAAAAGAGATAACACCCCCCCATTACGTCATGCTTCAGAAATGTGGAAAATGGTCCGTTTTCAAATGTTTTATTTTTGAACGTCAGTTCACATTTGTAGGTGGATCATCAGTGTTAGAGCTAAAATTAGCATGTTTAAAGTGATTTTCATGCTTCCAGGGGCTCGGGAAGTTAATTAAATACCATTTGGAGGCATTTAATGTTCGAGCAAAAACGGCTGATTTTCGACAAAAGAGATAACACCCCCCCATTACGTCATGATTCAGAAATGTGGAAAATGGTCCGTTTTCAAATGTTTTATTTTTGAACGTCAGTTCACATTTGTAGGTGGATCATCAGTGTTAGAGCTAAAATTAGCATGTTTAAAGTGATTTTCATGCTTCCAGGGGCCCAAAACACAAGATTTATGGAATGGTTAAAAGTGCATGAAAATGGCCAATTTACTCACTCTGAGTTCTCAAAAAGGGTTTCTTCACCCCGGGAAGTTAATTAAATACCATTTGGAGGCATTTAATGTTCGAGCAAAAACGGCTGATTTTCGACAAAAGAGATAACACCCCCCCATTACGTCATGCTTCAGAAATGTGGAAAATGGTCCGTTTTCAAATGTTTTATTTTTGAACGTCAGTTCACATTTGTAGGTGGATCATCAGTGTTAGAGCTAAAATTAGCATGTTTAAAGTGATTTTCATGCTTCCAGGGGCTCGGGAAGTGAAATAAATACCATTTGGAGGCATTTAATGTTCGCGCAAAAACGGCTGATTTTCGACAAAAGAGATAACACCCCCCCATTACGTCATGCTTCAGAAATGTGGAAAATGGTCCGTTTTCAAATGTTTTATTTTTGAACGTCAGTTCACATTTGTAGGTGGATCATCAGTGTTAGAGCTAAAATTAGCATGTTTAAAGTGATTTTCATGCTTCCAGGGGCCCAAAACACAAGATTTATGGAATGGTTAAAAGTGCATGAAAATGGCCAATTTACTCACTCTGAGTTCTCAAAAAGGGTTTCTTCACCCCGGGAAGTTAATTAAATACCATTTGGAGGCATTTAATGTTCGAGCAAAAACGGCAGATTTTCGACAAAAGAGATAACACCCCCCCATTACGTCATGCTTCAGAAATGTGGAAAATGGTCCGTTTTCAAATGTTTTATTTTTGAACGTCACTTCACATTTGTAGGTGGATCATCAGTGTTAGAGCTAAAATTAGCATGTTTAAAGTGATTTTCATGCTTCCAGGGGCTCGGGAAGTTAATTAAATACCATTTGGAGGCATTTAATGTTCGAGCAAAAACGGCTGATTTTCGACAAAAGAGATAACACCCCCCCATTACGTCATGCTTCAGAAATGTGGAAAATGGTCCGTTTTCAAATGTTTTATTTTTGAACGTCAGTTCACATTTGTAGGTGGATCATCAGTGTTAGAGCTAAAATTAGCATGTTTAAAGTGATTTTCATGCTTCCAGGGGCTCGGGAAGTGAAATAAATACCATTTGGAGGCATTTAATGTTCGAGCAAAAACGGCTGATTTTTGACAAAAGAGATAACACCCCCCCATTACGTCATGCTTCAGAAATGTGGAAAATGGTCCGTTTTCAAATGTTTTATTTTTGAACGTCAGTTCACATTTGTAGGTGGATCATCAGTGTTAGAGCTAAAATTAGCATGTTTAAAGTGATTTTCATGCTTCCAGGGGCCCAAAACACAAGATTTATGGAATGGTTAAAAGTGCATGAAAATGGCCAATTAACTCACTCTGAGTTCTCAAAAAGGGTTTCTTCACCCCGGGAAGTTAATTAAATACCATTTGGAGGCATTTAATGTTCGAGCAAAAACGGCTGATTTTCGACAAAAGAGATAACACCCCCCCATTACGTCATGCTTCAGAAATGTGGAAAATGGTCCGTTTTCAAATGTTTTATTTTTGAACGTCAGTTCACATTTGTAGGTGGATCATCAGTGTTAGAGCTAAAATTAGCATGTTTAAAGTGATTTTCATGCTTCCAGGGGCTCGGGAAGTGAAATAAATACCATTTGGAGGCATTAAATGTTCGAGCAAAAACGGCTGATTTTCGACAAAAGAGATAACACCCCCCCATTACGTCATGCTTCAGAAATGTGGAAAATGGTCCGTTTTCAAATGTTTTATTTTTGAACGTCAGTTCACATTTGTAGGTGGATTATCAGTGTTAGAGCTAAAATTAGCATGTTTAAAGTGATTTTCATGCTTCCAGGGGCCCAAAACACAAGATTAATGGAATGGTTAAAGTGCATGAAAATGGCCAATTTACTCACTCTGAGTTCTCAAAAAGGGTTTCTTCACCCCGGGAAGTTAATTAAATACCATTTGGAGGCATTTAATGTTCGAGCAAAAACGGCTGATTTTCGACAAAAGAGATAACACCCCCCCATTACGTCATGCTTCAGAAATGTGGAAAATGGTCCGTTTTCAAATGTTTTATTTTTGAACGTCAGTTCACATTTGTAGGTGGATCATCAGTGTTAGAGCTAAAATTAGCATGTTTAAAGTGATTTTCATGCTTCCAGGGGCTCGGGAAGTGAAATAAATACCATTTGGAGGCATTTAATGTTCGAGCAAAAACGGCTGATTTTCGACAAAAGAGATAACACCCCCCCATTACGTCATGCTTCAGAAATGTGGAAAATGGTCCGTTTTCAAATGTTTTATTTTTGAACGTCAGTTCACATTTGTAGGTGGATCATCAGTGTTAGAGCTAAAATTAGCATGTTTAAAGTGATTTTCATGCTTCCAGGGGCTCGGGAAGTGAAATAAATACCATTTGGAGGCATTTAATGTTCGAGCAAAAACGGCTGATTTTCGACAAAAGAGATAACACCCCCCCATTACGTCATGCTTCAGAAATGTGGAAAATGGTCCGTTTTCAAATGTTTTATTTTTGAACGTCAGTTCACATTTGTAGGTGGATCATCAGTGTTAGAGCTAAAATTAGCATGTTTAAAGTGATTTTCATGCTTCCAGGGGCTCGGGAAGTTAATTAAATACCATTTGGAGGCATTTAATGTTCGAGCAAAAACGGCTGATTTTCGACAAAAGAGATAACACCCCCCCATTACGTCATGCTTCAGAAATGTGAAAAATGGTCCGTTTTCAAATGTTTTATTTTTGAACGTCAGTTCACATTTGTAGGTGGATCATCAGTGTTAGAGCTAAAATTAGCATGTTTAAATTGATTTTCATGCTTCCAGGGGCTCGGGAAGTTAATTAAATACCATTTGGAGGCATTTAATGTTCGAGCAAAAACGGCTGATTTTCGACAAAAGAGATAACACCCCCCCATTACGTCATGCTTCAGAAATGTGGAAAATGGTCCGTTTTCAAATGTTTTATTTTTGAACGTCAGTTCACATTTGTAGGTGGATCATCAGTGTTAGAGCTAAAATTAGCATGTTTAAAGTGATTTTCATGCTTCCAGGGGCTCGGGAAGTTAATTAAATACCATTTGGAGGCATTTAATGTTCGAGCAAAAACGGCTGATTTTCGACAAAAGAGATAACACCCCCCCATTACGTCATGCTTCAGAAATGTGGAAAATGGTCCGTTTTCAAATGTTTTATTTTTGAACGTCAGTTCACATTTGTAGGTGGATCATCAGTGTTAGAGCTAAAATTAGCATGTTTAAAGTGATTTTCATGCTTCCAGGGCCCAAAACACAAGATTTATGGAATGGTTAAAAGTGCATGAAAATGGCCAATTTACTCACTCTGAGTTCTCAAAAAGGGTTTCTTCACCCCGGGAAGTTAATTAAATACCATTTGGAGGCATTTATTGTTCGAGCAAAAACGGCTGATTTTCGACAAAAGAGATAACACCCCCCCATTACGTCATGCTTCAGAAATGTGGAAAATGGTCCGTTTTCAAATGTTTTATTTTTGAACGTCTGTTCACATTTGTAGGTGGATCATCAGTGTTAGAGCTAAAATTAGCATGTTTAAAGTGATTTTCATGCTTCCAGGGGCTCGGGAAGTTAATTAAATACCATTTGGAGGCATTTAATGTTCGAGCAAAAACGGCTGATTTTCGACAAAAGAGATAACACCCCCCCATTACGTCATGCTTCAGAAATGTGGAAAATGGTCCGTTTTCAAATGTTTTATTTTTGAACGTCAGTTCACATTTGTAGGTGGATCATCAGTGTTAGAGCTAAAATTAGCATGTTTAAAGTGATTTTCATGCTTCCAGGGCCCAAAACACAAGATTTATGGAATGGTTAAAAGTGCATGAAAATGGCCAATTTACTCACTCTGAGTTCTCAAAAAGGGTTTCTTCACCCCGGGAAGTTAATTAAATACCATTTGGAGGCATTTATTGTTCGAGCAAAAACGGCTGATTTTCGACAAAAGAGATAACACCCCCCCATTACGTCATGCTTCAGAAATGTGGAAAATGGTCCGTTTTCAAATGTTTTATTTTTGAACGTCTGTTCACATTTGTAGGTGGATCATCAGTGTTAGAGCTAAAATTAGCATGTTTAAAGTGATTTTCATGCTTCCAGGGGCTCGGGAAGTTAATTAAATACCATTTGGAGGCATTTAATGTTCGAGCAAAAACGGCTGATTTTCGACAAAAGAGATAACACCCCCCCATTACGTCATGCTTCAGAAATGTGGAAAATGGTCCGTTTTCAAATGTTTTATTTTTGAACGTCAGTTCACATTTGTAGGTGGATCATCAGTGTTAGAGCTAAAATTAGCATGTTTAAAGTGATTTTCATGCTTCCAGGGGCTCGGGAAGTGAAATAAATACCATTTGGAGGCATTAAATGTTCGAGCAAAAACGGCTGATTTTCGACAAAAGAGATAACACCCCCCCATTACGTCATGCTTCAGAAATGTGGAAAATGGTCCGTTTTCAAATGTTTTATTTTTGAACGTCAGTTCACATTTGTAGGTGGATTATCAGTGTTAGAGCTAAAATTAGCATGTTTAAAGTGATTTTCATGCTTCCAGGGGCCCAAAACACAAGATTAATGGAATGGTTAAAGTGCATGAAAATGGCCAATTTACTCACTCTGAGTTCTCAAAAAGGGTTTCTTCACCCCGGGAAGTTAATTAAATACCATTTGGAGGCATTTAATGTTCGAGCAAAAACGGCTGATTTTCGACAAAAGAGATAACACCCCCCCATTACGTCATGCTTCAGAAATGTGGAAAATGGTCCGTTTTCAAATGTTTTATTTTTGAACGGCAGTTCACATTTGTAGGTGGATCATCAGTGTTAGAGCTAAAATTAGCATGTTTAAAGTGATTTTCATGCTTCCAGGGGCTCGGGAAGTGAAATAAATACCATTTGGAGGCATTTAATGTTCGAGCAAAAACGGCTGATTTTCGACAAAAGAGATAACACCCCCCCATTACGTCATGCTTCAGAAATGTGGAAAATGGTCCGTTTTCAAATGTTTTATTTTTGAACGTCAGTTCACATTTGTAGGTGGATCATCAGTGTTAGAGCTAAAATTAGCATGTTTAAAGTGATTTTCATGCTTCCAGGGGCTCGGGAAGTGAAATAAATACCATTTGGAGGCATTTAATGTTCGAGCAAAAACGGCTGATTTTCGACAAAAGAGATAACACCCCCCCATTACGTCATGCTTCAGAAATGTGGAAAATGGTCCGTTTTCAAATGTTTTATTTTTGAACGTCAGTTCACATTTGTAGGTGGATCATCAGTGTTAGAGCTAAAATTAGCATGTTTAAAGTGATTTTCATGCTTCCAATGGCTCGGGAAGTTAATTAAATACCATTTGGAGGCATTTAATGTTCGAGCAAAAACGGCTGATTTTCGACAAAAGAGATAACACCCCCCCATTACGTCATGCTTCAGAAATGTGAAAAATGGTCCGTTTTCAAATGTTTTATTTTTGAACGTCAGTTCACATTTGTAGGTGGATCATCAGTGTTAGAGCTAAAATTAGCATGTTTAAAGTGATTTTCATGCTTCCAGGGGCTCGGGAAGTTAATTAAATACCATTTGGAGGCATTTAATGTTCGAGCAAAAACGGCTGATTTTCGACAAAAGAGATAACACCCCCCCATTACGTCATGCTTCAGAAATGTGGAAAATGGTCCGTTTTCAAATGTTTTATTTTTGAACGTCAGTTCACATTTGTAGGTGGATCATCAGTGTTAGAGCTAAAATTAGCATGTTTAAAGTGATTTTCATGCTTCCAGGGGCTCGGGAAGTTAATTAAATACCATTTGGAGGCATTTAATGTTCGAGCAAAAACGGCTGATTTTCGACAAAAGAGATAACACCCCCCCATTACGTCATGATTCAGAAATGTGGAAAATGGTCCGTTTTCAAATGTTTTATTTTTGAACGTCAGTTCACATTTGTAGGTGGATCATCAGTGTTAGAGCTAAAATTAGCATGTTTAAAGTGATTTTCATGCTTCCAGGGGCCCAAAACACAAGATTTATGGAATGGTTAAAAGTGCATGAAAATGGCCAATTTACTCACTCTGAGTTCTCAAAAAGGGTTTCTTCACCCCGGGAAGTTAATTAAATACCATTTGGAGGCATTTAATGTTCGAGCAAAAACGGCTGATTTTCGACAAAAGAGATAACACCCCCCCATTACGTCATGCTTCAGAAATGTGGAAAATGGTCCGTTTTCAAATGTTTTATTTTTGAACGTCAGTTCACATTTGTAGGTGGATCATCAGTGTTAGAGCTAAAATTAGCATGTTTAAAGTGATTTTCATGCTTCCAGGGGCTCGGGAAGTGAAATAAATACCATTTGGAGGCATTTAATGTTCGCGCAAAAACGGCTGATTTTCGACAAAAGAGATAACACCCCCCCATTACGTCATGCTTCAGAAATGTGGAAAATGGTCCGTTTTCAAATGTTTTATTTTTGAACGTCAGTTCACATTTGTAGGTGGATCATCAGTGTTAGAGCTAAAATTAGCATGTTTAAAGTGATTTTCATGCTTCCAGGGGCCCAAAACACAAGATTTATGGAATGGTTAAAAGTGCATGAAAATGGCCAATTTACTCACTCTGAGTTCTCAAAAAGGGTTTCTTCACCCCGGGAAGTTAATTAAATACCATTTGGAGGCATTTAATGTTCGAGCAAAAACGGCAGATTTTCGACAAAAGAGATAACACCCCCCCATTACGTCATGCTTCAGAAATGTGGAAAATGGTCCGTTTTCAAATGTTTTATTTTTGAACGTCACTTCACATTTGTAGGTGGATCATCAGTGTTAGAGCTAAAATTAGCATGTTTAAAGTGATTTTCATGCTTCCAGGGGCTCGGGAAGTTAATTAAATACCATTTGGAGGCATTTAATGTTCGAGCAAAAACGGCTGATTTTCGACAAAAGAGATAACACCCCCCCATTACGTCATGCTTCAGAAATGTGGAAAATGGTCCGTTTTCAAATGTTTTATTTTTGAACGTCAGTTCACATTTGTAGGTGGATCATCAGTGTTAGAGCTAAAATTAGCATGTTTAAAGTGATTTTCATGCTTCCAGGGGCTCGGGAAGTGAAATAAATACCATTTGGAGGCATTTAATGTTCGAGCAAAAACGGCTGATTTTTGACAAAAGAGATAACACCCCCCCATTACGTCATGCTTCAGAAATGTGGAAAATGGTCCGTTTTCAAATGTTTTATTTTTGAACGTCAGTTCACATTTGTAGGTGGATCATCAGTGTTAGAGCTAAAATTAGCATGTTTAAAGTGATTTTCATGCTTCCAGGGGCCCAAAACACAAGATTTATGGAATGGTTAAAAGTGCATGAAAATGGCCAATTAACTCACTCTGAGTTCTCAAAAAGGGTTTCTTCACCCCGGGAAGTTAATTAAATACCATTTGGAGGCATTTAATGTTCGAGCAAAAACGGCTGATTTTCGACAAAAGAGATAACACCCCCCCATTACGTCATGCTTCAGAAATGTGGAAAATGGTCCGTTTTCAAATGTTTTATTTTTGAACGTCAGTTCACATTTGTAGGTGGATCATCAGTGTTAGAGCTAAAATTAGCATGTTTAAAGTGATTTTCATGCTTCCAGGGGCTCGGGAAGTGAAATAAATACCATTTGGAGGCATTAAATGTTCGAGCAAAAACGGCTGATTTTCGACAAAAGAGATAACACCCCCCCATTACGTCATGCTTCAGAAATGTGGAAAATGGTCCGTTTTCAAATGTTTTATTTTTGAACGTCAGTTCACATTTGTAGGTGGATTATCAGTGTTAGAGCTAAAATTAGCATGTTTAAAGTGATTTTCATGCTTCCAGGGGCCCAAAACACAAGATTAATGGAATGGTTAAAGTGCATGAAAATGGCCAATTTACTCACTCTGAGTTCTCAAAAAGGGTTTCTTCACCCCGGGAAGTTAATTAAATACCATTTGGAGGCATTTAATGTTCGAGCAAAAACGGCTGATTTTCGACAAAAGAGATAACACCCCCCCATTACGTCATGCTTCAGAAATGTGGAAAATGGTCCGTTTTCAAATGTTTTATTTTTGAACGTCAGTTCACATTTGTAGGTGGATCATCAGTGTTAGAGCTAAAATTAGCATGTTTAAAGTGATTTTCATGCTTCCAGGGGCTCGGGAAGTGAAATAAATACCATTTGGAGGCATTTAATGTTCGAGCAAAAACGGCTGATTTTCGACAAAAGAGATAACACCCCCCCATTACGTCATGCTTCAGAAATGTGGAAAATGGTCCGTTTTCAAATGTTTTATTTTTGAACGTCAGTTCACATTTGTAGGTGGATCATCAGTGTTAGAGCTAAAATTAGCATGTTTAAAGTGATTTTCATGCTTCCAGGGGCTCGGGAAGTGAAATAAATACCATTTGGAGGCATTTAATGTTCGAGCAAAAACGGCTGATTTTCGACAAAAGAGATAACACCCCCCCATTACGTCATGCTTCAGAAATGTGGAAAATGGTCCGTTTTCAAATGTTTTATTTTTGAACGTCAGTTCACATTTGTAGGTGGATCATCAGTGTTAGAGCTAAAATTAGCATGTTTAAAGTGATTTTCATGCTTCCAGGGGCTCGGGAAGTTAATTAAATACCATTTGGAGGCATTTAATGTTCGAGCAAAAACGGCTGATTTTCGACAAAAGAGATAACACCCCCCCATTACGTCATGCTTCAGAAATGTGAAAAATGGTCCGTTTTCAAATGTTTTATTTTTGAACGTCAGTTCACATTTGTAGGTGGATCATCAGTGTTAGAGCTAAAATTAGCATGTTTAAATTGATTTTCATGCTTCCAGGGGCTCGGGAAGTTAATTAAATACCATTTGGAGGCATTTAATGTTCGAGCAAAAACGGCTGATTTTCGACAAAAGAGATAACACCCCCCCATTACGTCATGCTTCAGAAATGTGGAAAATGGTCCGTTTTCAAATGTTTTATTTTTGAACGTCAGTTCACATTTGTAGGTGGATCATCAGTGTTAGAGCTAAAATTAGCATGTTTAAAGTGATTTTCATGCTTCCAGGGGCTCGGGAAGTTAATTAAATACCATTTGGAGGCATTTAATGTTCGAGCAAAAACGGCTGATTTTCGACAAAAGAGATAACACCCCCCCATTACGTCATGCTTCAGAAATGTGGAAAATGGTCCGTTTTCAAATGTTTTATTTTTGAACGTCAGTTCACATTTGTAGGTGGATCATCAGTGTTAGAGCTAAAATTAGCATGTTTAAAGTGATTTTCATGCTTCCAGGGCCCAAAACACAAGATTTATGGAATGGTTAAAAGTGCATGAAAATGGCCAATTTACTCACTCTGAGTTCTCAAAAAGGGTTTCTTCACCCCGGGAAGTTAATTAAATACCATTTGGAGGCATTTATTGTTCGAGCAAAAACGGCTGATTTTCGACAAAAGAGATAACACCCCCCCATTACGTCATGCTTCAGAAATGTGGAAAATGGTCCGTTTTCAAATGTTTTATTTTTGAACGTCTGTTCACATTTGTAGGTGGATCATCAGTGTTAGAGCTAAAATTAGCATGTTTAAAGTGATTTTCATGCTTCCAGGGGCTCGGGAAGTTAATTAAATACCATTTGGAGGCATTTAATGTTCGAGCAAAAACGGCTGATTTTCGACAAAAGAGATAACACCCCCCCATTACGTCATGCTTCAGAAATGTGGAAAATGGTCCGTTTTCAAATGTTTTATTTTTGAACGTCAGTTCACATTTGTAGGTGGATCATCAGTGTTAGAGCTAAAATTAGCATGTTTAAAGTGATTTTCATGCTTCCAGGGCCCAAAACACAAGATTTATGGAATGGTTAAAAGTGCATGAAAATGGCCAATTTACTCACTCTGAGTTCTCAAAAAGGGTTTCTTCACCCCGGGAAGTTAATTAAATACCATTTGGAGGCATTTATTGTTCGAGCAAAAACGGCTGATTTTCGACAAAAGAGATAACACCCCCCCATTACGTCATGCTTCAGAAATGTGGAAAATGGTCCGTTTTCAAATGTTTTATTTTTGAACGTCTGTTCACATTTGTAGGTGGATCATCAGTGTTAGAGCTAAAATTAGCATGTTTAAAGTGATTTTCATGCTTCCAGGGGCTCGGGAAGTTAATTAAATACCATTTGGAGGCATTTAATGTTCGAGCAAAAACGGCTGATTTTCGACAAAAGAGATAACACCCCCCCATTACGTCATGCTTCAGAAATGTGGAAAATGGTCCGTTTTCAAATGTTTTATTTTTGAACGTCAGTTCACATTTGTAGGTGGATCATCAGTGTTAGAGTTAAAATTAGCATGTTTAAAGTGATTTTCATGCTTCCAGGGGCTCGGGAAGTTAATTAAATACCATTTGGAGGCATTTAATGTTCGAGCAAAAACGGCTGCTTTTCGACAAAAGAGATAACACCCCCCATTACGTCATGCTTCAGAAATGTGGAAAATGGTCCGTTTTCAAATGTTTTATTTTTGAACGTCAGTTCACATTTGTAGGTGGATCATCAGTGTTAGAGCTAAAATTAGCATGTTTAAAGTGATTTTCATGCTTCCAGGGGCCCAAAACACAAGATTTATGGAATGGTTAAAAGTGCATGAAAATGGCCAATTTACTCACTCTGAGTTCTCAAAAAGGGTTTCTTCACCCCGGGAAGTTAATTAAATACCATTTGGAGGCATTTAATGTTCGAGCAAAAACGGCAGATTTTCGACAAAAGAGATAACACCCCCCCATTACGTCATGCTTCAGAAATGTGGAAAATGGTCCGTTTTCAAATGTTTTATTTTTGAACGTCACTTCACATTTGTAGGTGGATCATCAGTGTTAGAGCTAAAATTAGCATGTTTAAAGTGATTTTCATGCTTCCAGGGGCTCGGGAAGTTAATTAAATACCATTTGGAGGCATTTAATGTTCGAGCAAAAACGGCTGATTTTCGACAAAAGAGATAACACCCCCCCATTACGTCATGCTTCAGAAATGTGGAAAATGGTCCGTTTTCAAATGTTTTATTTTTGAACGTCAGTTCACATTTGTAGGTGGATCATCAGTGTTAGAGCTAAAATTAGCATGTTTAAAGTGATTTTCATGCTTCCAGGGGCCCAAAACACAAGATTTATGGAATGGTTAAAAGTGCATGAAAATGGCCAATTAACTCACTCTGAGTTCTCAAAAAGGGTTTCTTCACCCCGGGAAGTTAATTAAATACCATTTGGAGGCATTTAATGTTCGAGCAAAAACGGCTGATTTTCGACAAAAGAGATAACACCCCCCCATTACGTCATGCTTCAGAAATGTGGAAAATGGTCCGTTTTCAAATGTTTTATTTTTGAACGTCAGTTCACATTTGTAGGTGGATCATCAGTGTTAGAGCTAAAATTAGCATGTTTAAAGTGATTTTCATGCTTCCAGGGGCTCGGGAAGTGAAATAAATACCATTTGGAGGCATTAAATGTTCGAGCAAAAACGGCTGATTTTCGACAAAAGAGATAACACCCCCCCATTACGTCATGCTTCAGAAATGTGGAAAATGGTCCGTTTTCAAATGTTTTATTTTTGAACGTCAGTTCACATTTGTAGGTGGATTATCAGTGTTAGAGCTAAAATTAGCATGTTTAAAGTGATTTTCATGCTTCCAGGGGCCCAAAACACAAGATTAATGGAATGGTTAAAGTGCATGAAAATGGCCAATTTACTCACTCTGAGTTCTCAAAAAGGGTTTCTTCACCCCGGGAAGTTAATTAAATACCATTTGGAGGCATTTAATGTTCGAGCAAAAACGGCTGATTTTCGACAAAAGAGATAACACCCCCCCATTACGTCATGCTTCAGAAATGTGGAAAATGGTCCGTTTTCAAATGTTTTATTTTTGAACGTCAGTTCACATTTGTAGGTGGATCATCAGTGTTAGAGCTAAAATTAGCATGTTTAAAGTGATTTTCATGCTTCCAGGGGCTCGGGAAGTGAAATAAATACCATTTGGAGGCATTTAATGTTCGAGCAAAAACGGCTGATTTTCGACAAAAGAGATAACACCCCCCCATTACGTCATGCTTCAGAAATGTGGAAAATGGTCCGTTTTCAAATGTTTTATTTTTGAACGTCAGTTCACATTTGTAGGTGGATCATCAGTGTTAGAGCTAAAATTAGCATGTTTAAAGTGATTTTCATGCTTCCAGGGGCTCGGGAAGTGAAATAAATACCATTTGGAGGCATTTAATGTTCGAGCAAAAACGGCTGATTTTCGACAAAAGAGATAACACCCCCCCATTACGTCATGCTTCAGAAATGTGGAAAATGGTCCGTTTTCAAATGTTTTATTTTTGAACGTCAGTTCACATTTGTAGGTGGATCATCAGTGTTAGAGCTAAAATTAGCATGTTTAAAGTGATTTTCATGCTTCCAGGGGCTCGGGAAGTTAATTAAATACCATTTGGAGGCATTTAATGTTCGAGCAAAAACGGCTGATTTTCGACAAAAGAGATAACACCCCCCCATTACGTCATGCTTCAGAAATGTGAAAAATGGTCCGTTTTCAAATGTTTTATTTTTGAACGTCAGTTCACATTTGTAGGTGGATCATCAGTGTTAGAGCTAAAATTAGCATGTTTAAAGTGATTTTCATGCTTCCAGGGGCTCGGGAAGTTAATTAAATACCATTTGGAGGCATTTAATGTTCGAGCAAAAACGGCTGATTTTCGACAAAAGAGATAACACCCCCCCATTACGTCATGCTTCAGAAATGTGGAAAATGGTCCGTTTTCAAATGTTTTATTTTTGAACGTCAGTTCACATTTGTAGGTGGATCATCAGTGTTAGAGCTAAAATTAGCATGTTTAAAGTGATTTTCATGCTTCCAGGGGCTCGGGAAGTTAATTAAATACCATTTGGAGGCATTTAATGTTCGAGCAAAAACGGCTGATTTTCGACAAAAGAGATAACACCCCCCCATTACGTCATGCTTCAGAAATGTGGAAAATGGTCCGTTTTCAAATGTTTTATTTTTGAACGTCAGTTCACATTTGTAGGTGGATCATCAGTGTTAGAGCTAAAATTAGCATGTTTAAAGTGATTTTCATGCTTCCAGGGCCCAAAACACAAGATTTATGGAATGGTTAAAAGTGCATGAAAATGGCCAATTTACTCACTCTGAGTTCTCAAAAAGGGTTTCTTCACCCCGGGAAGTTAATTAAATACCATTTGGAGGCATTTATTGTTCGAGCAAAAACGGCTGATTTTCGACAAAAGAGATAACACCCCCCCATTACGTCATGCTTCAGAAATGTGGAAAATGGTCCGTTTTCAAATGTTTTATTTTTGAACGTCTGTTCACATTTGTAGGTGGATCATCAGTGTTAGAGCTAAAATTAGCATGTTTAAAGTGATTTTCATGCTTCCAGGGGCTCGGGAAGTTAATTAAATACCATTTGGAGGCATTTAATGTTCGAGCAAAAACGGCTGATTTTCGACAAAAGAGATAACACCCCCCCATTACGTCATGCTTCAGAAATGTGGAAAATGGTCCGTTTTCAAATGTTTTATTTTTGAACGTCAGTTCACATTTGTAGGTGGATCATCAGTGTTAGAGCTAAAATTAGCATGTTTAAAGTGATTTTCATGCTTCCAGGGCCCAAAACACAAGATTTATGGAATGGTTAAAAGTGCATGAAAATGGCCAATTTACTCACTCTGAGTTCTCAAAAAGGGTTTCTTCACCCCGGGAAGTTAATTAAATACCATTTGGAGGCATTTATTGTTCGAGCAAAAACGGCTGATTTTCGACAAAAGAGATAACACCCCCCCATTACGTCATGCTTCAGAAATGTGGAAAATGGTCCGTTTTCAAATGTTTTATTTTTGAACGTCTGTTCACATTTGTAGGTGGATCATCAGTGTTTGAGCTAAAATTAGCATGTTTAAAGTGATTTTCATGCTTCCAGGGGCTCGGGAAGTTAATTAAATACCATTTGGAGGCATTTAATGTTCGAGCAAAAACGGCTGATTTTCGACAAAAGAGATAACACCCCCCCATTACGTCATGCTTCAGAAATGTGGAAAATGGTCCGTTTTCAAATGTTTTATTTTTGAACGTCAGTTCACATTTGTAGGTGGATCATCAGTGTTAGAGTTAAAATTAGCATGTTTAAAGTGATTTTCATGCTTCCAGGGGCTCGGGAAGTTAATTAAATACCATTTGGAGGCATTTAATGTTCGAGCAAAAACGGCTGCTTTTCGACAAAAGAGATAACACCCCCCCATTACGTCATGCTTCAGAAATGTGGAAAATGGTCCGTTTTCAAATGTTTTATTTTTGAACGTCAGTTCACATTTGTAGGTGGATCATCAGTGTTAGAGCTAAAATTAGCATGTTTAAAGTGATTTTCATGCTTCCAGGGGCCCAAAACACAAGATTTATGGAATGGTTAAAAGTGCATGAAAATGGCCAATTTACTCACTCTGAGTTCTCAAAAAGGGTTTCTTCACCCCGGGAAGTTAATTAAATACCATTTGGAGGCATTTAATGTTCGAGCAAAAACGGCTGATTTTCGACAAAAGAGATAACACCCCCCCATTACGTCATGCTTCAGAAATGTGGAAAATGGTCCGTTTTCAAATGTTTTATTTTTGAACGTCAGTTCACATTTGTAGGTGGATCATCAGTGTTAGAGCTAAAATTAGCATGTTTAAAGTGATTTTCATGCTTCCAGGGGCTCGGGAAGTTAATTAAATACCATTTGGAGGCATTTAATGTTCGAGCAAAAACGGCTGATTTTCGACAAAAGAGATAACACCCCCCCATTACGTCATGCTTCAGAAATGTGGAAAATGGTCCGTTTTCAAATGTTTTATTTTTGAACGTCAGTTCACATTTGTAGGTGGATCATCAGTGTTAGAGCTAAAATTAGCATGTTTAAAGTGATTTTCATGCTTCCAGGGGCCCAAAACACAAGATTTATGGAATGGTTAAAAGTGCATGAAAATGGCCAATTTACTCACTCTGAGTTCTCAAAAAGGGTTTCTTCACCCCGGGAAGTTAATTAAATACCATTTGGAGGCATTTAATGTTCGAGCAAAAACGGCTGATTTTCGACAAAAGAGATAACACCCCCCCATTACGTCATGCTTCAGAAATGTGGAAAATGGTCCGTTTTCAAATGTTTTATTTTTGAACGTCAGTTCACATTTGTAGGTGGATCATCAGTGTTAGAGCTAAAATTAGCATGTTTAAAGTGATTTTCATGCTTCCAGGGCCCAAAACACAAGATTTATGGAATGGTTAAAAGTGCATGAAAATGGCAAATTTACTCACTCTGAGTTCTCAAAAAGGGTTTCTTCACCCCGGGAAGTTAATTAAATACCATTTGGAGGCATTTATTGTTCGAGCAAAAACGGCTGATTTTCGACAAAAGAGATAACACCCCCCCATTACGTCATGCTTCAGAAATGTGGAAAATGGTCCGTTTTCAAATGTTTTATTTTTGAACGTCTGTTCACATTTGTAGGTGGATCATCAGTGTTAGAGCTAAACTTAGCATGTTTAAAGTGATTTTCATGCTTCCAGGGGCTCGGGAAGTTAATTAAATACCATTTGGAGGCATTTAATGTTCGAGCAAAAACGGCTGATTTTCGACAAAAGAGATAACACCCCCCCATTACGTCATGCTTCAGAAATGTGGAAAATGGTCCGTTTTCAAATGTTTTATTTTTGAACGTCAGTTCACATTTGTAGGTGGATCATCAGTGTTAGAGTTAAAATTAGCATGTTTAAAGTGATTTTCATGCTTCCAGGGGCTCGGGAAGTTAATTAAATACCATTTGGAGGCATTTAATGTTCGAGCAAAAACGGCTGATTTTCGACAAAAGAGATAACACCCCCCCATTACGTCATGCTTCAGAAATGTGGAAAATGGTCCGTTTTCAATGTTTTATTTTTGAACGTCAGTTCACATTTGTAGGTGGATCATCAGTGTCAGAGCTAAAATTAGCATGTTTAAAGTGATTTTCATGCTTCCAGGGGCCCAAAACACAAGATTTATGGAATGGTTAAAAGTGCATGAAAATGGCCAATTTACTCACTCTGAGTTCTCAAAAAGGGTTTCTTCACCCCGGGAAGTTAATTAAATACCATTTGGAGGCATTTAATGTTCGAGCAAAAATGGCTGATTTTCGACAAAAGAGATAACACCCCCCCATTACGTCATGCTTCAGAAATGTGGAAAATAGTCCGTTTTCAAATGTTTTATTTTTGAACGTCAGTTCACATTTGTAGGTGGATCATCAGTGTTAGAGCTAAAATTAGCATGTTTAAAGTGATTTTCATGCTTCCAGGGGCTCGGGAAGTTAATTAAATACCATTTGGAGGCATTTAATGTTCGAGCAAAAACGGCTGATTTTCGACAAAAGAGATAACACCCCCCCATTACGTCATGCTTCAGAAATGTGGAAAATGGTCCGTTTTCAAATGTTTTATTTTTGAACGTCAGTTCACATTTGTAGGTGGATCATCAGTGTTAGAGCTAAAATTAGCATGTTTAAAGTGATTTTCATGCTTCCAGGGGCTCGGGAAGTTAATTAAATACCATTTGGAGGCATTTAATGTTCGAGCAAAAACGGCTGATTTTCGACAAAAGAGATAACACCCCCCCATTACGTCATGCTTCAGAAATGTGGAAAATGGTCCGTTTTCAAATGTTTTATTTTTGAACGTCAGTTCACATTTGTAGGTGGATCATCAGTGTTAGAGCTAAAATTAGCATGTTTAAAGTGATTTTCATGCTTCCAGGGGCTCGGGAAGTTAATTAAATACCATTTGGAGGCATTTAATGTTCGAGCAAAAACGGCTGATTTTCGACAAAAGAGATAACACCCCCCCATTACGTCATGCTTCAGAAATGTGGAAAATGGTCCGTTTTCAAATGTTTTATTTTTGAACGTCAGTTCACATTTGTAGGTGGATCATCAGTGTTAGAGCTAAAATTAGCATGTTTAAAGTGATTTTCATGCTTCCAGGGGCTCGGGAAGTTAAAATAAATACCATTTGGAGGCATTTAATGTTCGAGCAAAAACGGCTGATTTTCGACAAAAGAGATAACACCCCCCCATTACGTCATGCTTCAGAAATGTGGAAAATGGTCCGTTTTCAAATGTTTTATTTTTGAACGTCAGTTCACATTTGTAGGTGGATCATCAGTGTTAGAGCTAAAATTAGCATGTTTAAAGTGATTTTCATGCTTCCAGGGGCTCGGGAAGTTAATTAAATACCATTTGGAGGCATTTAATGTTCGAGCAAAAACGGCTGATTTTCGACAAAAGAGATAACACCCCCCCATTACGTCATGCTTCAGAAATGTGGAAAATGGTCCGTTTTCAAATGTTTTATTTTTGAACGTCAGTTCACATTTGTAGGTGGATCATCAGTGTTAGAGCTAAAATTAGCATGTTTAAAGTGATTTTCATGCTTCCAGGGGCCCAAAACACAAGATTTATGGAATGGTTAAAAGTGCATGAAAATGGCCAATTTACTCACTCTGAGTTCTCAAAAAGGGTTTCTTCACCCCGGGAAGTTAATTAAATACCATTTGGAGGCATTTAATGTTCGAGCAAAAACGGCTGATTTTCGACAAAAGAGATAACACCCCCCCATTACGTCATGCTTCAGAAATGTGGAAAATGGTCCGTTTTCAAATGTTTTATTTTTGAATGTCAGTTCACATTTGTAGGTGGATCATCAGTGTTAGAGCTAAAATTAGCATGTTTAAAGTGATTTTCATGCTTCCAGGGGCCCAAAACACAAGATTTATGGAATGGTTAAAAGTGCATGAAAATGGCCAATTTACTCACTCTGAGTTCTCAAAAAGGGTTTCTTCACCCCGGGAAGTTAATTAAATACCATTTGGAGGCATTTAATGTTCGAGCAAAAACGGCTGATTTTCGACAAAAGAGATAACACCCCCCCATTACGTCATGCTTCAGAAATGTGGAAAATGGGCCGTTTTCAAATGTTTTATTTTTGAACGTCAGTTCACATTTGTAGGTGGATCATCAGTGTTAGAGCTAAAATTAGCATGTTTAAAGTGATTTTCATGCTTCCAGGGGCTCGGGAAGTTAATTAAATACCATTTGGAGGCATTTAATGTTCGAGCAAAAACGGCTGATTTTCGACAAAAGAGATAACACCCCCCCATTACGTCATGCTTCAGAAATGTGGAAAATGGTCCGTTTTCAAATGTTTTATTTTTGAACGTCAGTTCACATTTGTAGGTGGATCATCAGTGTTAGAGCTAAAATTAGCATGTTTAAAGTGATTTTCATGCTTCCAGGGGCCCAAAACACAAGATTTATGGAATGGTTAAAAGTGCATGAAAATGGCCAATTTACTCACTCTGAGTTCTCAAAAAGGGTTTCTTCACCCCGGGAAGTTAATTAAATACCATTTGGAGGCATTTAATGTTCGAGCAAAAACGGCTGATTTTCGACAAAAGAGATAACACCCCCCCATTACGTCATGCTTCAGAAATGTGGAAAATGGTCCGTTTTCAAATGTTTTATTTTTGAACGTCAGTTCACATTTGTAGGTGGATCATCAGTGTTAGAGCTAAAATTAGCATGTTTAAAGTGATTTTCATGCTTCCAGGGCCCAAAACACAAGATTTATGGAATGGTTAAAAGTGCATGAAAATGGCCAATTTACTCACTCTGAGTTCTCAAAAAGGGTTTCTTCACCCCGGGAAGTTAATTAAATACCATTTGGAGGCATTTATTGTTCGAGCAAAAACGGCTGATTTTCGACAAAAGAGATAACACCCCCCCATTACGTCATGCTTCAGAAATGTGTGGAAAATGGTCCGTTTTCAAATGTTTTATTTTTGAACGTCTGTTCACATTTGTAGGTGGATCATCAGTGTTAGAGCTAAAATTAGCATGTTTAAAGTGATTTTCATGCTTCCAGGGGCTCGGGAAGTTAATTAAATACCATTTGGAGGCATTTAATGTTCGAGCAAAAACGGCTGATTTTCGACAAAAGAGATAACACCCCCCCATTACGTCATGCTTCAGAAATGTGGAAAATGGTCCGTTTTCAAATGTTTTATTTTTTGAACGTCAGTTCACATTTGTAGGTGGATCATCAGTGTTAGAGCTAAAAATTAGCATGTTTAAAGTGATTTTCATGCTTCCAGGGGCCCAAAACACAAGATTTATGGAATGGTTAAAAGTGCATGAAAATGGCCAATTTACTCACTCTGAGTTTTCAAAAAGGGTTTCTTCACCCCGGGAAGTTAATTAAATACCATTTGGAGGCATTTAATGTTCGAGCAAAAACGGCTGATTTTCGACAAAAGAGATAACACCCCCCCATTACGTCATGCTTCAGAAATGTGGAAAATGGTCCGTTTTCAAATGTTTTATTTTTGAACGTCAGTTCACATTTGTAGGTGGATCATCAGTGTTAGAGCTAAAATTAGCATGTTTAAAGTGATTTTCATGCTTCCAGGGGCTCGGGAAGTTAATTAAATACCATTTGGAGGCATTTAATGTTCGAGCAAAAACGGCTGATTTTCGACAAAAGAGATAACACCCCCCATTACGTCATGCTTCAGAAATGTGGAAAATGGTCCGTTTTCAAATGTTTTATTTTTGAACGTCAGTTCACATTTGTAGGTGGATCATCAGTGTTAGAGCTAAAATTAGCATGTTTAAAGTGATTTTCATGCTTCCAGGGGCTCGGGAAGTTAATTAAATACCATTTGGAGGCATTTAATGTTCGAGCAAAAACGGCTGATTTTCGACAAAAGAGATAACACCCCCCATTACGTCATGCTTCAGAAATGTGGAAAATGGTCCGTTTTCAAATGTTTTATTTTTGAACGTCAGTTCACATTTGTAGGTGGATCATCAGTGTTAGAGCTAAAATTAGCATGTTTAAAGTGATTTTCATGCTTCCAGGGGCTCGGGAAGTTAATTAAATACCATTTGGAGGCATTTAATGTTCGAGCAAAAACGGCTGATTTTCGACAAAAGAGATAACACCCCCCCATTACGTCATGCTTCAGAAATGTGGAAAATGGTCCGTTTTCAAATGTTTTATTTTTGAACGTCAGTTCACATTTGTAGGTGGATCATCAGTGTTAGAGCTAAAATTTGCATGTTTAAAGTGATTTTCATGCTTCCAGGGGCTCGGGAAGTGAAATAAATACCATTTGGAGGCATTTAATGTTCGAGCAAAAACGGCTGATTTTTGACAAAAGAGATAACACCCCCCCATTACGTCATGCTTCAGAAATGTGGAAAATGGTCCGTTTTCAAATGTTTTATTTTTGAACGTCAGTTCACATTTGTAGGTGGATCATCAGTGTTAGAGCTAAAATTAGCATGTTTAAAGTGATTTTCATGCTTCCAGGGGCCCAAAACACAAGATTTATGGAATGGTTAAAAGTGCATGAAAATGGCCAATTAACTCACTCTGAGTTCTCAAAAAGGGTTTCTTCACCCCGGGAAGTTAATTAAATACCATTTGGAGGCATTTAATGTTCGAGCAAAAACGGCTGATTTTCGACAAAAGAGATAACACCCCCCCATTACGTCATGCTTCAGAAATGTGGAAAATGGTCCGTTTTCAAATGTTTTATTTTTGAACGTCAGTTCACATTTGTAGGTGGATCATCAGTGTTAGAGCTAAAATTAGCATGTTTAAAGTGATTTTCATGCTTCCAGGGGCTCGGGAAGTGAAATAAATACCATTTGGAGGCATTAAATGTTCGAGCAAAAACGGCTGATTTTCGACAAAAGAGATAACACCCCCCCATTACGTCATGCTTCAGAAATGTGGAAAATGGTCCGTTTTCAAATGTTTTATTTTTGAACGTCAGTTCACATTTGTAGGTGGATCATCAGTGTTAGAGCTAAAATTAGCATGTTTAAAGTGATTTTCATGCTTCCAGGGGCTCGGGAAGTTAATTAAATACCATTTGGAGGCATTTAATGTTCGAGCAAAAACGGCTGATTTTCGACAAAAGAGATAACACCCCCCATTACGTCATGCTTCAGAAATGTGGAAATGGTCCGTTTTCAAATGTTTTATTTTTGAACGTCAGTTCACATTTGTAGGTGGATCATCAGTGTTAGAGCTAAAATTAGCATGTTTAAAGTGATTTTCATGCTTCCAGGGGCTCGGGAAGTTAATTAAATACCATTTGGAGGCATTTAATGTTCGAGCAAAAACGGCTGATTTTCGACAAAAGAGATAACACCCCCCCATTACGTCATGCTTCAGAAATGTGGAAAATGGTCCGTTTTCAAATGTTTTATTTTTGAACGTCAGTTCACATTTGTAGGTGGATCATCAGTGTTAGAGCTAAATTAGCATGTTTAAAGTGATTTTCATGCTTCCAGGGGCCCAAAACACAAGATTTATGGAATGGTTAAAAGTGCATGAAAATGGCCAATTTACTCACTCTGAGTTCTCAAAAAGGGTTTCTTCACCCCGGGAAGTTAATTAAATACCATTTGGAGGCATTTAATGTTCGAGCAAAAACGGCTGATTTTCGACAAAAGAGATAACACCCCCCCATTACGTCATGCTTCAGAAATGTGGAAAATGGTCCGTTTTCAAATGTTTTATTTTTGAATGTCAGTTCACATTTGTAGGTGGATCATCAGTGTTAGAGCTAAAATTAGCATGTTTAAAGTGATTTTCATGCTTCCAGGGGCCCAAAACACAAGATTTATGGAATGGTTAAAAGTGCATGAAAATGGCCAATTTACTCACTCTGAGTTCTCAAAAAGGGTTTCTTCACCCCGGGAAGTTAATTAAATACCATTTGGAGGCATTTAATGTTCGAGCAAAAACGGCTGATTTTCGACAAAAGAGATAACACCCCCCCATTACGTCATGCTTCAGAAATGTGGAAAATGGGCCGTTTTCAAATGTTTTATTTTTGAACGTCAGTTCACATTTGTAGGTGGATCATCAGTGTTAGAGCTAAATATTAGCATGTTTAAAGTGATTTTCATGCTTCCAGGGGCTCGGGAAGTTAATTAAATACCATTTGGAGGCATTTAATGTTCGAGCAAAAACGGCTGATTTTCGACAAAAGAGATAACACCCCCCCATTACGTCATGCTTCAGAAATGTGGAAAATGGTCCGTTTCAAATGTTTTATTTTTGAACGTCAGTTCACATTTGTAGGTGGATCATCAGTGTTAGAGCTAAAATTAGCATGTTTAAAGTGATTTTCATGCTTCCAGGGGCCCAAAACACAAGATTTATGGAATGGTTAAAAGTGCATGAAAATGGCCCAATTTACTCACTCTGAGTTCTCAAAAAGGGTTTCTTCACCCCGGGAAGTTAATTAAATACCATTTGGAGGCATTTAATGTTCGAGCAAAAACGGCTGATTTTCGACACAAGAGATAACACCCCCCCATTACGTCATGCTTCAGAAATGTGGAAAATGGTCCGTTTTCAAATGTTTTATTTTTGAACGTCAGTTCACATTTGTAGGTGGATCATCAGTGTTAGAGCTAAAATTAGCATGTTTAAAGTGATTTTCATGCTTCCAGGGCCCAAAACACAAGATTTATGGAATGGTTAAAAGTGCATGAAAATGGCCAATTTACTCACTCTGAGTTCTCAAAAAGGGTTTCTTCACCCCGGGAAGTTAATTAAATACCATTTGGAGGCATTTATTGTTCGAGCAAAAACGGCTGATTTTCGACAAAAGAGATAACACCCCCCCATTACGTCATGCTTCAGAAATGTGGAAAATGGTCCGTTTTCAAATGTTTTATTTTTGAACGTCTGTTCACATTTGTAGGTGGATCATCAGTGTTAGAGCTAAAATTAGCATGTTTAAAGTGATTTTCAATGCTTCCAGGGGCTCGGGAAGTTAATTAAATACCATTTGGAGGCATTTAATGTTCGAGCAAAAACGGCTGATTTTCGACAAAAGAGATAACACCCCCCCATTACGTCATGCTTCAGAAATGTGGAAAATGGTCCGTTTTCAAATGTTTTATTTTTGAACGTCAGTTCACATTTGTAGGTGGATCATCAGTGTTAGAGCTAAAATTAGCATGTTTAAAGTGATTTTCATGCTTCCAGGGGCCCAAAACACAAGATTTATGGAATGGTTAAAAGTGCATGAAAATGGCCAATTTACTCACTCTGAGTTCTCAAAAAGGGTTTCTTCACCCCGGGAAGTTAATTAAATACCATTTGGAGGCATTTAATGTTCGAGCAAAAACGGCTGATTTTCGACAAAAGAGATAACACCCCCCCATTACGTCATGCTTCAGAAATGTGGAAAATGGTCCGTTTTCAAATGTTTTATTTTGAACGTCAGTTCACATTTGTAGGTGGATCATCAGTGTTAGAGCTAAAATTAGCATGTTTAAAGTGATTTTCATGCTTCCAGGGGCTCGGGAAGTTAATTAAATACCATTTGGAGGCATTTAATGTTCGAGCAAAAACGGCTGATTTTCGACAAAAGAGATTACACCCCCCCATTACGTCATGCTTCAGAAATGTGGAAAATGGTCCGTTTTCAAATGTTTTATTTTTGAACGTCAGTTCACATTTGTAGGTGGATCATCAGTGTTAGAGCTAAAATTAGCATGTTTAAAGTGATTTTCATGCTTCCAGGGGCTCGGGAAGTTAATTAAATACCATTTGGAGGCATTTAATGTTCGAGCAAAAACGGCTGATTTTCGACAAAAGAGATAACACCCCCCCATTACGTCATGCTTCAGAAATGTGGAAAATGGTCCGTTTTCAAATGTTTTATTTTTGAACGTCAGTTCACATTTGTAGGTGGATCATCAGTGTTAGAGCTAAAATTAGCATGTTTAAAGTGATTTTCATGCTTCCAGGGGCTCGGGAAGTTAATTAAATACCATTTGGAGGCATTTAATGTTCGAGCAAAAACGGCTGATTTTCGACAAAAGAGATAACACCCCCCCATTACGTCATGCTTCAGAAATGTGGAAAATGGTCCGTTTTCAAATGTTTTATTTTTGAACGTCAGTTCACATTTGTAGGTGGATCATCAGTGTTAGAGCTAAAATTAGCATGTTTAAAGTGATTTTCATGCTTCCAGGGGCTCGGGAAGTGAAATAAATACCATTTGGAGGCATTTAATGTTCGAGCAAAAACGGCTGATTTTTGACAAAAGAGATAACACCCCCCCATTACGTCATGCTTCAGAAATGTGGAAAATGGTCCGTTTTCAAATGTTTTATTTTTGAACGTCAGTTCACATTTGTAGGTGGATCATCAGTGTTAGAGCTAAAATTAGCATGTTTAAAGTGATTTTCATGCTTCCAGGGGCCCAAAACACAAGATTTATGGAATGGTTAAAAGTGCATGAAAATGGCCAATTAACTCACTCTGAGTTCTCAAAAAGGGTTTCTTCACCCCGGGAAGTTAATTAAATACCATTTGGAGGCATTTAATGTTCGAGCAAAAACGGCTGATTTTCGACAAAAGAGATAACACCCCCCCATTACGTCATGCTTCAGAAATGTGGAAAATGGTCCGTTTTCAAATGTTTTATTTTTGAACGTCAGTTCACATTTGTAGGTGGATCATCAGTGTTAGAGCTAAAATTAGCATGTTTAAAGTGATTTTCATGCTTCCAGGGGCTCGGGAAGTGAAATAAATACCATTTGGAGGCATTAAATGTTCGAGCAAAAACGGCTGATTTTCGACAAAAGAGATAACACCCCCCCATTACGTCATGCTTCAGAAATGTGGAAAATGGTCCGTTTTCAAATGTTTTATTTTTGAACGTCAGTTCACATTTGTAGGTGGATCATCAGTGTTAGAGCTAAAATTAGCATGTTTAAAGTGATTTTCATGCTTCCAGGGGCTCGGGAAGTTAATTAAATACCATTTGGAGGCATTTAATGTTCGAGCAAAAACGGCTGATTTTCGACAAAAGAGATAACACCCCCCCATTACGTCATGCTTCAGAAATGTGAAAAATGGTCCGTTTTCAAATGTTTTATTTTTGAACGTCAGTTCACATTTGTAGGTGGATCATCAGTGTTAGAGCTAAAATTAGCATGTTTAAAGTGATTTTCATGCTTCCAGGGGCTCGGGAAGTTAATTAAATACCATTTGGAGGCATTTAATGTTCGAGCAAAAACGGCTGATTTTCGACAAAAGAGATAACACCCCCCCATTACGTCATGCTTCAGAAATGTGGAAAATGGTCCGTTTTCAAATGTTTTATTTTTGAACGTCAGTTCACATTTGTAGGTGGATCATCAGTGTTAGAGCTAAAATTAGCATGTTTAAAGTGATTTTCATGCTTCCAGGGGCTCGGGAAGTTAATTAAATACCATTTGGAGGCATTTAATGTTCGAGCAAAAACGGCTGATTTTCGACAAAAGAGATAACACCCCCCCATTACGTCATGCTTCAGAAATGTGGAAAATGGTCCGTTTTCAAATGTTTTATTTTTGAACGTCAGTTCACATTTGTAGGTGGATCATCAGTGTTAGAGCTAAAATTAGCATGTTTAAAGTGATTTTCATGCTTCCAGGGCCCAAAACACAAGATTTATGGAATGGTTAAAAGTGCATGAAAATGGCCAATTTACTCACTCTGAGTTCTCAAAAAGGGTTTCTTCACCCCGGGAAGTTAATTAAATACCATTTGGAGGCATTTATTGTTCGAGCAAAAACGGCTGATTTTCGACAAAAGAGATAACACCCCCCCATTACGTCATGCTTCAGAAATGTGGAAAATGGTCCGTTTTCAAATGTTTTATTTTTGAACGTCTGTTCACATTTGTAGGTGGATCATCAGTGTTAGAGCTAAAATTAGCATGTTTAAAGTGATTTTCATGCTTCCAGGGGCTCGGGAAGTTAATTAAATACCATTTGGAGGCATTTAATGTTCGAGCAAAAACGGCTGATTTTCGACAAAAGAGATAACACCCCCCCATTACGTCATGCTTCAGAAATGTGGAAAATGGTCCGTTTTCAAATGTTTTATTTTTGAACGTCAGTTCACATTTGTAGGTGGATCATCAGTGTTAGAGCTAAAATTAGCATGTTTAAAGTGATTTTCATGCTTCCAGGGCCCAAAACACAAGATTTATGGAATGGTTAAAAGTGCATGAAAATGGCCAATTTACTCACTCTGAGTTCTCAAAAAGGGTTTCTTCACCCCGGGAAGTTAATTAAATACCATTTGGAGGCATTTATTGTTCGAGCAAAAACGGCTGATTTTCGACAAAAGAGATAACACCCCCCCATTACGTCATGCTTCAGAAATGTGGAAAATGGTCCGTTTTCAAATGTTTTATTTTTGAACGTCTGTTCACATTTGTAGGTGGATCATCAGTGTTAGAGCTAAAATTAGCATGTTTAAAGTGATTTTCATGCTTCCAGGGGCTCGGGAAGTTAATTAAATACCATTTGGAGGCATTTAATGTTCGAGCAAAAACGGCTGATTTTCGACAAAAGAGATAACACCCCCCCATTACGTCATGCTTCAGAAATGTGGAAAATGGTCCGTTTTCAAATGTTTTATTTTTGAACGTCAGTTCACATTTGTAGGTGGATCATCAGTGTTAGAGTTAAAATTAGCATGTTTAAAGTGATTTTCATGCTTCCAGGGGCTCGGGAAGTTAATTAAATACCATTTGGAGGCATTTAATGTTCGAGCAAAAACGGCTGCTTTTCGACAAAAGAGATAACACCCCCCATTACTTCATGCTTCAGAAATGTGGAAAATGGTCCGTTTTCAAATGTTTTATTTTTGAACGTCAGTTCACATTTGTAGGTGGATCATCAGTGTTAGAGCTAAAATTAGCATGTTTAAAGTGATTTTCATGCTTCCAGGGGCCCAAAACACAAGATTTATGGAATGGTTAAAAGTGCATGAAAATGGCCAATTTACTCACTCTGAGTTCTCAAAAAGGGTTTCTTCACCCCGGGAAGTTAATTAAATACCATTTGGAGGCATTTAATGTTCGAGCAAAAACGGCAGATTTTCGACAAAAGAGATAACACCCCCCCATTACGTCATGCTTCAGAAATGTGGAAAATGGTCCGTTTTCAAATGTTTTATTTTTGAACGTCACTTCACATTTGTAGGTGGATCATCAGTGTTAGAGCTAAAATTAGCATGTTTAAAGTGATTTTCATGCTTCCAGGGGCTCGGGAAGTTAATTAAATACCATTTGGAGGCATTTAATGTTCGAGCAAAAACGGCTGATTTTCGACAAAAGAGATAACACCCCCCCATTACGTCATGCTTCAGAAATGTGGAAAATGGTCCGTTTTCAAATGTTTTATTTTTGAACGTCAGTTCACATTTGTAGGTGGATCATCAGTGTTAGAGCTAAAATTAGCATGTTTAAAGTGATTTTCATGCTTCCAGGGGCCCAAAACACAAGATTTATGGAATGGTTAAAAGTGCATGAAAATGGCCAATTAACTCACTCTGAGTTCTCAAAAAGGGTTTCTTCACCCCGGGAAGTTAATTAAATACCATTTGGAGGCATTTAATGTTCGAGCAAAAACGGCTGATTTTCGACAAAAGAGATAACACCCCCCCATTACGTCATGCTTCAGAAATGTGGAAAATTGTCCGTTTTCAAATGTTTTATTTTTGAACGTCAGTTCACATTTGTAGGTGGATCATCAGTGTTAGAGCTAAAATTAGCATGTTTAAAGTGATTTTCATGCTTCCAGGGGCTCGGGAAGTGAAATAAATACCATTTGGAGGCATTAAATGTTCGAGCAAAAACGGCTGATTTTCGACAAAAGAGATAACACCCCCCATTACGTCATGCTTCAGAAATGTGGAAAATGGTCCGTTTTCAAATGTTTTATTTTTGAACGTCAGTTCACATTTGTAGGTGGATTATCAGTGTTAGAGCTAAAATTAGCATGTTTAAAGTGATTTTCATGCTTCCAGGGGCCCAAAACACAAGATTAATGGAATGGTTAAAGTGCATGAAAATGGCCAATTTACTCACTCTGAGTTCTCAAAAAGGGTTTCTTCACCCCGGGAAGTTAATTAAATACCATTTGGAGGCATTTAATGTTCGAGCAAAAACGGCTGATTTTCGACAAAAGAGATAACACCCCCCCATTACGTCATGCTTCAGAAATGTGGAAAATGGTCCGTTTTCAAATGTTTTATTTTTGAACGTCAGTTCACATTTGTAGGTGGATCATCAGTGTTAGAGCTAAAATTAGCATGTTTAAAGTGATTTTCATGCTTCCAGGGGCTCGGGAAGTGAAATAAATACCATTTGGAGGCATTTAATGTTCGAGCAAAAACGGCTGATTTTCGACAAAAGAGATAACACCCCCCCATTACGTCATGCTTCAGAAATGTGGAAAATGGTCCGTTTTCAAATGTTTTATTTTTGAACGTCAGTTCACATTTGTAGGTGGATCATCAGTGTTAGAGCTAAAATTAGCATGTTTAAAGTGATTTTCATGCTTCCAGGGGCTCGGGAAGTGAAATAAATACCATTTGGAGGCATTTAATGTTCGAGCAAAAACGGCTGATTTTCGACAAAAGAGATAACACCCCCCCATTACGTCATGCTTCAGAAATGTGGAAAATGGTCCGTTTTCAAATGTTTTATTTTTGAACGTCAGTTCACATTTGTAGGTGGATCATCAGTGTTAGAGCTAAAATTAGCATGTTTAAAGTGATTTTCATGCTTCCAGGGGCTCGGAAAGTTAATTAAATACCATTTGGAGGCATTTAATGTTCGAGCAAAAACGGCTGATTTTCGACAAAAGAGATAACACCCCCCCATTACGTCATGCTTCAGAAATGTGAAAAATGGTCCGTTTTCAAATGTTTTATTTTTGAACGTCAGTTCACATTTGTAGGTGGATCATCAGTGTTAGAGCTAAAATTAGCATGTTTAAAGTGATTTTCATGCTTCCAGGGGCTCGGGAAGTTAATTAAATACCATTTGGAGGCATTTAATGTTCGAGCAAAAACGGCTGATTTTCGACAAAAGAGATAACACCCCCCCATTACGTCATGCTTCAGAAATGTGGAAAATGGTCCGTTTTCAAATGTTTTATTTTTGAACGTCAGTTCACATTTGTAGGTGGATCATCAGTGTTAGAGCTAAAATTAGCATGTTTAAAGTGATTTTCATGCTTCCAGGGGCTCGGGAAGTTAATTAAATACCATTTGGAGGCATTTAATGTTCGAGCAAAAACGGCTGATTTTCGACAAAAGAGATAACACCCCCCCATTACGTCATGCTTCAGAAATGTGGAAAATGGTCCGTTTTCAAATGTTTTATTTTTGAACGTCAGTTCACATTTGTAGGTGGATCATCAGTGTTAGAGCTAAAATTAGCATGTTTAAAGTGATTTTCATGCTTCCAGGGCCCAAAACACAAGATTTATGGAATGGTTAAAAGTGCATGAAAATGGCCAATTTACTCACTCTGAGTTCTCAAAAAGGGTTTCTTCACCCCGGGAAGTTAATTAAATACCATTTGGAGGCATTTATTGTTCGAGCAAAAACGGCTGATTTTCGACAAAAGAGATAACACCCCCCCATTACGTCATGCTTCAGAAATGTGGAAAATGGTCCGTTTTCAAATGTTTTATTTTTGAACGTCTGTTCACATTTGTAGGTGGATCATCAGTGTTAGAGCTAAAATTAGCATGTTTAAAGTGATTTTCATGCTTCCAGGGGCTCGGGAAGTTAATTAAATACCATTTGGAGGCATTTAATGTTCGAGCAAAAACGGCTGATTTTCGACAAAAGAGATAACACCCCCCCATTACGTCATGCTTCAGAAATGTGGAAAATGGTCCGTTTTCAAATGTTTTATTTTTGAACGTCAGTTCACATTTGTAGGTGGATCATCAGTGTTAGAGCTAAAATTAGCATGTTTAAAGTGATTTTCATGCTTCCAGGGCCCAAAACACAAGATTTATGGAATGGTTAAAAGTGCATGAAAATGGCCAATTTACTCACTCTGAGTTCTCAAAAAGGGTTTCTTCACCCCGGGAAGTTAATTAAATACCATTTGGAGGCATTTATTGTTCGAGCAAAAACGGCTGATTTTCGACAAAAGAGATAACACCCCCCCATTACGTCATGCTTCAGAAATGTGGAAAATGGTCCGTTTTCAAATGTTTTATTTTTGAACGTCTGTTCACATTTGTAGGTGGATCATCAGTGTTAGAGCTAAAATTAGCATGTTTAAAGTGATTTTCATGCTTCCAGGGGCTCGGGAAGTTAATTAAATACCATTTGGAGGCATTTAATGTTCGAGCAAAAACGGCTGATTTTCGACAAAAGAGATAACACCCCCCCATTACGTCATGCTTCAGAAATGTGGAAAATGGTCCGTTTTCAAATGTTTTATTTTTGAACGTCAGTTCACATTTGTAGGTGGATCATCAGTGTTAGAGTTAAAATTAGCATGTTTAAAGTGATTTTCATGCTTCCAGGGGCTCGGGAAGTTAATTAAATACCATTTGGAGGCATTTAATGTTCGAGCAAAAACGGCTGCTTTTCGACAAAAGAGATAACACCCCCCCATTACGTCATGCTTCAGAAATGTGGAAAATGGTCCGTTTTCAAATGTTTTATTTTTGAACGTCAGTTCACATTTGTAGGTGGATCATCAGTGTTAGAGCTAAAATTAGCATGTTTAAAGTGATTTTCATGCTTCCAGGGGCCCAAAACACAAGATTTATGGAATGGTTAAAAGTGCATGAAAATGGCCAATTTACTCACTCTGAGTTCTCAAAAAGGGTTTCTTCACCCCGGGAAGTTAATTAAATACCATTTGGAGGCATTTAATGTTCGAGCAAAAACGGCTGATTTTCGACAAAAGAGATAACACCCCCCCATTACGTCATGCTTCAGAAATGTGGAAAATGGTCCGTTTTCAAATGTTTTATTTTTGAACGTCAGTTCACATTTGTAGGTGGATCATCAGTGTTAGAGCTAAAATTAGCATGTTTAAAGTGATTTTCATGCTTCCAGGGGCTCGGGAAGTTAATTAAATACCATTTGGAGGCATTTAATGTTCGAGCAAAAACGGCTGATTTTCGACAAAAGAGATAACACCCCCCCATTACGTCATGCTTCAGAAATGTGGAAAATGGTCCGTTTTCAAATGTTTTATTTTTGAACGTCAGTTCACATTTGTAGGTGGATCATCAGTGTTAGAGCTAAAATTAGCATGTTTAAAGTGATTTTCATGCTTCCAGGGGCCCAAAACACAAGATTTATGGAATGGTTAAAAGTGCATGAAAATGGCCAATTTACTCACTCTGAGTTCTCAAAAAGGGTTTCTTCACCCCGGGAAGTTAATTAAATACCATTTGGAGGCATTTAATGTTCGAGCAAAAACGGCTGATTTTCGACAAAAGAGATAACACCCCCCCATTACGTCATGCTTCAGAAATGTGGAAAATGGTCCGTTTTCAAATGTTTTATTTTTGAACGTCAGTTCACATTTGTAGGTGGATCATCAGTGTTAGAGCTAAAATTAGCATGTTTAAAGTGATTTTCATGCTTCCAGGGCCCAAAACACAAGATTTATGGAATGGTTAAAAGTGCATGAAAATGGCCAATTTACTCACTCTGAGTTCTCAAAAAGGGTTTCTTCACCCCGGGAAGTTAATTAAATACCATTTGGAGGCATTTATTGTTCGAGCAAAAACGGCTGATTTTCGACAAAAGAGATAACACCCCCCCATTACGTCATGCTTCAGAAATGTGGAAAATGGTCCGTTTTCAAATGTTTTATTTTTGAACGTCTGTTCACATTTGTAGGTGGATCATCAGTGTTAGAGCTAAACTTAGCATGTTTAAAGTGATTTTCATGCTTCCAGGGGCTCGGGAAGTTAATTAAATACCATTTGGAGGCATTTAATGTTCGAGCAAAAACGGCTGATTTTCGACAAAAGAGATAACACCCCCCCATTACGTCATGCTTCAGAAATGTGGAAAATGGTCCGTTTTCAAATGTTTTATTTTTGAACGTCAGTTCACATTTGTAGGTGGATCATCAGTGTTAGAGTTAAAATTAGCATGTTTAAAGTGATTTTCATGCTTCCAGGGGCTCGGGAAGTTAATTAAATACCATTTGGAGGCATTTAATGTTCGAGCAAAAACGGCTGATTTTCGACAAAAGAGATAACACCCCCCCATTACGTCATGCTTCAGAAATGTGGAAAATGGTCCGTTTTCAATGTTTTATTTTTGAACGTCAGTTCACATTTGTAGGTGGATCATCAGTGTCAGAGCTAAAATTAGCATGTTTAAAGTGATTTTCATGCTTCCAGGGGCCCAAAACACAAGATTTATGGAATGGTTAAAAGTGCATGAAAATGGCCAATTTACTCACTCTGAGTTCTCAAAAAGGGTTTCTTCACCCCGGGAAGTTAATTAAATACCATTTGGAGGCATTTAATGTTCGAGCAAAAATGGCTGATTTTCGACAAAAGAGATAACACCCCCCCATTACGTCATGCTTCAGAAATGTGGAAAATAGTCCGTTTTCAAATGTTTTATTTTTGAACGTCAGTTCACATTTGTAGGTGGATCATCAGTGTTAGAGCTAAAATTAGCATGTTTAAAGTGATTTTCATGCTTCCAGGGGCTCGGGAAGTTAATTAAATACCATTTGGAGGCATTTAATGTTCGAGCAAAAACAGCTGATTTTCGACAAAAGAGATAACACCCCCCCATTACGTCATGCTTCAGAAATGTGGAAAATGGTCCGTTTTCAAATGTTTTATTTTTGAACGTCAGTTCACATTTGTAGGTGGATCATCAGTGTTAGAGCTAAAATTAGCATGTTTAAAGTGATTTTCATGCTTCCAGGGGCTCGGGAAGTTAATTAAATACCATTTGGAGGCATTTAATGTTCGAGCAAAAACGGCTGATTTTCGACAAAAGAGATAACACCCCCCCATTACGTCATGCTTCAGAAATGTGGAAAATGGTCCGTTTTCAAATGTTTTATTTTTGAACGTCAGTTCACATTTGTAGGTGGATCATCAGTGTTAGAGCTAAAATTAGCATGTTTAAAGTGATTTTCATGCTTCCAGGGGCTCGGGAAGTTAATTAAATACCATTTGGAGGCATTTAATGTTCGAGCAAAAACGGCTGATTTTCGACAAAAGAGATAACACCCCCCCATTACGTCATGCTTCAGAAATGTGGAAAATGGTCCGTTTTCAAATGTTTTATTTTTGAACGTCAGTTCACATTTGTAGGTGGATCATCAGTGTTAGAGCTAAAATTAGCATGTTTAAAGTGATTTTCATGCTTCCAGGGGCTCGGGAAGTTAATTAAATACCATTTGGAGGCATTTAATGTTCGAGCAAAAACGGCTGATTTTCGACAAAAGAGATAACACCCCCCCATTACGTCATGCTTCAGAAATGTGGAAAATGGTCCGTTTTCAAATGTTTTATTTTTGAACGTCAGTTCACATTTGTAGGTGGATCATCAGTGTTAGAGCTAAAATTAGCATGTTTAAAGTGATTTTCATGCTTCCAGGGGCCCAAAACACAAGATTTATGGAATGGTTAAAAGTGCATGAAAATGGCCAATTTACTCACTCTGAGTTCTCAAAAAGGGTTTCTTCACCCCGGGAAGTTAATTAAATACCATTTGGAGGCATTTAATGTTCGAGCAAAAACGGCTGATTTTCGACAAAAGAGATAACACCCCCCCATTACGTCATGCTTCAGAAATGTGGAAAATGGTCCGTTTTCAAATGTTTTATTTTTGAATGTCAGTTCACATTTGTAGGTGGATCATCAGTGTTAGAGCTAAAATTAGCATGTTTAAAGTGATTTTCATGCTTCCAGGGGCCCAAAACACAAGATTTATGGAATGGTTAAAAGTGCATGAAAATGGCCAATTTACTCACTCTGAGTTCTCAAAAAGGGTTTCTTCACCCCGGGAAGTTAATTAAATACCATTTGGAGGCATTTAATGTTCGAGCAAAAACGGCTGATTTTCGACAAAAGAGATAACACCCCCCCATTACGTCATGCTTCAGAAATGTGGAAAATGGGCCGTTTTCAAATGTTTTATTTTTGAACGTCAGTTCACATTTGTAGGTGGATCATCAGTGTTAGAGCTAAAATTAGCATGTTTAAAGTGATTTTCATGCTTCCAGGGGCTCGGGAAGTTAATTAAATACCATTTGGAGGCATTTAATGTTCGAGCAAAAACGGCTGATTTTCGACAAAAGAGATAACACCCCCCCATTACGTCATGCTTCAGAAATGTGGAAAATGGTCCGTTTTCAAATGTTTTATTTTTGAACGTCAGTTCACATTTGTAGGTGGATCATCAGTGTTAGAGCTAAAATTAGCATGTTTAAAGTGATTTTCATGCTTCCAGGGGCCCAAAACACAAGATTTATGGAATGGTTAAAAGTGCATGAAAATGGCCAATTTACTCACTCTGAGTTCTCAAAAAGGGTTTCTTCACCCCGGGAAGTTAATTAAATACCATTTGGAGGCATTTAATGTTCGAGCAAAAACGGCTGATTTTCGACAAAAGAGATAACACCCCCCCATTACGTCATGCTTCAGAAATGTGGAAAATGGTCCGTTTTCAAATGTTTTATTTTTGAACGTCAGTTCACATTTGTAGGTGGATCATCAGTGTTAGAGCTAAAATTAGCATGTTTAAAGTGATTTTCATGCTTCCAGGGCCCAAAACACAAGATTTATGGAATGGTTAAAAGTGCATGAAAATGGCCAATTTACTCACTCTGAGTTCTCAAAAAGGGTTTCTTCACCCCGGGAAGTTAATTAAATACCATTTGGAGGCATTTATTGTTCGAGCAAAAACGGCTGATTTTCGACAAAAGAGATAACACCCCCCCATTACGTCATGCTTCAGAAATGTGGAAAATGGTCCGTTTTCAAATGTTTTATTTTTGAACGTCTGTTCACATTTGTAGGTGGATCATCAGTGTTAGAGCTAAAATTAGCATGTTTAAAGTGATTTTCATGCTTCCAGGGGCTCGGGAAGTTAATTAAATACCATTTGGAGGCATTTAATGTTCGAGCAAAAACGGCTGATTTTCGACAAAAGAGATAACACCCCCCCCATTACGTCATGCTTCAGAAATGTGGAAAATGGTCCGTTTTCAAATGTTTTATTTTTGAACGTCAGTTCACATTTGTAGGTGGATCATCAGTGTTAGAGCTAAAATTAGCATGTTTAAAGTGATTTTCATGCTTCCAGGGGCCCAAAACACAAGATTTATGGAATGGTTAAAAGTGCATGAAAATGGCCAATTTACTCACTCTGAGTTCTCAAAAAGGGTTTCTTCACCCCGGGAAGTTAATTAAATACCATTTGGAGGCATTTAATGTTCGAGCAAAAACGGCTGATTTTCGACAAAAGAGATAACACCCCCCCATTACGTCATGCTTCAGAAATGTGGAAAATGGTCCGTTTTCAAATGTTTTATTTTTGAACGTCAGTTCACATTTGTAGGTGGATCATCAGTGTTAGAGCTAAAATTAGCATGTTTAAAGTGATTTTCATGCTTCCAGGGGCTCGGGAAGTTAATTAAATACCATTTGGAGGCATTTAATGTTCGAGCAAAAACGGCTGATTTTCGACAAAAGAGATAACACCCCCCCATTACGTCATGCTTCAGAAATGTGGAAAATGGTCCGTTTTCAAATGTTTTATTTTTGAACGTCAGTTCACATTTGTAGGTGGATCATCAGTGTCAGAGCTAAAATTAGCATGTTTAAAGTGATTTTCATGCTTCCAGGGGCCCAAAACACAAGATTTATGGAATGGTTAAAAGTGCATGAAAATGGCCAATTTACTCACTCTGAGTTCTCAAAAAGGGTTTCTTCACCCCGGGAAGTTAATTAAATACCATTTGGAGGCATTTAATGTTCGAGCAAAAATGGCTGATTTTCGACAAAAGAGATAACACCCCCCCATTACGTCATGCTTCAGAAATGTGGAAAATGGTCCGTTTTCAAATGTTTTATTTTTGAACGTCAGTTCACATTTGTAGGTGGATCATCAGTGTTAGAGCTAAAATTAGCATGTTTAAAGTGATTTTCATGCTTCCAGGGGCTCGGGAAGTTAATTAAATACCATTTGGAGGCATTTAATGTTCGAGCAAAAACGGCTGATTTTCGACAAAAGAGATAACACCCCCCCATTACGTCATGCTTCAGAAATGTGGAAAATGGTCCGTTTTCAAATGTTTTATTTTTGAACGTCAGTTCACATTTGTAGGTGGATCATCAGTGTTAGAGCTAAAATTAGCATGTTTAAAGTGATTTTCATGCTTCCAGGGGCTCGGGAAGTTAATTAAATACCATTTGGAGGCATTTAATGTTCGAGCAAAAACGGCTGATTTTCGACAAAAGAGATAACACCCCCCCATTACGTCATGCTTCAGAAATGTGGAAAATGGTCCGTTTTCAAATGTTTTATTTTTGAACGTCAGTTCACATTTGTAGGTGGATCATCAGTGTTAGAGCTAAAATTAGCATGTTTAAAGTGATTTTCATGCTTCCAGGGGCTCGGGAAGTTAATTAAATACCATTTGGAGGCATTTAATGTTCGAGCAAAAACGGCTGATTTTCGACAAAAGAGATAACACCCCCCATTACGTCATGCTTCAGAAATGTGGAAAATGGTCCGTTTTCAAATGTTTTATTTTTGAACGTCAGTTCACATTTGTAGGTGGATCATCAGTGTTAGAGCTAAAATTAGCATGTTTAAAGTGATTTTCATGCTTCCAGGGGCCCAAAACACAAGATTTATGGAATGGTTAAAAGTGCATGAAAATGGCCAATTTACTCACTCTGAGTTCTCAAAAAGGGTTTCTTCACCCCGGGAAGTTAATTAAATACCATTTGGAGGCATTTAATGTTCGAGCAAAAACGGCTGATTTTCGACAAAAGAGATAACACCCCCCCATTACGTCATGCTTCAGAAATGTGGAAAATGGTCCGTTTTCAAATGTTTTATTTTTGAATGTCAGTTCACATTTGTAGGTGGATCATCAGTGTTAGAGCTAAAATTAGCATGTTTAAAGTGATTTTCATGCTTCCAGGGGCCCAAAACACAAGATTTATGGAATGGTTAAAAGTGCATGAAAATGGCCAATTTACTCACTCTGAGTTCTCAAAAAGGGTTTCTTCACCCGGGAAGTTAATTAAATACCATTTGGAGGCATTTAATGTTCGAGCAAAAACGGCTGATTTTCGACAAAAGAGATAACACCCCCCCATTACGTCATGCTTCAGAAATGTGGAAAATGGGCCGTTTTCAAATGTTTTATTTTTGAACGTCAGTTCACATTTGTAGGTGGATCATCAGTGTTAGAGCTAAAATTAGCATGTTTAAAGTGATTTTCATGCTTCCAGGGCCCAAAACACAAGATTTATGGAATGGTTAAAAGTGCATGAAAATGGCCAATTTACTCACTCTGAGTTCTCAAAAAGGGTTTCTTCACCCCGGGAAGTTAATTAAATACCATTTGGAGGCATTTATTGTTCGAGCAAAAACGGCTGATTTTCGACAAAAGAGATAACACCCCCCCATTACGTCATGCTTCAGAAATGTGGAAAATGGTCCGTTTTCAAATGTTTTATTTTTGAACGTCTGTTCACATTTGTAGGTGGATCATCAGTGTTAGAGCTAAAATTAGCATGTTTAAAGTGATTTTCATGCTTCCAGGGGCTCGGGAAGTTAATTAAATACCATTTGGAGGCATTTAATGTTCGAGCAAAAACGGCTGATTTTCGACAAAAGAGATAACACCCCCCCATTACGTCATGCTTCAGAAATGTGGAAAACGGTCCGTTTTCAAATGTTTTATTTTTGAACGTCAGTTCACATTTGTAGGTGGATCATCAGTGTTACAGTTAAAATTAGCATGTTTAAAGTGATTTTCATGCTTCCAGGGGCTCGGGAAGTTAATTAAATACCATTTGGAGGCATTTAATGTTCGAGCAAAAACGGCTGATTTTCGACAAAAGAGATAACACCCCCCCCATTACGTCATGCTTCAGAAATGTGGAAAATGGTCCGTTTTCAAATGTTTTATTTTTGAACGTCAGTTCACATTTGTAGGTGGATCATCAGTGTTAGAGCTAAAATTAGCATGTTTAAAGTGATTTTCATGCTTCCAGGGGCCCAAAACACAAGATTTATGGAATGGTTAAAAGTGCATGAAAATGGCCAATTTACTCACTCTGAGTTCTCAAAAAGGGTTTCTTCACCCCGGGAAGTTAATTAAATACCATTTGGAGGCATTTAATGTTCGAGCAAAAACGGCTGATTTTCGACAAAAGAGATAACACCCCCCCATTACGTCATGCTTCAGAAATGTGGAAAATGGTCCGTTTTCAAATGTTTTATTTTTGAACGTCAGTTCACATTTGTAGGTGGATCATCAGTGTTAGAGCTAAAATTAGCATGTTTAAAGTGATTTTCATGCTTCCAGGGGCCCAAAACACAAGATTTATGGAATGGTTAAAAGTGCATGAAAATGGCCAATTTACTCACTCTGAGTTCTCAAAAAGGGTTTCTTCACCCCGGGAAGTTAATTAAATACCATTTGGAGGCATTTAATGTTCGAGCAAAAACGGCTGATTTTCGACAAAAGAGATAACACCCCCCCATTACGTCATGCTTCAGAAATGTGGAAAATGGTCCGTTTTCAAATGTTTTATTTTTGAATGTCAGTTCACATTTGTAGGTGGATCATCAGTGTTAGAGCTAAAATTAGCATGTTTAAAGTGATTTTCATGCTTCCAGGGGCCCAAAACACAAGATTTATGGAATGGTTAAAAGTGCATGAAAATGGCCAATTTACTCACACTGAGTTCTCAAAAAGGGTTTCTTCACCCCGGGAAGTTAATTAAATACCATTTGGAGGCATTTAATGTTCGAGCAAAAACGGCTGATTTTCGACAAAAGAGATAACACCCCCCATTACGTCATGCTTCAGAAATGTGGAAAATGGGCCGTTTTCAAATGTTTTATTTTTGAACGTCAGTTCACATTTGTAGGTGGATCATCAGTGTTAGAGCTAAAATTAGCATGTTTAAAGTGATTTTCATGCTTCCAGGGGCTCGGGAAGTTAATTAAATACCATTTGGAGGCATTTAATGTTCGAGCAAAAACGGCTGATTTTCGACAAAAGAGATAACACCCCCCCATTACGTCATGCTTCAGAAATGTGGAAAATGGTCCGTTTTCAAATGTTTTATTTTTGAACGTCAGTTCACATTTGTAGGTGGATCATCAGTGTTAGAGCTAAAATTAGCATGTTTAAAGTGATTTTCATGCTTCCAGGGGCCCAAAACACAAGATTTATGGAATGGTTAAAGGTGCATGAAAATGGCCAATTTACTCACTCTGAGTTCTCAAAAAGGGTTTCTTCACCCCGGGAAGTTAATTAAATACCATTTGGAGGCATTTAATGTTCGAGCAAAAACGGCTGATTTTCGACAAAAGAGATAACACCCCCCCATTACGTCATGCTTCAGAAATGTGGAAAATGGTCCGTTTTCAAATGTTTTATTTTTGAACGTCAGTTCACATTTGTAGGTGGATCATCAGTGTTAGAGCTAAAATTAGCATGTTTAAAGTGATTTTCATGCTTCCAGGGCCCAAAACACAAGATTTATGGAATGGTTAAAAGTGCATGAAAATGGCCAATTTACTCACTCTGAGTTCTCAAAAAGGGTTTCTTCACCCCGGGAAGTTAATTAAATACCATTTGGAGGCATTTATTGTTCGAGCAAAAACGGCTGATTTTCGACAAAAGAGATAACACCCCCCATTACGTCATGCTTCAGAAATGTGGAAAATGGTCCGTTTTCAAATGTTTTATTTTTGAACGTCTGTTCACATTTGTAGGTGGATCATCAGTGTTAGAGCTAAAATTAGCATGTTTAAAGTGATTTTCATGCTTCCAGGGGCTCGGGAAGTTAATTAAATACCATTTGGAGGCATTTAATGTTCGAGCAAAAACGGCTGATTTTCGACAAAAGAGATAACACCCCCCCATTACGTCATGCTTCAGAAATGTGGAAAATGGTCCGTTTTCAAATGTTTTATTTTTGAACGTCAGTTCACATTTGTAGGTGGATCATCAGTGTTAGAGCTAAAATTAGCATGTTTAAAGTGATTTTCATGCTTCCAGGGGCCCAAAACACAAGATTTATGGAATGGTTAAAAGTGCATGAAAATGGCCAATTTACTCACTCTGAGTTCTCAAAAAGGGTTTCTTCACCCCGGGAAGTTAATTAAATACCATTTGGAGGCATTTAATGTTCGAGCAAAAACGGCTGATTTTCGACAAAAGAGATAACACCCCCCCATTACGTCATGCTTCAGAAATGTGGAAAATGGTCCGTTTTCAAATGTTTTATTTTTGAACGTCAGTTCACATTTGTAGGTGGATCATCAGTGTTAGAGCTAAAATTAGCATGTTTAAAGTGATTTTCATGCTTCCAGGGGCTCGGGAAGTTAATTAAATACCATTTGGAGGCATTTAATGTTCGAGCAAAAACGGCTGATTTTCGACAAAAGAGATAACACCCCCCCATTACGTCATGCTTCAGAAATGTGGAAAATGGTCCGTTTTCAAATGTTTTATTTTTGAACGTCAGTTCACATTTGTAGGTGGATCATCAGTGTCAGAGCTAAAATTAGCATGTTTAAAGTGATTTTCATGCTTCCAGGGGCCCAAAACACAAGATTTATGGAATGGTTAAAAGTGCATGAAAATGGCCAATTTACTCACTCTGAGTTCTCAAAAAGGGTTTCTTCACCCCGGGAAGTTAATTAAATACCATTTGGAGGCATTTAATGTTCGAGCAAAAATGGCTGATTTTCGACAAAAGAGATAACACCCCCCCATTACGTCATGCTTCAGAAATGTGGAAAATGGTCCGTTTTCAAATGTTTTATTTTTGAACGTCAGTTCACATTTGTAGGTGGATCATCAGTGTTAGAGCTAAAATTAGCATGTTTAAAGTGATTTTCATGCTTCCAGGGGCTCGGGAAGTTAATTAAATACCATTTGGAGGCATTTAATGTTCGAGCAAAAACGGCTGATTTTTGACAAAAGAGATAACACCCCCCCATTACGTCATGCTTCAGAAATGTGGAAAATGGTCCGTTTTCAAATGTTTTATTTTTGAACGTCAGTTCACATTTGTAGGTGGATCATCAGTGTTAGAGCTAAAATTAGCATGTTTAAAGTGATTTTCATGCTTCCAGGGGCTCGGGAAGTTAATTAAATACCATTTGGAGGCATTTAATGTTCGAGCAAAAACGGCTGATTTTCGACAAAAGAGATAACACCCCCCCATTACGTCATGCTTCAGAAATGTGGAAAATGGTCCGTTTTCAAATGTTTTATTTTTGAACGTCAGTTCACATTTGTAGGTGGATCATCAGTGTTAGAGCTAAAATTAGCATGTTTAAAGTGATTTTCATGCTTCCAGGGGCTCGGGAAGTTAATTAAATACCATTTGGAGGCATTTAATGTTCGAGCAAAAACGGCTGATTTTCGACAAAAGAGATAACACCCCCCCATTACGTCATGCTTCAGAAATGTGGAAAATGGTCCGTTTTCAAATGTTTTATTTTTGAACGTCAGTTCACATTTGTAGGTGGATCATCAGTGTTAGAGCTAAAATTAGCATGTTTAAAGTGATTTTCATGCTTCCAGGGGCCCAAAACACAAGATTTATGGAATGGTTAAAAGTGCATGAAAATGGCCAATTTACTCACTCTGAGTTCTCAAAAAGGGTTTCTTCACCCCGGGAAGTTAATTAAATACCATTTGGAGGCATTTAATGTTCGAGCAAAAACGGCTGATTTTCGACAAAAGAGATAACACCCCCCCATTACGTCATGCTTCAGAAATGTGGAAAATGGGCCGTTTTCAAATGTTTTATTTTTGAACGTCAGTTCACATTTGTAGGTGGATCATCAGTGTTAGAGCTAAAATTAGCATGTTTAAAGTGATTTTCATGCTTCCAGGGCCCAAAACACAAGATTTATGGAATGGTTAAAAGTGCATGAAAATGGCCAATTTACTCACTCTGAGTTCTCAAAAAGGGTTTCTTCACCCCGGGAAGTTAATTAAATACCATTTGGAGGCATTTATTGTTCGAGCAAAAACGGCTGATTTTCGACAAAAGAGATAACACCCCCCCATTACGTCATGCTTCAGAAATGTGGAAAATGGTCCGTTTTCAAATGTTTTATTTTTGAACGTCTGTTCACATTTGTAGGTGGATCATCAGTGTTAGAGCTAAAATTAGCATGTTTAAAGTGATTTTCATGCTTCCAGGGGCTCGGGAAGTTAATTAAATACCATTTGGAGGCATTTAATGTTCGAGCAAAAACGGCTGATTTTCGACAAAAGAGATAACACCCCCCCATTACGTCATGCTTCAGAAATGTGGAAAATGGTCCGTTTTCAAATGTTTTATTTTTGAACGTCAGTTCACATTTGTAGGTGGATCATCAGTGTTACAGTTAAAATTAGCATGTTTAAAGTGATTTTCATGCTTCCAGGGGCTCGGGAAGTTAATTAAATACCATTTGGAGGCATTTAATGTTTGAGCAAAAACGGCTGATTTTCGACAAAAGAGATAACACCCCCCCCATTACGTCATGCTTCAGAAATGTGGAAAATGGTCCGTTTTCAAATGTTTTATTTTTGAACGTCAGTTCACATTTGTAGGTGGATCATCAGTGTTAGAGCTAAAATTAGCATGTTTAAAGTGATTTTCATGCTTCCAGGGGCCCAAAACACAAGATTTATGGAATGGTTAAAAGTGCATGAAAATGGCCAATTTACTCACTCTGAGTTCTCAAAAAGGGTTTCTTCACCCCGGGAAGTTAATTAAATACCATTTGGAGGCATTTAATGTTCGAGCAAAAACGGCTGATTTTCGACAAAAGAGATAACACCCCCCCATTACGTCATGCTTCAGAAATGTGGAAAATGGTCTGTTTTCAAATGTTTTATTTTTGAACGTCAGTTCACATTTGTAGGTGGATCATCAGTGTTAGAGCTAAAATTAGCATGTTTAAAGTGATTTTCATGCTTCCAGGGGCCCAAAACACAAGATTTATGGAATGGTTAAAAGTGCATGAAAATGGCCAATTTACTCACTCTGAGTTCTCAAAAAGGGTTTCTTCACCCCGGGAAGTTAATTAAATACCATTTGGAGGCATTTAATGTTCAAGCAAAAACGGCTGATTTTCGACAAAAGAGATAACACCCCCCCATTACGTCATGCTTCAGAAATGTGGAAAATGGGCCGTTTTCAAATGTTTTATTTTTGAACGTCAGTTCACATTTGTAGGTGGATCATCAGTGTTAGAGCTAAAATTAGCATGTTTAAAGTGATTTTCATGCTTCCAGGGGCTCGGGAAGTTAATTAAATACCATTTGGAGGCATTTAATGTTCGAGCAAAAACGGCTGATTTTCGACAAAAGAGATAACACCCCCCCCATTACGTCATGCTTCAGAAATGTGGAAAATGGTCTGTTTTCAAATGTTTTATTTTTGAACGTCAGTTCACATTTGTAGGTGGATCATCAGTGTTAGAGCTAAAATTAGCATGTTTAAAGTGATTTTCATGCTTCCAGGGGCCCAAAACACAAGATTTATGGAATGGTTAAAAGTGCATGAAAATGGCCAATTTACTCACTCTGAGTTCTCAAAAAGGGTTTCTTCACCCCGGGAAGTTAATTAAATACCATTTGGAGGCATTTAATGTTCGAGCAAAAACGGCTGATTTTCGACAAAAGAGATAACACCCCCCCATTACGTCATGCTTCAGAAATGTGGAAAATGGTCCGTTTTCAAATGTTTTATTTTTGAACGTCAGTTCACATTTGTAGGTGGATCATCAGTGTTAGAGCTAAAATTAGCATGTTTAAAGTGATTTTCATGCTTCCAGGGCCCAAAACACAAGATTTATGGAATGGTTAAAAGTGCATGAAAATGGCCAATTTACTCACTCTGAGTTCTCAAAAAGGGTTTCTTCACCCCAGGAAGTTAATTAAATACCATTTGGAGGCATTTATTGTTCGAGCAAAAACGGCTGATTTTCGACAAAAGAGATAACACCCCCCCATTACGTCATGCTTCAGAAATGTGGAAAATGGTCCGTTTTCAAATGTTTTATTTTTGAACGTCTGTTCACATTTGTAGGTGGATCATCAGTGTTAGAGCTAAAATTAGCATGTTTAAAGTGATTTTCATGCTTCCAGGGGCTCGGGAAGTTAATTAAATACCATTTGGAGGCATTTAATGTTCGAGCAAAAACGGCTGATTTTCGACAAAAGAGATAACACCCCCCCATTACGTCATGCTTCAGAAATGTGGAAAATGGTCCGTTTTCAAATGTTTTATTTTTGAACGTCAGTTCACATTTGTAGGTGGATCATCAGTGTTAGAGTTAAAATTAGCATGTTTAAAGTGATTTTCATGCTTCCAGGGGCTCGGGAAGTTAATTAAATACCATTTGGAGGCATTTAATGTTCGAGCAAAAACGGCTGATTTTCGACAAAAGAGATAACACCCCCCCATTACGTCATGCTTCAGAAATGTGGAAAATGGTCAGTTTTCAAATGTTTTATTTTTGAACGTCAGTTCACATTTGTAGGTGGATCATCAGTGTTAGAGCTAAAATTAGCATGTTTAAAGTGATTTTCATGCTTCCAGGGGCCCAAAACACAAGATTTATGGAATGGTTAAAAGTGCATGAAAATGGCCAATTTACTCACTCTGAGTTCTCAAAAAGGGTTTCTTCACCCCGGGAAGTTAATTAAATACCATTTGGAGGCATTTAATGTTCGAGCAAAAACGGCTGATTTTCGACAAAAGAGATAACACCCCCCCATTACGTCATGCTTCAGAAATGTGGAAAATGGTCCGTTTTCAAATGTTTTATTTTTGAACGTCAGTTCACATTTGTAGGTGGATCATCAGTGTTAGAGCTAAAATTAGCATGTTTAAAGTGATTTTCATGCTTCCAGGGGCTCGGGAAGTTAATTAAATACCATTTGGAGGCATTTAATGTTCGAGCAAAAACGGCTGATTTTCGACAAAAGAGATAACACCCCCCCATTACGTCATGCTTCAGAAATGTGGAAAATGGTCCGTTTTCAAATGTTTTATTTTTGAACGTCAGTTCACATTTGTAGGTGGATCATCAGTGTCAGAGCTAAAATTAGCATGTTTAAAGTGATTTTCATGCTTCCAGGGGCCCAAAACACAAGATTTATGGAATGGTTAAAAGTGCATGAAAATGGCCAATTTACTCACTCTGAGTTCTCAAAAAGGGTTTCTTCACCCCGGGAAGTTAATTAAATACCATTTGGAGGCATTTAATGTTCAAGCAAAAACGGCTGATTTTCGACAAAAGAGATAACACCCCCCCATTACGTCATGCTTCAGAAATGTGGAAAATGGGCCGTTTTCAAATGTTTTATTTTTGAACGTCAGTTCACATTTGTAGGTGGATCATCAGTGTTAGAGCTAAAATTAGCATGTTTAAAGTGATTTTCATGCTTCCAGGGGCTCGGGAAGTTAATTAAATACCATTTGGAGGCATTTAATGTTCGAGCAAAAACGGCTGATTTTCGACAAAAGAGATAACACCCCCCCATTACGTCATGCTTCAGAAATGTGGAAAATGGTCCGTTTTCAAATGTTTTATTTTTGAACGTCAGTTCACATTTGTAGGTGGATCATCAGTGTTAGAGCTAAAATTAGCATGTTTAAAGTGATTTTCATGCTTCCAGGGGCCCAAAACACAAGATTTATGGAATGGTTAAAAGTGCATGAAAATGGCCAATTTACTCACTCTGAGTTCTCAAAAAGGGTTTCTTCACCCCGGGAAGTTAATTAAATACCATTTGGAGGCATTTAATGTTCGAGCAAAAACGGCTGATTTTCGACAAAAGAGATAACACCCCCCCATTACGTCATGCTTCAGAAATGTGGAAAATGGTCCGTTTTCAAATGTTTTATTTTTGAACGTCAGTTCACATTTGTAGGTGGATCATCAGTGTTAGAGCTAAAATTAGCATGTTTAAAGTGATTTTCATGCTTCCAGGGCCCAAAACACAAGATTTATGGAATGGTTAAAAGTGCATGAAAATGGCCAATTTACTCACTCTGAGTTCTCAAAAAGGGTTTCTTCACCCCGGGAAGTTAATTAAATACCATTTGGAGGCATTTATTGTTCGAGCAAAAACGGCTGATTTTCGACAAAAGAGATAACACCCCCCCATTACGTCATGCTTCAGAAATGTGGAAAATGGTCCGTTTTCAAATGTTTTATTTTTGAACGTCTGTTCACATTTGTAGGTGGATCATCAGTGTTAGAGCTAAAATTAGCATGTTTAAAGTGATTTTCATGCTTCCAGGGGCTCGGGAAGTTAATTAAATACCATTTGGAGGCATTTAATGTTCGAGCAAAAACGGCTGATTTTCGACAAAAGAGATAACACCCCCCCATTACGTCATGCTTCAGAAATGTGGAAAATGGTCCGTTTTCAAATGTTTTATTTTTGAACGTCAGTTCACATTTGTAGGTGGATCATCAGTGTTAGAGTTAAAATTAGCATGTTTAAAGTGATTTTCATGCTTCCAGGGGCTCGGGAAGTTAATTAAATACCATTTGGAGGCATTTAATGTTCGAGCAAAAACGGCTGATTTTCGACAAAAGAGATAACACCCCCCCATTACGTCATGCTTCAGAAATGTGGAAAATGGTCAGTTTTCAAATGTTTTATTTTTGAACGTCAGTTCACATTTGTAGGTGGATCATCAGTGTTAGAGCTAAAATTAGCATGTTTAAAGTGATTTTCATGCTTCCAGGGGCCCAAAACACAAGATTTATGGAATGGTTAAAAGTGCATGAAAATGGCCAATTTACTCACTCTGAGTTCTCAAAAAGGGTTTCTTCACCCCGGGAAGTTAATTAAATACCATTTGGAGGCATTTAATGTTCGAGCAAAAACGGCTGATTTTCGACAAAAGAGATAACACCCCCCCATTACGTCATGCTTCAGAAATGTGGAAAATGGTCCGTTTTCAAATGTTTTATTTTTGAACGTCAGTTCACATTTGTAGGTGGATCATCAGTGTTAGAGCTAAAATTAGCATGTTTAAAGTGATTTTCATGCTTCCAGGGGCTCGGGAAGTTAATTAAATACCATTTGGAGGCATTTAATGTTCGAGCAAAAACGGCTGATTTTCGACAAAAGAGATAACACCCCCCCATTACGTCATGCTTCAGAAATGTGGAAAATGGTCCGTTTTCAAATGTTTTATTTTTGAACGTCAGTTCACATTTGTAGGTGGATCATCAGTGTCAGAGCTAAAATTAGCATGTTTAAAGTGATTTTCATGCTTCCAGGGGCCCAAAACACAAGATTTATGGAATGGTTAAAAGTGCATGAAAATGGCCAATTTACTCACTCTGAGTTCTCAAAAAGGGTTTCTTCACCCCGGGAAGTTAATTAAATACCATTTGGAGGCATTTAATGTTCGAGCAAAAATGGCTGATTTTCGACAAAAGAGATAACACCCCCCCATTACGTCATGCTTCAGAAATGTGGGAAATGGTCCGTTTTCAAATGTTTTATTTTTGAACGTCAGTTCACATTTGTAGGTGGATCATCAGTGTTAGAGCTAAAATTAGCATGTTTAAAGTGATTTTCATGCTTCCAGGGGCTCGGGAAGTTAATTAAATACCATTTGGAGGCATTTAATGTTCGAGCAAAAACGGCTGATTTTCGACAAAAGAGATAACACCCCCCCATTACGTCATGCTTCAGAAATGTGGAAAATGGTCCGTTTTCAAATGTTTTATTTTTGAACGTCAGTTCACATTTGTAGGTGGATCATCAGTGTTAGAGCTAAAATTAGCATGTTTAAAGTGATTTTCATGCTTCCAGGGGCTCGGGAAGTTAATTAAATACCATTTGGAGGCATTTAATGTTCGAGCAAAAACGGCTGATTTTCGACAAAAGAGATAACACCCCCCCATTACGTCATGCTTCAGAAATGTGGAAAATGGTCCGTTTTCAAATGTTTTATTTTTGAACGTCAGTTCACATTTGTAGGTGGATCATCAGTGTTAGAGCTAAAATTAGCATGTTTAAAGTGATTTTCATGCTTCCAGGGGCTCGGGAAGTTAATTAAATACCATTTGGAGGCATTTAATGTTCGAGCAAAAACGGCTGATTTTCGACAAAAGAGATAACACCCCCCCATTACGTCATGCTTCAGAAATGTGGAAAATGGTCCGTTTTCAAATGTTTTATTTTTGAACATCAGTTCACATTTGTAGGTGGATCATCAGTGTCAGAGCTAAAATTAGCATGTTTAAAGTGATTTTCATGCTTCCAGGGGCCCAAAACACAAGATTTATGGAATGGTTAAAAGTGCATGAAAATGGCCAATTTACTCACTCTGAGTTCTCAAAAAGGGTTTCTTCACCCCGGGAAGTTAATTAAATACCATTTGGAGGCATTTAATGTTCAAGCAAAAACGGCTGATTTTCGACAAAAGAGATAACACCCCCCCATTACGTCATGCTTCAGAAATGTGGAAAATGGGCCGTTTTCAAATGTTTTATTTTTGAACGTCAGTTCACATTTGTAGGTGGATCATCAGTGTTAGAGCTAAAATTAGCATGTTTAAAGTGATTTTCATGCTTCCAGGGGCTCGGGAAGTTAATTAAATACCATTTGGAGGCATTTAATGTTCGAGCAAAAACGGCTGATTTTCGACAAAAGAGATAACACCCCCCCATTACGTCATGCTTCAGAAATGTGGAAAATGGTCCGTTTTCAAATGTTTTATTTTTGAACGTCAGTTCACATTTGTAGGTGGATCATCAGTGTTAGAGCTAAAATTAGCATGTTTAAAGTGATTTTCATGCTTCCAGGGGCCCAAAACACAAGATTTATAGAATGGTTAAAAGTGCATGAAAATGGCCAATTTACTCACTCTGAGTTCTCAAAAAGGGTTTCTTCACCCCGGGAAGTTAATTAAATACCATTTGGAGGCATTTAATGTTCGAGCAAAAACGGCTGATTTTCGACAAAAGAGATAACACCCCCCCATTACGTCATGCTTCAGAAATGTGGAAAATGGTCCGTTTTCAAATGTTTTATTTTTGAACGTCAGTTCACATTTGTAGGTGGATCATCAGTGTTAGAGCTAAAATTAGCATGTTTAAAGTGATTTTCATGCTTCCAGGGCCCAAAACACAAGATTTATGGAATGGTTAAAAGTGCATGAAAATGGCCAATTTACTCACTCTGAGTTCTCAAAAAGGGTTTCTTCACCCCGGGAAGTTAATTAAATACCATTTGGAGGCATTTATTGTTCGAGCAAAAACGGCTGATTTTCGACAAAAGAGATAACACCCCCCCATTACGTCATGCTTCAGAAATGTGGAAAATGGTCCGTTTTCAAATGTTTTATTTTTGAACGTCTGTTCACATTTGTAGGTGGATCATCAGTGTTAGAGCTAAAATTAGCATGTTTAAAGTGATTTTCATGCTTCCAGGGGCTCGGGAAGTTAATTAAATACCATTTGGAGGCATTTAATGTTCGAGCAAAAACGGCTGATTTTCGACAAAAGAGATAACACCCCCCCATTACGTCATGCTTCAGAAATGTGGAAAATGGTCCGTTTTCAAATGTTTTATTTTTGAACGTCAGTTCACATTTGTAGGTGGATCATCAGTGTTAGAGTTAAAATTAGCATGTTTAAAGTGATTTTCATGCTTCCAGGGGCTCGGGAAGTTAATTAAATACCATTTGGAGGCATTTAATGTTCGAGCAAAAACGGCTGATTTTCGACAAAAGAGATAACACCCCCCCATTACGTCATGCTTCAGAAATGTGGAAAATGGTCAGTTTTCAAATGTTTTATTTTTGAACGTCAGTTCACATTTGTAGGTGGATCATCAGTGTTAGAGCTAAAATTAGCATGTTTAAAGTGATTTTCATGCTTCCAGGGGCCCAAAACACAAGATTTATGGAATGGTTAAAAGTGCATGAAAATGGCCAATTTACTCACTCTGAGTTCTCAAAAAGGGTTTCTTCAACCCGGGAAGTTAATTAAATACCATTTGGAGGCATTTAATGTTCGAGCAAAAACGGCTGATTTTCGACAAAAGAGATAACACCCCCCCATTACGTCATGCTTCAGAAATGTGGAAAATGGTCCGTTTTCAAATGTTTTATTTTTGAACGTCAGTTCACATTTGTAGGTGGATCATCAGTGTTAGAGCTAAAATTAGCATGTTTAAAGTGATTTTCATGCTTCCAGGGGCTCGGGAAGTTAATTAAATACCATTTGGAGGCATTTAATGTTCGAGCAAAAACGGCTGATTTTCGACAAAAGAGATAACACCCCCCCATTACGTCATGCTTCAGAAATGTGGAAAATGGTCCGTTTTCAAATGTTTTATTTTTGAACGTCAGTTCACATTTGTAGGTGGATCATCAGTGTCAGAGCTAAAATTAGCATGTTTAAAGTGATTTTCATGCTTCCAGGGGCCCAAAACACAAGATTTATGGAATGGTTAAAAGTGCATGAAAATGGCCAATTTACTCACTCTGAGTTCTCAAAAAGGGTTTCTTCACCCCGGGAAGTTAATTAAATACCATTTGGAGGCATTTAATGTTCGAGCAAAAATGGCTGATTTTCGACAAAAGAGATAACACCCCCCCATTACGTCATGCTTCAGAAATGTGGGAAATGGTCCGTTTTCAAATGTTTTATTTTTGAACGTCAGTTCACATTTGTAGGTGGATCATCAGTGTTAGAGCTAAAATTAGCATGTTTAAAGTGATTTTCATGCTTCCAGGGGCTCGGGAAGTTAATTAAATACCATTTGGAGGCATTTAATGTTCGAGCAAAAACGGCTGATTTTCGACAAAAGAGATAACACCCCCCCATTACGTCATGCTTCAGAAATGTGGAAAATGGTCCGTTTTCAAATGTTTTATTTTTGAACGTCAGTTCACATTTGTAGGTGGATCATCAGTGTTAGAGCTAAAATTAGCATGTTTAAAGTGATTTTCATGCTTCCAGGGGCTCGGGAAGTTAATTAAATACCATTTGGAGGCATTTAATGTTCGAGCAAAAACGGCTGATTTTCGACAAAAGAGATAACACCCCCCCATTACGTCATGCTTCAGAAATGTGGAAAATGGTCCGTTTTCAAATGTTTTATTTTTGAACGTCAGTTCACATTTGTAGGTGGATCATCAGTGTTAGAGCTAAAATTAGCATGTTTAAAGTGATTTTCATGCTTCCAGGGGCTCGGGAAGTTAATTAAATACCATTTGGAGGCATTTAATGTTCGAGCAAAAACGGCTGATTTTCGACAAAAGAGATAACACCCCCCCATTACGTCATGCTTCAGAAATGTGGAAAATGGTCCGTTTTCAAATGTTTTATTTTTGAACGTCAGTTCACATTTGTAGGTGGATCATCAGTGTTAGAGCTAAAATTAGCATGTTTAAAGTGATTTTCATGCTTCCAGGGGCCCAAAACACAAGATTTATGGAATGGTTAAAAGTGCATGAAAATGGCCAATTTACTCACTCTGAGTTCTCAAAAAGGGTTTCTTCACCCCGGGAAGTTAATTAAATACCATTTGGAGGCATTTAATGTTCGAGCAAAAACGGCTGATTTTCGACAAAAGAGATAACACCCCCCCATTACGTCATGCTTCAGAAATGTGGAAAATGGTCCGTTTTCAAATGTTTTATTTTTGAATGTCAGTTCACATTTGTAGGTGGATCATCAGTGTTAGAGCTAAAATTAGCATGTTTAAAGTGATTTTCATGCTTCCAGGGGCCCAAAACACAAGATTTATGGAATGGTTAAAAGTGCATGAAAATGGCCAATTTACTCACTCTGAGTTCTCAAAAAGGGTTTCTTCACCCCGGGAAGTTAATTAAATACCATTTGGAGGCATTTAATGTTCGAGCAAAAACGGCTGATTTTCGACAAAAGAGATAACACCCCCCCATTACGTCATGCTTCAGAAATGTGGAAAATGGGCCGTTTTCAAATGTTTTATTTTTGAACGTCAGTTCACATTTGTAGGTGGATCATCAGTGTTAGAGCTAAAATTAGCATGTTTAAAGTGATTTTCATGCTTCCAGGGCCCAAAACACAAGATTTATGGAATGGTTAAAAGTGCATGAAAATGGCCAATTTACTCACTCTGAGTTCTCAAAAAGGGTTTCTTCACCCCGGGAAGTTAATTAAATACCATTTGGAGGCATTTATTGTTCGAGCAAAAACGGCTGATTTTCGACAAAAGAGATAACACCCCCCCATTACGTCATGCTTCAGAAATGTGGAAAATGGTCCGTTTTCAAATGTTTTATTTTTGAACGTCTGTTCACATTTGTAGGTGGATCATCAGTGTTAGAGCTAAAATTAGCATGTTTAAAGTGATTTTCATGCTTCCAGGGGCTCGGGAAGTTAATTAAATACCATTTGGAGGCATTTAATGTTCGAGCAAAAACGGCTGATTTTCGACAAAAGAGACAACACCCCCCCATTACGTCATGCTTCAGAAATGTGGAAAATGGTCCGTTTTCAAATGTTTTATTTTTGAACGTCAGTTCACATTTGTAGGTGGATCATCAGTGTTACAGTTAAAATTAGCATGTTTAAAGTGATTTTCATGCTTCCAGGGGCTCGGGAAGTTAATTAAATACCATTTGGAGGCATTTAATGTTCGAGCAAAAACGGCTGATTTTCGACAAAAGAGATAACACCCCCCCCATTACGTCATGCTTCAGAAATGTGGAAAATGGTCCGTTTTCAAATGTTTTATTTTTGAACGTCAGTTCACATTTGTAGGTGGATCATCAGTGTTAGAGCTAAAATTAGCATGTTTAAAGTGATTTTCATGCTTCCAGGGGCCCAAAACACAAGATTTATGGAATGGTTAAAAGTGCATGAAAATGGCCAATTTACTCACTCTGAGTTCTCAAAAAGGGTTTCTTCACCCCGGGAAGTTAATTAAATACCATTTGGAGGCATTTAATGTTCGAGCAAAAACGGCTGATTTTCGACAAAAGAGATAACACCCCCCCATTACGTCATGCTTCAGAAATGTGGAAAATGGTCTGTTTTCAAATGTTTTATTTTTGAACGTCAGTTCACATTTGTAGGTGGATCATCAGTGTTAGAGCTAAAATTAGCATGTTTAAAGTGATTTTCATGCTTCCAGGGGCCCAAAACACAAGATTTATGGAATGGTTAAAAGTGCATGAAAATGGCCAATTTACTCACTCTGAGTTCTCAAAAAGGGTTTCTTCACCCCGGGAAGTTAATTAAATACCATTTGGAGGCATTTAATGTTCGAGCAAAAACGGCTGATTTTCGACAAAAGAGATAACACCCCCCCATTACGTCATGCTTCAGAAATGTGGAAAATGGTCCGTTTTCAAATGTTTTATTTTTGAACGTCAGTTCACATTTGTAGGTGGATCATCAGTGTTAGAGCTAAAATTAGCATGTTTAAAGTGATTTTCATGCTTCCAGGGGCTCGGGAAGTTAATTAAATACCATTTGGAGGCATTTAATGTTCGAGCAAAAACGGCTGATTTTCGACAAAAGAGATAACACCCCCCCATTACGTCATGCTTCAGAAATGTGGAAAATGGTCCGTTTTCAAATGTTTTATTTTTGAACGTCAGTTCACATTTGTAGGTGGATCATCAGTGTTAGAGCTAAAATTAGCATGTTTAAAGTGATTTTCATGCTTCCAGGGGCTCGGGAAGTGAAATAAATACCATTTGGAGGCATTTAATGTTCGAGCAAAAACGGCTGATTTTCGACAAAAGAGATAACACCCCCCATTACGTCATGCTTCAGAAATGTGGAAAATGGTCCGTTTTCAAATGTTTTATTTTTGAACGTCAGTTCACATTTGTAGGTGGATCATCAGTGTTAGAGCTAAAATTAGCATGTTTAAAGTGATTTTCATGCTTCCAGGGGCTCGGGAAGTTAATTAAATACCATTTGGAGGCATTTAATGTTCGAGCAAAAACGGCTGATTTTCGACAAAAGAGATAACACCCCCCCATTACGTCATGCTTCAGAAATGTGGAAAATGGTCAGTTTTCAAATGTTTTATTTTTGAACGTCAGTTCACATTTGTAGGTGGATCATCAGTGTTAGAGCTAAAATTAGCATGTTTAAAGTGATTTTCATGCTTCCAGGGGCCCAAAACACAAGATTTATGGAATGGTTAAAAGTGCATGAAAATGGCCAATTTACTCACTCTGAGTTCTCAAAAAGGGTTTCTTCAACCCGGGAAGTTAATTAAATACCATTTGGAGGCATTTAATGTTCGAGCAAAAACGGCTGATTTTCGACAAAAGAGATAACACCCCCCCATTACGTCATGCTTCAGAAATGTGGAAAATGGTCCGTTTTCAAATGTTTTATTTTTGAACGTCAGTTCACATTTGTAGGTGGATCATCAGTGTTAGAGCTAAAATTAGCATGTTTAAAGTGATTTTCATGCTTCCAGGGGCTCGGGAAGTTAATTAAATACCATTTGGAGGCATTTAATGTTCGAGCAAAAACGGCTGATTTTCGACAAAAGAGATAACACCCCCCCATTACGTCATGCTTCAGAAATGTGGAAAATGGTCCGTTTTCAAATGTTTTATTTTTGAACGTCAGTTCACATTTGTAGGTGGATCATCAGTGTCAGAGCTAAAATTAGCATGTTTAAAGTGATTTTCATGCTTCCAGGGGCCCAAAACACAAGATTTATGGAATGGTTAAAAGTGCATGAAAATGGCCAAATTACTCACTCTGAGTTCTCAAAAAGGGTTTCTTCACCCCGGGAAGTTAATTAAATACCATTTGGAGGCATTTAATGTTCGAGCAAAAATGGCTGATTTTCGACAAAAGAGATAACACCCCCCCATTACGTCATGCTTCAGAAATGTGGGAAATGGTCCGTTTTCAAATGTTTTATTTTTGAACGTCAGTTCACATTTGTAGGTGGATCATCAGTGTTAGAGCTAAAATTAGCATGTTTAAAGTGATTTTCATGCTTCCAGGGGCTCGGGAAGTTAATTAAATACCATTTGGAGGCATTTAATGTTCGAGCAAAAACGGCTGATTTTCGACAAAAGAGATAACACCCCCCCATTACGTCATGCTTCAGAAATGTGGAAAATGGTCCGTTTTCAAATGTTTTATTTTTGAACGTCAGTTCACATTTGTAGGTGGATCATCAGTGTTAGAGCTAAAATTAGCATGTTTAAAGTGATTTTCATGCTTCCAGGGGCTCGGGAAGTTAATTAAATACCATTTGGAGGCATTTAATGTTCGAGCAAAAACGGCTGATTTTCGACAAAAGAGATAACACCCCCCCATTACGTCATGCTTCAGAAATGTGGAAAATGGTCCGTTTTCAAATGTTTTATTTTTGAACGTCAGTTCACATTTGTAGGTGGATCATCAGTGTTAGAGCTAAAATTAGCATGTTTAAAGTGATTTTCATGCTTCCAGGGGCTCGGGAAGTTAATTAAATACCATTTGGAGGCATTTAATGTTCGAGCAAAAACGGCTGATTTTCGACAAAAGAGATAACACCCCCCCATTACGTCATGCTTCAGAAATGTGGAAAATGGTCCGTTTTCAAATGTTTTATTTTTGAACGTCAGTTCACATTTGTAGGTGGATCATCAGTGTTAGAGCTAAAATTAGCATGTTTAAAGTGATTTTCATGCTTCCAGGGGCCCAAAACACAAGATTTATGGAATGGTTAAAAGTGCATGAAAATGGCCAATTTACTCACTCTGAGTTCTCAAAAAGGGTTTCTTCACCCCGGGAAGTTAATTAAATACCATTTGGAGGCATTTAATGTTCGAGCAAAAACGGCTGATTTTCGACAAAAGAGATAACACCCCCCCATTACGTCATGCTTCAGAAATGTGGAAAATGGTCCGTTTTCAAATGTTTTATTTTTGAATGTCAGTTCACATTTGTAGGTGGATCATCAGTGTTAGAGCTAAAATTAGCATGTTTAAAGTGATTTTCATGCTTCCAGGGGCCCAAAACACAAGATTTATGGAATGGTTAAAAGTGCATGAAAATGGCCAATTTACTCACTCTGAGTTCTCAAAAAGGGTTTCTTCACCCCGGGAAGTTAATTAAATACCATTTGGAGGCATTTAATGTTCGAGCAAAAACGGCTGATTTTCGACAAAAGAGATAACACCCCCCCATTACGTCATGCTTCAGAAATGTGGAAAATGGGCCGTTTTCAAATGTTTTATTTTTGAACGTCAGTTCACATTTGTAGGTGGATCATCAGTGTTAGAGCTAAAATTAGCATGTTTAAAGTGATTTTCATGCTTCCAGGGCCCAAAACACAAGATTTATGGAATGGTTAAAAGTGCATGAAAATGGCCAATTTACTCACTCTGAGTTCTCAAAAAGGGTTTCTTCACCCCGGGAAGTTAATTAAATACCATTTGGAGGCATTTATTGTTCGAGCAAAAACGGCTGATTTTCGACAAAAGAGATAACACCCCCCCATTACGTCATGCTTCAGAAATGTGGAAAATGGTCCGTTTTCAAATGTTTTATTTTTGAACGTCTGTTCACATTTGTAGGTGGATCATCAGTGTTAGAGCTAAAATTAGCATGTTTAAAGTGATTTTCATGCTTCCAGGGGCTCGGGAAGTTAATTAAATACCATTTGGAGGCATTTAATGTTCGAGCAAAAACGGCTGATTTTCGACAAAAGAGATAACACCCCCCCATTACGTCATGCTTCAGAAATGTGGAAAATGGTCCGTTTTCAAATGTTTTATTTTTGAACGTCAGTTCACATTTGTAGGTGGATCATCAGTGTTACAGTTAAAATTAGCATGTTTAAAGTGATTTTCATGCTTCCAGGGGCTCGGGAAGTTAATTAAATACCATTTGGAGGCATTTAATGTTCGAGCAAAAACGGCTGATTTTCGACAAAAGAGATAACACCCCCCCCATTACGTCATGCTTCAGAAATGTGGAAAATGGTCCGTTTTCAAATGTTTTATTTTTGAACGTCAGTTCACATTTGTAGGTGGATCATCAGTGTTAGAGCTAAAATTAGCATGTTTAAAGTGATTTTCATGCTTCCAGGGGCCCAAAACACAAGATTTATGGAATGGTTAAAAGTGCATGAAAATGGCCAATTTACTCACTCTGAGTTCTCAAAAAGGGTTTCTTCACCCCGGGAAGTTAATTAAATACCATTTGGAGGCATTTAATGTTCGAGCAAAAACGGCTGATTTTCGACAAAAGAGATAACACCCCCCCATTACGTCATGCTTCAGAAATGTGGAAAATGGTCTGTTTTCAAATGTTTTATTTTTGAACGTCAGTTCACATTTGTAGGTGGATCATCAGTGTTAGAGCTAAAATTAGCATGTTTAAAGTGATTTTCATGCTTCCAGGGGCCCAAAACACAAGATTTATGGAATGGTTAAAAGTGCATGAAAATGGCCAATTTACTCACTCTGAGTTCTCAAAAAGGGTTTCTTCACCCCGGGAAGTTAATTAAATACCATTTGGAGGCATTTAATGTTCGAGCAAAAACGGCTGATTTTCGACAAAAGTGATAACACCCCCCCCATTACGTCATGCTTCAGAAATGTGGAAAATGGTCCGTTTTCAAATGTTTTATTTTTGAACGTCAGTTCACATTTGTAGGTGGATCATCAGTGTTAGAGCTAAAATTAGCATGTTTAAAGTGATTTTCATGCTTCCAGGGGCTCGGGAAGTTAATTAAATACCATTTGGAGGCATTTAATGTTCGAGCAAAAACGGCTGATTTTCGACAAAAGAGATAACACCCCCCCATTACGTCATGCTTCAGAAATGTGGAAAATGGTCCGTTTTCAAATGTTTTATTTTTGAACGTCAGTTCACATTTGTAGGTGGATCATCAGTGTTAGAGCTAAAATTAGCATGTTTAAAGTGATTTTCATGCTTCCAGGGGCTCGGGAAGTGAAATAAATACCATTTGGAGGCATTTAATGTTCGAGCAAAAACGGCTGATTTTCGACAAAAGAGATAACACCCCCCATTACGTCATGCTTCAGAAATGTGGAAAATGGTCCGTTTTCAAATGTTTTATTTTTGAACGTCAGTTCACATTTGTAGGTGGATCATCAGTGTTAGAGCTAAAATTAGCATGTTTAAAGTGATTTTCATGCTTCCAGGGGCTCGGGAAGTTAATTAAATACCATTTGGAGGCATTTAATGTTCGAGCAAAAACGGCTGATTTTCGACAAAAGAGATAACACCCCCCCATTACGTCATGCTTCAGAAATGTGGAAAATGGTCCGTTTTCAAATGTTTTATTTTTGAACGTCAGTTCACATTTGTAGGTGGATCATCAGTGTTAGAGCTAAAATTAGCATGTTTAAAGTGATTTTCATGCTTCCAGGGGCTCGGGAAGTTAATTAAATACCATTTGGAGGCATTTAATGTTCGAGCAAAAACGGCTGATTTTCGACAAAAGAGATAACACCCCCCCATTACGTCATGCTTCAGAAATGTGGAAAATGGTCCGTTTTCAAATGTTTTATTTTTGAACGTCAGTTCACATTTGTAGGTGGATCATCAGTGTTAGAGCTAAAATTAGCATGTTTAAAGTGATTTTCATGCTTCCAGGGGCCCAAAACACAAGATTTATGGAATGGTTAAAAGTGCATGAAAATGGCCAATTTACTCACTCTGAGTTCTCAAAAAGGGTTTCTTCACCCCGGGAAGTTAATTAAATACCATTTGGAGGCATTTAATGTTCGAGCAAAAACGGCTGATTTTCGACAAAAGAGATAACACCCCCCCATTACGTCATGCTTCAGAAATGTGGAAAATGGTCCGTTTTCAAATGTTTTATTTTTGAATGTCAGTTCACATTTGTAGGTGGATCATCAGTGTTAGAGCTAAAATTAGCATGTTTAAAGTGATTTTCATGCTTCCAGGGGCCCAAAACACAAGATTTATGGAATGGTTAAAAGTGCATGAAAATGGCCAATTTACTCACTCTGAGTTCTCAAAAAGGGTTTCTTCACCCCGGGAAGTTAATTAAATACCATTTGGAGGCATTTAATGTTCGAGCAAAAACGGCTGATTTTCGACAAAAGAGATAACACCCCCCCATTACGTCATGCTTCAGAAATGTGGAAAATGGGCCGTTTTCAAATGTTTTATTTTTGAACGTCAGTTCACATTTGTAGGTGGATCATCAGTGTTAGAGCTAAAATTAGCATGTTTAAAGTGATTTTCATGCTTCCAGGGCCCAAAACACAAGATTTATGGAATGGTTAAAAGTGCATGAAAATGGCCAATTTACTCACTCTGAGTTCTCAAAAAGGGTTTCTTCACCCCGGGAAGTTAATTAAATACCATTTGGAGGCATTTATTGTTCGAGCAAAAACGGCTGATTTTCGACAAAAGAGATAACACCCCCCCATTACGTCATGCTTCAGAAATGTGGAAAATGGTCCGTTTTCAAATGTTTTATTTTTGAACGTCTGTTCACATTTGTAGGTGGATCATCAGTGTTAGAGCTAAAATTAGCATGTTTAAAGTGATTTTCATGCTTCCAGGGGCTCGGGAAGTTAATTAAATACCATTTGGAGGCATTTAATGTTCGAGCAAAAACGGCTGATTTTCGACAAAAGAGATAACACCCCCCCATTACGTCATGCTTCAGAAATGTGGAAAATGGTCCGTTTTCAAATGTTTTATTTTTGAACGTCAGTTCACATTTGTAGGTGGATCATGAGTGTTACAGTTAAAATTAGCATGTTTAAAGTGATTTTCATGCTTCCAGGGGCTCGGGAAGTTAATTAAATACCATTTGGAGGCATTTAATGTTCGAGCAAAAACGGCTGATTTTCGACAAAAGAGATAACACCCCCCCCATTACGTCATGCTTCAGAAATGTGGAAAATGGTCCGTTTTCAAATGTTTTATTTTTGAACGTCAGTTCACATTTGTAGGTGGATCATCAGTGTTAGAGCTAAAATTAGCATGTTTAAAGTGATTTTCATGCTTCCAGGGGCCCAAAACACAAGATTTATGGAATGGTTAAAAGTGCATGAAAATGGCCAATTTACTCACTCTGAGTTCTCAAAAAGGGTTTCTTCACCCCGGGAAGTTAATTAAATACCATTTGGAGGCATTTAATGTTCGAGCAAAAACGGCTGATTTTCGACAAAAGAGATAACACCCCCCCATTACGTCATGCTTCAGAAATGTGGAAAATGGTCTGTTTTCAAATGTTTTATTTTTGAACGTCAGTTCACATTTGTAGGTGGATCATCAGTGTTAGAGCTAAAATTAGCATGTTTAAAGTGATTTTCATGCTTCCAGGGGCCCAAAACACAAGATTTATGGAATGGTTAAAAGTGCATGAAAATGGCCAATTTACTCACTCTGAGTTCTCAAAAAGGGTTTCTTCACCCCGGGAAGTTAATTAAATACCATTTGGAGGCATTTAATGTTCGAGCAAAAACGGCTGATTTTCGACAAAAGAGATAACACCCCCCCATTACGTCATGCTTCAGAAATGTGGAAAATGGTCCGTTTTCAAATGTTTTATTTTTGAACGTCAGTTCACATTTGTAGGTGGATCATCAGTGTTAGAGCTAAAATTAGCATGTTTAAAGTGATTTTCATGCTTCCAGGGGCTCGGGAAGTTAATTAAATACCATTTGGAGGCATTTAATGTTCGAGCAAAAACGGCTGATTTTCGACAAAAGAGATAACACCCCCCCATTACGTCATGCTTCAGAAATGTGGAAAATGGTCCGTTTTCAAATGTTTTATTTTTGAACGTCAGTTCACATTTGTAGGTGGATCATCAGTGTTAGAGCTAAAATTAGCATGTTTAAAGTGATTTTCATGCTTCCAGGGGCTCGGGAAGTGAAATAAATACCATTTGGAGGCATTTAATGTTCGAGCAAAAACGGCTGATTTTCGACAAAAGAGATAACACCCCCCATTACGTCATGCTTCAGAAATGTGGAAAATGGTCCGTTTTCAAATGTTTTATTTTTGAACGTCAGTTCACATTTGTAGGTGGATCATCAGTGTTAGAGCTAAAATTAGCATGTTTAAAGTGATTTTCATGCTTCCAGGGGCTCGGGAAGTGAAATAAATACCATTTGGAGGCATTTAATGTTCGAGCAAAAACGGCTGATTTTCGACAAAAGAGATAACACCCCCCCATTACGTCATGCTTCAGAAATGTGGAAAATGGTCCGTTTTCAAATGTTTTATTTTTGAACGTCAGTTCACATTTGTAGGTGGATCATCAGTGTTAGAGCTAAAATTAGCATGTTTAAAGTGATTTTCATGCTTCCAGGGGCTCGGGAAGTTAATTAAATACCATTTGGAGGCATTTAATGTTCGAGCAAAAACGGCTGATTTTCGACAAAAGAGATAACACCCCCCCATTACGTCATGCTTCAGAAATGTGGAAAATGGTCCGTTTTCAAATGTTTTATTTTTGAACGTCAGTTCACATTTGTAGGTGGATCATCAGTGTTAGAGCTAAAATTAGCATGTTTAAAGTGATTTTCATGCTTCCAGGGGCCCAAAACACAAGATTTATGGAATGGTTAAAAGTGCATGAAAATGGCCAATTTACTCACTCTGAGTTCTCAAAAAGGGTTTCTTCACCCCGGGAAGTTAATTAAATACCATTTGGAGGCATTTAATGTTCGAGCAAAAACGGCTGATTTTCGACAAAAGAGATAACACCCCCCCATTACGTCATGCTTCAGAAATGTGGAAAATGGTCCGTTTTCAAATGTTTTATTTTTGAACGTCAGTTCACATTTGTAGGTGGATCATCAGTGTTAGAGCTAAAATTAGCATGTTTAAAGTGATTTTCATGCTTCCAGGGGCTCGGGAAGTTAATTAAATACCATTTGGAGGCATTTAATGTTCGAGCAAAAACGGCTGATTTTCGACAAAAGAGATAACACCCCCCCATTACGTCATGCTTCAGAAATGTGGAAAATGGTCCGTTTTCAAATGTTTTATTTTTGAACGTCAGTTCACATTTGTAGGTGGATCATCAGTGTTAGAGCTAAAATTAGCATGTTTAAAGTGATTTTCATGCTTCCAGGGGCTCGGGAAGTGAAATAAATACCATTTGGAGGCATTTAATGTTCGAGCAAAAACGGCTGATTTTCGACAAAAGAGATAACACCCCCCCATTACGTCATGCTTCAGAAATGTGGAAAATGGTCCGTTTTCAAATGTTTTATTTTTGAACGTCAGTTCACATTTGTAGGTGGATCATCAGTGTTAGAGCTAAAATTAGCATGTTTAAAGTGATTTTCATGCTTCCAGGGGCTCGGGAAGTGAAATAAATACCATTTGGAGGCATTTAATGTTCGAGCAAAAACGGCTGATTTTCGACAAAAGAGATAACACCCCCCCCATTACGTCATGCTTCAGAAATGTGGAAAATGGTCCGTTTTCAAATGTTTTATTTTTGAACGTCAGTTCACATTTGTAGGTGGATCATCAGTGTTAGAGCTAAAATTAGCATGTTTAAAGTGATTTTCATGCTTCCAGGGGCTCGGGAAGTTAATTAAATACCATTTGGAGGCATTTAATGTTCGAGCAAAAACGGCTGATTTTCGACAAAAGAGATAACACCCCCCCATTACGTCATGCTTCAGAAATGTGAAAAATGGTCCGTTTTCAAATGTTTTATTTTTGAACGTCAGTTCACATTTGTAGGTGGATCATCAGTGTTAGAGCTAAAATTAGCATGTTTAAAGTGATTTTCATGCTTCCAGGGGCCCAAAACACAAGATTTATGGAATGGTTAAAAGTGCATGAAAATGGCCAATTTACTCACTCTGAGTTCTCAAAAAGGGTTTCTTCACCCCGGGAAGTTAATTAAATACCATTTGGAGGCATTTAATGTTCGAGCAAAAACGGCTGATTTTCGACAAAAGAGATAACACCCCCCATTACGTCATGCTTCAGAAATGTGGAAAATGGTCCGTTTTCAAATGTTTTATTTTTGAACGTCAGTTCACATTTGTAGGTGGATCATCAGTGTTAGAGCTAAAATTAGCATGTTTAAAGTGATTTTCATGCTTCCAGGGGCTCGGGAAGTTAATTAAATACCATTTGGAGGCATTTATAGTTCGAGCAAAAACGGCTGATTTTCGACAAAAGAGATAACACCCCCCCATTACGTCATGCTTCAGAAATGTGGAAAATGGTCCGTTTTCAAATGTTTTATTTTTGAACGTCAGTTCACATTTGTAGGTGGATCATCAGTGTTAGAGCTAAAATTAGCATGTTTAAAGTGATTTTCATGCTTCCAGGGGCTCGGGAAGTTAATTAAATACCATTTGGAGGCATTTAATGTTCGAGCAAAAACGGCTGATTTTCGACAAAAGAGATAACACCCCCCCATTACGTCATGCTTCAGAAATGTGGAAAATGGTCCGTTTTCAAATGTTTTATTTTTGAACGTCAGTTCACATTTGTAGGTGGATCATCAGTGTTAGAGCTAAAATTAGCATGTTTAACGTGATTTTCATGCTTCCAGGGCCCAAAACACAAGATTTATGGAATGGTTAAAAGTGCATGAAAATGGCCAATTTACTCACTCTGAGTTCTCAAAAAGGGTTTCTTCACCCCGGGAAGTTAATTAAATACCATTTGGAGGCATTTATTGTTCGAGCAAAAACGGCTGATTTTCGACAAAAGAGATAACACCCCCCCATTACGTCATGCTTCAGAAATGTGGAAAATGGTCCGTTTTCAAATGTTTTATTTTTGAACGTCTGTTCACATTTGTAGGTGGATCATCAGTGTTAGAGCTAAAATTAGCATGTTTAAAGTGATTTTCATGCTTCCAGGGGCTCGGGAAGTTAATTAAATACCATTTGGAGGCATTTAATGTTCGAGCAAAAACGGCTGATTTTCGACAAAAGAGATAACACCCCCCCATTACGTCATGCTTCAGAAATGTGGAAAATGGTCCGTTTTCAAATGTTTTATTTTTGAACGTCAGTTCACATTTGTAGGTGGATCATGAGTGTTACAGTTAAAATTAGCATGTTTAAAGTGATTTTCATGCTTCCAGGGGCTCGGGAAGTTAATTAAATACCATTTGGAGGCATTTAATGTTCGAGCAAAAACGGCTGATTTTCGACAAAAGAGATAACACCCCCCCCATTACGTCATGCTTCAGAAATGTGGAAAATGGTCCGTTTTCAAATGTTTTATTTTTGAACGTCAGTTCACATTTGTAGGTGGATCATCAGTGTTAGAGCTAAAATTAGCATGTTTAAAGTGATTTTCATGCTTCCAGGGGCCCAAAACACAAGATTTATGGAATGGTTAAAAGTGCATGAAAATGGCCAATTTACTCACTCTGAGTTCTCAAAAAGGGTTTCTTCACCCCGGGAAGTTAATTAAATACCATTTGGAGGCATTTAATGTTCGAGCAAAAACGGCTGATTTTCGACAAAAGAGATAACACCCCCCCATTACGTCATGCTTCAGAAATGTGGAAAATGGTCTGTTTTCAAATGTTTTATTTTTGAACGTCAGTTCACATTTGTAGGTGGATCATCAGTGTTAGAGCTAAAATTAGCATGTTTAAAGTGATTTTCATGCTTCCAGGGGCCCAAAACACAAGATTTATGGAATGGTTAAAAGTGCATGAAAATGGCCAATTTACTCACTCTGAGTTCTCAAAAAGGGTTTCTTCACCCCGGGAAGTTAATTAAATACCATTTGGAGGCATTTAATGTTCGAGCAAAAACGGCTGATTTTCGACAAAAGAGATAACACCCCCCCATTACGTCATGCTTCAGAAATGTGGAAAATGGTCCGTTTTCAAATGTTTTATTTTTGAACGTCAGTTCACATTTGTAGGTGGATCATCAGTGTTAGAGCTAAAATTAGCATGTTTAAAGTGATTTTCATGCTTCCAGGGGCTCGGGAAGTTAATTAAATACCATTTGGAGGCATTTAATGTTCGAGCAAAAACGGCTGATTTTCGACAAAAGAGATAACACCCCCCCATTACGTCATGCTTCAGAAATGTGGAAAATGGTCCGTTTTCAAATGTTTTATTTTTGAACGTCAGTTCACATTTGTAGGTGGATCATCAGTGTTAGAGCTAAAATTAGCATGTTTAAAGTGATTTTCATGCTTCCAGGGGCTCGGGAAGTGAAATAAATACCATTTGGAGGCATTTAATGTTCGAGCAAAAACGGCTGATTTTCGACAAAAGAGATAACACCCCCCATTACGTCATGCTTCAGAAATGTGGAAAATGGTCCGTTTTCAAATGTTTTATTTTTGAACGTCAGTTCACATTTGTAGGTGGATCATCAGTGTTAGAGCTAAAATTAGCATGTTTAAAGTGATTTTCATGCTTCCAGGGGCTCGGGAAGTGAAATAAATACCATTTGGAGGCATTTAATGTTCGAGCAAAAACGGCTGATTTTCGACAAAAGAGATAACACCCCCCCATTACGTCATGCTTCAGAAATGTGGAAAATGGTCCGTTTTCAAATGTTTTATTTTTGAACGTCAGTTCACATTTGTAGGTGGATCATCAGTGTTAGAGCTAAAATTAGCATGTTTAAAGTGATTTTCATGCTTCCAGGGGCTCGGGAAGTTAATTAAATACCATTTGGAGGCATTTAATGTTCGAGCAAAAACGGCTGATTTTCGACAAAAGAGATAACACCCCCCCATTACGTCATGCTTCAGAAATGTGGAAAATGGTCCGTTTTCAAATGTTTTATTTTTGAACGTCAGTTCACATTTGTAGGTGGATCATCAGTGTTAGAGCTAAAATTAGCATGTTTAAAGTGATTTTCATGCTTCCAGGGGCCCAAAACACAAGATTTATGGAATGGTTAAAAGTGCATGAAAATGGCCAATTTACTCACTCTGAGTTCTCAAAAAGGGTTTCTTCACCCCGGGAAGTTAATTAAATACCATTTGGAGGCATTTAATGTTCGAGCAAAAACGGCTGATTTTCGACAAAAGAGATAACACCCCCCCATTACGTCATGCTTCAGAAATGTGGAAAATGGTCCGTTTTCAAATGTTTTATTTTTGAACGTCAGTTCACATTTGTAGGTGGATCATCAGTGTTAGAGCTAAAATTAGCATGTTTAAAGTGATTTTCATGCTTCCAGGGGCTCGGGAAGTTAATTAAATACCATTTGGAGGCATTTAATGTTCGAGCAAAAACGGCTGATTTTCGACAAAAGAGATAACACCCCCCCATTACGTCATGCTTCAGAAATGTGGAAAATGGTCCGTTTTCAAATGTTTTATTTTTGAACGTCAGTTCACATTTGTAGGTGGATCATCAGTGTTAGAGCTAAAATTAGCATGTTTAAAGTGATTTTCATGCTTCCAGGGGCTCGGGAAGTGAAATAAATACCATTTGGAGGCATTTAATGTTCGAGCAAAAACGGCTGATTTTCGACAAAAGAGATAACACCCCCCCATTACGTCATGCTTCAGAAATGTGGAAAATGGTCCGTTTTCAAATGTTTTATTTTTGAACGTCAGTTCACATTTGTAGGTGGATCATCAGTGTTAGAGCTAAAATTAGCATGTTTAAAGTGATTTTCATGCTTCCAGGGGCTCGGGAAGTGAAATAAATACCATTTGGAGGCATTTAATGTTCGAGCAAAAACGGCTGATTTTCGACAAAAGAGATAACACCCCCCCCATTACGTCATGCTTCAGAAATGTGGAAAATGGTCCATTTTCAAATGTTTTATTTTTGAACGTCAGTTCACATTTGTAGGTGGATCATCAGTGTTAGAGCTAAAATTAGCATGTTTAAAGTGATTTTCATGCTTCCAGGGGCTCGGGAAGTTAATTAAATACCATTTGGAGGCATTTAATGTTCGAGCAAAAACGGCTGATTTTCGACAAAAGAGATAACACCCCCCCATTACGTCATGCTTCAGAAATGTGAAAAATGGTCCGTTTTCAAATGTTTTATTTTTGAACGTCAGTTCACATTTGTAGGTGGATCATCAGTGTTAGAGCTAAAATTAGCATGTTTAAAGTGATTTTCATGCTTCCAGGGGCCCAAAACACAAGATTTATGGAATGGTTAAAAGTGCATGAAAATGGCCAATTTACTCACTCTGAGTTCTCAAAAAGGGTTTCTTCACCCCGGGAAGTTAATTAAATACCATTTGGAGGCATTTAATGTTCGAGCAAAAACGGCTGATTTTCGACAAAAGAGATAACACCCCCCATTACGTCATGCTTCAGAAATGTGGAAAATGGTCCGTTTTCAAATGTTTTATTTTTGAACGTCAGTTCACATTTGTAGGTGGATCATCAGTGTTAGAGCTAAAATTAGCATGTTTAAAGTGATTTTCATGCTTCCAGGGGCTCGGGAAGTTAATTAAATACCATTTGGAGGCATTTATAGTTCGAGCAAAAACGGCTGATTTTCGACAAAAGAGATAACACCCCCCCATTACGTCATGCTTCAGAAATGTGGAAAATGGTCCGTTTTCAAATGTTTTATTTTTGAACGTCAGTTCACATTTGTAGGTGGATCATCAGTGTTAGAGCTAAAATTAGCATGTTTAAAGTGATTTTCATGCTTCCAGGGGCTCGGGAAGTTAATTAAATACCATTTGGAGGCATTTAATGTTCGAGCAAAAACGGCTGATTTTCGACAAAAGAGATAACACCCCCCCATTACGTCATGCTTCAGAAATGTGGAAAATGGTCCGTTTTCAAATGTTTTATTTTTGAACGTCAGTTCACATTTGTAGGTGGATCATCAGTGTTAGAGCTAAAATTAGCATGTTTAACGTGATTTTCATGCTTCCAGGGCCCAAAACACAAGATTTATGGAATGGTTAAAAGTGCATGAAAATGGCCAATTTACTCACTCTGAGTTCTCAAAAAGGGTTTCTTCACCCCGGGAAGTTAATTAAATACCATTTGGAGGCATTTATTGTTCGAGCAAAAACGGCTGATTTTCGACAAAAGAGATAACACCCCCCCATTACGTCATGCTTCAGAAATGTGGAAAATGGTCCGTTTTCAAATGTTTTATTTTTGAACGTCTGTTCACATTTGTAGGTGGATCATCAGTGTTAGAGCTAAAATTAGCATGTTTAAAGTGATTTTCATGCTTCCAGGGGCTCGGGAAGTTAATTAAATACCATTTGGAGGCATTTAATGTTCGAGCAAAAACGGCTGATTTTCGACAAAAGAGATAACACCCCCCCATTACGTCATGCTTCAGAAATGTGGAAAATGGTCCGTTTTCAAATGTTTTATTTTTGAACGTCAGTTCACATTTGTAGGTGGATCATCAGTGTTAGAGCTAAAATTAGCATGTTTAAAGTGATTTTCATGCTTCCAGGGCCCAAAACACAAGATTTATGGAATGGTTAAAAGTGCATGAAAATGGCCAATTTACTCACTCTGAGTTCTCAAAAAGGGTTTCTTCACCCCGGGAAGTTAATTAAATACCATTTGGAGGCATTTATTGTTCGAGCAAAAACGGCTGATTTTCGACAAAAGAGATAACACCCCCCCATTACGTCATGCTTCAGAAATGTGGAAAATGGTCCGTTTTCAAATGTTTTATTTTTGAACGTCTGTTCACATTTGTAGGTGGATCATCAGTGTTAGAGCTAAAATTAGCATGTTTAAAGTGATTTTCATGCTTCCAGGGGCTCGGGAAGTTAATTAAATACCATTTGGAGGCATTTAATGTTCGAGCAAAAACGGCTGATTTTCGACAAAAGAGATAACACCCCCCCATTACGTCATGCTTCAGAAATGTGGAAAATGGTCCGTTTTCAAATGTTTTATTTTTGAACGTCAGTTCACATTTGTAGGTGGATCATCAGTGTTAGAGTTAAAATTAGCATGTTTAAAGTGATTTTCATGCTTCCAGGGGCTCGGGAAGTTAATTAAATACCATTTGGAGGCATTTAATGTTCGAGCAAAAACGGCTGATTTTCGACAAAAGAGATAACACCCCCCCATTACGTCATGCTTCAGAAATGTGGAAAATGGTCCGTTTTCAAATGTTTTATTTTTGAACGTCAGTTCACATTTGTAGGTGGATCATCAGTGTTAGAGCTAAAATTAGCATGTTTAAAGTGATTTTCATGCTTCCAGGGGCACGGGAAGTTAATTAAATACCATTTGGAGGCATTTAATGTTCGAGCAAAAACGGCTGATTTTCGACAAAAGAGATAACACCCCCCCATTACGTCATGCTTCAGAAATGTGGAAAATGGTCCGTTTTCAAATGTTTTATTTTTGAACGTCAGTTCACATTTGTAGGTGGATCATCAGTGTTAGAGCTAAAATTAGCATGTTTAAAGTGATTTTCATGCTTCCAGGGGCCCAAAACACAAGATTTATGGAATGGTTAAAAGTGCATGAAAATGGCCAATTTACTCACTCTGAGTTCTCAAAAAGGGTTTCTTCACCCCGGGAAGTTAATTAAATACCATTTGGAGGCATTTAATGTTCGAGCAAAAACGGCTGATTTTCGACAAAAGAGATAACACCCCCCCATTACGTCATGCTTCAGAAATGTGGAAAATGGTCCGTTTTCAAATGTTTTATTTTTGAACGTCAGTTCACATTTGTAGGTGGATCATCAGTGTTAGAGCTAAAATTAGCATGTTTAAAGTGATTTTCATGCTTCCAGGGCCCAAAACACAAGATTTATGGAATGGTTAAAAGTGCATGAAAATGGCCAATTTACTCACTCTGAGTTCTCAAAAAGGGTTTCTTCACCCCGGGAAGTTAATTAAATACCATTTGGAGGCATTTATTGTTCGAGCAAAAACGGCTGATTTTCGACAAAAGAGATAACACCCCCCCATTACGTCATGCTTCAGAAATGTGGAAAATGGTCAGTTTTCAAATGTTTTATTTTTGAACGTCTGTTCACATTTGTAGGTGGATCATCAGTGTTAGAGCTAAAATTAGCATGTTTAAAGTGATTTTCATGCTTCCAGGGGCTCGGGAAGTTAATTAAATACCATTTGGAGGCATTTAATGTTCGAGCAAAAACGGCTGATTTTCGACAAAAGAGATAACACCCCCCCATTACGTCATGCTTCAGAAATGTGGAAAATGGTCCGTTTTCAAATGTTTTATTTTTGAACGTCAGTTCACATTTGTAGGTGGATCATCAGTGTTAGAGTTAAAATTAGCATGTTTAAAGTGATTTTCATGCTTCCAGGGGCTCGGGAAGTTAATTAAATACCATTTGGAGGCATTTAATGTTCGAGCAAAAACGGCTGATTTTCGACAAAAGAGATAACACCCCCCCATTACGTCATGCTTCAGAAATGTGGAAAATGGTCCGTTTTCAAATGTTTTATTTTTGAACGTCAGTTCACATTTGTAGGTGGATCATCAGTGTTAGAGCTAAAATTAGCATGTTTAAAGTGATTTTCATGCTTCCAGGGGCTCGGGAAGTTAATTAAATACCATTTGGAGGCATTTAATGTTCGAGCAAAAACGGCTGATTTTCGACAAAAGAGATAACACCCCCCCATTACGTCATGCTTCAGAAATGTGGAAAATGGTCCGTTTTCAAATGTTTTATTTTTGAACGTCAGTTCACATTTGTAGGTGGATCATCAGTGTTAGAGCTAAAATTAGCATGTTTAAAGTGATTTTCATGCTTCCAGGGGCTCGGGAAGTGAAATAAATACCATTTGGAGGCATTTAATGTTCGAGCAAAAACGGCTGATTTTCGACAAAAGAGATAACACCCCCCCATTACGTCATGCTTCAGAAATGTGGAAAATGGTCCGTTTTCAAATGTTTTATTTTTGAACGTCAGTTCACATTTGTAGGTGGATCATCAGTGTTAGAGCTAAAATTAGCATGTTTAAAGTGATTTTCATGCTTCCAGGGGCTCGGGAAGTGAAATAAATACCATTTGGAGGCATTTAATGTTCGAGCAAAAACGGCTGATTTTCGACAAAAGAGATAACACCCCCCCCATTACGTCATGCTTCAGAAATGTGGAAAATGGTCCGTTTTCAAATGTTTTATTTTTGAACGTCAGTTCACATTTGTAGGTGGATCATCAGTGTTAGAGCTAAAATTAGCATGTTTAAAGTGATTTTCATGCTTCCAGGGGCTCGGGAAGTTAATTAAATACCATTTGGAGGCATTTAATGTTCGAGCAAAAACGGCTGATTTTCGACAAAAGAGATAACACCCCCCCATTACGTCATGCTTCAGAAATGTGAAAAATGGTCCGTTTTCAAATGTTTTATTTTTGAACGTCAGTTCACATTTGTAGGTGGATCATCAGTGTTAGAGCTAAAATTAGCATGTTTAAAGTGATTTTCATGCTTCCAGGGGCCCAAAACACAAGATTTATGGAATGGTTAAAAGTGCATGAAAATGGCCAATTTACTCACTCTGAGTTCTCAAAAAGGGTTTCTTCACCCCGGGAAGTTAATTAAATACCATTTGGAGGCATTTAATGTTCGAGCAAAAACGGCTGATTTTCGACAAAAGAGATAACACCCCCCCATTACGTCATGCTTCAGAAATGTGGAAAATGGTCCGTTTTCAAATGTTTTATTTTTGAACGTCAGTTCACATTTGTAGGTGGATCATCAGTGTTAGAGCTAAAATTAGCATGTTTAAAGTGATTTTCATGCTTCCAGGGGCTCGGGAAGTTAATTAAATACCATTTGGAGGCATTTAATGTTCGAGCAAAAACGGCTGATTTTCGACAAAAGAGATAACACCCCCCCATTACGTCATGCTTCAGAAATGTGGAAAATGGTCCGTTTTCAAATGTTTTATTTTTGAACGTCAGTTCACATTTGTAGGTGGATCATCAGTGTTAGAGCTAAAATTAGCATGTTTAAAGTGATTTTCATGCTTCCAGGGGCTCGGGAAGTTAATTAAATACCATTTGGAGGCATTTAATGTTCGAGCAAAAACGGCTGATTTTCGACAAAAGAGATAACACCCCCCCATTACGTCATGCTTCAGAAATGTGGAAAATGGTCCGTTTTCAAATGTTTTATTTTTGAACGTCAGTTCACATTTGTAGGTGGATCATCAGTGTTAGAGCTAAAATTAGCATGTTTAACGTGATTTTCATGCTTCCAGGGCCCAAAACACAAGATTTATGGAATGGTTAAAAGTGCATGAAAATGGCCAATTTACTCACTCTGAGTTCTCAAAAAGGGTTTCTTCACCCCGGGAAGTTAATTAAATACCATTTGGAGGCATTTATTGTTCGAGCAAAAACGGCTGATTTTCGACAAAAGAGATAACACCACCCCATTACGTCATGCTTCAGAAATGTGGAAAATGGTCCGTTTTCAAATGTTTTATTTTTGAACGTCTGTTCACATTTGTAGGTGGATCATCAGTGTTAGAGCTAAAATTAGCATGTTTAAAGTGATTTTCATGCTTCCAGGGGCTCGGGAAGTTAATTAAATACCATTTGGAGGCATTTAATGTTCGAGCAAAAACGGCTGATTTTCGACAAAAGAGATAACACCCCCCCATTACGTCATGCTTCAGAAATGTGGAAAATGGTCCGTTTTCAAATGTTTTATTTTTGAACGTCAGTTCACATTTGTAGGTGGATCATCAGTGTTAGAGCTAAAATTAGCATGTTTAAAGTGATTTTCATGCTTCCAGGGCCCAAAACACAAGATTTATGGAATGGTTAAAAGTGCATGAAAATGGCCAATTTACTCACTCTGAGTTCTCAAAAAGGGTTTCTTCACCCCGGGAAGTTAATTAAATACCATTTGGAGGCATTTATTGTTCGAGCAAAAACGGCTGATTTTCGACAAAAGAGATAACACCCCCCCATTACGTCATGCTTCAGAAATGTGGAAAATGGTCCGTTTTCAAATGTTTTATTTTTGAACGTCTGTTCACATTTGTAGGTGGATCATCAGTGTTAGAGCTAAAATTAGCATGTTTAAAGTGATTTTCATGCTTCCAGGGGCTCGGGAAGTTAATTAAATACCATTTGGAGGCATTTAATGTTCGAGCAAAAACGGCTGATTTTCGACAAAAGAGATAACACCCCCCCATTACGTCATGCTTCAGAAATGTGGAAAATGGTCCGTTTTCAAATGTTTTATTTTTGAACGTCAGTTCACATTTGTAGGTGGATCATCAGTGTTAGAGTTAAAATTAGCATGTTTAAAGTGATTTTCATGCTTCCAGGGGCTCGGGAAGTTAATTAAATACCATTTGGAGGCATTTAATGTTCGAGCAAAAACGGCTGATTTTCGACAAAAGAGATAACACCCCCCATTACGTCATGCTTCAGAAATGTGGAAAATGGTCCGTTTTCAAATGTTTTATTTTTGAACGTCAGTTCACATTTGTAGGTGGATCATCAGTGTTAGAGCTAAAATTAGCATGTTTAAAGTGATTTTCATGCTTCCAGGGGCTCGGGAAGTTAATTAAATACCATTTGGAGGCATTTAATGTTCGAGCAAAAACGGCTGATTTTCGACAAAAGAGATAACACCCCCCCATTACGTCATGCTTCAGAAATGTGGAAAATGGTCCGTTTTCAAATGTTTTATTTTTGAACGTCAGTTCACATTTGTAGGTGGATCATCAGTGTTAGAGCTAAAATTAGCATGTTTAAAGTGATTTTCATGCTTCCAGGGGCCCAAAACACAAGATTTATGGAATGGTTAAAAGTGCATGAAAATGGCCAATTTACTCACTCTGAGTTCTCAAAAAGGGTTTCTTCACCCCGGGAAGTTAATTAAATACCATTTGGAGGCATTTAATGTTCGAGCAAAAACGGCTGATTTTCGACAAAAGAGATAACACCCCCCCATTACGTCATGCTTCAGAAATGTGGAAAATGGTCCGTTTTCAAATGTTTTATTTTTGAACGTCAGTTCACATTTGTAGGTGGATCATCAGTGTTAGAGCTAAAATTAGCATGTTTAAAGTGATTTTCATGCTTCCAGGGCCCAAAACACAAGATTTATGGAATGGTTAAAAGTGCATGAAAATGGCCAATTTACTCACTCTGAGTTCTCAAAAAGGGTTTCTTCACCCCGGGAAGTTAATTAAATACCATTTGGAGGCATTTATTGTTCGAGCAAAAACGGCTGATTTTCGACAAAAGAGATAACACCCCCCCATTACGTCATGCTTCAGAAATGTGGAAAATGGTCAGTTTTCAAATGTTTTATTTTTGAACGTCTGTTCACATTTGTAGGTGGATCATCAGTGTTAGAGCTAAAATTAGCATGTTTAAAGTGATTTTCATGCTTCCAGGGGCTCGGGAAGTTAATTAAATACCATTTGGAGGCATTTAATGTTCGAGCAAAAACGGCTGATTTTCGACAAAAGAGATAACACCCCCCCATTACGTCATGCTTCAGAAATGTGGAAAATGGTCCGTTTTCAAATGTTTTATTTTTGAACGTCAGTTCACATTTGTAGGTGGATCATCAGTGTTAGAGTTAAAATTAGCATGTTTAAAGTGATTTTCATGCTTCCAGGGGCTCGGGAAGTTAATTAAATACCATTTGGAGGCATTTAATGTTCGAGCAAAAACGGCTGATTTTCGACAAAAGAGATAACACCCCCCCATTACGTCATGCTTCAGAAATGTGGAAAATGGTCCGTTTTCAAATGTTTTATTTTTGAACGTCAGTTCACATTTGTAGGTGGATCATCAGTGTTAGAGCTAAAATTAGCATGTTTAAAGTGATTTTCATGCTTCCAGGGGCCCAAAACACAAGATTTATGGAATGGTTAAAAGTGCATGAAAATGGCCAATTTACTCACTCTGAGTTCTCAAAAAGGGTTTCTTCACCCCGGGAAGTTAATTAAATACCATTTGGAGGCATTTAATGTTCGAGCAAAAACGGCTGATTTTCGACAAAAGAGATAACACCCCCCCATTACGTCATGCTTCAGAAATGTGGAAAATGGTCCGTTTTCAAATGTTTTATTTTTGAACGTCAGTTCACATTTGTAGGTGGATCATCAGTGTTAGAGCTAAAATTAGCATGTTTAAAGTGATTTTCATGCTTCCAGGGGCTCGGGAAGTTAATTAAATACCATTTGGAGGCATTTAATGTTCGAGCAAAAACGGCTGATTTTCGACAAAAGAGATAACACCCCCCCATTACGTCATGCTTCAGAAATGTGGAAAATGGTCCGTTTTCAAATGTTTTATTTTTGAACGTCAGTTCACATTTGTAGGTGGATCATCAGTGTCAGAGCTAAAATTAGCATGTTTAAAGTGATTTTCATGCTTCCAGGGGCCCAAAACACAAGATTTATGGAATGGTTAAAAGTGCATGAAAATGGCCAATTTACTCACTCTGAGTTCTCAAAAAGGGTTTCTTCACCCCGGGAAGTTAATTAAATACCATTTGGAGGCATTTAATGTTCGAGCAAAAATGGCTGATTTTCGACAAAAGAGATAACACCCCCCCATTACGTCATGCTTCAGAAATGTGGAAAATGGTCCGTTTTCAAATGTTTTATTTTTGAACGTCAGTTCACATTTGTTGGTGGATCATCAGTGTTAGAGCTAAAATTAGCATGTTTAAAGTGATTTTCATGCTTCCAGGGGCTCGGGAAGTTAATTAAATACCATTTGGAGGCATTTAATGTTCGAGCAAAAACGGCTGATTTTCGACAAAAGAGATAACACCCCCCCATTACGTCATGCTTCAGAAATGTGGAAAATGGTCCGTTTTCAAATGTTTTATTTTTGAACGTCAGTTCACATTTGTAGGTGGATCATCAGTGTTAGAGCTAAAATTAGCATGTTTAAAGTGATTTTCATGCTTCCAGGGGCTCGGGAAGTTAATTAAATACCATTTGGAGGCATTTAATGTTCGAGCAAAAACGGCTGATTTTCGACAAAAGAGATAACACCCCCCCATTACGTCATGCTTCAGAAATGTGGAAAATGGTCCGTTTTCAAATGTTTTATTTTTGAACGTCAGTTCACATTTGTAGGTGGATCATCAGTGTTAGAGCTAAAATTAGCATGTTTAAAGTGATTTTCATGCTTCCAGGGGCTCGGGAAGTTAATTAAATACCATTTGGAGGCATTTAATGTTCGAGCAAAAACGGCTGATTTTCGACAAAAGAGATAACACCCCCCCATTACGTCATGCTTCAGAAATGTGGAAAATGGTCCGTTTTCAAATGTTTTATTTTTGAACGTCAGTTCACATTTGTAGGTGGATCATCAGTGTTAGAGCTAAAATTAGCATGTTTAAAGTGATTTTCATGCTTCCAGGGGCTCGGGAAGTTAATTAAATACCATTTGGAGGCATTTAATGTTCGAGCAAAAACGGCTGATTTTCGACAAAAGAGATAACACCCCCCCATTACGTCATGCTTCAGAAATGTGGAAAATGGTCCGTTTTCAAATGTTTTATTTTTGAACGTCAGTTCACATTTGTAGGTGGATCATCAGTGTTAGAGCTAAAATTAGCATGTTTAAAGTGATTTTCATGCTTCCAGGGGCTCGGGAAGTTAATTAAATACCATTTGGAGGCATTTAATGTTCGAGCAAAAACGGCTGATTTTCGACAAAAGAGATAACACCCCCCCATTACGTCATGCTTCAGAAATGTGGAAAATGGTCCGTTTTCAAATAATTTATTTTTGAACGTCAGTTCACATTTGTAGGTGGATCATCAGTGTTAGAGCTAAAATTAGCATGTTTAAAGTGATTTTCATGCTTCCAGGGGCCCAAAACACAAGATTTATGGAATGGTTAAAAGTGCATGAAAATGGCCAATTTACTCACTCTGAGTTCTCAAAAAGGGTTTCTTCACCCCGGGAAGTTAATTAAATACCATTTGGAGGCATTTAATGTTCGAGCAAAAACGGCTGATTTTCGACAAAAGAGATAACACCCCCCATTACGTCATGCTTCAGAAATGTGGAAAATGGGCCGTTTTCAAATGTTTTATTTTTGAACGTCAGTTCACATTTGTAGGTGGATCATCAGTGTTAGAGCTAAAATTAGCATGTTTAAAGTGATTTTCATGCTTCCAGGGGCTCGGGAAGTTAATTAAATACCATTTGGAGGCATTTAATGTTCGAGCAAAAACGGCTGATTTTCGACAAAAGAGATAACACCCCCCCATTACGTCATGCTTCAGAAATGTGGAAAATGGTCCGTTTTCAAATGTTTTATTTTTGAACGTCAGTTCACATTTGTAGGTGGATCATCAGTGTTAGAGCTAAAATTAGCATGTTTGAAGTGATTTTCATGCTTCCAGGGGTCCAAAACACAAGATTTATGGAATGGTTAAAAGTGCATGAAAATGGCCAATTTACTCACTCTGAGTTCTCAAAAAGGGTTTCTTCACCCCGGGAAGTTAATTAAATACCATTTGGAGGCATTTAATGTTCGAGCAAAAACGGCTGATTTTCGACAAAAGAGATAACACCCCCCCCATTACGTCATGCTTCAGAAATGTGGAAAATGGTCCGTTTTCAAATGTTTTATTTTTGAACGTCTGTTCACATTTGTAGGTGGATCATCAGTGTTAGAGCTAAAATTAGCATGTTTAAAGTGATTTTCATGCTTCCAGGGGCTCGGGAAGTTAATTAAATACCATTTGGAGGCATTTAATGTTCGAGCAAAAACGGCTGATTTTCGACAAAAGAGATAACACCCCCCCATTACGTCATGCTTCAGAAATGTGGAAAATGGTCCGTTTTCAAATGTTTTATTTTTGAACGTCAGTTCACATTTGTAGGTGGATCATCAGTGTTAGAGTTAAAATTAGCATGTTTAAAGTGATTTTCATGCTTCCAGGGGCTCGGGAAGTTAATTAAATACCATTTGGAGGCATTTAATGTTCGAGCAAAAACGGCTGATTTTCGACAAAAGAGATAACACCCCCCCATTACGTCATGCTTCAGAAATGTGGAAAATGGTCCGTTTTCAAATGTTTTATTTTTGAACGTCAGTTCACATTTGTAGGTGGATCATCAGTGTTAGAGCTAAAATTAGCATGTTTAAAGTGATTTTCATGCTTCCGGGGCCCAAAACACAAGATTTATGGAATGGTTAAAAGTGCATGAAAATGGCCAATTTACTCACTCTGAGTTCTCAAAAAGGGTTTCTTCACCCCGGGAAGTTAATTAAATACCATTTGGAGCCATTTAATGTTCGAGCAAAAACGGCTGATTTTCGACAAAAGAGATAACACCCCCCCATTACGTCATGCTTCAGAAATGTGGAAAATGGTCCGTTTTCAAATGTTTTATTTTTGAACGTCAGTTCACATTTGTAGGTGGATCATCAGTGTTAGAGCTAAAATTAGCATGTTTAAAGTGATTTTCATGCTTCCAGGGGCTCGGGAAGTTAATTAAATACCATTTGGAGGCATTTAATGTTCGAGCAAAAACGGCTGATTTTCGACAAAAGAGATAACACCCCCCCATTACGTCATGCTTCAGAAATGTGGAAAATGGTCCGTTTTCAAATGTTTTATTTTTGAACGTCAGTTCACATTTGTAGGTGGATCATCAGTGTCAGAGCTAAAATTAGCATGTTTAAAGTGATTTTCATGCTTCCAGGGGCCCAAAACACAAGATTTATGGAATGGTTAAAAGTGCATGAAAATGGCCAATTTACTCACTCTGAGTTCTCAAAAAGGGTTTCTTCACCCCGGGAAGTTAATTAAATACCATTTGGAGGCATTTAATGTTCGAGCAAAAATGGCTGATTTTCGACAAAAGAGATAACACCCCCCCATTACGTCATGCTTCAGAAATGTGGAAAATGGTCCGTTTTCAAATGTTTTATTTTTGAACGTCAGTTCACATTTGTAGGTGGATCATCAGTGTTAGAGCTAAAATTAGCATGTTTAAAGTGATTTTCATGCTTCCAGGGGCTCGGGAAGTTAATTAAATACCATTTGGAGGCATTTAATGTTCGAGCAAAAACGGCTGATTTTCGACAAAAGAGATAACACCCCCCCATTACGTCATGCTTCAGAAATGTGGAAAATGGTCCGTTTTCAAATGTTTTATTTTTGAACGTCAGTTCACATTTGTAGGTGGATCATCAGTGTTAGAGCTAAAATTAGCATGTTTAAAGTGATTTTCATGCTTCCAGGGGCTCGGGAAGTTAATTAAATACCATTTGGAGGCATTTAATGTTCGAGCAAAAACGGCTGATTTTCGACAAAAGAGATAACACCCCCCCATTACGTCATGCTTCAGAAATGTGGAAAATGGTCCGTTTTCAAATGTTTTATTTTTGAACGTCAGTTCACATTTGTAGGTGGATCATCAGTGTTAGAGCTAAAATTAGCATGTTTAAAGTGATTTTCATGCTTCCAGGGGCTCGGGAAGTTAATTAAATACCATTTGGAGGCATTTAATGTTCGAGCAAAAACGGCTGATTTTCGACAAAAGAGATAACACCCCCCCATTACGTCATGCTTCAGAAATGTGGAAAATGGTCCGTTTTCAAATGTTTTATTTTTGAACGTCAGTTCACATTTGTAGGTGGATCATCAGTGTTAGAGCTAAAATTAGCATGTTTAAAGTGATTTTCATGCTTCCAGGGGCCCAAAACACAAGATTTATGGAATGGTTAAAAGTGCATGAAAATGGCCAATTTACTCACTCTGAGTTCTCAAAAAGGGTTTCTTCACCCCGGGAAGTTAATTAAATACCATTTGGAGGCATTTAATGTTCGAGCAAAAACGGCTGATTTTCGACAAAAGAGATAACACCCCCCCATTACGTCATGCTTCAGAAATGTGGAAAATGGTCCGTTTTCAAATGTTTTATTTTTGAATGTCAGTTCACATTTGTAGGTGGATCATCAGTGTTAGAGCTAAAATTAGCATGTTTAAAGTGATTTTCATGCTTCCAGGGGCCCAAAACACAAGATTTATGGAATGGTTAAAAGTGCATGAAAATGGCCAATTTACTCACTCTGAGTTCTCAAAAAGGGTTTCTTCACCCCGGGAAGTTAATTAAATACCATTTGGAGGCATTTAATGTTCGAGCAAAAACGGCTGATTTTCGACAAAAGAGATAACACCCCCCCATTACGTCATGCTTCAGAAATGTGGAAAATGGGCCGTTTTCAAATGTTTTATTTTTGAACGTCAGTTCACATTTGTAGGTGGATCATCAGTGTTAGAGCTAAAATTAGCATGTTTAAAGTGATTTTCATGCTTCCAGGGCCCAAAACACAAGATTTATGGAATGGTTAAAAGTGCATGAAAATGGCCAATTTACTCACTCTGAGTTCTCAAAAAGGGTTTCTTCACCCCGGGAAGTTAATTAAATACCATTTGGAGGCATTTATTGTTCGAGCAAAAACGGCTGATTTTCGACAAAAGAGATAACACCCCCCCATTACGTCATGCTTCAGAAATGTGGAAAATGGTCCGTTTTCAAATGTTTTATTTTTGAACGTCTGTTCACATTTGTAGGTGGATCATCAGTGTTAGAGCTAAAATTAGCATGTTTAAAGTGATTTTCATGCTTCCAGGGGCTCGGGAAGTTAATTAAATACCATTTGGAGGCATTTAATGTTCGAGCAAAAACGGCTGATTTTCGACAAAAGAGATAACACCCCCCCATTACGTCATGCTTCAGAAATGTGGAAAATGGTCCGTTTTCAAATGTTTTATTTTTGAACGTCAGTTCACATTTGTAGGTGGATCATCAGTGTTACAGTTAAAATTAGCATGTTTAAAGTGATTTTCATGCTTCCAGGGGCTCGGGAAGTTAATTAAATACCATTTGGAGGCATTTAATGTTCGAGCAAAAACGGCTGATTTTCGACAAAAGAGATAACACCCCCCCCCCCCATTACGTCATGCTTCAGAAATGTGGAAAATGGTCCGTTTTCAAATGTTTTATTTTTGAACGTCAGTTCACATTTGTAGGTGGATCATCAGTGTTAGAGCTAAAATTAGCATGTTTAAAGTGATTTTCATGCTTCCAGGGGCCCAAAACACAAGATTTATGGAATGGTTAAAAGTGCATGAAAATGGCCAATTTACTCACTCTGAGTTCTCAAAAAGGGTTTCTTCACCCCGGGAAGTTAATTAAATACCATTTGGAGGCATTTAATGTTCGAGCAAAAACGGCTGATTTTCGACAAAAGAGATAACACCCCCCCATTACGTCATGCTTCAGAAATGTGGAAAATGGTCCGTTTTCAAATGTTTTATTTTTGAACGTCAGTTCACATTTGTAGGTGGATCATCAGTGTTAGAGCTAAAATTAGCATGTTTAAAGTGATTTTCATGCTTCCAGGGGCCCAAAACACAAGATTTATGGAATGGTTAAAAGTGCATGAAAATGGCCAATTTACTCACTCTGAGTTCTCAAAAAGGGTTTCTTCACCCCGGGAAGTTAATTAAATACCATTTGGAGGCATTTAATGTTCGAGCAAAAACGGCTGATTTTCGACAAAAGAGATAACACCCCCCCCATTACGTCATGCTTCAGAAATGTGGAAAATGGTCCGTTTTCAAATGTTTTATTTTTGAACGTCTGTTCACATTTGTAGGTGGATCATCAGTGTTAGAGCTAAAATTAGCATGTTTAAAGTGATTTTCATGCTTCCAGGGGCTCGGGAAGTTAATTAAATACCATTTGGAGGCATTTAATGTTCGAGCAAAAACGGCTGATTTTCGACAAAAGAGATAACACCCCCCCATTACGTCATGCTTCAGAAATGTGGAAAATGGTCCGTTTTCAAATGTTTTATTTTTGAACGTCAGTTCACATTTGTAGGTGGATCATCAGTGTTAGAGTTAAAATTAGCATGTTTAAAGTGATTTTCATGCTTCCAGGGGCTCGGGAAGTTAATTAAATACCATTTGGAGGCATTTAATGTTCGAGCAAAAACGGCTGATTTTCGACAAAAGAGATAACACCCCCCCATTACGTCATGCTTCAGAAATGTGGAAAATGGTCCGTTTTCAAATGTTTTATTTTTGAACGTCAGTTCACATTTGTAGGTGGATCATCAGTGTTAGAGCTAAAATTAGCATGTTTAAAGTGATTTTCATGCTTCCGGGGCCCAAAACACAAGATTTATGGAATGGTTAAAAGTGCATGAAAATGGCCAATTTACTCACTCTGAGTTCTCAAAAAGGGTTTCTTCACCCCGGGAAGTTAATTAAATACCATTTGGAGGCATTTAATGTTCGAGCAAAAACGGCTGATTTTCGACAAAAGAGATAACACCCCCCCATTACGTCATGCTTCAGAAATGTGGAAAATGGTCCGTTTTCAAATGTTTTATTTTTGAACGTCAGTTCACATTTGTAGGTGGATCATCAGTGTTAGAGCTAAAATTAGCATGTTTAAAGTGATTTTCATGCTTCCAGGGGCTCGGGAAGTTAATTAAATACCATTTGGAGGCATTTAATGTTCGAGCAAAAACGGCTGATTTTCGACAAAAGAGATAACACCCCCCCATTACGTCATGCTTCAGAAATGTGGAAAATGGTCCGTTTTCAAATGTTTTATTTTTGAACGTCAGTTCACATTTGTAGGTGGATCATCAGTGTCAGAGCTAAAATTAGCATGTTTAAAGTGATTTTCATGCTTCCAGGGGCCCAAAACACAAGATTTATGGAATGGTTAAAAGTGCATGAAAATGGCCAATTTACTCACTCTGAGTTCTCAAAAAGGGTTTCTTCACCCCGGGAAGTTAATTAAATACCATTTGGAGGCATTTAATGTTCGAGCAAAAATGGCTGATTTTCGACAAAAGAGATAACACCCCCCCATTACGTCATGCTTCAGAAATGTGGAAAATGGTCCGTTTTCAAATGTTTTATTTTTGAACGTCAGTTCACATTTGTAGGTGGATCATCAGTGTTAGAGCTAAAATTAGCATGTTTAAAGTGATTTTCATGCTTCCAGGGGCTCGGGAAGTTAATTAAATACCATTTGGAGGCATTTAATGTTCGAGCAAAAACGGCTGATTTTCGACAAAAGAGATAACACCCCCCCATTACGTCATGCTTCAGAAATGTGGAAAATGGTCCGTTTTCAAATGTTTTATTTTTGAACGTCAGTTCACATTTGTAGGTGGATCATCAGTGTTAGAGCTAAAATTAGCATGTTTAAAGTGATTTTCATGCTTCCAGGGGCTCGGGAAGTTAATTAAATACCATTTGGAGGCATTTAATGTTCGAGCAAAAACGGCTGATTTTCGACAAAAGAGATAACACCCCCCCATTACGTCATGCTTCAGAAATGTGGAAAATGGTCCGTTTTCAAATGTTTTATTTTTGAACGTCAGTTCACATTTGTAGGTGGATCATCAGTGTTAGAGCTAAAATTAGCATGTTTAAAGTGATTTTCATGCTTCCAGGGGCTCGGGAAGTTAATTAAATACCATTTGGAGGCATTTAATGTTCGAGCAAAAACGGCTGATTTTCGACAAAAGAGATAACACCCCCCCATTACGTCATGCTTCAGAAATGTGGAAAATGGTCCGTTTTCAAATGTTTTATTTTTGAACGTCAGTTCACATTTGTAGGTGGATCATCAGTGTTAGAGCTAAAATTAGCATGTTTAAAGTGATTTTCATGCTTCCAGGGGCCCAAAACACAAGATTTATGGAATGGTTAAAAGTGCATGAAAATGGCCAATTTACTCACTCTGAGTTCTCAAAAAGGGTTTCTTCACCCCGGGAAGTTAATTAAATACCATTTGGAGGCATTTAATGTTCGAGCAAAAACGGCTGATTTTCGACAAAAGAGATAACACCCCCCCATTACGTCATGCTTCAGAAATGTGGAAAATGGTCCGTTTTCAAATGTTTTATTTTTGAATGTCAGTTCACATTTGTAGGTGGATCATCAGTGTTAGAGCTAAAATTAGCATGTTTAAAGTGATTTTCATGCTTCCAGGGGCCCAAAACACAAGATTTATGGAATGGTTAAAAGTGCATGAAAATGGCCAATTTACTCACTCTGAGTTCTCAAAAAGGGTTTCTTCACCCCGGGAAGTTAATTAAATACCATTTGGAGGCATTTAATGTTCGAGCAAAAACGGCTGATTTTCGACAAAAGAGATAACACCCCCCCATTACGTCATGCTTCAGAAATGTGGAAAATGGGCCGTTTTCAAATGTTTTATTTTTGAACGTCAGTTCACATTTGTAGGTGGATCATCAGTGTTAGAGCTAAAATTAGCATGTTTAAAGTGATTTTCATGCTTCCAGGGCCCAAAACACAAGATTTATGGAATGGTTAAAAGTGCATGAAAATGGCCAATTTACTCACTCTGAGTTCTCAAAAAGGGTTTCTTCACCCCGGGAAGTTAATTAAATACCATTTGGAGGCATTTATTGTTCGAGCAAAAACGGCTGATTTTCGACAAAAGAGATAACACCCCCCCATTACGTCATGCTTCAGAAATGTGGAAAATGGTCCGTTTTCAAATGTTTTATTTTTGAACGTCTGTTCACATTTGTAGGTGGATCATCAGTGTTAGAGCTAAAATTAGCATGTTTAAAGTGATTTTCATGCTTCCAGGGGCTCGGGAAGTTAATTAAATACCATTTGGAGGCATTTAATGTTCGAGCAAAAACGGCTGATTTTCGACAAAAGAGATAACACCCCCCCATTACGTCATGCTTCAGAAATGTGGAAAATGGTCCGTTTTCAAATGTTTTATTTTTGAACGTCAGTTCACATTTGTAGATGGATCATCAGTGTTACAGTTAAAATTAGCATGTTTAAAGTGATTTTCATGCTTCCAGGGGCTCGGGAAGTTAATTAAATACCATTTGGAGGCATTTAATGTTCGAGCAAAAACGGCTGATTTTCGACAAAAGAGATAACACCCCCCCCCCCCATTACGTCATGCTTCAGAAATGTGGAAAATGGTCCGTTTTCAAATGTTTTATTTTTGAACGTCAGTTCACATTTGTAGGTGGATCATCAGTGTTAGAGCTAAAATTAGCATGTTTAAAGTGATTTTCATGCTTCCAGGGGCCCAAAACACAAGATTTATGGAATGGTTAAAAGTGCATGAAAATGGCCAATTTACTCACTCTGAGTTCTCAAAAAGGGTTTCTTCACCCCGGGAAGTTAATTAAATACCATTTGGAGGCATTTAATGTTCGAGCAAAAACGGCTGATTTTCGACAAAAGAGATAACACCCCCCCATTACGTCATGCTTCAGAAATGTGGAAAATGGTCCGTTTTCAAATGTTTTATTTTTGAACGTCAGTTCACATTTGTAGGTGGATCATCAGTGTTAGAGCTAAAATTAGCATGTTTAAAGTGATTTTCATGCTTCCAGGGGCCCAAAACACAAGATTTATGGAATGGTTAAAAGTGCATGAAAATGGCCAATTTACTCACTCTGAGTTCTCAAAAAGGGTTTCTTCACCCCGGGAAGTTAATTAAATACCATTTGGAGGCATTTAATGTTCGAGCAAAAACGGCTGATTTTCGACAAAAGAGATAACACCCCCCCATTACGTCATGCTTCAGAAATGTGGAAAATGGTCCGTTTTCAAATGTTTTATTTTTGAACGTCAGTTCACATTTGTAGGTGGATCATCAGTGTTAGAGCTAAAATTAGCATGTTTAAAGTGATTTTCATGCTTCCAGGGGCTCGGGAAGTTAATTAAATACCATTTGGAGGCATTTAATGTTCGAGCAAAAACGGCTGATTTTCGACAAAAGAGATAACACCCCCCCATTACGTCATGCTTCAGAAATGTGGAAAATGGTCCGTTTTCAAATGTTTTATTTTTGAACGTCAGTTCACATTTGTAGGTGGATCATCAGTGTTAGAGCTAAAATTAGCATGTTTAAAGTGATTTTCATGCTTCCAGGGGCTCGGGAAGTGAAATAAATACCATTTGGAGGCATTTAATGTTCGAGCAAAAACGGCTGATTTTCGACAAAAGAGATAACACCCCCCCATTACGTCATGCTTCAGAAATGTGGAAAATGGTCCGTTTTCAAATGTTTTATTTTTGAACGTCAGTTCACATTTGTAGGTGGATCATCAGTGTTAGAGCTAAAATTAGCATGTTTAAAGTGATTTTCATGCTTCCAGGGGCTCGGGAAGTGAAATAAATACCATTTGGAGGCATTTAATGTTCGAGCAAAAACGGCTGATTTTCGACAAAAGAGATAACACCCCCCCATTACGTCATGCTTCAGAAATGTGGAAAATGGTCCGTTTTCAAATGTTTTATTTTTGAACGTCAGTTCACATTTGTAGGTGGATCATCAGTGTTAGAGCTAAAATTAGCATGTTTAAAGTGATTTTCATGCTTCCAGGGGCTCGGGAAGTTAATTAAATACCATTTGGAGGCATTTAATGTTCGAGCAAAAACGGCTGATTTTCGACAAAAGAGATAACACCCCCCCATTACGTCATGCTTCAGAAATGTGGAAAATGGTCCGTTTTCAAATGTTTTATTTTTGAATGTCAGTTCACATTTGTAGGTGGATCATCAGTGTTAGAGCTAAAATTAGCATGTTTAAAGTGATTTTCATGCTTCCAGGGGCCCAAAACACAAGATTTATGGAATGGTTAAAAGTGCATGAAAATGGCCAATTTACTCACTCTGAGTTCTCAAAAAGGGTTTCTTCACCCCGGGAAGTTAATTAAATACCATTTGGAGGCATTTAATGTTCGAGCAAAAACGGCTGATTTTCGACAAAAGAGATAACACCCCCCCATTACGTCATGCTTCAGAAATGTGGAAAATGGGCCGTTTTCAAATGTTTTATTTTTGAACGTCAGTTCACATTTGTAGGTGGATCATCAGTGTTAGAGCTAAAATTAGCATGTTTAAAGTGATTTTCATGCTTCCAGGGGCTCGGGAAGTTAATTAAATACCATTTGGAGGCATTTAATGTTCGAGCAAAAACGGCTGATTTTCGACAAAAGAGATAACACCCCCCCATTACGTCATGCTTCAGAAATGTGGAAAATGGTCCGTTTTCAAATGTTTTATTTTTGAACGTCAGTTCACATTTGTAGGTGGATCATCAGTGTTAGAGCTAAAATTAGCATGTTTAAAGTGATTTTCATGCTTCCAGGGGCCCAAAACACAAGATTTATGGAATGGTTAAAAGTGCATGAAAATGGCCAATTTACTCACTCTGAGTTCTCAAAAAGGGTTTCTTCACCCCGGGAAGTTAATTAAATACCATTTGGAGGCATTTAATGTTCGAGCAAAAACGGCTGATTTTCGACAAAAGAGATAACACCCCCCCATTACGTCATGCTTCAGAAATGTGGAAAATGGTCCGTTTTCAAATGTTTTATTTTTGAACGTCAGTTCACATTTGTAGGTGGATCATCAGTGTTAGAGCTAAAATTAGCATGTTTAAAGTGATTTTCATGCTTCCAGGGGCCCAAAACACAAGATTTATGGAATGGTTAAAAGTGCATGAAAATGGCCAATTTACTCACTCTGAGTTCTCAAAAAGGGTTTCTTCACCCCGGGAAGTTAATTAAATACCATTTGGAGGCATTTAATGTTCGAGCAAAAACGGCTGATTTTCGACAAAAGAGATAACACCCCCCCATTACGTCATGCTTCAGAAATGTGGAAAATGGTCCGTTTTCAAATGTTTTATTTTTGAACGTCAGTTCACATTTGTAGGTGGATCATCAGTGTTAGAGCTAAAATTAGCATGTTTAAAGTGATTTTCATGCTTCCAGGGGCTCGGGAAGTTAATTAAATACCATTTGGAGGCATTTAATGTTCGAGCAAAAACGGCTGATTTTCGACAAAAGAGATAACACCCCCCCAGTACGTCATGCTTCAGAAATGTGGAAAATGGTCCGTTTTCAAATGTTTTATTTTTGAACGTCAGTTCACATTTGTAGGTGGATCATCAGTGTTAGAGCTAAAATTAGCATGTTTAAAGTGATTTTCATGCTTCCAGGGGCTCGGGAAGTGAAATAAATACCATTTGGAGGCATTTAATGTTCGAGCAAAAACGGCTGATTTTCGACAAAAGAGATAACACCCCCCCATTACGTCATGCTTCAGAAATGTGGAAAATGGTCCGTTTTCAAATGTTTTATTTTTGAACGTCAGTTCACATTTGTAGGTGGATCATCAGTGTTAGAGCTAAAATTAGCATGTTTAAAGTGATTTTCATGCTTCCAGGGGCTCGGGAAGTGAAATAAATACCATTTGGAGGCATTTAATGTTCGAGCAAAAACGGCTGATTTTCGACAAAAGAGATAACACCCCCCCATTACGTCATGCTTCAGAAATGTGGAAAATGGTCCGTTTTCAAATGTTTTATTTTTGAACGTCAGTTCACATTTGTAGGTGGATCATCAGTGTTAGAGCTAAAATTAGCATGTTTAAAGTGATTTTCATGCTTCCAGGGGCTCGGGAAGTTAATTAAATACCATTTGGAGGCATTTAATGTTCGAGCAAAAACGGCTGATTTTCGACAAAAGAGATAACACCCCCCCATTACGTCATGCTTCAGAAATGTGGAAAATGGTCCGTTTTCAAATGTTTTATTTTTGAATGTCAGTTCACATTTGTAGGTGGATCATCAGTGTTAGAGCTAAAATTAGCATGTTTAAAGTGATTTTCATGCTTCCAGGGGCCCAAAACACAAGATTTATGGAATGGTTAAAAGTGCATGAAAATGGCCAATTTACTCACTCTGAGTTCTCAAAAAGGGTTTCTTCACCCCGGGAAGTTAATTAAATACCATTTGGAGGCATTTAATGTTCGAGCAAAAACGGCTGATTTTCGACAAAAGAGATAACACCCCCCCATTACGTCATGCTTCAGAAATGTGGAAAATGGGCCGTTTTCAAATGTTTTATTTTTGAACGTCAGTTCACATTTGTAGGTGGATCATCAGTGTTAGAGCTAAAATTAGCATGTTTAAAGTGATTTTCATGCTTCCAGGGGCTCGGGAAGTTAATTAAATACCATTTGGAGGCATTTAATGTTCGAGCAAAAACGGCTGATTTTCGACAAAAGAGATAACACCCCCCCATTACGTCATGCTTCAGAAATGTGGAAAATGGTCCGTTTTCAAATGTTTTATTTTTGAACGTCAGTTCACATTTGTAGGTGGATCATCAGTGTTAGAGCTAAAATTAGCATGTTTAAAGTGATTTTCATGCTTCCAGGGGCCCAAAACACAAGATTTATGGAATGGTTAAAAGTGCATGAAAATGGCCAATTTACTCACTCTGAGTTCTCAAAAAGGGTTTCTTCACCCCGGGAAGTTAATTAAATACCATTTGGAGGCATTTAATGTTCGAGCAAAAACGGCTGATTTTCGACAAAAGAGATAACACCCCCCCATTACGTCATGCTTCAGAAATGTGGAAAATGGTCCGTTTTCAAATGTTTTATTTTTGAACGTCAGTTCACATTTGTAGGTGGATCATCAGTGTTAGAGCTAAAATTAGCATGTTTAAAGTGATTTTCATGCTTCCAGGGCCCAAAACACAAGATTTATGGAATGGTTAAAAGTGCATGAAAATGGCCAATTTACTCACTCTGAGTTCTCAAAAAGGGTTTCTTCACCCCGGGAAGTTAATTAAATACCATTTGGAGGCATTTATTGTTCGAGCAAAAACGGCTGATTTTCGACAAAAGAGATAACACCCCCCCATTACGTCATGCTTCAGAAATGTGGAAAATGGTCCGTTTTCAAATGTTTTATTTTTGAACGTCTGTTCACATTTGTAGGTGGATCATCAGTGTTAGAGCTAAAATTAGCATGTTTAAAGTGATTTTCATGCTTCCAGGGGCTCGGGAAGTTAATTAAATACCATTTGGAGGCATTTAATGTTCGAGCAAAAACGGCAGATTTTCGACAAAAGAGATAACACCCCCCCATTACGTCATGCTTCAGAAATGTGGAAAATGGTCCGTTTTCAAATGTTTTATTTTTGAACGTCAGTTCACATTTGTAGGTGGATCATCAGTGTTAGAGTTAAAATTAGCATGTTTAAAGTGATTTTCATGCTTCCAGGGGCTCGGGAAGTTAATTAAATACCATTTGGAGGCATTTAATGTTCGAGCAAAAACGGCTGATTTTCGACAAAAGAGATAACACCCCCCCATTACGTCATGCTTCAGAAATGTGGAAAATGGTCCGTTTTCAAATGTTTTATTTTTGAACGTCAGTTCACATTTGTAGGTGGATCATCAGTGTTAGAGCTAAAATTAGCATGTTTAAAGTGATTTTCATGCTTCCAGGGGCCCAAAACACAAGATTTATGGAATGGTTAAAAGTGCATGAAAATGGCCAATTTACTCACTCTGAGTTCTCAAAAAGGGTTTCTTCACCCCGGGAAGTTAATTAAATACCATTTGGAGGCATTTAATGTTCGAGCAAAAACGGCTGATTTTCGACAAAAGAGATAACACCCCCCCATTACGTCATGCTTCAGAAATGTGGAAAATGGTCCGTTTTCAAATGTTTTATTTTTGAACGTCAGTTCACATTTGTAGGTGGATCATCAGTGTTAGAGCTAAAATTAGCATGTTTAAAGTGATTTTCATGCTTCCAGGGGCTCGGGAAGTTAATTAAATACCATTTGGAGGCATTTAATGTTCGAGCAAAAACGGCTGATTTTCGACAAAAGAGATAACACCCCCCCATTACGTCATGCTTCAGAAATGTGGAAAATGGTCCGTTTTCAAATGTTTTATTTTTGAACGTCAGTTCACATTTGTAGGTGGATCATCAGTGTTAGAGCTAAAATTAGCATGTTTAAAGTGATTTTCATGCTTCCAGGGGCCCAAAACACAAGATTTATGGAATGGTTAAAAGTGCATGAAAATGGCCAATTTACTCACTCTGAGTTCTCAAAAAGGGTTTCTTCACCCCGGGAAGTTAATTAAATACCATTTGGAGGCATTTAATGTTCGAGCAAAAACGGCTGATTTTCGACAAAAGAGATAACACCCCCCCATTACGTCATGCTTCAGAAATGTGGAAAATGGTCCGTTTTCAAATGTTTTATTTTTGAACGTCAGTTCACATTTGTAGGTGGATCATCAGTGTTAGAGCTAAAATTAGCATGTTTAAAGTGATTTTCATGCTTCCAGGGGCTCGGGAAGTTAATTAAATACCATTTGGAGGCATTTAATGTTCGAGCAAAAACGGCTGATTTTCGACAAAAGAGATAACACCCCCCCCATTACGTCATGCTTCAGAAATGTGGAAAATGGTCCGTTTTCAAATGTTTTATTTTTGAACGTCAGTTCACATTTGTAGGTGGATCATCAGTGTTAGAGCTAAAATTAGCATGTTTAAAGTGATTTTCATGCTTCCAGGGGCTCGGGAAGTGAAATAAATACCATTTGGAGGCATTTAATGTTCGAGCAAAAACGGCTGATTTTCGACAAAAGAGATAACACCCCCCATTACGTCATGCTTCAGAAATGTGGAAAATGGTCCGTTTTCAAATGTTTTATTTTTGAACGTCAGTTCACATTTGTAGGTGGATCATCAGTGTTAGAGCTAAAATTAGCATGTTTAAAGTGATTTTCATGCTTCCAGGGGCTCGGGAAGTGAAATAAATACCATTTGGAGGCATTTAATGTTCGAGCAAAAACGGCTGATTTTCGACAAAAGAGATAACACCCCCCCATTACGTCATGCTTCAGAAATGTGGAAAATGGTCCGTTTTCAAATGTTTTATTTTTGAACGTCAGTTCACATTTGTAGGTGGATCATCAGTGTTAGAGCTAAAATTAGCATGTTTAAAGTGATTTTCATGCTTCCAGGGGCTCGGGAAGTTAATTAAATACCATTTGGAGGCATTTAATGTTCGAGCAAAAACGGCTGATTTTCGACAAAAGAGATAACACCCCCCCCCTTACGTCATGCTTCAGAAATGTGGAAAATGGTCTGTTTTCAAATGTTTTATTTTTGAACGTCAGTTCACATTTGTAGGTGGATCATCAGTGTTAGAGCTAAAATTAGCATGTTTAAAGTGATTTTCATGCTTCCAGGGGCCCAAAACACAAGATTTATGGAATGGTTAAAAGTGCATGAAAATGGCCAATTTACTCACTCTGAGTTCTCAAAAAGGGTTTCTTCACCCCGGGAAGTTAATTAAATACCATTTGGAGGCATTTAATGTTCGAGCAAAAACGGCTGATTTTCGACAAAAGAGATAACACCCCCCCATTACGTCATGCTTCAGAAATGTGGAAAATGGTCCGTTTTCAAATGTTTTATTTTTGAACGTCAGTTCACATTTGTAGGTGGATCATCAGTGTTAGAGCTAAAATTAGCATGTTTAAAGTGATTTTCATGCTTCCAGGGGCTCGGGAAGTTAATTAAATACCATTTGGAGGCATTTAATGTTCGAGCAAAAACGGCTGATTTTCGACAAAAGAGATAACACCCCCCATTACGTCATGCTTCAGAAATGTGGAAAATGGTCCGTTTTCAAATGTTTTATTTTTGAACGTCAGTTCACATTTGTAGGTGGATCATCAGTGTTAGAGCTAAAATTAGCATGTTTAAAGTGATTTTCATGCTTCCAGGGGCTCGGGAAGTTAATTAAATACCATTTGGAGGCATTTAATGTTCGAGCAAAAACGGCTGATTTTCGACAAAAGAGATAACACCCCCCCATTACGTCATGCTTCAGAAATGTGGAAAATGGTCCGTTTTCAAATGTTTTATTTTTGAACGTCAGTTCACATTTGTAGGTGGATCATCAGTGTTAGAGCTAAAATTAGCATGTTTAAAGTGATTTTCATGCTTCCAGGGGCCCAAAACACAAGATTTATGGAATGGTTAAAAGTGCATGAAAATGGCCAATTTACTCACTCTGAGTTCTCAAAAAGGGTTTCTTCACCCCGGGAAGTTAATTAAATACCATTTGGAGGCATTTAATGTTCGAGCAAAAACGGCTGATTTTCGACAAAAGAGATAACACCCCCCCATTACGTCATGCTTCAGAAATGTGGAAAATGGTCCGTTTTCAAATGTTTTATTTTTGAACGTCAGTTCACATTTGTAGGTGGATCATCAGTGTTAGAGCTAAAATTAGCATGTTTAAAGTGATTTTCATGCTTCCAGGGGCTCGGGAAGTTAATTAAATACCATTTGGAGGCATTTAATGTTCGAGCAAAAACGGCTGATTTTCGACAAAAGAGATAACACCCCCCCCATTACGTCATGCTTCAGAAATGTGGAAAATGGTCCGTTTTCAAATGTTTTATTTTTGAACGTCAGTTCACATTTGTAGGTGGATCATCAGTGTTAGAGCTAAAATTAGCATGTTTAAAGTGATTTTCATGCTTCCAGGGGCTCGGGAAGTGAAATAAATACCATTTGGAGGCATTTAATGTTCGAGCAAAAACGGCTGATTTTCGACAAAAGAGATAACACCCCCCATTACGTCATGCTTCAGAAATGTGGAAAATGGTCCGTTTTCAAATGTTTTATTTTTGAACGTCAGTTCACATTTGTAGGTGGATCATCAGTGTTAGAGCTAAAATTAGCATGTTTAAAGTGATTTTCATGCTTCCAGGGGCTCGGGAAGTGAAATAAATACCATTTGGAGGCATTTAATGTTCGAGCAAAAACGGCTGATTTTCGACAAAAGAGATAACACCCCCCCATTACGTCATGCTTCAGAAATGTGGAAAATGGTCCGTTTTCAAATGTTTTATTTTTGAACGTCAGTTCACATTTGTAGGTGGATCATCAGTGTTAGAGCTAAAATTAGCATGTTTAAAGTGATTTTCATGCTTCCAGGGGCTCGGGAAGTTAATTAAATACCATTTGGAGGCATTTAATGTTCGAGCAAAAACGGCTGATTTTCGACAAAAGAGATAACACCCCCCCCTTACGTCATGCTTCAGAAATGTGGAAAATGGTCTGTTTTCAAATGTTTTATTTTTGAACGTCAGTTCACATTTGTAGGTGGATCATCAGTGTTAGAGCTAAAATTAGCATGTTTAAAGTGATTTTCATGCTTCCAGGGGCCCAAAACACAAGATTTATGGAATGGTTAAAAGTGCATGAAAATGGCCAATTTACTCACTCTGAGTTCTCAAAAAGGGTTTCTTCACCCCGGGAAGTTAATTAAATACCATTTGGAGGCATTTAATGTTCGAGCAAAAACGGCTGATTTTCGACAAAAGAGATAACACCCCCCCATTACGTCATGCTTCAGAAATGTGGAAAATGGTCCGTTTTCAAATGTTTTATTTTTGAACGTCAGTTCACATTTGTAGGTGGATCATCAGTGTTAGAGCTAAAATTAGCATGTTTAAAGTGATTTTCATGCTTCCAGGGGCTCGGGAAGTTAATTAAATACCATTTGGAGGCATTTAATGTTCGAGCAAAAACGGCTGATTTTCGACAAAAGAGATAACACCCCCCATTACGTCATGCTTCAGAAATGTGGAAAATGGTCCGTTTTCAAATGTTTTATTTTTGAACGTCAGTTCACATTTGTAGGTGGATCATCAGTGTTAGAGCTAAAATTAGCATGTTTAAAGTGATTTTCATGCTTCCAGGGGCCCAAAACACAAGATTTATGGAATGGTTAAAAGTGCATTAAAATGGCCAATTTACTCACTCTGAGTTCTCAAAAAGGGTTTCTTCACCCCGGGAAGTGAAATAAATACCATTTGGAGGCATTTAATGTTCGAGCAAAAACGGCTGATTTTCGACAAAAGAGATAACACCCCCCCATTACGTCATGCTTCAGAAATGTGGAAAATGGTCCGTTTTCAAATGTTTTATTTTTGAACGTCAGTTCACATTTGTAGGTGGATCATCAGTGTTAGAGCTAAAATTAGCATGTTTAAAGTGATTTTCATGCTTCCAGGGGCTCAGGAGGTTAATTAAATACCATTTGGAGGCATTTAATGTTCGAGCAAAAACGGCTGATTTTCGACAAAAGAGATAACACCCCCCCATTACGTCATGCTTCAGAAATGTGGAAAATGGTCCGTTTTCAAATGTTTTATTTTTGAACGTCAGTTCACATTTGTAGGTGGATCATCAGTGTTAGAGCTAAAATTAGCATGTTTAAAGTGATTTTCATGCTTCCAGGGGCTCGGGAAGTTAATTAAATACCATTTGGAGGCATTTAATGTTCGAGCAAAAACGGCTGATTTTCGACAAAAGAGATAACACCCCCCCATTACGTCATGCTTCAGAAATGTGGAAAATGGTCCGTTTTCAAATGTTTTATTTTTGAACGTCAGTTCACATTTGTAGGTGGATCATCAGTGTTAGAGCTAAAATTAGCATGTTTAAAGTGATTTTCATGCTTCCAGGGGCTCGGGAAGTTAATTAAATACCATTTGGAGGCATTTAATGTTCGAGCAAAAACGGCTGATTTTCGACAAAAGAGATAACACCCCCCCATTACGTCATGCTTCAGAAATGTGGAAAATGGTCCGTTTTCAAATGTTTTATTTTTGAACGTCAGTTCACATTTGTAGGTGGATCATCAGTGTTAGAGCTAAAATTAGCATGTTTAAAGTGATTTTCATGCTTCCAGGGGCTCGGGAAGTTAATTAAATACCATTTGGAGGCATTTAATGTTCGAGCAAAAACGGCTGATTTTCGACAAAAGAGATAACACCCCCCATTACGTCATGCTTCAGAAATGTGGAAAATGGTCCGTTTTCAAATGTTTTATTTTTGAACGTCAGTTCACATTTGTAGGTGGATCATCAGTGTTAGAGCTAAAATTAGCATGTTTAAAGTGATTTTCATGCTTCCAGGGGCCCAAAACACAAGATTTATGGAATGGTTAAAAGTGCATTAAAATGGCCAATTTACTCACTCTGAGTTCTCAAAAAGGGTTTCTTCACCCCGGGAAGTGAAATAAATACCATTTGGAGGCATTTAATGTTCGAGCAAAAACGGCTGATTTTCGACAAAAGAGATAACACCCCCCCATTACGTCATGCTTCAGAAATGTGGAAAATGGTCCGTTTTCAAATGTTTTATTTTTGAACGTCAGTTCACATTTGTAGGTGGATCATCAGTGTTAGAGCTAAAATTAGCATGTTTAAAGTGATTTTCATGCTTCCAGGGGCTCGGGAAGTTAATTAAATACCATTTGGAGGCATTTAATGTTCGAGCAAAAACGGCTGATTTTCGACAAAAGAGATAACACCCCCCCATTACGTCATGCTTCAGAAATGTGGAAAATGGTCCGTTTTCAAATGTTTTATTTTTGAACGTCAGTTCACATTTGTAGGTGGATCATCAGTGTTAGAGCTAAAATTAGCATGTTTAAAGTGATTTTCATGCTTCCAGGGGCTCGGGAAGTTAATTAAATACCATTTGGAGGCATTTAATGTTCGAGCAAAAACGGCTGATTTTCGACAAAAGAGATAACACCCCCCCATTACGTCATGCTTCAGAAATGTGGAAAATGGTCCGTTTTCAAATGTTTTATTTTTGAACGTCAGTTCACATTTGTAGGTGGATCATCAGTGTTAGAGCTAAAATTAGCATGTTTAAAGTGATTTTCATGCTTCCAGGGGCCCAAAACACAAGATTTATGGAATGGTTAAAAGTGCATTAAAATGGCCAATTTACTCACTCTGAGTTCTCAAAAAGGGTTTCTTCACCCCGGGAAGTGAAATAAATACCATTTGGAGGCATTTAATGTTCGAGCAAAAACGGCTGATTTTCGACAAAAGAGATAACACCCCCCCATTACGTCATGCTTCAGAAATGTGGAAAATGGTCCGTTTTCAAATGTTTTATTTTTGAACGTCAGTTCACATTTGTAGGTGGATCATCAGTGTTAGAGCTAAAATTAGCATGTTTAAAGTGATTTTCATGCTTCCAGGGGCTCAGGAGGTTAATTAAATACCATTTGGAGGCATTTAATGTTCGAGCAAAAACGGCTGATTTTCGACAAAAGAGATAACACCCCCCCATTACGTCATGCTTCAGAAATGTGGAAAATGGTCCGTTTTCAAATGTTTTATTTTTGAACGTCAGTTCACATTTGTAGGTGGATCATCAGTGTTAGAGCTAAAATTAGCATGTTTAAAGTGATTTTCATGCTTCCAGGGGCTCGGGAAGTTAATTAAATACCATTTGGAGGCATTTAATGTTCGAGCAAAAACGGCTGATTTTCGACAAAAGAGATAACACCCCCCCATTACGTCATGCTTCAGAAATGTGGAAAATGGTCCGTTTTCAAATGTTTTATTTTTGAACGTCAGTTCACATTTGTAGGTGGATCATCAGTGTTAGAGCTAAAATTAGCATGTTTAAAGTGATTTTCATGCTTCCAGGGGCTCGGGAAGTTAATTAAATACCATTTGGAGGCATTTAATGTTCGAGCAAAAACGGCTGATTTTCGACAAAAGAGATAACACCCCCCCATTACGTCATGCTTCAGAAATGTGGAAAATGGTCCGTTTTCAAATGTTTTATTTTTGAACGTCAGTTCACATTTGTAGGTGGATCATCAGTGTTAGAGCTAAAATTAGCATGTTTAAAGTGATTTTCATGCTTCCAGGGGCCCAAAACACAAGATTTATGGAATGGTTAAAAGTGCATGAAAATGGCCAATTTACTCACTCTGAGTTCTCAAAAAGGGTTTCTTCACCCCGGGAAGTTAATTAAATACCATTTGGAGGCATTTAATGTTCGAGCAAAAACGGCTGATTTTCGACAAAAGAGATAACACCCCCCATTACGTCATGCTTCAGAAATGTGGAAAATGGTCCGTTTTCAAATGTTTTATTTTTGAATGTCAGTTCACATTTGTAGGTGGATCATCAGTGTTAGAGCTAAAATTAGCATGTTTAAAGTAATTTTCATGCTTCCAGGGGCCCAAAACACAAGATTTATGGAATGGTTAAAAGTGCATGAAAATGGCCAATTTACTCACTCTGAGTTCTCAAAAAGGGTTTCTTCACCCCGGGAAGTTAATTAAATACCATTTGGAGGCATTTAATGTTCGAGCAAAAACGGCTGATTTTCGACAAAAGAGATAACACCCCCCCATTACGTCATGCTTCAGAAATGTGGAAAATGGGCCGTTTTCAAATGTTTTATTTTTGAACGTCAGTTCACATTTGTAGGTGGATCATCAGTGTTAGAGCTAAAATTAGCATGTTTAAAGTGATTTTCATGCTTCCAGGGCCCAAAACACAAGATTTATGGAATGGTTAAAAGTGCATGAAAATGGCCAATTTACTCACTCTGAGTTCTCAAAAAGGGTTTCTTCACCCCGGGAAGTTAATTAAATACCATTTGGAGGCATTTATTGTTCGAGCAAAAACGGCTGATTTTCGACAAAAGAGATAACACCCCCCCATTACGTCATGCTTCAGAAATGTGGAAAATGGTCCGTTTTCAAATGTTTTATTTTTGAACGTCTGTTCACATTTGTAGGTGGATCATCCGTGTTAGAGCTAAAATTAGCATGTTTAAAGTGATTTTCATGCTTCCAGGGGCTCGGGAAGTTAATTAAATACCATTTGGAGGCATTTAATGTTCGAGCAAAAACGGCTGATTTTCGACAAAAGAGATAACACCCCCCCATTACGTCATGCTTCAGAAATGTGGAAAATGGTCCGTTTTCAAATGTTTTATTTTTGAACGTCAGTTCACATTTGTAGGTGGATCATCAGTGTTAGAGCTAAAATTAGCATGTTTAAAGTGATTTTCATGCTTCCAGGGGCTCGGGAAGTGAAATAAATACCATTTGGAGGCATTTAATGTTCGAGCAAAAACGGCTGATTTTCGACAAAAGAGATAACACCCCCCCATTACGTCATGCTTCAGAAATGTGGAAAATGGTCCGTTTTCAAATGTTTTATTTTTGAACGTCAGTTCACATTTGTAGGTGGATCATCAGTGTTAGAGCTAAAATTAGCATGTTTAAAGTGATTTTCATGCTTCCAGGGGCTCGGGAAGTGAAATAAATACCATTTGGAGGCATTTAATGTTCGAGCAAAAACGGCTGATTTTCGACAAAAGAGATAACACCCCCCCATTACGTCATGCTTCAGAAATGTGGAAAATGGTCCGTTTTCAAATGTTTTATTTTTGAACGTCAGTTCACATTTGTAGGTGGATCATCAGTGTTAGAGCTAAAATTAGCATGTTTAAAGTGATTTTCATGCTTCCAGGGGCTCGGGAAGTTAATTAAATACCATTTGGAGGCATTTAATGTTCGAGCAAAAACGGCTGATTTTCGACAAAAGAGATAACACCCCCCCATTACGTCATGCTTCAGAAATGTGGAAAATGGTCCGTTTTCAAATGTTTTATTTTTGAATGTCAGTTCACATTTGTAGGTGGATCATCAGTGTTAGAGCTAAAATTAGCATGTTTAAAGTGATTTTCATGCTTCCAGGGGCCCAAAACACAAGATTTATGGAATGGTTAAAAGTGCATGAAAATGGCCAATTTACTCACTCTGAGTTCTCAAAAAGGGTTTCTTCACCCCGGGAAGTTAATTAAATACCATTTGGAGGCATTTAATGTTCGAGCAAAAACGGCTGATTTTCGACAAAAGAGATAACACCCCCCCATTACGTCATGCTTCAGAAATGTGGAAAATGGGCCGTTTTCAAATGTTTTATTTTTGAACGTCAGTTCACATTTGTAGGTGGATCATCAGTGTTAGAGCTAAAATTAGCATGTTTAAAGTGATTTTCATGCTTCCAGGGGCTCGGGAAGTTAATTAAATACCATTTGGAGGCATTTAATGTTCGAGCAAAAACGGCTGATTTTCGACAAAAGAGATAACACCCCCCCATTACGTCATGCTTCAGAAATGTGGAAAATGGTCCGTTTTCAAATGTTTTATTTTTGAACGTCAGTTCACATTTGTAGGTGGATCATCAGTGTTAGAGCTAAAATTAGCATGTTTAAAGTGATTTTCATGCTTCCAGGGGCCCAAAACACAAGATTTATGGAATGGTTAAAAGTGCATGAAAATGGCCAATTTACTCACTCTGAGTTCTCAAAAAGGGTTTCTTCACCCCGGGAAGTTAATTAAATACCATTTGGAGGCATTTAATGTTCGAGCAAAAACGGCTGACTTTCGACAAAAGAGATAACACCCCCCCATTACGTCATGCTTCAGAAATGTGGAAAATGGTCCGTTTTCAAATGTTTTATTTTTGAACGTCAGTTCACATTTGTAGGTGGATCATCAGTGTTAGAGCTAAAATTAGCATGTTTAAAGTGATTTTCATGCTTCCAGGGCCCAAAACACAAGATTTATGGAATGGTTAAAAGTGCATGAAAATGGCCAATTTACTCACTCTGAGTTCTCAAAAAGGGTTTCTTCACCCCGGGAAGTTAATTAAATACCATTTGGAGGCATTTATTGTTCGAGCAAAAATGGCTGATTTTCGACAAAAGAGATAACACCCCCCCATTACGTCATGCTTCAGAAATGTGGAAAATGGTCAGTTTTCAAATGTTTTATTTTTGAACGTCTGTTCACATTTGTAGGTGGATCATCAGTGTTAGAGCTAAAATTAGCATGTTTAAAGTGATTTTCATGCTTCCAGGGGCTCGGGAAGTTAATTAAATACCATTTGGAGGCATTTAATGTTCGAGCAAAAACGGCAGATTTTCGACAAAAGAGATAACACCCCCCCATTACGTCATGCTTCAGAAATGTGGAAAATGGTCCGTTTTCAAATGTTTTATTTTTGAACGTCAGTTCACATTTGTAGGTGGATCATCAGTGTTAGAGTTAAAATTAGCATGTTTAAAGTGATTTTCATGCTTCCAGGGGCTCGGGAAGTTAATTAAATACCATTTGGAGGCATTTAATGTTCGAGCAAAAACGGCTGATTTTCGACAAAAGAGATAACACCCCCCCATTACGTCATGCTTCAGAAATGTGGAAAATGGTCCGTTTTCAAATGTTTTATTTTTGAACGTCAGTTCACATTTGTAGGTGGATCATCAGTGTTAGAGCTAAAATTAGCATGTTTAAAGTGATTTTCATGCTTCCAGGGGCCCAAAACACAAGATTTATGGAATGGTTAAAAGTGCATGAAAATGGCCAATTTACTCACTCTGAGTTCTCAAAAAGGGTTTCTTCACCCCGGGAAGTTAATTAAATACCATTTGGAGGCATTTAATGTTCGAGCAAAAACGGCTGATTTTCGACAAAAGAGATAACACCCCCCCATTACGTCATGCTTCAGAAATGTGGAAAATGGTCCGTTTTCAAATGTTTTATTTTTGAACGTCAGTTCACATTTGTAGGTGGATCATCAGTGTTAGAGCTAAAATTAGCATGTTTAAAGTGATTTTCATGCTTCCAGGGGCTCGGGAAGTTAATTAAATACCATTTGGAGGCATTTAATGTTCGAGCAAAAACGGCTGATTTTCGACAAAAGAGATAACACCCCCCATTACGTCATGCTTCAGAAATGTGGAAAATGGTCCGTTTTCAAATGTTTTATTTTTGAACGTCAGTTCACATTTGTAGGTGGATCATCAGTGTTAGAGTTAAAATTAGCATGTTTAAAGTGATTTTCATGCTTCCAGGGGCTCGGGAAGTTAATTAAATACCATTTGGAGGCATTTAATGTTCGAGCAAAAACGGCTGATTTTCGACAAAAGAGATAACACCCCCCCATTACGTCATGCTTCAGAAATGTGGAAAATGGTCCGTTTTCAAATGTTTTATTTTTGAACGTCTGTTCACATTTGTAGGTGGATCATCAGTGTTAGAGCTAAAATTAGCATGTTTAAAGTGATTTTCATGCTTCCAGGGGCTCGGGAAGTTAATTAAATACCATTTGGAGGCATTTAATGTTCGAGCAAAAACGGCTGATTTTCGACAAAAGAGATAACACCCCCCCATTACGTCATGCTTCAGAAATGTGGAAAATGGTCCGTTTTCAAATGTTTTATTTTTGAACGTCAGTTCACATTTGTAGGTGGATCATCAGTGTTACAGTTAAAATTAGCATGTTTAAAGTGATTTTCATGCTTCCAGGGGCTCGGGAAGTTAATTAAATACCATTTGGAGGCATTTAATGTTCGAGCAAAAACGGCTGATTTTCGACAAAAGAGATAACACCCCCCCATTACGTCATGCTTCAGAAATGTGGAAAATGGTCCGTTTTCAAATGTTTTATTTTTGAACGTCAGTTCACATTTGTATGTGGATCATCAGTGTTAGAGCTAAAATTAGCATGTTTAAAGTGATTTTCATGCTTCCAGGGGCCCAAAACACAAGATTTATGGAATGGTTAAAAGTGCATGAAAATGGCCAATTTACTCACTCTGAGTTCTCAAAAAGGGTTTCTTCACCCCGGGAAGTTAATTAAATACCATTTGGAGGCATTTAATGTTCGAGCAAAAACGGCTGATTTTCGACAAAAGAGATAACACCCCCCCATTACGTCATGCTTCAGAAATGTGGAAAATGGTCCGTTTTCAAATGTTTTATTTTTGAACGTCAGTTCACATTTGTAGGTGGATCATCAGTGTTAGAGCTAAAATTAGCATGTTTAAAGTGATTTTCATGCTTCCAGGGGCCCAAAACACAAGATTTATGGAATGGTTAAAAGTGCATGAAAATGGCCAATTTACTCACTCTGAGTTCTCAAAAAGGGTTTCTTCACCCCGGGAAGTTAATTAAATACCATTTGGAGGCATTTAATGTTCGAGCAAAAACGGCTGATTTTCGACAAAAGAGATAACGCCCCCCCATTACGTCATGCTTCAGAAATGTGGAAAATGGTCCGTTTTCAAATGTTTTATTTTTGAACGTCAGTTCACATTTGTAGGTGGATCATCAGTGTTAGAGCTAAAATTAGCATGTTTAAAGTGATTTTCATGCTTCCAGGGGCTCGGGAAGTTAATTAAATACCATTTGGAGGCATTTAATGTTCGAGCAAAAACGGCTGATTTTCGACAAAAGAGATAACACCCCCCATTACGTCATGCTTCAGAAATGTGGAAAATGGTCCGTTTTCAAATGTTTTATTTTTGAACGTCAGTTCACATTTGTAGGTGGATCATCAGTGTTAGAGTTAAAATTAGCATGTTTAAAGTGATTTTCATGCTTCCAGGGGCTCGGGAAGTTAATTAAATACCATTTGGAGGCATTTAATGTTCGAGCAAAAACGGCTGATTTTCGACAAAAGAGATAACACCCCCCCATTACGTCATGCTTCAGAAATGTGGAAAATGGTCCGTTTTCAAATGTTTTATTTTTGAACGTCTGTTCACATTTGTAGGTGGATCATCAGTGTTAGAGCTAAAATTAGCATGTTTAAAGTGATTTTCATGCTTCCAGGGGCTCGGGAAGTTAATTAAATACCATTTGGAGGCATTTAATGTTCGAGCAAAAACGGCTGATTTTCGACAAAAGAGATAACACCCCCCATTACGTCATGCTTCAGAAATGTGGAAAATGGTCCGTTTTCAAATGTTTTATTTTTGAACGTCAGTTCACATTTGTAGGTGGATCATCAGTGTTACAGTTAAAATTAGCATGTTTAAAGTGATTTTCATGCTTCCAGGGGCTCGGGAAGTTAATTAAATACCATTTGGAGGCATTTAATGTTCGAGCAAAAACGGCTGATTTTCGACAAAAGAGATAACACCCCCCCCATTACGTCATGCTTCAGAAATGTGGAAAATGGTCCGTTTTCAAATGTTTTATTTTTGAACGTCAGTTCACATTTGTAGGTGGATCATCAGTGTTAGAGCTAAAATTAGCATGTTTAAAGTGATTTTCATGCTTCCAGGGGCCCAAAACACAAGATTTATGGAATGGTTAAAAGTGCATGAAAATGGCCAATTTACTCACTCTGAGTTCTCAAAAAGGGTTTCTTCACCCCGGGAAGTTAATTAAATACCATTTGGAGGCATTTAATGTTCGAGCAAAAACGGCTGATTTTCGACAAAAGAGATAACACCCCCCCATTACGTCATGCTTCAGAAATGTGGAAAATGGTCCGTTTTCAAATGTTTTATTTTTGAACGTCAGTTCACATTTGTAGGTGGATCATCAGTGTTAGAGCTAAAATTAGCATGTTTAAAGTGATTTTCATGCTTCCAGGGGCCCAAAACACAAGATTTATGGAATGGTTAAAAGTGCATGAAAATGGCCAATTTACTCACTCTGAGTTCTCAAAAAGGGTTTCTTCACCCCGGGAAGTTAATTAAATACCATTTGGAGGCATTTAATGTTCGAGCAAAAACGGCTGATTTTCGACAAAAGAGATAACACCCCCCCATTACGTCATGCTTCAGAAATGTGGAAAATGGTCCGTTTTCAAATGTTTTATTTTTGAACGTCAGTTCACATTTGTAGGTGGATCATCAGTGTTAGAGCTAAAATTAGCATGTTTAAAGTGATTTTCATGCTTCCAGGGGCTCGGGAAGTTAATTAAATACCATTTGGAGGCATTTAATGTTCGAGCAAAAACGGCTGATTTTCGACAAAAGAGATAACACCCCCCATTACGTCATGCTTCAGAAATGTGGAAAATGGTCCGTTTTCAAATGTTTTATTTTTGAACGTCAGTTCACATTTGTAGGTGGATCATCAGTGTTAGAGTTAAAATTAGCATGTTTAAAGTGATTTTCATGCTTCCAGGGGCTCGGGAAGTTAATTAAATACCATTTGGAGGCATTTAATGTTCGAGCAAAAACGGCTGATTTTCGACAAAAGAGATAACACCCCCCCATTACGTCATGCTTCAGAAATGTGGAAAATGGTCCGTTTTCAAATGTTTTATTTTTGAACGTCTGTTCACATTTGTAGGTGGATCATCAGTGTTAGAGCTAAAATTAGCATGTTTAAAGTGATTTTCATGCTTCCAGGGGCTCGGGAAGTTAATTAAATACCATTTGGAGGCATTTAATGTTCGAGCAAAAACGGCTGATTTTCGACAAAAGAGATAACACCCCCCCATTACGTCATGCTTCAGAAATGTGGAAAATGGTCCGTTTTCAAATGTTTTATTTTTGAACGTCAGTTCACATTTGTAGGTGGATCATCAGTGTTACAGTTAAAATTAGCATGTTTAAAGTGATTTTCATGCTTCCAGGGGCTCGGGAAGTTAATTAAATACCATTTGGAGGCATTTAATGTTCGAGCAAAAACGGCTGATTTTCGACAAAAGAGATAACACCCCCCCCATTACGTCATGCTTCAGAAATGTGGAAAATGGTCCGTTTTCAAATGTTTTATTTTTGAACGTCAGTTCACATTTGTAGGTGGATCATCAGTGTTAGAGCTAAAATTAGCATGTTTAAAGTGATTTTCATGCTTCCAGGGGCCCAAAACACAAGATTTATGGAATGGTTAAAAGTGCATGAAAATGGCCAATTTACTCACTCTGAGTTCTCAAAAAGGGTTTCTTCACCCCGGGAAGTTAATTAAATACCATTTGGAGGCATTTAATGTTCGAGCAAAAACGGCTGATTTTCGACAAAAGAGATAACACCCCCCCATTACGTCATGCTTCAGAAATGTGGAAAATGGTCCGTTTTCAAATGTTTTATTTTTGAACGTCAGTTCACATTTGTAGGTGGATCATCAGTGTTAGAGCTAAAATTAGCATGTTTAAAGTGATTTTCATGCTTCCAGGGGCCCAAAACACAAGATTTATGGAATGGTTAAAAGTGCATGAAAATGGCCAATTTACTCACTCTGAGTTCTCAAAAAGGGTTTCTTCACCCCGGGAAGTTAATTAAATACCATTTGGAGGCATTTAATGTTCGAGCAAAAACGGCTGATTTTCGACAAAAGAGATAACACCCCCCCATTACGTCATGCTTCAGAAATGTGGAAAATGGTCCGTTTTCAAATGTTTTATTTTTGAACGTCAGTTCACATTTGTAGGTGGATCATCAGTGTTAGAGCTAAAATTAGCATGTTTAAAGTGATTTTCATGCTTCCAGGGGCTCGGGAAGTTAATTAAATACCATTTGGAGGCATTTAATGTTCGAGCAAAAACGGCTGATTTTCGACAAAAGAGATAACACCCCCCATTACGTCATGCTTCAGAAATGTGGAAAATGGTCCGTTTTCAAATGTTTTATTTTTGAACGTCAGTTCACATTTGTAGGTGGATCATCAGTGTTAGAGTTAAAATTAGCATGTTTAAAGTGATTTTCATGCTTCCAGGGGCTCGGGAAGTTAATTAAATACCATTTGGAGGCATTTAATGTTCGAGCAAAAACGGCTGATTTTCGACAAAAGAGATAACACCCCCCCATTACGTCATGCTTCAGAAATGTGGAAAATGGTCCGTTTTCAAATGTTTTATTTTTGAACGTCTGTTCACATTTGTAGGTGGATCATCAGTGTTAGAGCTAAAATTAGCATGTTTAAAGTGATTTTCATGCTTCCAGGGGCTCGGGAAGTTAATTAAATACCATTTGGAGGCATTTAATGTTCGAGCAAAAACGGCTGATTTTCGACAAAAGAGATAACACCCCCCCATTACGTCATGCTTCAGAAATGTGGAAAATGGTCCGTTTTCAAATGTTTTATTTTTGAACGTCAGTTCACATTTGTAGGTGGATCATCAGTGTTACAGTTAAAATTAGCATGTTTAAAGTGATTTTCATGCTTCCAGGGGCTCGGGAAGTTAGTTAAATACCATTTGGAGGCATTTAATGTTCGAGCAAAAACGGCTGATTTTCGACAAAAGAGATAACACCCCCCCCATTACGTCATGCTTCAGAAATGTGGAAAATGGTCCGTTTTCAAATGTTTTATTTTTGAACGTCAGTTCACATTTGTAGGTGGATCATCAGTGTTAGAGCTAAAATTAGCATGTTTAAAGTGATTTTCATGCTTCCAGGGGCCCAAAACACAAGATTTATGGAATGGTTAAAAGTGCATGAAAATGGCCAATTTACTCACTCTGAGTTCTCAAAAAGGGTTTCTTCACCCCGGGAAGTTAATTAAATACCATTTGGAGGCATTTAATGTTCGAGCAAAAACGGCTGATTTTCGACAAAAGAGATAACACCCCCCCATTACGTCATGCTTCAGAAATGTGGAAAATGGTCCGTTTTCAAATGTTTTATTTTTGAACGTCAGTTCACATTTGTAGGTGGATCATCAGTGTTAGAGCTAAAATTAGCATGTTTAAAGTGATTTTCATGCTTCCAGGGGCCCAAAACACAAGATTTATGGAATGGTTAAAAGTGCATGAAAATGGCCAATTTACTCACTCTGAGTTCTCAAAAAGGGTTTCTTCACCCCGGGAAGTTAATTAAATACCATTTGGAGGCATTTAATGTTCGAGCAAAAACGGCTGATTTTCGACAAAAGAGATAACACCCCCCCATTACGTCATGCTTCAGAAATGTGGAAAATGGTCCGTTTTCAAATGTTTTATTTTTGAACGTCAGTTCACATTTGTAGGTGGATCATCAGTGTTAGAGCTAAAATTAGCATGTTTAAAGTGATTTTCATGCTTCCAGGGGCTCGGGAAGTTAATTAAATACCATTTGGAGGCATTTAATGTTCGAGCAAAAACGGCTGATTTTCGACAAAAGAGATAACACCCCCCATTACGTCATGCTTCAGAAATGTGGAAAATGGTCCGTTTTCAAATGTTTTATTTTTGAACGTCAGTTCACATTTGTAGGTGGATCATCAGTGTTAGAGTTAAAATTAGCATGTTTAAAGTGATTTTCATGCTTCCAGGGGCTCGGGAAGTTAATTAAATACCATTTGGAGGCATTTAATGTTCGAGCAAAAACGGCTGATTTTCGACAAAAGAGATAACACCCCCCCATTACGTCATGCTTCAGAAATGTGGAAAATGGTCCGTTTTCAAATGTTTTATTTTTGAACGTCTGTTCACATTTGTAGGTGGATCATCAGTGTTAGAGCTAAAATTAGCATGTTTAAAGTGATTTTCATGCTTCCAGGGGCTCGGGAAGTTAATTAAATACCATTTGGAGGCATTTAATGTTCGAGCAAAAACGGCTGATTTTCGACAAAAGAGATAACACCCCCCCATTACGTCATGCTTCAGAAATGTGGAAAATGGTCCGTTTTCAAATGTTTTATTTTTGAACGTCAGTTCACATTTGTAGGTGGATCATCAGTGTTAGAGTTAAAATTAGCATGTTTAAAGTGATTTTCATGCTTCCAGGGGCTCGGGAAGTTAATTAAATACCATTTGGAGGCATTTAATGTTCGAGCAAAAACGGCTGATTTTCGACAAAAGAGATAACACCCCCCCATTACGTCATGCTTCAGAAATGTGGAAAATGGTCCGTTTTCAAATGTTTTATTTTTGAACGTCAGTTCACATTTGTAGGTGGATCATCAGTGTTAGAGCTAAAATTAGCATGTTTAAAGTGATTTTCATGCTTCCAGGGGCCCAAAACACAAGATTTATGGAATGGTTAAAAGTGCATGAAAATGGCCAATTTACTCACTCTGAGTTCTCAAAAAGGGTTTCTTCACCCCGGGAAGTTAATTAAATACCATTTGGAGGCATTTAATGTTCGAGCAAAAACGGCTGATTTTCGACAAAAGAGATAACACCCCCCCATTACGTCATGCTTCAGAAATGTGGAAAATGGTCCGTTTTCAAATGTTTTATTTTTGAACGTCAGTTCACATTTGTAGGTGGATCATCAGTGTTAGAGCTAAAATTAGCATGTTTAAAGTGATTTTCATGCTTCCAGGGGCCCAAAACACAAGATTTATGGAATGGTTAAAAGTGCATGAAAATGGCCAATTTACTCACTCTGAGTTCTCAAAAAGGGTTTCTTCACCCCGGGAAGTTAATTAAATACCATTTGGAGGCATTTAATGTTCGAGCAAAAACGGCTGATTTTCGACAAAAGAGATAACACCCCCCCATTACGTCATGCTTCAGAAATGTGGAAAATGGTCCGTTTTCAAATGTTTTATTTTTGAACGTCAGTTCACATTTGTAGGTGGATCATCAGTGTTAGAGCTAAAATTAGCATGTTTAAAGTGATTTTCATGCTTCCAGGGGCTCGGGAAGTTAATTAAATACCATTTGGAGGCATTTAATGTTCGAGCAAAAACGGCTGATTTTCGACAAAAGAGATAACACCCCCCATTACGTCATGCTTCAGAAATGTGGAAAATGGTCCGTTTTCAAATGTTTTATTTTTGAACGTCAGTTCACATTTGTAGGTGGATCATCAGTGTTAGAGTTAAAATTAGCATGTTTAAAGTGATTTTCATGCTTCCAGGGGCTCGGGAAGTTAATTAAATACCATTTGGAGGCATTTAATGTTCGAGCAAAAACGGCTGATTTTCGACAAAAGAGATAACACCCCCCCATTACGTCATGCTTCAGAAATGTGGAAAATGGTCCGTTTTCAAATGTTTTATTTTTGAACGTCTGTTCACATTTGTAGGTGGATCATCAGTGTTAGAGCTAAAATTAGCATGTTTAAAGTGATTTTCATGCTTCCAGGGGCTCGGGAAGTTAATTAAATACCATTTGGAGGCATTTAATGTTCGAGCAAAAACGGCTGATTTTCGACAAAAGAGATAACACCCCCCCATTACGTCATGCTTCAGAAATGTGGAAAATGGTCCGTTTTCAAATGTTTTATTTTTGAACGTCAGTTCACATTTGTAGGTGGATCATCAGTGTTACAGTTAAAATTAGCATGTTTAAAGTGATTTTCATGCTTCCAGGGGCTCGGGAAGTTAATTAAATACCATTTGGAGGCATTTAATGTTCGAGCAAAAACGGCTGATTTTCGACAAAAGAGATAACACCCCCCCCATTACGTCATGCTTCAGAAATGTGGAAAATGGTCCGTTTTCAAATGTTTTATTTTTGAACGTCAGTTCACATTTGTAGGTGGATCATCAGTGTTAGAGCTAAAATTAGCATGTTTAAAGTGATTTTCATGCTTCCAGGGGCCCAAAACACAAGATTTATGGAATGGTTAAAAGTGCATGAAAATGGCCAATTTACTCACTCTGAGTTCTCAAAAAGGGTTTCTTCACCCCGGGAAGTTAATTAAATACCATTTGGAGGCATTTAATGTTCGAGCAAAAACGGCTGATTTTCGACAAAAGAGATAACACCCCCCCATTACGTCATGCTTCAGAAATGTGGAAAATGGTCCGTTTTCAAATGTTTTATTTTTGAACGTCAGTTCACATTTGTAGGTGGATCATCAGTGTTAGAGCTAAAATTAGCATGTTTAAAGTGATTTTCATGCTTCCAGGGGCCCAAAACACAAGATTTATGGAATGGTTAAAAGTGCATGAAAATGGCCAATTTACTCACTCTGAGTTCTCAAAAAGGTTTTCTTCACCCCGGGAAGTTAATTAAATACCATTTGGAGGCATTTAATGTTCGAGCAAAAACGGCTGATTTTCGACAAAAGAGATAACACCCCCCCATTACGTCATGCTTCAGAAATGTGGAAAATGGTCCGTTTTCAAATGTTTTATTTTTGAACGTCAGTTCACATTTGTAGGTGGATCATCAGTGTTAGAGCTAAAATTAGCATGTTTAAAGTGATTTTCATGCTTCCAGGGGCTCGGGAAGTTAATTAAATACCATTTGGAGGCATTTAATGTTCGAGCAAAAACGGCTGATTTTCGACAAAAGAGATAACACCCCCCATTACGTCATGCTTCAGAAATGTGGAAAATGGTCCGTTTTCAAATGTTTTATTTTTGAACGTCAGTTCACATTTGTAGGTGGATCATCAGTGTTAGAGTTAAAATTAGCATGTTTAAAGTGATTTTCATGCTTCCAGGGGCTCGGGAAGTTAATTAAATACCATTTGGAGGCATTTAATGTTCGAGCAAAAACGGCTGATTTTCGACAAAAGAGATAACACCCCCCCATTACGTCATGCTTCAGAAATGTGGAAAATGGTCCGTTTTCAAATGTTTTATTTTTGAACGTCTGTTCACATTTGTAGGTGGATCATCAGTGTTAGAGCTAAAATTAGCATGTTTAAAGTGATTTTCATGCTTCCAGGGGCTCGGGAAGTTAATTAAATACCATTTGGAGGCATTTAATGTTCGAGCAAAAACGGCTGATTTTCGACAAAAGAGATAACACCCCCCCATTACGTCATGCTTCAGAAATGTGGAAAATGGTCCGTTTTCAAATGTTTTATTTTTGAACGTCAGTTCACATTTGTAGGTGGATCATCAGTGTTACAGTTAAAATTAGCATGTTTAAAGTGATTTTCATGCTTCCAGGGGCTCGGGAAGTTAATTAAATACCATTTGGAGGCATTTAATGTTCGAGCAAAAACGGCTGATTTTCGACAAAAGAGATAACACCCCCCCATTACGTCATGCTTCAGAAATGTGGAAAATGGTCCGTTTTCAAATGTTTTATTTTTGAACGTCAGTTCACATTTGTAGGTGGATCATCAGTGTTAGAGCTAAAATTAGCATGTTTAAAGTGATTTTCATGCTTCCAGGGGCTCGGGAAGTTAATTAAATACCATTTGGAGGCATTTAATGTTCGAGCAAAAACGGCTGATTTTCGACAAAAGAGATAACACCCCCCCATTACGTCATGCTTCAGAAATGTGGAAAATGGTCCGTTTTCAAATGTTTTATTTTTGAACGTCAGTTCACATTTGTAGGTGGATCATCAGTGTCAGAGCTAAAATTAGCATGTTTAAAGTGATTTTCATGCTTCCAGGGGCCCAAAACACAAGATTAATGGAATGGTTAAAAGTGCATGAAAATGGCCAATTTACTCACTCTGAGTTCTCAAAAAGGGTTTCTTCACCCCGGGAAGTGAAATAAATACCATTTGGAGGCATTTAATGTTCGAGCAAAAACGGCTGATTTTCGACAAAAGAGATAACACCCCCCCATTACGTCATGCTTCAGAAATGTGGAAAATGGTCCGTTTTCAAATGTTTTATTTTTGAACGTCAGTTCACATTTGTAGGTGGATCATCAGTGTTAGAGCTAAAATTAGCATGTTTAAAGTGATTTTCATGCTTCCAGGGGCTCGGGAAGTTAATTAAATACCATTTGGAGGCATTTAATGTTCGAGCAAAAACGGCTGATTTTCGACAAAAGAGATAACACCCCCCCATTACGTCATGCTTCAGAAATGTGGAAAATGGTCCGTTTTCAAATGTTTTATTTTTGAACGTCAGTTCACATTTGTAGGTGGATCATCAGTGTTAGAGCTCAAATTAGCATGTTTAAAGTGATTTTCATGCTTCCAGGGGCCCAAAACACAAGATTTATGGAATGGTTAAAAGTGAATGAAAATGGCCAATTTACTCACTCTGAGTTCTCAAAAAGGGTTTCTTCACCCCGGGAAGTTAATTAAATACCATTTGGAGGCATTTAATGTTCGAGCAAAAACGGCTGATTTTCGACAAAAGAGATAACACCCCCCCATTACGTCATGCTTCAGAAATGTGGAAAATGGTCCGTTTTCAAATGTTTTATTTTTGAATGTCAGTTCACATTTGTAGGTGGATCATCAGTGTTAGAGCTAAAATTAGCATGTTTAAAGTGATTTTCATGCTTCCAGGGGCCCAAAACACAAGATTTATGGAATGGTTAAAAGTGCATGAAAATGGCCAATTTACTCACTCTGAGTTCTCAAAAAGGGTTTCTTCACCCCGGGAAGTTAATTAAATACCATTTGGAGGCATTTAATGTTCGAGCAAAAACGGCTGATTTTCGACAAAAGAGATAACACCCCCCCATTACGTCATGCTTCAGAAATGTGGAAAATGGTCCGTTTTCAAATGTTTTATTTTTGAACGTCAGTTCACATTTGTAGGTGGATCATCAGTGTTAGAGCTAAAATTAGCATGTTTAAAGTGATTTTCATGCTTCCAGGGCCCAAAACACAAGATTTATGGAATGGTTAAAAGTGCATGAAAATGGCAGATTTACTCACTCTGAGTTCTCAAAAAGGGTTTCTTCACCCCGGGAAGTTAATTAAATACCATTTGGAGGCATTTATTGTTCGAGCAAAAACGGCTGAATCTCGACAAAAGAGATAACACCCCCCCATTACGTCATGCTTCAGAAATGTGGAAAATGGTCCGTTTTCAAATGTTTTATTTTTGAACGTCTGTTCACATTTGTAGGTGGATCATCAGTGTTAGAGCTAAAATTAGCATGTTTAAAGTGATTTTCATGCTTCCAGGGGCTCGGGAAGTTAATTAAATACCATTTGGAGGCATTTAATGTTCGAGCAAAAACGGCTGATTTTCGACAAAAGAGATAACACCCCCCCATTACGTCATGCTTCAGAAATGTGGAAAATGGTCCGTTTTCAAATGTTTTATTTTTGAACGTCAGTTCACATTTGTAGGTGGATCATCAGTGTTACAGTTAAAATTAGCATGTTTAAAGTGATTTTCATGCTTCCAGGGGCTCGGGAAGTTAATTAAATACCATTTGGAGGCATTTAATGTTCGAGCAAAAACGGCTGATTTTCGACAAAAGAGATAACACCCCCCCCCATTACGTCATGCTTCAGAAATGTGGAAAATGGTCCGTTTTCAAATGTTTTATTTTTGAACGTCAGTTCACATTTGTAGGTGGATCATCAGTGTTAGAGCTAAAATTAGCATGTTTAAAGTGATTTTCATGCTTCCAGGGGCCCAAAACACAAGATTTATGGAATGGTTAAAAGTGCATGAAAATGGCCAATTTACTCACTCTGAGTTCTCAAAAAGGGTTTCTTCACCCCGGGAAGTTAATTAAATACCATTTGGAGGCATTTAATGTTCGAGCAAAAACGGCTGATTTTCGACAAAAGAGATAACACCCCCCCATTACGTCATGCTTCAGAAATGTGGAAAATGGTCCGTTTTCAAATGTTTTATTTTTGAACGTCAGTTCACATTTGTAGGTGGATCATCAGTGTTAGAGCTAAAATTAGCATGTTTAAAGTGATTTTCATGCTTCCAGGGGCTCGGGAAGTTAATTAAATACCATTTGGAGGCATTTAATGTTCGAGCAAAAACGGCTGATTTTCGACAAAAGAGATAACACCCCCCCATTACGTCATGCTTCAGAAATGTGGAAAATGGTCCGTTTTCAAATGTTTTATTTTTGAACGTCAGTTTACATTTGTAGGTGGATCATCAGTGTTAGAGCTAAAATTAGCATGTTTAAAGTGATTTTCATGCTTCCAGGGGCTCGGGAAGTGAAATAAATACCATTTGGAGGCATTTAATGTTCGAGCAAAAACGGCTGATTTTCGACAAAAGAGATAACACCCCCCCATTACGTCATGCTTCAGAAATGTGGAAAATGGTCCGTTTTCAAATGTTTTATTTTTGAACGTCAGTTCACATTTGTAGGTGGATCATCAGTGTTAGAGCTAAAATTAGCATGTTTAAAGTGATTTTCATGCTTCCAGGGGCTCGTGAAGTTAATTAAATACCATTTGGAGGCATTTAATGTTCGAGCAAAAACGGCTGATTTTCGACAAAAGAGATAACACCCCCCCATTACGTCATGCTTCAGAAATGTGGAAAATGGTCCGTTTTCAAATGTTTTATTTTTGAACGTCAGTTCACATTTGTAGGTGGATCATCAGTGTTAGAGCTAAAATTAGCATGTTTAAAGTGATTTTCATGCTTCCAGGGGCTCGGGAAGTTAATTAAATACCATTTGGAGGCATTTAATGTTCGAGCAAAAACGGCTGATTTTCGACAAAAGAGATAACACCCCCCCATTACGTCATGCTTCAGAAATGTGGAAAATGGTCCGTTTTCAAATGTTTTATTTTTGAACGTCAGTTCACATTTGTAGGTGGATCATCAGTGTTAGAGCTAAAATTAGCATGTTTAAAGTGATTTTCATGCTTCCAGGGGCCCAAAACACAAGATTTATGGAATGGTTAAAAGTGCATGAAAATGGCCAATTTACTCACTCTGAGTTCTCAAAAAGGGTTTCTTCACCCCGGGAAGTTAATTAAATACCATTTGGAGGCATTTAATGTTCGAGCAAAAACGGCTGATTTTCGACAAAAGAGATAACACCCCCCCATTACGTCATGCTTCAGAAATGTGGAAAATGGTCCGTTTTCAAATGTTTTATTTTTGAACGTCAGTTCACATTTGTAGGTGGATCATCAGTGTTAGAGCTAAAATTAGCATGTTTAAAGTGATTTTCATGCTTCCAGGGCCCAAAACACAAGATTTATGGAATGGTTAAAAGTGCATGAAAATGGCCAATTTACTCACTCTGAGTTCTCAAAAAGGGTTTCTTCACCCCGGGAAGTTAATTAAATACCATTTGGAGGCATTTATTGTTCGAGCAAAAACGGCTGATTTTCGACAAAAGAGATAACACCCCCCCATTACGTCATGCTTCAGAAATGTGGAAAATGGTCCGTTTTCAAATGTTTTATTTTTGAACGTCTGTTCACATTTGTAGGTGGATCATCAGTGTTAGAGCTAAAATTAGCATGTTTAAAGTGATTTTCATGCTTCCAGGGGCTCGGGAAGTTAATTAAATACCATTTGGAGGCATTTAATGTTCGAGCAAAAACGGCTGATTTTCGACAAAAGAGATAACACCCCCCCATTACGTCATGCTTCAGAAATGTGGAAAATGGTCCGTTTTCAAATGTTTTATTTTTGAACGTCAGTTCACATTTGTAGGTGGATCATCAGTGTTAGAGTTAAAATTAGCATGTTTAAAGTGATTTTCATGCTTCCAGGGGCTCGGGAAGTTAATTAAATACCATTTGGAGGCATTTAATGTTCGAGCAAAAACGGCTGATTTTCGACAAAAGAGATAACACCCCCCCATTACGTCATGCTTCAGAAATGTGGAAAATGGTCCGTTTTCAAATGTTTTATTTTTGAACGTCAGTTCACATTTGTAGGTGGATCATCAGTGTTAGAGCTAAAATTAGCATGTTTAAAGTGATTTTCATGCTTCCAGGGGCCCAAAACACAAGATTTATGGAATGGTTAAAAGTGCATGAAAATGGCCAATTTACTCACTCTGAGTTCTCAAAAAGGGTTTCTTCACCCCGGGAAGTTAATTAAATACCATTTGGAGGCATTTAATGTTCGAGCAAAAACGGCTGATTTTCGACAAAAGAGATAACACCCCCCCATTACGTCATGCTTCAGAAATGTGGAAAATGGTCCGTTTTCAAATGTTTTATTTTTGAACGTCAGTTCACATTTGTAGGTGGATCATCAGTGTTAGAGCTAAAATTAGCATGTTTAAAGTGATTTTCATGCTTCCAGGGGCTCGGGAAGTTAATTAAATACCATTTGGAGGCATTTAATGTTCGAGCAAAAACGGCTGATTTTCGACAAAAGAGATAACACCCCCTCATTACGTCATGCTTCAGAAATGTGGAAAATGGTCCGTTTTCAAATGTTTTATTTTTGAACGTCAGTTCACATTTGTAGGTGGATCATCAGTGTTAGAGCTAAAATTAGCATGTTTAAAGTGATTTTCATGCTTCCAGGGGCCCAAAACACAAGATTTATGGAATGGTTAAAAGTGCATGAAAATGGCCAATTTACTCACTCTGAGTTCTCAAAAAGGGTTTCTTAACCCCGGGAAGTTAATTAAATACCATTTGTAGGCATTTAATGTTCGAGCAAAAACGGCTGATTTTCGACAAAAGAGATAACACCCCCCCATTACGTCATGCTTCAGAAATGTGGAAAATGGTCCGTTTTCAAATGTTTTATTTTTGAACGTCAGTTCACATTTGTAGGTGGATCATCAGTGTTAGAGCTAAAATTAGCATGTTTAAAGTGATTTTCATGCTTCCAGGGGCTCGGGAAGTTAATTAAATACCATTTGGAGGCATTTAATGTTCGAGCAAAAACGGCTGATTTTCGACAAAAGAGATAACACCCCCCCCATTACGTCATGCTTCAGAAATGTGGAAAATGGTCCGTTTTCAAATGTTTTATTTTTGAACGTCAGTTCACATTTGTAGGTGGATCATCAGTGTTAGAGCTAAAATTAGCATGTTTAAAGTGATTTTCATGCTTCCAGGGGCTCGGGAAGTGAAATAAATACCATTTGGAGGCATTTAATGTTCGAGCAAAAACGGCTGATTTTCGACAAAAGAGATAACACCCCCCCATTACGTCATGCTTCAGAAATGTGGAAAATGGTCCGTTTTCAAATGTTTTATTTTTGAACGTCTGTTCACATTTGTAGGTGGATCATCAGTGTTAGAGCTAAAATTAGCATGTTTAAAGTGATTTTCATGCTTCCAGGGGCTCGGGAAGTTAATTAAATACCATTTGGAGGCATTTAATGTTCGAGCAAAAACGGCTGATTTTCGACAAAAGAGATAACACCCCCCATTACGTCATGCTTCAGAAATGTGGAAAATGGTCCGTTTTCAAATGTTTTATTTTTGAACGTCAGTTCACATTTGTAGGTGGATCATCAGTGTTAGAGTTAAAATTAGCATGTTTAAAGTGATTTTCATGCTTCCAGGGGCTCGGGAAGTTAATTAAATACCATTTGGAGGCATTTAATGTTCGAGCAAAAACGGCTGATTTTCGACAAAAGAGATAACACCCCCCCATTACGTCATGCTTCAGAAATGTGGAAAATGGTCCGTTTTCAAATGTTTTATTTTTGAACGTCTGTTCACATTTGTAGGTGGATCATCAGTGTTAGAGCTAAAATTAGCATGTTTAAAGTGATTTTCATGCTTCCAGGGGCTCGGGAAGTTAATTAAATACCATTTGGAGGCATTTAATGTTCGAGCAAAAACGGCTGATTTTCGACAAAAGAGATAACACCCCCCCATTACGTCATGCTTCAGAAATGTGGAAAATGGTCCGTTTTCAAATGTTTTATTTTTGAACGTCAGTTCACATTTGTAGGTGGATCATCAGTGTTACAGTTAAAATTAGCATGTTTAAAGTGATTTTCATGCTTCCAGGGGCTCGGGAAGTTAATTAAATACCATTTGGAGGCATTTAATGTTCGAGCAAAAACGGCTGATTTTCGACAAAAGAGATAACACCCCCCCATTACGTCATGCTTCAGAAATGTGGAAAATGGTCCGTTTTCAAATGTTTTATTTTTGAACGTCAGTTCACATTTGTAGGTGGATCATCAGTGTTAGAGCTAAAATTAGCATGTTTAAAGTGATTTTCATGCTTCCAGGGGCTCGGGAAGTTAATTAAATACCATTTGGAGGCATTTAATGTTCGAGCAAAAACGGCTGATTTTCGACAAAAGAGATAACACCCCCCCATTACGTCATGCTTCAGAAATGTGGAAAATGGTCCGTTTTCAAATGTTTTATTTTTGAACGTCAGTTCACATTTGTAGGTGGATCATCAGTGTCAGAGCTAAAATTAGCATGTTTAAAGTGATTTTCATGCTTCCAGGGGCCCAAAACACAAGATTAATGGAATGGTTAAAAGTGCATGAAAATGGCCAATTTACTCACTCTGAGTTCTCAAAAAGGGTTTCTTCACCCCGGGAAGTGAAATAAATACCATTTGGAGGCATTTAATGTTCGAGCAAAAACGGCTGATTTTCGACAAAAGAGATAACACCCCCCCATTACGTCATGCTTCAGAAATGTGGAAAATGGTCCGTTTTCAAATGTTTTATTTTTGAACGTCAGTTCACATTTGTAGGTGGATCATCAGTGTTAGAGCTAAAATTAGCATGTTTAAAGTGATTTTCATGCTTCCAGGGGCTCGGGAAGTTAATTAAATACCATTTGGAGGCATTTAATGTTCGAGCAAAAACGGCTGATTTTCGACAAAAGAGATAACACCCCCCCATTACGTCATGCTTCAGAAATGTGGAAAATGGTCCGTTTTCAAATGTTTTATTTTTTAACGTCAGTTCACATTTGTAGGTGGATCATCAGTGTTAGAGCTCAAATTAGCATGTTTAAAGTGATTTTCATGCTTCCAGGGGCCCAAAACACAAGATTTATGGAATGGTTAAAAGTGAATGAAAATGGCCAATTTACTCACTCTGAGTTCTCAAAAAGGGTTTCTTCACCCCGGGAAGTTAATTAAATACCATTTGGAGGCATTTAATGTTCGAGCAAAAACGGCTGATTTTCGACAAAAGAGATAACACCCCCCCATTACGTCATGCTTCAGAAATGTGGAAAATGGTCCGTTTTCAAATGTTTTATTTTTGAATGTCAGTTCACATTTGTAGGTGGATCATCAGTGTTAGAGCTAAAATTAGCATGTTTAAAGTGATTTTCATGCTTCCAGGGGCCCAAAACACAAGATTTATGGAATGGTTAAAAGTGCATGAAAATGGCCAATTTACTCACTCTGAGTTCTCAAAAAGGGTTTCTTCACCCCGGGAAGTTAATTAAATACCATTTGGAGGCATTTAATGTTCGAGCAAAAACGGCTGATTTTCGACAAAAGAGATAACACCCCCCCATTACGTCATGCTTCAGAAATGTGGAAAATGGTCCGTTTTCAAATGTTTTATTTTTGAACGTCAGTTCACATTTGTAGGTGGATCATCAGTGTTAGAGCTAAAATTAGCATGTTTAAAGTGATTTTCATGCTTCCAGGGCCCAAAACACAAGATTTATGGAATGGTTAAAAGTGCATGAAAATGGCCAATTTACTCACTCTGAGTTCTCAAAAAGGGTTTCTTCACCCCGGGAAGTTAATTAAATACCATTTGGAGGCATTTATTGTTCGAGCAAAAACGGCTGAATCTCGACAAAAGAGATAACACCCCCCCATTACGTCATGCTTCAGAAATGTGGAAAATGGTCCGTTTTCAAATGTTTTATTTTTGAACGTCTGTTCACATTTGTAGGTGGATCATCAGTGTTAGAGCTAAAATTAGCATGTTTAAAGTGATTTTCATGCTTCCAGGGGCTCGGGAAGTTAATTAAATACCATTTGGAGGCATTTAATGTTCGAGCAAAAACGGCTGATTTTCGACAAAAGAGATAACACCCCCCCATTACGTCATGCTTCAGAAATGTGGAAAATGGTCCGTTTTCAAATGTTTTATTTTTGAACGTCAGTTCACATTTGTAGGTGGATCATCAGTGTTACAGTTAAAATTAGCATGTTTAAAGTGATTTTCATGCTTCCAGGGGCTCGGGAAGTTAATTAAATACCATTTGGAGGCATTTAATGTTCGAGCAAAAACGGCTGATTTTCGACAAAAGAGATAACACCCCCCCCCATTACGTCATGCTTCAGAAATGTGGAAAATGGTCCGTTTTCAAATGTTTTATTTTTGAACGTCAGTTCACATTTGTAGGTGGATCATCAGTGTTAGAGCTAAAATTAGCATGTTTAAAGTGATTTTCATGCTTCCAGGGGCCCAAAACACAAGATTTATGGAATGGTTAAAAGTGCATGAAAATGGCCAATTTACTCACTCTGAGTTCTCAAAAAGGGTTTCTTCACCCCGGGAAGGTAATTAAATACCATTTGGAGGCATTTAATGTTCGAGCAAAAACGGCTGATTTTCGACAAAAGAGATAACACCCCCCCATTACGTCATGCTTCAGAAATGTGGAAAATGGTCCGTTTTCAAATGTTTTATTTTTGAACGTCAGTTCACATTTGTAGGTGGATCATCAGTGTTAGAGCTAAAATTATCATGTTTAAAGTGATTTTCATGCTTCCAGGGGCTCGGGAAGTTAATTAAATACCATTTGGAGGCATTTAATGTTCGAGCAAAAACGGCTGATTTTCGACAAAAGAGATAACACCCCCCCCATTACGTCATGCTTCAGAAATGTGGAAAATGGTCCGTTTTCAAATGTTTTATTTTTGAACGTCAGTTCACATTTGTAGGTGGATCATCAGTGTTAGAGCTAAAATTAGCATGTTTAAAGTGATTTTCATGCTTCCAGGGGCCCAAAACACAAGATTTATGGAATGGTTAAAAGTGCATGAAAATGGCCAATTTACTCACTCTGAGTTTTCAAAAAGGGTTTCTTCACCCCGGGAAGTTAATTAAATACCATTTGGAGGCATTTAATGTTCGAGCAAAAACGGCTGATTTTCGACAAAAGAGATAACACCCCCCCATTACGTCATGCTTCAGAAATGTGGAAAATGGTCCGTTTTCAAATGTTTTATTTTTGAACCTCAGTTCACATTTGTAGGTGGATCATCAGTGTTAGAGCTAAAATTAGCATGTTTAAAGTGATTTTCATGCTTCCAGGGGCTCGGGAAGTTAATTAAATACCATTTGGAGGCATTTAATGTTCGAGCAAAAACGGCTGATTTTCGACAAAAGAGATAACACCCCCCCATTACGTCATGCTTCAGAAATGTGGAAAATGGTCCGTTTTCAAATGTTTTATTTTTGAACGTCAGTTCACATTTGTAGGTGGATCATCAGTGTTAGAGCTAAAATTAGCATGTTTAAAGTGATTTTCATGCTTCCAGGGGCTCGGGAAGTGAAATAAATACCATTTGGAGGCATTTAATGTTCGAGCAAAAACGGCTGATTTTCGACAAAAGAGATAACACCCCCCCATTACGTCATGCTTCAGAAATGTGGAAAATGGTCCGTTTTCAAATGTTTTATTTTTGAACGTCAGTTCACATTTGTAGGTGGATCATCAGTGTTAGAGCTAAAATTAGCATGTTTAAAGTGATTTTCATGCTTCCAGGGGCTCGGGAAGTGAAATAAATACCATTTGGAGGCATTTAATGTTCGAGCAAAAACGGCTGATTTTCGACAAAAGAGATAACACCCCCCCATTACGTCATGCTTCAGAAATGTGGAAAATGGTCCGTTTTCAAATGTTTTATTTTTGAACGTCAGTTCACATTTGTAGGTGGATCATCAGTGTTAGAGCTAAAATTAGCATGTTTAAAGTGATTTTCATGCTTCCAGGGGCTCGGGAAGTTAATTAAATACCATTTGGAGGCATTTAATGTTCGAGCAAAAACGGCTGATTTTCGACAAAAGAGATAACACCCCCCCATTACGTCATGCTTCAGAAATGTGGAAAATGGTCCGTTTTCAAATGTTTTATTTTTGAACGTCAGTTCACATTTGTAGGTGGATCATCAGTGTTAGAGCTAAAATTAGCATGTTTAAAGTGATTTTCATGCTTCCAGGGGCCCAAAACACAAGATTTATGGAATGGTTAAAAGTGCATGAAAATGGCCAATTTACTCACTCTGAGTTCTCAAAAAGGGTTTCTTCACCCCGGGAAGTTAATTAAATACCATTTGGAGGCATTTAATGTTCGAGCAAAAACGGCTGATTTTCGACAAAAGAGATAACACCCCCCCATTACGTCATGCTTCAGAAATGTGGAAAATGGTCCGTTTTCAAATGTTTTATTTTTGAACGTCAGTTCACATTTGTAGGTGGATCATCAGTGTTAGAGCTAAAATTAGCATGTTTAAAGTGATTTTCATGCTTCCAGGGGCTCGGGAAGTTAATTAAATACCATTTGGAGGCATTTAATGTTCGAGCAAAAACGGCTGATTTTCGACAAAAGAGATAACACCCCCCCATTACGTCATGCTTCAGAAATGTGGAAAATGGTCCGTTTTCAAATGTTTTATTTTTGAACGTCAGTTTACATTTGTAGGTGGATCATCAGTGTTAGAGCTAAAATTAGCATGTTTAAAGTGATTTTCATGCTTCCAGGGGCTCGGGAAGTGAAATAAATACCATTTGGAGGCATTTAATGTTCGAGCAAAAACGGCTGATTTTCGACAAAAGAGATAACACCCCCCCATTACGTCATGCTTCAGAAATGTGGAAAATGGTCCGTTTTCAAATGTTTTATTTTTGAACGTCAGTTCACATTTGTAGGTGGATCATCAGTGTTAGAGCTAAAATTAGCATGTTTAAAGTGATTTTCATGCTTCCAGGGGCTCGTGAAGTTAATTAAATACCATTTGGAGGCATTTAATGTTCGAGCAAAAACGGCTGATTTTCGACAAAAGAGATAACACCCCCCCATTACGTCATGCTTCAGAAATGTGGAAAATGGTCCGTTTTCAAATGTTTTATTTTTGAACGTCAGTTCACATTTGTAGGTGGATCATCAGTGTTAGAGCTAAAATTAGCATGTTTAAAGTGATTTTCATGCTTCCAGGGGCTCGGGAAGTTAATTAAATACCATTTGGAGGCATTTAATGTTCGAGCAAAAACGGCTGATTTTCGACAAAAGAGATAACACCCCCCCATTACGTCATGCTTCAGAAATGTGGAAAATGGTCCGTTTTCAAATGTTTTATTTTTGAACGTCAGTTCACATTTGTAGGTGGATCATCAGTGTTAGAGCTAAAATTAGCATGTTTAAAGTGATTTTCATGCTTCCAGGGGCCCAAAACACAAGATTTATGGAATGGTTAAAAGTGCATGAAAATGGCCAATTTACTCACTCTGAGTTCTCAAAAAGGGTTTCTTCACCCCGGGAAGTTAATTAAATACCATTTGGAGGCATTTAATGTTCGAGCAAAAACGGCTGATTTTCGACAAAAGAGATAACACCCCCCCATTACGTCATGCTTCAGAAATGTGGAAAATGGTCCGTTTTCAAATGTTTTATTTTTGAACGTCAGTTCACATTTGTAGGTGGATCATCAGTGTTAGAGCTAAAATTAGCATGTTTAAAGTGATTTTCATGCTTCCAGGGCCCAAAACACAAGATTTATGGAATGGTTAAAAGTGCATGAAAATGGCCAATTTACTCACTCTGAGTTCTCAAAAAGGGTTTCTTCACCCCGGGAAGTTAATTAAATACCATTTGGAGGCATTTATTGTTCGAGCAAAAACGGCTGATTTTCGACAAAAGAGATAACACCCCCCCATTACGTCATGCTTCAGAAATGTGGAAAATGGTCCGTTTTCAAATGTTTTATTTTTGAACGTCTGTTCACATTTGTAGGTGGATCATCAGTGTTAGAGCTAAAATTAGCATGTTTAAAGTGATTTTCATGCTTCCAGGGGCTCGGGAAGTTAATTAAATACCATTTGGAGGCATTTAATGTTCGAGCAAAAACGGCTGATTTTCGACAAAAGAGATAACACCCCCCCATTACGTCATGCTTCAGAAATGTGGAAAATGGTCCGTTTTCAAATGTTTTATTTTTGAACGTCAGTTCACATTTGTAGGTGGATCATCAGTGTTAGAGTTAAAATTAGCATGTTTAAAGTGATTTTCATGCTTCCAGGGGCTCGGGAAGTTAATTAAATACCATTTGGAGGCATTTAATGTTCGAGCAAAAACGGCTGATTTTCGACAAAAGAGATAACACCCCCCCATTACGTCATGCTTCAGAAATGTGGAAAATGGTCCGTTTTCAAATGTTTTATTTTTGAACGTCAGTTCACATTTGTAGGTGGATCATCAGTGTTAGAGCTAAAATTAGCATGTTTAAAGTGATTTTCATGCTTCCAGGGGCCCAAAACACAAGATTTATGGAATGGTTAAAAGTGCATGAAAATGGCCAATTTACTCACTCTGAGTTCTCAAAAAGGGTTTCTTCACCCCGGGAAGTTAATTAAATACCATTTGGAGGCATTTAATGTTCGAGCAAAAACGGCTGATTTTCGACAAAAGAGATAACACCCCCCATTACGTCATGCTTCAGAAATGTGGAAAATGGTCCGTTTTCAAATGTTTTATTTTTGAACGTCAGTTCACATTTGTAGGTGGATCATCAGTGTTAGAGCTAAAATTAGCATGTTTAAAGTGATTTTCATGCTTCCAGGGGCTCGGGAAGTTAATTAAATACCATTTGGAGGCATTTAATGTTCGAGCAAAAACGGCTGATTTTCGACAAAAGAGATAACACCCCCTCATTACGTCATGCTTCAGAAATGTGGAAAATGGTCCGTTTTCAAATGTTTTATTTTTGAACGTCAGTTCACATTTGTAGGTGGATCATCAGTGTTAGAGCTAAAATTAGCATGTTTAAAGTGATTTTCATGCTTCCAGGGGCCCAAAACACAAGATTTATGGAATGGTTAAAAGTGCATGAAAATGGCCAATTTACTCACTCTGAGTTCTCAAAAAGGGTTTCTTAACCCCGGGAAGTTAATTAAATACCATTTGGAGGCATTTAATGTTCGAGCAAAAACGGCTGATTTTCGACAAAAGAGATAACACCCCCCCATTACGTCATGCTTCAGAAATGTGGAAAATGGTCCGTTTTCAAATGTTTTATTTTTGAACGTCAGTTCACATTTGTAGGTGGATCATCAGTGTTAGAGCTAAAATTAGCATGTTTAAAGTGATTTTCATGCTTCCAGGGGCTCGGGAAGTTAATTAAATACCATTTGGAGGCATTTAATGTTCGAGCAAAAACGGCTGATTTTCGACAAAAGAGATAACACCCCCCCCATTACGTCATGCTTCAGAAATGTGGAAAATGGTCCGTTTTCAAATGTTTTATTTTTGAACGTCAGTTCACATTTGTAGGTGGATCATCAGTGTTAGAGCTAAAATTAGCATGTTTAAAGTGATTTTCATGCTTCCAGGGGCCCAAAACACAAGATTTATGGAATGGTTAAAAGTGCATGAAAATGGCCAATTTACTCACTCTGAGTTCTCAAAAAGGGTTTCTTCACCCCGGGAAGGTAATTAAATACCATTTGGAGGCATTTAATGTTCGAGCAAAAACGGCTGATTTTCGACAAAAGAGATAACACCCCCCCATTACGTCATGCTTCAGAAATGTGGAAAATGGTCCGTTTTCAAATGTTTTATTTTTGAACGTCAGTTCACATTTGTAGGTGGATCATCAGTGTTAGAGCTAAAATTAGCATGTTTAAAGTGATTTTCATGCTTCCAGGGGCTCGGGAAGTTAATTAAATACCATTTGGAGGCATTTAATGTTCGAGCAAAAACGGCTGATTTTCGACAAAAGAGATAACACCCCCCCCATTACGTCATGCTTCAGAAATGTGGAAAATGGTCCGTTTTCAAATGTTTTATTTTTGAACGTCAGTTCACATTTGTAGGTGGATCATCAGTGTTAGAGCTAAAATTAGCATGTTTAAAGTGATTTTCATGCTTCCAGGGGCCCAAAACACAAGATTTATGGAATGGTTAAAAGTGCATGAAAATGGCCAATTTACTCACTCTGAGTTCTCAAAAAGGGTTTCTTCACCCCGGGAAGTTAATTAAATACCATTTGGAGGCATTTAATGTTCGAGCAAAAACGGCTGATTTTCGACAAAAGAGATAACACCCCCCCATTACGTCATGCTTCAGAAATGTGGAAAATGGTCCGTTTTCAAATGTTTTATTTTTGAACCTCAGTTCACATTTGTAGGTGGATCATCAGTGTTAGAGCTAAAATTAGCATGTTTAAAGTGATTTTCATGCTTCCAGGGGCTCGGGAAGTTAATTAAATACCATTTGGAGGCATTTAATGTTCGAGCAAAAACGGCTGATTTTCGACAAAAGAGATAACACCCCCCCATTACGTCATGCTTCAGAAATGTGGAAAATGGTCCGTTTTCAAATGTTTTATTTTTGAACGTCAGTTCACATTTGTAGGTGGATCATCAGTGTTAGAGCTAAAATTAGCATGTTTAAAGTGATTTTCATGCTTCCAGGGGCTCGGGAAGTGAAATAAATACCATTTGGAGGCATTTAATGTTCGAGCAAAAACGGCTGATTTTCGACAAAAGAGATAACACCCCCCCATTACGTCATGCTTCAGAAATGTGGAAAATGGTCCGTTTTCAAATGTTTTATTTTTGAACGTCAGTTCACATTTGTAGGTGGATCATCAGTGTTAGAGCTAAAATTAGCATGTTTAAAGTGATTTTCATGCTTCCAGGGGCTCGGGAAGTGAAATAAATACCATTTGGAGGCATTTAATGTTCGAGCAAAAACGGCTGATTTTCGACAAAAGAGATAACACCCCCCCATTACGTCATGCTTCAGAAATGTGGAAAATGGTCCGTTTTCAAATGTTTTATTTTTGAACGTCAGTTCACATTTGTAGGTGGATCATCAGTGTTAGAGCTAAAATTAGCATGTTTAAAGTGATTTTCATGCTTCCAGGGGCTCGGGAAGTTAATTAAATACCATTTGGAGGCATTTAATGTTCGAGCAAAAACGGCTGATTTTCGACAAAAGAGATAACACCCCCCCATTACGTCATGCTTCAGAAATGTGGAAAATGGTCCGTTTTCAAATGTTTTATTTTTGAACGTCAGTTCACATTTGTAGGTGGATCATCAGTGTTAGAGCTAAAATTAGCATGTTTAAAGTGATTTTCATGCTTCCAGGGGCCCAAAACACAAGATTTATGGAATGGTTAAAAGTGCATGAAAATGGCCAATTTACTCACTCTGAGTTCTCAAAAAGGGTTTCTTCACCCCGGGAAGTTAATTAAATACCATTTGGAGGCATTTAATGTTCGAGCAAAAACGGCTGATTTTCGACAAAAGAGATAACACCCCCCCATTACGTCATGCTTCAGAAATGTGGAAAATGGTCCGTTTTCAAATGTTTTATTTTTGAACGTCAGTTCACATTTGTAGGTGGATCATCAGTGTTAGAGCTAAAATTAGCATGTTTAAAGTGATTTTCATGCTTCCAGGGGCTCGGGAAGTTAATTAAATACCATTTGGAGGCATTTAATGTTCGAGCAAAAACGGCTGATTTTCGACAAAAGAGATAACACCCCCCCATTACGTCATGCTTCAGAAATGTGGAAAATGGTCCGTTTTCAAATGTTTTATTTTTGAACGTCAGTTTACATTTGTAGGTGGATCATCAGTGTTAGAGCTAAAATTAGCATGTTTAAAGTGATTTTCATGCTTCCAGGGGCTCGGGAAGTGAAATAAATACCATTTGGAGGCATTTAATGTTCGAGCAAAAACGGCTGATTTTCGACAAAAGAGATAACACCCCCCCATTACGTCATGCTTCAGAAATGTGGAAAATGGTCCGTTTTCAAATGTTTTATTTTTGAACGTCAGTTCACATTTGTAGGTGGATCATCAGTGTTAGAGCTAAAATTAGCATGTTTAAAGTGATTTTCATGCTTCCAGGGGCTCGTGAAGTTAATTAAATACCATTTGGAGGCATTTAATGTTCGAGCAAAAACGGCTGATTTTCGACAAAAGAGATAACACCCCCCCATTACGTCATGCTTCAGAAATGTGGAAAATGGTCCGTTTTCAAATGTTTTATTTTTGAACGTCAGTTCACATTTGTAGGTGGATCATCAGTGTTAGAGCTAAAATTAGCATGTTTAAAGTGATTTTCATGCTTCCAGGGGCTCGGGAAGTTAATTAAATACCATTTGGAGGCATTTAATGTTCGAGCAAAAACGGCTGATTTTCGACAAAAGAGATAACACCCCCCCATTACGTCATGCTTCAGAAATGTGGAAAATGGTCCGTTTTCAAATGTTTTATTTTTGAACGTCAGTTCACATTTGTAGGTGGATCATCAGTGTTAGAGCTAAAATTAGCATGTTTAAAGTGATTTTCATGCTTCCAGGGGCCCAAAACACAAGATTTATGGAATGGTTAAAAGTGCATGAAAATGGCCAATTTACTCACTCTGAGTTCTCAAAAAGGGTTTCTTCACCCCGGGAAGTTAATTAAATACCATTTGGAGGCATTTAATGTTCGAGCAAAAACGGCTGATTTTCGACAAAAGAGATAACACCCCCCCATTACGTCATGCTTCAGAAATGTGGAAAATGGTCCGTTTTCAAATGTTTTATTTTTGAACGTCAGTTCACATTTGTAGGTGGATCATCAGTGTTAGAGCTAAAATTAGCATGTTTAAAGTGATTTTCATGCTTCCAGGGCCCAAAACACAAGATTTATGGAATGGTTAAAAGTGCATGAAAATGGCCAATTTACTCACTCTGAGTTCTCAAAAAGGGTTTCTTCACCCCGGGAAGTTAATTAAATACCATTTGGAGGCATTTATTGTTCGAGCAAAAACGGCTGATTTTCGACAAAAGAGATAACACCCCCCCATTACGTCATGCTTCAGAAATGTGGAAAATGGTCCGTTTTCAAATGTTTTATTTTTGAACGTCTGTTCACATTTGTAGGTGGATCATCAGTGTTAGAGCTAAAATTAGCATGTTTAAAGTGATTTTCATGCTTCCAGGGGCTCGGGAAGTTAATTAAATACCATTTGGAGGCATTTAATGTTCGAGCAAAAACGGCTGATTTTCGACAAAAGAGATAACACCCCCCCATTACGTCATGCTTCAGAAATGTGGAAAATGGTCCGTTTTCAAATGTTTTATTTTTGAACGTCAGTTCACATTTGTAGGTGGATCATCAGTGTTAGAGTTAAAATTAGCATGTTTAAAGTGATTTTCATGCTTCCAGGGGCTCGGGAAGTTAATTAAATACCATTTGGAGGCATTTAATGTTCGAGCAAAAACGGCTGATTTTCGACAAAAGAGATAACACCCCCCCATTACGTCATGCTTCAGAAATGTGGAAAATGGTCCGTTTTCAAATGTTTTATTTTTGAACGTCAGTTCACATTTGTAGGTGGATCATCAGTGTTAGAGCTAAAATTAGCATGTTTAAAGTGATTTTCATGCTTCCAGGGGCCCAAAACACAAGATTTATGGAATGGTTAAAAGTGCATGAAAATGGCCAATTTACTCACTCTGAGTTCTCAAAAAGGGTTTCTTCACCCCGGGAAGTTAATTAAATACCATTTGGAGGCATTTAATGTTCGAGCAAAAACGGCTGATTTTCGACAAAAGAGATAACACCCCCCCATTACGTCATGCTTCAGAAATGTGGAAAATGGTCCGTTTTCAAATGTTTTATTTTTGAACGTCAGTTCACATTTGTAGGTGGATCATCAGTGTTAGAGCTAAAATTAGCATGTTTAAAGTGATTTTCATGCTTCCAGGGGCTCGGGAAGTTAATTAAATACCATTTGGAGGCATTTAATGTTCGAGCAAAAACGGCTGATTTTCGACAAAAGAGATAACACCCCCCCATTACGTCATGCTTCAGAAATGTGGAAAATGGTCCGTTTTCAAATGTTTTATTTTTGAACGTCAGTTCACATTTGTAGGTGGATCATCAGTGTTAGAGCTAAAATTAGCATGTTTAAAGTGATTTTCATGCTTCCAGGGGCCCAAAACACAAGATTTATGGAATGGTTAAAAGTGCATGAAAATGGCCAATTTACTCACTCTGAGTTCTCAAAAAGGGTTTCTTAACCCCGGGAAGTTAATTAAATACCATTTGGAGGCATTTAATGTTCGAGCAAAAACGGCTGATTTTCGACAAAAGAGATAACACCCCCCCATTACGTCATGCTTCAGAAATGTGGAAAATGGTCCGTTTTCAAATGTTTTATTTTTGAACGTCAGTTCACATTTGTAGGTGGATCATCAGTGTTAGAGCTAAAATTAGCATGTTTAAAGTGATTTTCATGCTTCCAGGGGCTCGGGAAGTTAATTAAATACCATTTGGAGGCATTTAATGTTCGAGCAAAAACGGCTGATTTTCGACAAAAGAGATAACACCCCCCCCCATTACGTCATGCTTCAGAAATGTGGAAAATGGTCCGTTTTCAAATGTTTTATTTTTGAACGTCAGTTCACATTTGTAGGTGGATCATCAGTGTTAGAGCTAAAATTAGCATGTTTAAAGTGATTTTCATGCTTCCAGGGGCTCGGGAAGTGAAATAAATACCATTTGGAGGCATTTAATGTTCGAGCAAAAACGGCTGATTTTCGACAAAAGAGATAACACCCCCCCATTACGTCATGCTTCAGAAATGTGGAAAATGGTCCGTTTTCAAATGTTTTATTTTTGAACGTCTGTTCACATTTGTAGGTGGATCATCAGTGTTAGAGCTAAAATTAGCATGTTTAAAGTGATTTTCATGCTTCCAGGGGCTCGGGAAGTTAATTAAATACCATTTGGAGGCATTTAATGTTCGAGCAAAAACGGCTGATTTTCGACAAAAGAGATAACACCCCCCCATTACGTCATGCTTCAGAAATGTGGAAAATGGTCCGTTTTCAAATGTTTTATTTTTGAACGTCAGTTCACATTTGTAGGTGGATCATCAGTGTTACAGTTAAAATTAGCATGTTTAAAGTGATTTTCATGCTTCCAGGGGCTCGGGAAGTTAATTAAATACCATTTGGAGGCATTTAATGTTCGAGCAAAAACGGCTGATTTTCGACAAAAGAGATAACACCCCCCCCCATTACGTCATGCTTCAGAAATGTGGAAAATGGTCCGTTTTCAAATGTTTTATTTTTGAACGTCAGTTCACATTTGTAGGTGGATCATCAGTGTTAGAGCTAAAATTAGCATGTTTAAAGTGATTTTCATGCTTCCAGGGGCCCAAAACACAAGATTTATGGAATGGTTAAAAGTGCATGAAAATGGCCAATTTACTCACTCTGAGTTCTCAAAAAGGGTTTCTTCACCCCGGGAAGGTAATTAAATACCATTTGGAGGCATTTAATGTTCGAGCAAAAACGGCTGATTTTCGACAAAAGAGATAACACCCCCCCATTACGTCATGCTTCAGAAATGTGGAAAATGGTCCGTTTTCAAATGTTTTATTTTTGAACGTCAGTTCACATTTGTAGGTGGATCATCAGTGTTAGAGCTAAAATTAGCATGTTTAAAGTGATTTTCATGCTTCCAGGGGCTCGGGAAGTTAATTAAATACCATTTGGAGGCATTTAATGTTCGAGCAAAAACGGCTGATTTTCGACAAAAGAGATAACACCCCCCCCATTACGTCATGCTTCAGAAATGTGGAAAATGGTCCGTTTTCAAATGTTTTATTTTTGAACGTCAGTTCACATTTGTAGGTGGATCATCAGTGTTAGAGCTAAAATTAGCATGTTTAAAGTGATTTTCATGCTTCCAGGGGCCCAAAACACAAGATTTATGGAATGGTTAAAAGTGCATGAAAATGGCCAATTTACTCACTCTGAGTTCTCAAAAAGGGTTTCTTCACCCCGGGAAGTTAATTAAATACCATTTGGAGGCATTTAATGTTCGAGCAAAAACGGCTGATTTTCGACAAAAGAGATAACACCCCCCCATTACGTCATGCTTCAGAAATGTGGAAAATGGTCCGTTTTCAAATGTTTTATTTTTGAACGTCAGTTCACATTTGTAGGTGGATCATCAGTGTTAGAGCTAAAATTAGCATGTTTAAAGTGATTTTCATGCTTCCAGGGGCTCGGGAAGTGAAATAAATACCATTTGGAGGCATTTAATGTTCGAGCAAAAACGGCTGATTTTCGACAAAAGAGATAACACCCCCCCATTACGTCATGCTTCAGAAATGTGGAAAATGGTCCGTTTTCAAATGTTTTATTTTTGAACGTCAGTTCACATTTGTAGGTGGATCATCAGTGTTAGAGCTAAAATTAGCATGTTTAAAGTGATTTTCATGCTTCCAGGGGCTCGGGAAGTGAAATAAATACCATTTGGAGGCATTTAATGTTCGAGCAAAAACTGCTGATTTTCGACAAAAGAGATAACACCCCCCCATTACGTCATGCTTCAGAAATGTGGAAAATGGTCCGTTTTCAAATGTTTTATTTTTGAACGTCAGTTCACATTTGTAGGTGGATCATCAGTGTTAGAGCTAAAATTAGCATGTTTAAAGTGATTTTCATGCTTCCAGGGGCTCGGGAAGTTAATTAAATACCATTTGGAGGCATTTAATGTTCGAGCAAAAACGGCTGATTTTCGACAAAAGAGATAACACCCCCCCATTACGTCATGCTTCAGAAATGTGGAAAATGGTCCGTTTTCAAATGTTTTATTTTTGAACGTCAGTTCACATTTGTAGGTGGATCATCAGTGTTAGAGCTAAAATTAGCATGTTTAAAGTGATTTTCATGCTTCCAGGGGCTCGGGAAGTTAATTAAATACCATTTGGAGGCATTTAATGTTCGAGCAAAAACGGCTGATTTTCGACAAAAGAGATAACACCCCCCCATTACGTCATGCTTCAGAAATGTGGAAAATGGTCCGTTTTCAAATGTTTTATTTTTGAACGTCAGTTTACATTTGTAGGTGGATCATCAGTGTTAGAGCTAAAATTAGCATGTTTAAAGTGATTTTCATGCTTCCAGGGGCTCGGGAAGTGAAATAAATACCATTTGGAGGCATTTAATGTTCGAGCAAAAACGGCTGATTTTCGACAAAAGAGATAACACCCCCCCATTACGTCATGCTTCAGAAATGTGGAAAATGGTCCGTTTTCAAATGTTTTATTTTTGAACGTCAGTTCACATTTGTAGGTGGATCATCAGTGTTAGAGCTAAAATTAGCATGTTTAAAGTGATTTTCATGCTTCCAGGGGCTCGTGAAGTTAATTAAATACCATTTGGAGGCATTTAATGTTCGAGCAAAAACGGCTGATTTTCGACAAAAGAGATAACACCCCCCCATTACGTCATGCTTCAGAAATGTGGAAAATGGTCCGTTTTCAAATGTTTTATTTTTGAACGTCAGTTCACATTTGTAGGTGGATCATCAGTGTTAGAGCTAAAATTAGCATGTTTAAAGTGATTTTCATGCTTCCAGGGGCTCGGGAAGTTAATTAAATACCATTTGGAGGCATTTAATGTTCGAGCAAAAACGGCTGATTTTCGACAAAAGAGATAACACCCCCCCATTACGTCATGCTTCAGAAATGTGGAAAATGGTCCGTTTTCAAATGTTTTATTTTTGAACGTCAGTTCACATTTGTAGGTGGATCATCAGTGTTAGAGCTAAAATTAGCATGTTTAAAGTGATTTTCATGCTTCCAGGGGCCCAAAACACAAGATTTATGGAATGGTTAAAAGTGCATGAAAATGGCCAATTTACTCACTCTGAGTTCTCAAAAAGGGTTTCTTCACCCCGGGAAGTTAATTAAATACCATTTGGAGGCATTTAATGTTCGAGCAAAAACGGCTGATTTTCGACAAAAGAGATAACACCCCCCCATTACGTCATGCTTCAGAAATGTGGAAAATGGTCCGTTTTCAAATGTTTTATTTTTGAACGTCAGTTCACATTTGTAGGTGGATCATCAGTGTTAGAGCTAAAATTAGCATGTTTAAAGTGATTTTCATGCTTCCAGGGCCCAAAACACAAGATTTATGGAATGGTTAAAAGTGCATGAAAATGGCCAATTTACTCACTCTGAGTTCTCAAAAAGGGTTTCTTCACCCCGGGAAGTTAATTAAATACCATTTGGAGGCATTTATTGTTCGAGCAAAAACGGCTGATTTTCGACAAAAGAGATAACACCCCCCCATTACGTCATGCTTCAGAAATGTGGAAAATGGTCCGTTTTCAAATGTTTTATTTTTGAACGTCTGTTCACATTTGTAGGTGGATCATCAGTGTTAGAGCTAAAATTAGCATGTTTAAAGTGATTTTCATGCTTCCAGGGGCTCGGGAAGTTAATTAAATACCATTTGGAGGCATTTAATGTTCGAGCAAAAACGGCTGATTTTCGACAAAAGAGATAACACCCCCCCATTACGTCATGCTTCAGAAATGTGGAAAATGGTCCGTTTTCAAATGTTTTATTTTTGAACGTCAGTTCACATTTGTAGGTGGATCATCAGTGTTAGAGTTAAAATTAGCATGTTTAAAGTGATTTTCATGCTTCCAGGGGCTCGGGAAGTTAATTAAATACCATTTGGAGGCATTTAATGTTCGAGCAAAAACGGCTGATTTTCGACAAAAGAGATAACACCCCCCCATTACGTCATGCTTCAGAAATGTGGAAAATGGTCCGTTTTCAAATGTTTTATTTTTGAACGTCAGTTCAGATTTGTAGGTGGATCATCAGTGTTAGAGCTAAAATTAGCATGTTTAAAGTGATTTTCATGCTTCCAGGGGCCCAAAACACAAGATTTATGGAATGGTTAAAAGTGCATGAAAATGGCCAATTTACTCACTCTGAGTTCTCAAAAAGGGTTTCTTCACCCCGGGAAGTTAATTAAATACCATTTGGAGGCATTTAATGTTCGAGCAAAAACGGCTGATTTTCGACAAAAGAGATAACACCCCCCCATTACGTCATGCTTCAGAAATGTGGAAAATGGTCCGTTTTCAAATGTTTTATTTTTGAACGTCAGTTCACATTTGTAGGTGGATCATCAGTGTTAGAGCTAAAATTAGCATGTTTAAAGTGATTTTCATGCTTCCAGGGGCTCGGGAAGTTAATTAAATACCATTTGGAGGCATTTAATGTTCGAGCAAAAACGGCTGATTTTCGACAAAAGAGATAACACCCCCCCATTACGTCATGCTTCAGAAATGTGGAAAATGGTCCGTTTTCAAATGTTTTATTTTTGAACGTCAGTTCACATTTGTAGGTGGATCATCAGTGTTAGAGCTAAAATTAGCATGTTTAAAGTGATTTTCATGCTTCCAGGGGCCCAAAACACAAGATTTATGGAATGGTTAAAAGTGCATGAAAATGGCCAATTTACTCACTCTGAGTTCTCAAAAAGGGTTTCTTAACCCCGGGAAGTTAATTAAATACCATTTGGAGGCATTTAATGTTCGAGCAAAAACGGCTGATTTTCGACAAAAGAGATAACACCCCCCCATTACGTCATGCTTCAGAAATGTGGAAAATGGTCCGTTTTCAAATGTTTTATTTTTGAACGTCAGTTCACATTTGTAGGTGGATCATCAGTGTTAGAGCTAAAATTAGCATGTTTAAAGTGATTTTCATGCTTCCAGGGGCTCGGGAAGTTAATTAAATACCATTTGGAGGCATTTAATGTTCGAGCAAAAACGGCTGATTTTCGACAAAAGAGATAACACCCCCCCCCATTACGTCATGCTTCAGAAATGTGGAAAATGGTCCGTTTTCAAATGTTTTATTTTTGAACGTCAGTTCACATTTGTAGGTGGATCATCAGTGTTAGAGCTAAAATTAGCATGTTTAAAGTGATTTTCATGCTTCCAGGGGCTCGGGAAGTGAAATAAATACCATTTGGAGGCATTTAATGTTCGAGCAAAAACGGCTGATTTTCGACAAAAGAGATAACACCCCCCCATTACGTCATGCTTCAGAAATGTGGAAAATGGTCCGTTTTCAAATGTTTTATTTTTGAACGTCTGTTCACATTTGTAGGTGGATCATCAGTGTTAGAGCTAAAATTAGCATGTTTAAAGTGATTTTCATGCTTCCAGGGGCTCGGGAAGTTAATTAAATACCATTTGGAGGCATTTAATGTTCGAGCAAAAACGGCTGATTTTCGACAAAAGAGATAACACCCCCCCATTACGTCATGCTTCAGAAATGTGGAAAATGGTCCGTTTTCAAATGTTTTATTTTTGAACGTCAGTTCACATTTGTAGGTGGATCATCAGTGTTACAGTTAAAATTAGCATGTTTAAAGTGATTTTCATGCTTCCAGGGGCTCGGGAAGTTAATTAAATACCATTTGGAGGCATTTAATGTTCGAGCAAAAACGGCTGATTTTCGACAAAAGAGATAACACCCCCCCCCATTACGTCATGCTTCAGAAATGTGGAAAATGGTCCGTTTTCAAATGTTTTATTTTTGAACGTCAGTTCACATTTGTAGGTGGATCATCAGTGTTAGAGCTAAAATTAGCATGTTTAAAGTGATTTTCATGCTTCCAGGGGCCCAAAACACAAGATTTATGGAATGGTTAAAAGTGCATGAAAATGGCCAATTTACTCACTCTGAGTTCTCAAAAAGGGTTTCTTCACCCCGGGAAGGTAATTAAATACCATTTGGAGGCATTTAATGTTCGAGCAAAAACGGCTGATTTTCGACAAAAGAGATAACACCCCCCCATTACGTCATGCTTCAGAAATGTGGAAAATGGTCCGTTTTCAAATGTTTTATTTTTGAACGTCAGTTCACATTTGTAGGTGGATCATCAGTGTTAGAGCTAAAATTAGCATGTTTAAAGTGATTTTCATGCTTCCAGGGGCTCGGGAAGTTAATTAAATACCATTTGGAGGCATTTAATGTTCGAGCAAAAACGGCTGATTTTCGACAAAAGAGATAACACCCCCCCCATTACGTCATGCTTCAGAAATGTGGAAAATGGTCCGTTTTCAAATGTTTTATTTTTGAACGTCAGTTCACATTTGTAGGTGGATCATCAGTGTTAGAGCTAAAATTAGCATGTTTAAAGTGATTTTCATGCTTCCAGGGGCCCAAAACACAAGATTTATGGAATGGTTAAAAGTGCATGAAAATGGCCAATTTACTCACTCTGAGTTCTCAAAAAGGGTTTCTTCACCCCGGGAAGTTAATTAAATACCATTTGGAGGCATTTAATGTTCGAGCAAAAACGGCTGATTTTCGACAAAAGAGATAACACCCCCCCATTACGTCATGCTTCAGAAATGTGGAAAATGGTCCGTTTTCAAATGTTTTATTTTTGAACGTCAGTTCACATTTGTAGGTGGATCATCAGTGTTAGAGCTAAAATTAGCATGTTTAAAGTGATTTTCATGCTTCCAGGGGCTCGGGAAGTGAAATAAATACCATTTGGAGGCATTTAATGTTCGAGCAAAAACGGCTGATTTTCGACAAAAGAGATAACACCCCCCCATTACGTCATGCTTCAGAAATGTGGAAAATGGTCCGTTTTCAAATGTTTTATTTTTGAACGTCAGTTCACATTTGTAGGTGGATCATCAGTGTTAGAGCTAAAATTAGCATGTTTAAAGTGATTTTCATGCTTCCAGGGGCTCGGGAAGTGAAATAAATACCATTTGGAGGCATTTAATGTTCGAGCAAAAACGGCTGATTTTCGACAAAAGAGATAACACCCCCCCATTACGTCATGCTTCAGAAATGTGGAAAATGGTCCGTTTTCAAATGTTTTATTTTTGAACGTCAGTTCACATTTGTAGGTGGATCATCAGTGTTAGAGCTAAAATTAGCATGTTTAAAGTGATTTTCATGCTTCCAGGGGCTCGGGAAGTTAATTAAATACCATTTGGAGGCATTTAATGTTCGAGCAAAAACGGCTGATTTTCGACAAAAGAGATAACACCCCCCCATTACGTCATGCTTCAGAAATGTGGAAAATGGTCCGTTTTCAAATGTTTTATTTTTGAACGTCAGTTCACATTTGTAGGTGGATCATCAGTGTTAGAGCTAAAATTAGCATGTTTAAAGTGATTTTCATGCTTCCAGGGGCCCAAAACACAAGATTTATGGAATGGTTAAAAGTGCATGAAAATGGCCAATTTACTCACTCTGAGTTCTCAAAAAGGGTTTCTTCACCCCGGGAAGTTAATTAAATACCATTTGGAGGCATTTAATGTTCGAGCAAAAACGGCTGATTTTCGACAAAAGAGATAACACCCCCCCATTACGTCATGCTTCAGAAATGTGGAAAATGGTCCGTTTTCAAATGTTTTATTTTTGAACGTCAGTTCACATTTGTAGGTGGATCATCAGTGTTAGAGCTAAAATTAGCATGTTTAAAGTGATTTTCATGCTTCCAGGGGCTCGGGAAGTTAATTAAATACCATTTGGAGGCATTTAATGTTCGAGCAAAAACGGCTGATTTTCGACAAAAGAGATAACACCCCCCCATTACGTCATGCTTCAGAAATGTGGAAAATGGTCCGTTTTCAAATGTTTTATTTTTGAACGTCAGTTTACATTTGTAGGTGGATCATCAGTGTTAGAGCTAAAATTAGCATGTTTAAAGTGATTTTCATGCTTCCAGGGGCTCGGGAAGTGAAATAAATACCATTTGGAGGCATTTAATGTTCGAGCAAAAACGGCTGATTTTCGACAAAAGAGATAACACCCCCCCATTACGTCATGCTTCAGAAATGTGGAAAATGGTCCGTTTTCAAATGTTTTATTTTTGAACGTCAGTTCACATTTGTAGGTGGATCATCAGTGTTAGAGCTAAAATTAGCATGTTTAAAGTGATTTTCATGCTTCCAGGGGCTCGTGAAGTTAATTAAATACCATTTGGAGGCATTTAATGTTCGAGCAAAAACGGCTGATTTTCGACAAAAGAGATAACACCCCCCCATTACGTCATGCTTCAGAAATGTGGAAAATGGTCCGTTTTCAAATGTTTTATTTTTGAACGTCAGTTCACATTTGTAGGTGGATCATCAGTGTTAGAGCTAAAATTAGCATGTTTAAAGTGATTTTCATGCTTCCAGGGGCTCGGGAAGTTAATTAAATACCATTTGGAGGCATTTAATGTTCGAGCAAAAACGGCTGATTTTCGACAAAAGAGATAACACCCCCCCATTACGTCATGCTTCAGAAATGTGGAAAATGGTCCGTTTTCAAATGTTTTATTTTTGAACGTCAGTTCACATTTGTAGGTGGATCATCAGTGTTAGAGCTAAAATTAGCATGTTTAAAGTGATTTTCATGCTTCCAGGGGCCCAAAACACAAGATTTATGGAATGGTTAAAAGTGCATGAAAATGGCCAATTTACTCACTCTGAGTTCTCAAAAAGGGTTTCTTCACCCCGGGAAGTTAATTAAATACCATTTGGAGGCATTTAATGTTCGAGCAAAAACGGCTGATTTTCGACAAAAGAGATAACACCCCCCCATTACGTCATGCTTCAGAAATGTGGAAAATGGTCCGTTTTCAAATGTTTTATTTTTGAACGTCAGTTCACATTTGTAGGTGGATCATCAGTGTTAGAGCTAAAATTAGCATGTTTAAAGTGATTTTCATGCTTCCAGGGCCCAAAACACAAGATTTATGGAATGGTTAAAAGTGCATGAAAATGGCCAATTTACTCACTCTGAGTTCTCAAAAAGGGTTTCTTCACCCCGGGAAGTTAATTAAATACCATTTGGAGGCATTTATTGTTCGAGCAAAAACGGCTGATTTTCGACAAAAGAGATAACACCCCCCCATTACGTCATGCTTCAGAAATGTGGAAAATGGTCCGTTTTCAAATGTTTTATTTTTGAACGTCTGTTCACATTTGTAGGTGGATCATCAGTGTTAGAGCTAAAATTAGCATGTTTAAAGTGATTTTCATGCTTCCAGGGGCTCGGGAAGTTAATTAAATACCATTTGGAGGCATTTAATGTTCGAGCAAAAACGGCTGATTTTCGACAAAAGAGATAACACCCCCCCATTACGTCATGCTTCAGAAATGTGGAAAATGGTCCGTTTTCAAATGTTTTATTTTTGAACGTCAGTTCACATTTGTAGGTGGATCATCAGTGTTAGAGTTAAAATTAGCATGTTTAAAGTGATTTTCATGCTTCCAGGGGCTCGGGAAGTTAATTAAATACCATTTGGAGGCATTTAATGTTCGAGCAAAAACGGCTGATTTTCGACAAAAGAGATAACACCCCCCCATTACGTCATGCTTCAGAAATGTGGAAAATGGTCCGTTTTCAAATGTTTTATTTTTGAACGTCAGTTCACATTTGTAGGTGGATCATCAGTGTTAGAGCTAAAATTAGCATGTTTAAAGTGATTTTCATGCTTCCAGGGGCCCAAAACACAAGATTTATGGAATGGTTAAAAGTGCATGAAAATGGCCAATTTACTCACTCTGAGTTCTCAAAAAGGGTTTCTTCACCCCGGGAAGTTAATTAAATACCATTTGGAGGCATTTAATGTTCGAGCAAAAACGGCTGATTTTCGACAAAAGAGATAACACCCCCCCATTACGTCATGCTTCAGAAATGTGGAAAATGGTCCGTTTTCAAATGTTTTATTTTTGAACGTCAGTTCACATTTGTAGGTGGATCATCAGTGTTAGAGCTAAAATTAGCATGTTTAAAGTGATTTTCATGCTTCCAGGGGCTCGGGAAGTTAATTAAATACCATTTGGAGGCATTTAATGTTCGAGCAAAAACGGCTGATTTTCGACAAAAGAGATAACACCCCCCCCATTACGTCATGCTTCAGAAATGTGGAAAATGGTCCGTTTTCAAATGTTTTATTTTTGAACGTCAGTTCACATTTGTAGGTGGATCATCAGTGTTAGAGCTAAAATTAGCATGTTTAAAGTGATTTTCATGCTTCCAGGGGCTCGGGAAGTGAAATAAATACCATTTGGAGGCATTTAATGTTCGAGCAAAAACGGCTGATTTTCGACAAAAGAGATAACACCCCCCCATTACGTCATGCTTCAGAAATGTGGAAAATGGTCCGTTTTCAAATGTTTTATTTTTGAACGTCAGTTCACATTTGTAGGTGGATCATCAGTGTTAGAGCTAAAATTAGCATGTTTAAAGTGATTTTCATGCTTCCAGGGGCTCGGGAAGTGAAATAAATACCATTTGGAGGCATTTAATGTTCGAACAAAAACGGCTGATTTTCGACAAAAGAGATAACACCCCCCCTATTACGTCATGCTTCAGAAATGTGGAAAATGGTCCGTTTTCAAATGTTTTATTTTTGAACGTCAGTTCACATTTGTAGGTGGATCATCAGTGTTAGAGCTAAAATTAGCATGTTTAAAGTGATTTTCATGCTTCCAGGGGCTCGGGAAGTTAATTAAATACCATTTGGAGGCATTTAATGTTCGAGCAAAAACGGCTGATTTTCGACAAAAGAGATAACACCCCCCCATTACGTCATGCTTCAGAAATGTGGAAAATGGTCCGTTTTCAAATGTTTTATTTTTGAACGTCAGTTCACATTTGTAGGTGGATCATCAGTGTTAGAGCTAAAATTAGCATGTTTAAAGTGATTTTCATGCTTCCAGGGGCCCAAAACACAAGATTTATGGAATGGTTAAAAGTGCATGAAAATGGCCAATTTACTCACTCTGAGTTCTCAAAAAGGGTTTCTTCACCCCGGGAAGTTAATTAAATACCATTTGGAGGCATTTAATGTTCGAGCAAAAACGGCTGATTTTCGACAAAAGAGATAACACCCCCCCATTACGTCATGCTTCAGAAATGTGGAAAATGGTCCGTTTTCAAATGTTTTATTTTTGAACGTCAGTTCACATTTGTAGGTGGATCATCAGTGTTAGAGCTAAAATTAGCATGTTTAAAGTGATTTTCATGCTTCCAGGGCCCAAAACACAAGATTTATGGAATGGTTAAAAGTGCATGAAAATGGCCAATTTACTCACTCTGAGTTCTCAAAAAGGGTTTCTTCACCCCGGGAAGTTAATTAAATACCATTTGGAGGCATTTATTGTTCGAGCAAAAACGGCTGATTTTCGACAAAAGAGATAACACCCCCCCATTACGTCATGCTTCAGAAATGTGGAAAATGGTCCGTTTTCAAATGTTTTATTTTTGAACGTCTGTTCACATTTGTAGGTGGATCATCAGTGTTAGAGCTAAAATTAGCATGTTTAAAGTGATTTTCATGCTTCCAGGGGCTCGGGAAGTTAATTAAATACCATTTGGAGGCATTTAATGTTCGAGCAAAAACGGCTGATTTTCGACAAAAGAGATAACACCCCCCCATTACGTCATGCTTCAGAAATGTGGAAAATGGTCCGTTTTCAAATGTTTTATTTTTGAACGTCAGTTCACATTTGTAGGTGGATCATCAGTGTTAGAGTTAAAATTAGCATGTTTAAAGTGATTTTCATGCTTCCAGGGGCTCGGGAAGTTAATTAAATACCATTTGGAGGCATTTAATGTTCGAGCAAAAACGGCTGATTTTCGACAAAAGAGATAACACCCCCCCATTACGTCATGCTTCAGAAATGTGGAAAATGGTCCGTTTTCAAATGTTTTATTTTTGAACGTCAGTTCACATTTGTAGGTGGATCATCAGTGTTAGAGCTAAAATTAGCATGTTTAAAGTGATTTTCATGCTTCCAGGGGCCCAAAACACAAGATTTATGGAATGGTTAAAAGTGCATGAAAATGGCCAATTTACTCACTCTGAGTTCTCAAAAAGGGTTTCTTCACCCCGGGAAGTTAATTAAATACCATTTGGAGGCATTTAATGTTCGAGCAAAAACGGCTGATTTTCGACAAAAGAGATAACACCCCCCCATTACGTCATGCTTCAGAAATGTGGAAAATGGTCCGTTTTCAAATGTTTTATTTTTGAACGTCAGTTCACATTTGTAGGTGGATCATCAGTGTTAGAGCTAAAATTAGCATGTTTAAAGTGATTTTCATGCTTCCAGGGGCCCAAAACACAAGATTTATGGAATGGTTAAAAGTGCATGAAAATGGCCAATTTACTCACTCTGAGTTCTCAAAAAGGGTTTCTTAACCCCGGGAAGTTAATTAAATACCATTTGGAGGCATTTAATGTTCGAGCAAAAACGGCTGATTTTCGACAAAAGAGATAACACCCCCCCATTACGTCATGCTTCAGAAATGTGGAAAATGGTCCGTTTTCAAATGTTTTATTTTTGAACGTCAGTTCACATTTGTAGGTGGATCATCAGTGTTAGAGCTAAAATTAGCATGTTTAAAGTGATTTTCATGCTTCCAGGGGCTCGGGAAGTTAATTAAATACCATTTGGAGGCATTTAATGTTCGAGCAAAAACGGCTGATTTTCGACAAAAGAGATAACACCCCCCCCATTACGTCATGCTTCAGAAATGTGGAAAATGGTCCGTTTTCAAATGTTTTATTTTTGAACGTCAGTTCACATTTGTAGGTGGATCATCAGTGTTAGAGCTAAAATTAGCATGTTTAAAGTGATTTTCATGCTTCCAGGGGCTCGGGAAGTGAAATAAATACCATTTGGAGGCATTTAATGTTCGAGCAAAAACGGCTGATTTTCGACAAAAGAGATAACACCCCCCCATTACGTCATGCTTCAGAAATGTGGAAAATGGTCCGTTTTCAAATGTTTTATTTTTGAACGTCAGTTCACATTTGTAGGTGGATCATCAGTGTTAGAGCTAAAATTAGCATGTTTAAAGTGATTTTCATGCTTCCAGGGGCTCGGGAAGTGAAATAAATACCATTTGGAGGCATTTAATGTTCGAACAAAAACGGCTGATTTTCGACAAAAGAGATAACACCCCCCCATTACGTCATGCTTCAGAAATGTGGAAAATGGTCCGTTTTCAAATGTTTTATTTTTGAACGTCAGTTCACATTTGTAGGTGGATCATCAGTGTTAGAGCTAAAATTAGCATGTTTAAAGTGATTTTCATGCTTCCAGGGGCTCGGGAAGTTAATTAAATACCATTTGGAGGCATTTAATGTTCGAGCAAAAACGGCTGATTTTCGACAAAAGAGATAACACCCCCCCATTACGTCATGCTTCAGAAATGTGGAAAATGGTCCGTTTTCAAATGTTTTATTTTTGAACGTCAGTTCACATTTGTAGGTGGATCATCAGTGTTAGAGCTAAAATTAGCATGTTTAAAGTGATTTTCATGCTTCCAGGGGCCCAAAACACAAGATTTATGGAATGGTTAAAAGTGCATGAAAATGGCCAATTTACTCACTCTGAGTTCTCAAAAAGGGTTTCTTCACCCCGGGAAGTTAATTAAATACCATTTGGAGGCATTTAATGTTCGAGCAAAAACGACTGATTTTCGACAAAAGAGATAACACCCCCCCATTACGTCATGCTTCAGAAATGTGGAAAATGGTCCGTTTTCAAATGTTTTATTTTTGAACGTCAGTTCACATTTGTAGGTGGATCATCAGTGTTAGAGCTAAAATTAGCATGTTTAAAGTGATTTTCATGCTTCCAGGGGCTCGGGAAGTTAATTAAATACCATTTGGAGGCATTTAATGTTCGAGCAAAAACGGCTGATTTTCGACAAAAGAGATAACACCCCCCCATTACGTCATGCTTCAGAAATGTGGAAAATGGTCCGTTTTCAAATGTTTTATTTTTGAACGTCAGTTCACATTTGTAGGTGGATCATCAGTGTTAGAGCTAAAATTAGCATGTTTAAAGTGATTTTCATGCTTCCAGGGGCTCGGGAAGTGAAATAAATACCATTTGGAGGCATTTAATGTTCGAGCAAAAACGGCTGATTTTCGACACAAGAGATAACACCCCCCCATTACGTCATGCTTCAGAAATGTGGAAAATGGTCCGTTTTCAAATGTTTTATTTTTGAACGTCAGTTCACATTTGTAGGTGGATCATCAGTGTTAGAGCTAAAATTAGCATGTTTAAAGTGATTTTCATGCTTCCAGGGGCTCGGGAAGTTAATTAAATACCATTTGGAGGCATTTAATGTTCGAGCAAAAACGGCTGATTTTCGACAAAAGAGATAACACCCCCCCATTACGTCATGCTTCAGAAATGTGGAAAATGGTCCGTTTTCAAATGTTTTATTTTTGAACGTCAGTTCACATTTGTAGGTGGATCATCAGTGTTAGAGCTAAAATTAGCATGTTTAAAGTGATTTTCATGCTTCCAGGGGCTCGGGAAGTGAAATAAATACCATTTGGAGGCATTTAATGTTCGAGCAAAAACGGCTGATTTTCGACAAAAGAGATAACACCCCCCCATTACGTCATGCTTCAGAAATGTGGAAAATGGTCCGTTTTGAAATGTTTTATTTTTGAACGTCAGTTCACATTTGTAGGTGGATCATCAGTGTGAGAGCTAAAATTAGCATGTTTTAAGTGATTTTCATGCTTCCAGGGGCTCGGGAAGTGAAATAAATACCATTTGGAGGCATTTAATGTTCGAGCAAAAACGGCTGATTTTCGACAAAAGAGATAACACCCCCCATTACGTCATGCTTCAGAAATGTGGAAAATGGTCCGTTTTCAAATGTTTTATTTTTGAACGTCAGTTCACATTTGTAGGTGGATCATCAGTGTTAGAGCTAAAATTAGCATGTTTAAAGTGATTTTTATGCTTCCAGGGGCTCGGGAAGTTAATTAAATACCATTTGGAGGCATTTAATGTTCGAGCAAAAACGGCGGATTTTCGACAAAAGAGATAACACCCCCCCCATTACGTCATGCTTCAGAAATGTGGAAAATGGTCCGTTTTCAAATGTTTTATTTTTGAACGTCAGTTCACATTTGTAGGTGGATCATCAGTGTTAGAGCTAAAATTAGCATGTTTAAAGTGATTTTCATGCTTCCAGGGGCCCAAAACACAAGATTTATGGAATGGTTAAAAGTGCATGAAAATGGCCAATTTACTCACTCTGAGTTCTCAAAAAGGGTTTCTTCACCCCGGGAAGTTAATTAAATACCATTTGGAGGCATTTAATGTTCGAGCAAAAACGGCTGATTTTCGACAAAAGAGATAACACCCCCCCATTACGTCATGCTTCAGAAATGTGAAAAATTGTCAGTTTTCAAATGTTTTATTTTTGAACGTCAGTTCACATTTGTAGGTGGATCATCAGTGTTAGAGCTAAAATTAGCATGTTTAAAGTGATTTTCATGCTTCCAGGGGCTCGGGAAGTTAATTAAATACCATTTGGAGGCATTTAATGTTCGAGCAAAAACGGCTGATTTTCGACAAAAGAGATAACACCCCGCCATTACGTCATGCTTCAGAAATGTGGAAAATGGTCCGTTTTCAAATGTTTTATTTTTGAACGTCAGTTCACATTTGTAGGTGGATCATCAGTGTTAGAGCTAAAATTAGCATGTTTAAAGTGATTTTCATGCTTCCAGGGGCTCGGGAAGTGAAATAAATACCATTTGGAGGCATTTAATGTTCGAGCAAAAACGGCTGATTTTCGACAAAAGAGATAACACCCCCCCATTACGTCATGCTTCAGAAATGTGGAAAATGGTCCGTTTTCAAATGTTTTATTTTTGAACGTCAGTTCACATTTGTAGGTGGATCATCAGTGTTAGAGCTAAAATTAGCATGTTTAAAGTGATTTTCATGCTTCCAGGGGCTCGGGAAGTTAATTAAATACCATTTGGAGGCATTTAATGTTCGAGCAAAAACGGCTGATTTTCGACAAAAGAGATAACACCCCCCCATTACGTCATGCTTCAGAAATGTGGAAAATGGTCCGTTTTCAAATGTTTTATTTTTGAACGTCAGTTCACATTTGTAGGTGGATCATCAGTGTTAGAGCTAAAATTAGCATGTTTAAAGTGATTTTCATGCTTCCAGGGGCTCGGGAAGTTAATTAAATACCATTTGGAGGCATTTAATGTTCGAGCAAAAACGGCTGATTTTCGACAAAAGAGATAACACCCCCCCATTACGTCATGCTTCAGAAATGTGGAAAATGGTCCGTTTTCAAATGTTTTATTTTTGAACGTCAGTTCACATTTGTAGGTGGATCATCAGTGTTAGAGCTAAAATTAGCATGTTTAAAGTGATTTTCATGCTTCCAGGGGCCCAAAACACAAGATTTATGGAATGGTTAAAAGTGCATGAAAATGGCCAATTTACTCACTCTGAGTTCTCAAAAAGGGTTTCTTAACCCCGGGAAGTTAATTAAATACCATTTGGAGGCATTTAATGTTCGAGCAAAAACGGCTGATTTTCGACAAAAGAGATAACAACCCCCCATTACGTCATGCTTCAGAAATGTGGAAAATGGTCCGTTTTCAAATGTTTTATTTTTGAACGTCAGTTCACATTTGTAGGTGGATCATCAGTGTTAGAGCTAAAATTAGCATGTTTAAAGTGATTTTCATGCTTCCAGGGGCTCGGGAAGTTAATTAAATACCATTTGGAGGCATTTAATGTTCGAGCAAAAACGGCTGATTTTCGACAAAAGAGATAACACCCCCCCCATTACGTCATGCTTCAGAAATGTGGAAAATGGTCCGTTTTCAAATGTTTTATTTTTGAACGTCAGTTCACATTTGTAGGTGGATCATCAGTGTTAGAGCTAAAATTAGCATGTTTAAAGTGATTTTCATGCTTCCAGGGGCTCGGGAAGTGAAATAAATACCATTTGGAGGCATTTAATGTTCGAGCAAAAACGGCTGATTTTCGACAAAAGAGATAACACCCCCCCATTACGTCATGCTTCAGAAATGTGGAAAATGGTCCGTTTTCAAATGTTTTATTTTTGAACGTCAGTTCACATTTGTAGGTGGATCATCAGTGTTAGAGCTAAAATTAGCATGTTTAAAGTGATTTTCATGCTTCCAGGGGCTCGGGAAGTGAAATAAATACCATTTGGAGGCATTTAATGTTCGAACAAAAACGGCTGATTTTCGACAAAAGAGATAACACCCCCCCATTACGTCATGCTTCAGAAATGTGGAAAATGGTCCGTTTTCAAATGTTTTATTTTTGAACGTCAGTTCACATTTGTAGGTGGATCATCAGTGTTAGAGCTAAAATTAGCATGTTTAAAGTGATTTTCATGCTTCCAGGGGCTCGGGAAGTTAATTAAATACCATTTGGAGGCATTTAATGTTCGAGCAAAAACGGCTGATTTTCGACAAAAGAGATAACACCCCCCCATTACGTCATGCTTCAGAAATGTGGAAAATGGTCCGTTTTCAAATGTTTTATTTTTGAACGTCAGTTCACATTTGTAGGTGGATCATCAGTGTTAGAGCTAAAATTAGCATGTTTAAAGTGATTTTCATGCTTCCAGGGGCCCAAAACACAAGATTTATGGAATGGTTAAAAGTGCATGAAAATGGCCAATTTACTCACTCTGAGTTCTCAAAAAGGGTTTCTTCACCCCGGGAAGTTAATTAAATACCATTTGGAGGCATTTAATGTTCGAGCAAAAACGACTGATTTTCGACAAAAGAGATAACACCCCCCCATTACGTCATGCTTCAGAAATGTGGAAAATGGTCCGTTTTCAAATGTTTTATTTTTGAACGTCAGTTCACATTTGTAGGTGGATCATCAGTGTTAGAGCTAAAATTAGCATGTTTAAAGTGATTTTCATGCTTCCAGGGGCTCGGGAAGTTAATTAAATACCATTTGGAGGCATTTAATGTTCGAGCAAAAACGGCTGATTTTCGACAAAAGAGATAACACCCCCCCATTACGTCATGCTTCAGAAATGTGGAAAATGGTCCGTTTTCAAATGTTTTATTTTTGAACGTCAGTTCACATTTGTAGGTGGATCATCAGTGTTAGAGCTAAAATTAGCATGTTTAAAGTGATTTTCATGCTTCCAGGGGCTCGGGAAGTGAAATAAATACCATTTGGAGGCATTTAATGTTCGAGCAAAAACGGCTGATTTTCGACACAAGAGATAACACCCCCCCATTACGTCATGCTTCAGAAATGTGGAAAATGGTCCGTTTTCAAATGTTTTATTTTTGAACGTCAGTTCACATTTGTAGGTGGATCATCAGTGTTAGAGCTAAAATTAGCATGTTTAAAGTGATTTTCATGCTTCCAGGGGCTCGGGAAGTTAATTAAATACCATTTGGAGGCATTTAATGTTCGAGCAAAAACGGCTGATTTTCGACAAAAGAGATAACACCCCCCCATTACGTCATGCTTCAGAAATGTGGAAAATGGTCCGTTTTCAAATGTTTTATTTTTGAACGTCAGTTCACATTTGTAGGTGGATCATCAGTGTTAGAGCTAAAATTAGCATGTTTAAAGTGATTTTCATGCTTCCAGGGGCTCGGGAAGTGAAATAAATACCATTTGGAGGCATTTAATGTTCGAGCAAAAACGGCTGATTTTCGACAAAAGAGATAACACCCCCCCATTACGTCATGCTTCAGAAATGTGGAAAATGGTCCGTTTTGAAATGTTTTATTTTTGAACGTCAGTTCACATTTGTAGGTGGATCATCAGTGTGAGAGCTAAAATTAGCATGTTTTAAGTGATTTTCATGCTTCCAGGGGCTCGGGAAGTGAAATAAATACCATTTGGAGGCATTTAATGTTCGAGCAAAAACGGCTGATTTTCGACAAAAGAGATAACACCCCCCCATTACGTCATGCTTCAGAAATGTGGAAAATGGTCCGTTTTCAAATGTTTTATTTTTGAACGTCAGTTCACATTTGTAGGTGGATCATCAGTGTTAGAGCTAAAATTAGCATGTTTAAAGTGATTTTTATGCTTCCAGGGGCTCGGGAAGTTAATTAAATACCATTTGGAGGCATTTAATGTTCGAGCAAAAACGGCGGATTTTCGACAAAAGAGATAACACCCCCCCCATTACGTCATGCTTCAGAAATGTGGAAAATGGTCCGTTTTCAAATGTTTTATTTTTGAACGTCAGTTCACATTTGTAGGTGGATCATCAGTGTTAGAGCTAAAATTAGCATGTTTAAAGTGATTTTCATGCTTCCAGGGGCCCAAAACACAAGATTTATGGAATGGTTAAAAGTGCATGAAAATGGCCAATTTACTCACTCTGAGTTCTCAAAAAGGGTTTCTTCACCCCGGGAAGTTAATTAAATACCATTTGGAGGCATTTAATGTTCGAGCAAAAACGGCTGATTTTCGACAAAAGAGATAACACCCCCCCATTACGTCATGCTTCAGAAATGTGAAAAATTGTCAGTTTTCAAATGTTTTATTTTTGAACGTCAGTTCACATTTGTAGGTGGATCATCAGTGTTAGAGCTAAAATTAGCATGTTTAAAGTGATTTTCATGCTTCCAGGGGCTCGGGAAGTTAATTAAATACCATTTGGAGGCATTTAATGTTCGAGCAAAAACGGCTGATTTTCGACAAAAGAGATAACACCCCGCCATTACGTCATGCTTCAGAAATGTGGAAAATGGTCCGTTTTCAAATGTTTTATTTTTGAACGTCAGTTCACATTTGTAGGTGGATCATCAGTGTTAGAGCTAAAATTAGCATGTTTAAAGTGATTTTCATGCTTCCAGGGGCTCGGGAAGTGAAATAAATACCATTTGGAGGCATTTAATGTTCGAGCAAAAACGGCTGATTTTCGACAAAAGAGATAACACCCCCCCATTACGTCATGCTTCAGAAATGTGGAAAATGGTCCGTTTTCAAATGTTTTATTTTTGAACGTCAGTTCACATTTGTAGGTGGATCATCAGTGTTAGAGCTAAAATTAGCATGTTTAAAGTGATTTTCATGCTTCCAGGGGCTCGGGAAGTTAATTAAATACCATTTGGAGGCATTTAATGTTCGAGCAAAAACGGCTGATTTTCGACAAAAGAGATAACACCCCCCCATTACGTCATGCTTCAGAAATGTGGAAAATGGTCCGTTTTCAAATGTTTTATTTTTGAACGTCAGTTCACATTTGTAGGTGGATCATCAGTGTTAGAGCTAAAATTAGCATGTTTAAAGTGATTTTCATGCTTCCAGGGGCTCGGGAAGTTAATTAAATACCATTTGGAGGCATTTAATGTTCGAGCAAAAACGGCTGATTTTCGACAAAAGAGATAACACCCCCCCATTACGTCATGCTTCAGAAATGTGGAAAATGGTCCGTTTTCAAATGTTTTATTTTTGAACGTCAGTTCACATTTGTAGGTGGATCATCAGTGTTAGAGCTAAAATTAGCATGTTTAAAGTGATTTTCATGCTTCCAGGGGCCCAAAACACAAGATTTATGGAATGGTTAAAAGTGCATGAAAATGGCCAATTTACTCACTCTGAGTTCTCAAAAAGGGTTTCTTCACCCCGGGAAGTTAATTAAATACCATTTGGAGGCATTTAATGTTCGAGCAAAAACGGCTGATTTTCGACAAAAGAGATAACACCCCCCCATTACGTCATGCTTCAGAAATGTGGAAAATGGTCCGTTTTCAAATGTTTTATTTTTGAACGTCAGTTCACATTTGTAGGTGGATCATCAGTGTTAGAGCTAAAATTAGCATGTTTAAAGTGATTTTCATGCTTCCAGGGGCCCAAAACACAAGATTTATGGAATGGTTAAAAGTGCATGAAAATGGCCAATTTACTCACTCTGAGTTCTCAAAAAGGGTTTCTTCACCCCGGGAAGTTAATAAAATACCATTTGGAGGCATTTAATGTTCGAGCAAAAACGGCTGATTTTCGACAAAAGAGATAACACCCCCCCATTACGTCATGCTTCAGAAATGTGGAAAATGGTCCGTTTTCAAATGTTTTATTTTTGAACGTCAGTTCACATTTGTAGGTGGATCATCAGTGTTAGAGCTAAAATTAGCATGTTTAAAGTGATTTTCATGCTTCCAGGGGCTCGGGAAGTTAATTAAATACCATTTGGAGGCATTTAATGTTCGAGCAAAAACGGCTGATTTTCGACAAAAGAGATAACACCCCCCCATTACGTCATGCTTCAGAAATGTGGAAAATGGTCCGTTTTCAAATGTTTTATTTTTGAACGTCAGTTCACATTTGTAGGTGGATCATCAGTGTTAGAGCTAAAATTAGCATGTTTAAAGTGATTTTCATGCTTCCAGGGGCTCGGGAAGTGAAATAAATACCATTTGGAGGCATTTAATGTTCGAGCAAAAACGGCTGATTTTCGACAAAAGAGATAACACCCCCCCATTACGTCATGCTTCAGAAATGTGGAAAATGGTCCGTTTTCAAATGTTTTATTTTTGAACGTCAGTTCACATTTGTAGGTGGATCATCAGTGTTAGAGCTAAAATTAGCATGTTTAAAGTGATTTTCATGCTTCCAGGGGCTCGGGAAGTGAAATAAATACCATTTGGAGGCATTTAATGTTCGAGCAAAAACGGCTGATTTTCGACAAAAGAGATAACACCCCCCATTACGTCATGCTTCAGAAATGTGGAAAATGGTCCGTTTTCAAATGTTTTATTTTTGAACGTCAGTTCACATTTGTAGGTGGATCATCAGTGTTAGAGCTAAAATTAGCATGTTTAAAGTGATTTTCATGCTTCCAGGGGCTCGGGAAGTTAATTAAATACCATTTGGAGGCATTTAATGTTCGAGCAAAAACGGCTGATTTTCGACAAAAGAGATAACACCCCCCCATTACGTCATGCTTCAGAAATGTGGAAAATGGTCCGTTTTCAAATGTTTTATTTTTGAACGTCAGTTCACATTTGTAGGTGGATCATCAGTGTTAGAGCTAAAATTAGCATGTTTAATGTGATTTTCATGCTTCCAGGGGCCCAAAACACAAGATTTATGGAATGGTTAAAAGTGCATGAAAATGGCCAATTTACTCACTCTGAGTTCTCAAAAAGGGTTTCTTCACCCCGGGAAGTTAATTAAATACCATTTGGAGGCATTTAATGTTCGAGCAAAAACGGCTGATTTTCGACAAAAGAGATAACACCCCCCCATTACGTCATGCTTCAGAAATGTGGAAAATGGTCCGTTTTCAAATGTTTTATTTTTGAACGTCAGTTCACATTTGTAGGTGGATCATCAGTGTTAGAGCTAAAATTAGCATGTTTAAAGTGATTTTCATGCTTCCAGGGGCTCGGGAAGTTAATTAAATACCATTTGGAGGCATTTAATGTTCGAGCAAAAACGGCTGATTTTCGACAAAAGAGATAACACCCCCCCCATTACGTCATGCTTCAGAAATGTGGAAAATGGTCCGTTTTCAAATGTTTTATTTTTGAACGTCAGTTCACATTTGTAGGTGGATCATCAGTGTTAGAGCTAAAATTAGCATGTTTAAAGTGATTTTCATGCTTCCAGGGGCTCGGGAAGTGAAATAAATACAATTTGGAGGCATTTAATGTTCGAGCAAAAACGGCTGATTTTCGACAAAAGAGATAACACCCCCCCATTACGTCATGCTTCAGAAATGTGGAAAATGGTCCGTTTTCAAATGTTTTATTTTTGAACGTCAGTTCACATTTGTAGGTGGATCATCAGTGTTAGAGCTAAAATTAGCATGTTTAAAGTGATTTTCATGCTTCCAGGGGCTCGGGAAGTTAATTAAATACCATTTGGAGGCATTTAATGTTCGAGCAAAAACGGCTGATTTTCGACAAAAGAGATAACACCCCCCATTACGTCATGCTTCAGAAATGTGGAAAATGGTCCGTTTTCAAATGTTTTATTTTTGAACGTCAGTTCACATTTGTAGGTGGATCATCAGTGTTAGAGCTAAAATTAGCATGTTTAAAGTGATTTTCATGCTTCCAGGGGCCCAAAACACAAGATTTATGGAATGGTTAAAAGTGCATGAAAATGGCCAATTTACTCACTCTGAGTTCTCAAAAAGGGTTTCTTCACCCCGGGAAGTGAAATAAATACAATTTGGAGGCATTTAATGTTCGAGCAAAAACGGCTGATTTTCGACAAAAGAGATAACACCCCCCCATTACGTCATGCTTCAGAAATGTTGAAAATGGTCCGTTTTCAAATGTTTTATTTTTGAACGTCAGTTCACATTTGTAGGTGGATCATCAGTGTTAGAGCTAAAATTAGCATGTTTAAAGTGATTTTTATGCTTCCAGGGGCTCGGGAAGTTAATTAAATACCATTTGGAGGCATTTAATGTTCGAGCAAAAACGGCAGATTTTCGACAAAAGAGATAACACCCCCCCCATTACGTCATGGTTCAGAAATGTGGAAAATGGTCCGTTTTCAAATGTTTTATTTTTGAACGTCAGTTCACATTTGTAGGTGGATCATCAGTGTTAGAGCTAAAATTAGCATGTTTAAAGTGATTTTCATGCTTCCAGGGGCTCGGGAAGTTAATTAATTACCATTTGGAGGCATTTAATGTTCGAGCAAAAACGGCTGATTTTCGACAAAAGAGATAACACCCCCCCATTACGTCATGCTTCAGAAATGTGGAAAATGGTCCGTTTTCAAATGTTTTATTTTTGAACGTCAGTTCACATTTGTAGGTGGATCATCAGTGTTAGAGCTAAAATTAGCATGTTTAAAGTGATTTTCATGCTTCCAGGGGCTCGGGAAGTTAATTAAATACCATTTGGAGGCATTTAATGTTCGAGCAAAAACGGCTGATTTTCGACAAAAGAGATAACACCCCCCCATTACGTCATGCTTCAGAAATGTGGAAAATGGTCCGTTTTCAAATGTTTTATTTTTGAACGTCAGTTCACATTTGTAGGTGGATCATCAGTGTTAGAGCTAAAATTAGCATGTTTAAAGTGATTTTCATGCTTCCAGGGGCTCGCGAAGTTAATTAAATACCATTTGGAGGCATTTAATGTTCGAGCAAAAACGGCTGATTTTCGACAAAAGAGATAACACCCCCCCATTACGTCATGCTTCAGAAATGTGGAAAATGGTCCGTTTTCAAATGTTTTATTTTTGAACGTCAGTTCACATTTGTAGGTGGATCATCAGTGTTAGAGCTAAAATTAGCATGTTTAAAGTGATTTTCATGCTTCCAGGGGCTCGGGAAGTTAATTAAATACCATTTGGAGGCATTTAATGTTCGAGCAAAAACGGCTGATTTTCGACAAAAGAGATAACACCCCCCATTACGTCATGCTTCAGAAATGTGGAAAATGGTCAGTTTTCAAATGTTTTATTTTTGAACGTCAGTTCACATTTGTAGGTGGATCATCAGTGTTAGAGCTAAAATTAGCATGTTTAAAGTGATTTTCATGCTTCCAGGGGCTCGGGAAGTTAATTAAATACCATTTGGAGGCATTTAATGTTCGAGCAAAAACTGCTGATTTTCGACAAAAGAGATAACACCCCCCCATTACGTCATGCTTCAGAAATGTGGAAAATGGTCCGTTTTCAAATGTTTTATTTTTGAACGTCAGTTCACATTTGTAGGTGGATCATCAGTGTTAGAGCTAAAATTAGCATGTTTAAAGTGATTTTCATGCTTCCAGGGGCTCGGGAAGTTAATTAAATACCATTTGGAGGCATTTAATGTTCGAGCAAAAACGGCTGATTTTCGACAAAAGAGATAACACCCCCCCATTACGTCATGCTTCAGAAATGTGGAAAATGGTCCGTTTTCAAATGTTTTATTTTTGAACGTCAGTTCACATTTGTAGGTGGATCATCAGTGTTAGAGCTAAAATTAGCATGTTTAAAGTGATTTTCATGCTTCCAGGGGCCCAAAACACAAGATTAATGGAATGGTTAAAAGTGCATGAAAATGGCCAATTTACTCACTCTGAGTTCTCAAAAAGGGTTTCTTCACCCCGGGAAGTTAATTAAATACCATTTGGAGGCATTTAATGTTCGAGCAAAAACGGCTGATTTTCGACAAAAGAGATAACACCCCCCCATTACGTCATGCTTCAGAAATGTGGAAAATGGTCCGTTTTCAAATGTTTTATTTTTGAACGTCAGTTCACATTTGTAGGTGGATCATCAGTGTTAGAGCTAAAATTAGCATGTTTAAAGTGATTTTCATGCTTCCAGGGGCTCGGGAAGTTAATTAAATACCATTTGGAGGCATTTAATGTTCGAGCAAAAACGGCTGATTTTCGACAAAAGAGATAACACCCCCCCATTACGTCATGCTTCAGAAATGTGGAAAATGGTCCGTTTTCAAATGTTTTATTTTTGAACGTCAGTTCACATTTGTAGGTGGATCATCAGTGTTAGAGCTAAAATTAGCATGTTTAAAGTGATTTTCATGCTTCCAGGGGCTCGGGAAGTGAAATAAATACCATTTGGAGGCATTTAATGTTCGAGCAAAAACGGCTGATTTTCGACAAAAGAGATAACACCCCCCATTACGTCATGCTTCAGAAATGTGGAAAATGGTCCGTTTTCAAATGTTTTATTTTTGAACGTCAGTTCACATTTGTAGGTGGATCATCAGTGTTAGAGCTAAAATTAGAATGTTTAAAGTGATTTTCATGCTTCCAGGGGCTCGGTAAGTGAAATAAATACCATTTGGAGGCATTTAATGTTCGAGCAAAAACGGCTGATTTTCGACAAAAGAGATAACACCCCCCCATTACGTCATGCTTCAGAAATGTGGAAAATGGTCCGTTTTCAAATGTTTTATTTTTGAACGTCAGTTCACATTTGTAGGTGGATCATCAGTGTTTGAGCTAAAATTAGCATGTTTAAAGTGATTTTCATGCTTCCAGGGGCTCGGGAAGTTAATTAAATACCATTTGGAGGCATTTAATGTTCGAGCAAAAACGGCTGATTTTCGACAAAAGAGATAACACCCCCCCATTACGTCATGCTTCAGAAATGTGGAAAATGGTCCGTTTTCAAATGTTTTATTTTTGAACGTCAGTTCACATTTGTAGGTGGATCATCAGTGTTAGAGCTAAAATTACCATGTTTAAAGTGATTTTCATGCTTCCAGGGGCCCAAAACACAAGATTTATGGAATGGTTAAAAGTGCATGAAAATGGCCAATTTACTCACTCTGAGTTCTCAAAAAGGGTTTCTTCACCCCGGGAAGTTAATTAAATACCATTTGGAGGCATTTAATGTTCGAGCAAAAACGGCTGATTTTCGACAAAAGAGATAACACCCCCCCATTACGTCATGCTTCAGAAATGTGGAAAATGGTCCGTTTTCAAATGTTTTATTTTTGAACGTCAGTTCACATTTGTAGGTGGATCATCAGTGTTAGAGCTAAAATTAGCATGTTTAAAGTGATTTTCATGCTTCCAGGGGCTCGGGAAGTTAATTAAATACCATTTGGAGGCATTTAATGTTCGAGCAAAAACGGCTGATTTTCGACAAAAGAGATAACACCCCCCCATTACGTCATGCCTCAGAAATGTGGAAAATGGTCCGTTTTCAAATGTTTTATTTTTGAACGTCAGTTCACATTTGTAGGTGGATCATCAGTGTTAGAGCTAAAATTAGCATGTTTAAAGTGATTTTCATGCTTCCAGGGGCTCGGGAAGTTAATTAAATACCATTTTGGAGGCATTTAATGTTCGAGCAAAAACGGCTGATTTTCGACAAAAGAGGTAACACCCCCCCATTACGTCATGCTTCAGAAATGTGGAAAATGGTCCGTTTTCAAATGTTTTATTTTTGAACGTCAGTTCACATTTGTTTGTAGGTGGATCATCAGTGTTAGAGCTAAAATTACCATGTTTAAAGTGATTTTCATGCTTCCAGGGGCCCAAAACACAAGATTTATGGAATGGTTAAAAGTGCATGAAAATGGCCAATTTACTCACTCTGAGTTCTCAAAAAGGGTTTCTTCACCCCGGGAAGTTAATTAAATACCATTTGGAGGCATTTAATGTTCGAGCAAAAACGGCTGATTTTCGACAAAAGAGATAACACCCCCCCATTACGTCATGCTTCAGAAATGTGGAAAATGGTCCGTTTTCAAATGTTTTATTTTTGAACGTCAGTTCACATTTGTAGGTGGATCATCAGTGTTAGAGCTAAAATTAGCATGTTTAAAGTGATTTTCATGCTTCCAGGGGCTCGGGAAGTTAATTAAATACCATTTGGAGGCATTTAATGTTCGAGCAAAAACGGCTGATTTTCGACAAAAGAGATAACACCCCCCCATTACGTCATGCTTCAGAAATGTGGAAAATGGTCCGTTTTCAAATGTTTTATTTTTGAACGTCAGTTCACATTTGTAGGTGGATCATCAGTGTTAGAGCTAAAATTAGCATGTTTAAAGTGATTTTCATGCTTCCAGGGGCTCGGGAAGTTAATTAAATACCATTTGGAGGCATTTAATGTTCGAGCAAAAACGGCTGATTTTCGACAAAAGAGATAACACCCCCCCATTACGTCATGCTTCAGAAATGTGGAAAATGATCCATTTTCAAATGTTTTATTTTTGAACGTCAGTTCACATTTGTAGGTGGATCATCAGTGTTAGAGCTAAAATTAGCATGTTTAAAGTGATTTTCATGCTTCCAGGGGCCCAAAACACAAGATTTATGGAATGGTTAAAAGTGCATGAAAATGGCCAATTTACTCACTCTGAGTTCTCAAAAAGGGTTTCTTCACCCGGGAAGTGAAATAAATACCATTTGGAGGCATTTAATGTTCGAGCAAAAACGGCTGATTTTCGACAAAAGAGATAACACCCCCCCATTACGTCATGCTTCAGAAATGTGGAAAATGGTCCGTTTTCAAATGTTTTATTTTTGAACGTCAGTTCACATTTGTAGGTGGATCATCAGTGTTAGAGCTAAAATTAGCATGTTTAAAGTGATTTTCATGCTTCCAGGGGCTCGGGAAGTTAATTAAATACCATTTGGAGGCATTTAATGTTCGAGCAAAAACGGCTGATTTTCGACAAAAGAGATAACACCCCCCCCCATTACGTCATGCTTCAGAAATGTGGAAAATGGTCCGTTTTCAAATGTTTTATTTTTGAACGTCAGTTAACATTTGTAGGTGGATCATCAGTGTTAGAGCTAAAATTAGCATGTTTAAAGTGATTTTCATGCTTCCAGGGGCTCGGGAAGTTAATTAAATACCATTTGGAGGCATTTAATGTTCGAGCAAAAACGGCTGATTTTCGACAAAAGAGATAACACCCCCCCATTACGTCATGCTTCAGAAATGTGGAAAATGGTCCGTTTTCAAATGTTTTATTTTTGAACGTCAGTTCACATTTGTAGGTGGATCATCAGTGTTAGAGCTAAAATTAGCATGTTTATAGAGATTTTCATGCTTCCAGGGGCTCGGGAAGTTAATTAAATACCATTTGGAGGCATTTAATGTTCGAGCAAAAACGGCTGATTTTCGACAAAAGAGATAACACCCCCCCATTACGTCATGCTTCATAAATGTGGAAAATGGTCCGTTTTCAAATGTTTTATTTTTGAACGTCAGTTCACATTTGTAGGTGGATCATCAGTGTTAGAGCTAAAATTAGCATGTTTAAAGTGATTTTCATGCTTCCAGGGGCTCGGGAAGTTCATTAAATACCATTTGGAGGCATTTAATGTTCGAGCAAAAACGGCTGATTTTCGACAAAAGAGATAACACCCCCTCATTACGTCATGCTTCAGAAATGTGGAATATGGTCCGTTTTCAAATGTTTTATTTTTGAACGTCAGTTCACATTTGTAGGTGGATCATCAGTGTTAGAGCTAAAATTAGCATGTTTAAAGTGATTTTCATGCTTCCAGGGGCCCAAAACACAAGATTTATGGAATGGTTAAAAGTGCATGAAAATGGCCAATTTACTCACTCTGAGTTCTCAAAAAGGGTTTCTTCACCCCGGGAAGTTAATTAAATACCATTTGGAGGCATTTAATGTTCGAGCAAAAACGGCTGATTTTCGACAAAAGAGATAACACCCCCCCATTACGTCATGCTTCAGAAATGTGGAAAATGGTCCGTTTTCAAATGTTTTATTTTTGAACGTCAGTTCACATTTGTAGGTGGATCATCAGTGTTAGAGCTAAAATTAGCATGTTTAAAGTGATTTTCATGCTTCCAGGGGCTCGGGAAGTTAATTAAATACCATTTGGAGGCATTTAATGTTCGAGCAAAAAAGGCTGATTTTCGACAAAAGAGATAACACCCCCCATTACGTCATGCTTCAGAAATGTGGAAAATGGTCCGTTTTCAAATGTTTTATTTTTGAACGTCAGTTCACATTTGTAGGTGGATCATCAGTGTTAGAGCTAAAATTAGCATGTTTAAAGTGATTTTCATGCTTCCAGGGGCTCGGGAAGTTAATTAAATACCATTTGGAGGCATTTAATGTTCGAGCAAAAACGGCTGATTTTCGACAAAAGAGATAACACCCCCCCATTACGTCATGCTTCAGAAATGTGGAAAATGGTCCGTTTTCAAATGTTTTATTTTTGAACGTCAGTTCACATTTGTAGGTGGATCATCAGTGTTAGAGCTAAAATTAGCATGTTTAAAGTGATTTTCATGCTTCCAGGGGCCCAAAACACAAGATTTATGGAATGGTTAAAAGTGCATGAAAATGGCCAATTTACTCACTCTGAGTTCTCAAAAAGGGTTTCTTCACCCCGGGAAGTTAATTAAATACCATTTGGAGGCATTTAATGTTCGAGCAAAAACGGCTGATTTTCGACAAAAGAGATAACACCCCCCCATTACGTCATGCTTCAGAAATGTGGAAAATGGTCTGTTTTCAAATGTTTTATTTTTGAACGTCAGTTCACATTTGTAGGTGGATCATCAGTGTTAGAGCTAAAATTAGCATGTTTAAAGTGATTTTCATGCTTCCAGGGGCTCGGGAAGTTAATTAAATACCATTTGGAGGCATTTAATGTTCGAGCAAAAACGGCTGATTTTCGACAAAAGAGATAACACCCCCCCATTACGTCATGCTTCAGAAATGTGGAAAATGGTCCGTTTTCAAATGTTTTATTTTTGAACGTCAGTTCACATTTGTAGGTGGATCATCAGTGTTAGAGCTAAAATTAGCATGTTTAAAGTGATTTTCGTCCTTCCAGGGGCCCAAAACACAAGATTTATGGAATGGTTAAAAGTGCATGAAAATGGCCAATTTACTCACTCTGAGTTCTCAAAAAGGGTTTCTTCACCCCGGGAAGTTAATTAAATACCATTTGGAGGCATTTAATGTTCGAGCAAAAATGGCTGATTTTCGACAAAAGAGATAACACCCCCCATTACGTCATGCTTCAGAAATGTGGAAAATGGTCCGTTTTCAAATGTTTTATTTTTGAACGTCAGTTCACATTTGTAGGTGGATCATCAGTGTTAGAGCTAAAATTAGCATGTTTAAAGTGATTTTCATGCTTCCAGGGGCTCGGGAAGTTAATTAAATACCATTTGGAGGCATTTAATGTTCGAGCAAAAACGGCTGATTTTCGACAAAAGAGATAACACCCCCCCATTACGTCATGCTTCAGAAATGTGGAAAATGGTCCGTTTTCAAATGTTTTATTTTTGAACGTCAGTTCACATTTGTAGGTGGATCATCAGTGTTAGAGCTAAAATTAGCATGTTTAAAGTGATTTTCATGCTTCCAGGGGCCCAAAATACAAGATTTATGGAATGGTTAAAAGTGCATGAAAATGGCCAATTTACTCACTCTGAGTTCTCAAAAAGGGTTTCTTCACCCCGGGAAGTTAATTAAATACCATTTGGAGGCATTTAATGTTCGAGCAAAAACGGCTGATTTTCGACAAAAGAGATAACACCCCCCCATTACGTCATGCTTCAGAAATGTGGAAAATGGTCCGTTTTCAAATGTTTTATTTTTGAACGTCAGTTCACATTTGTAGGTGGATCATCAGTGTTAGAGCTAAAATTAGCATGTTTAAAGTGATTTTCATGCTTCCAGGGGCTCGGGAAGTTAATTAAATACCATTTGGAGGCATTTAATGTTCGAGCAAAAACGGCTGATTTTCGACAAAAGAGATAACACCCCCCCATTACGTCATGCTTCAGAAATGTGGAAAATGGTCCGTTTTCAAATGTTTTATTTTTGAACGTCAGTTCACATTTGTAGGTGGATCATAATTGTTAGAGCTAAAATTAGCATGTTTAAAGTGATTTTCATGCTTCCAGGGGCTCGGGAAGTTAATTAAATACCATTTGGAGGCATTTAATGTTCGAGCAAAAACGGCTGATTTTCGACAAAAGAGATAACACCCCCCCATTACGTCATGCTTCAGAAATGTGGAAAATGGTCCGTTTTCAAATGTTTTATTTTTGAACGTCAGTTCACATTTGTAGGTGGATCATCAGTGTTAGAGCTAAAATTAGCATGTTTAAAGTGATTTTCATGCTTCCAGGGGCTCGGGAAGTTAATTAAATACCATTTGGAGGCATTTAATGTTCGAGCAAAAACGGCTGATTTTCGACAAAAGAGATAACACCCCCCCATTACGTCATGCTTCAGAAATGTGGAAAATGGTCCGTTTTCAAATGTTTTATTTTTGAACGTCAGTTCACATTTGTAGGTGGATCATCAGTGTTAGAGCTAAAATTAGCATTTTTAAAGTGATTTTCATGCTTCCAGGGGCTCGGGAAGTTAATTAAATACCATTTGGAGGCATTTAATGTTCGAGCAAAAACGGCTGATTTTCGACAAAAGAGATAACACCCCCCCATTACGTCATGCTTCAGAAATGTGGAAAATGGTCCGTTTTCAAATGTTTTATTTTTGAACGTCAGTTCACATTTGTAGGTGGATCATCAGTGTTAGAGCTAAAATTAGCATGTTTAAAGTGATTTTCATGCTTCCAGGGGCTCGGGAAGTTAATTAAATACCATTTGGAGGCATTTAATGTTCGAGCAAAAACGGCGGATTTTCGACAAAAGAGATAACACCCCCCCATTACGTCATGCTTCAGAAATGTGGAAAATGGTCAGTTTTCAAATGTTTTATTTTTGAACGTCAGTTCACATTTGTAGGTGGATCATCAGTGTCAGAGCTAAAATTAGCATGTTTAAAGTGATTTTCATGCTTCCAGGGGCCCAAAACACAAGATTAATGGAATGGTTAAAAGTGCATGAAAATGGCCAATTTACTCACTCTGAGTTCTCAAAAAGGGTTTCTTCACCCCGGGAAGTGAAATAAATACCATTTGGAGGCATTTAATGTTCGAGCAAAAACGGCTGATTTTCGACAAAAGAGATAACACCCCCCCCCATTACGTCATGCTTCAGAAATGTGGAAAATGGTCCGTTTTCAAATGTTTTATTTTTGAACGTCAGTTCACATTTGTAGGTGGATCATCAGTGTTAGAGCTAAAATTAGCATGTTTATAGAGATTTTCATGCTTCCAGGGGCTCGGGAAGTTAATTAAATACCATTTGGAGGCATTTAATGTTCGAGCAAAAACGGCTGATTTTCGACAAAAGAGATAACACCCCCCCATTACGTCATGCTTCATAAATGTGGAAAATGGTCCGTTTTCAAATGTTTTATTTTTGAACGTCAGTTCACATTTGTAGGTGGATCATCAGTGTTAGAGCTAAAATTAGCATGTTTAAAGTGATTTTCATGCTTCCAGGGGCTCGGGAAGTTCATTAAATACCATTTGGAGGCATTTAATGTTCGAGCAAAAACGGCTGATTTTCGACAAAAGAGATAACACCCCCCCATTACGTCATGCTTCAGAAATGTGGAAAATGGTCCGTTTTCAAATGTTTTATTTTTGAACGTCAGTTCACATTTGTAGGTGGATCATCAGTGTTAGAGCTAAAATTAGCATGTTTAAAGTGATTTTCATGCTTCCAGGGGCCCAAAACACAAGATTTATGGAATGGTTAAAAGTGCATGAAAATGGCCAATTTACTCACTCTGAGTTCTCAAAAAGGGTTTCTTCACCCCGGGAAGTTAATTAAATACCATTTGGAGGCATTTAATGTTCGAGCAAAAACGGCTGATTTTCGACAAAAGAGATAACACCCCCCCATTACGTCATGCTTCAGAAATGTGGAAAATGGTCCGTTTTCAAATGTTTTATTTTTGAACGTCAGTTCACATTTGTAGGTGGATCATCAGTGTTAGAGCTAAAATTAGCATGTTTAAAGTGATTTTCATGCTTCCAGGGGCTCGGGAAGTTAATTAAATACCATTTGGAGGCATTTAATGTTCGAGCAAAAACGGCTGATTTTCGACAAAAGAGATAACACCCCCCCATTACGTCATGCTTCAGAAATGTGGAAAATGGTCTGTTTTCAAATGTTTTATTTTTGAACGTCAGTTCACATTTGTAGGTGGATCATCAGTGTTAGAGCTAAAATTAGCATGTTTAAAGTGATTTTCATGCTTCCAGGGGCTCGGGAAGTTAATTAAATACCATTTGGAGGCATTTAATGTTCGAGCAAAAACGGCTGATTTTCGACAAAAGAGATAACACCCCCCCATTACGTCATGCTTCAGAAATGTGGAAAATGGTCCGTTTTCAAATGTTTTATTTTTGAACGTCAGTTCACATTTGTAGGTGGATCATCAGTGTTAGAGCTAAAATTAGCATGTTTAAAGTGATTTTCATGCTTCCAGGGGCTCGGGAAGTTAATTAAATACCATTTGGAGGCATTTAATGTTCGAGCAAAAACGGCTGATTTTCGACAAAAGAGATAACACCCCCCCATTACGTCATGCTTCAGAAATGTGGAAAATGGTCCGTTTTCAAATGTTTTATTTTTGAACGTCAGTTCACATTTGTAGGTGGATCATCAGTGTTAGAGCTAAAATTAGCATGTTTAAAGTGATTTTCATGCTTCCAGGGGCTCGGGAAGTTAATTAAATACCATTTGGAGGCATTTAATGTTCGAGCAAAAACGGCTGATTTTCGACAAAAGAGATAACACCCCCCCATTACGTCATGCTTCAGAAATGTGGAAAATGGTCCGTTTTCAAATGTTTTATTTTTGAACGTCAGTTCACATTTGTAGGTGGATCATCAGTGTTAGAGCTAAAATTAGCATGTTTAAAGTGATTTTCATGCTTCCAGGGGCTCGGGAAGTTAATTAAATACCATTTGGAGGCATTTTATGTTCGAGCAAAAACGGCGGATTTTCGACAAAAGAGATAACACCCCCCCATTACGTCATGCTTCAGAAATGTGGAAAATGGTCAGTTTTCAAATGTTTTATTTTTGAACGTCAGTTCACATTTGTAGGTGGATCATCAGTGTCAGAGCTAAAATTAGCATGTTTAAAGTGATTTTCATGCTTCCAGGGGCCCAAAACACAAGATTAATGGAATGGTTAAAAGTGCATGAAAATGGCCAATTTACTCACTCTGAGTTCTCAAAAAGGGTTTCTTCACCCCGGGAAGTGAAATAAATACCATTTGGAGGCATTTAATGTTCGAGCAAAAACGGCTGATTTTCGACAAAAGAGATAACACCCCCCCATTACGTCATGCTTCAGAAATGTGGAAAATGGTCCGTTTTCAAATGTTTTATTTTTGAACGTCAGTTCACATTTGTAGGTGGATCATCAGTGTTAGAGCTAAAATTAGCATGTTTAAAGTGATTTTCATGCTTCCAGGGGCTCAGGAAGTTAATTAAATACCATTTGGAGGCATTTAATGTTCGAGCAAAAACGGCTGATTTTCGACAAAAGAGATAACACCCCCCCATTACGTCATGCTTCAGAAATGTGGAAAATGGTCCGTTTTCAAATGTTTTATTTTTGAACGTCAGTTCACATTTGTAGGTGGATCATCAGTGTTAGAGCTAAAATTAGCATGTTTAAAGTGATTTTCATGCTTCCAGGGGCTCGGGAAGTGAAATAAATACCATTTGGAGGCATTTAATGTTCGAGCAAAAACGGCTGATTTTCGACAAAAGCGATAACACCCCCCCATTACGTCATGCTTCAGAAATGTGGAAAATGGTCCGTTTTCAAATGTTTTATTTTTGAACGTCAGTTCACATTTGTAGGTGGATCATCAGTGTTAGAGCTAAAATTAGCATGTTTAAAGTGATTTTCATGCTTCCAGGGGCTCGGGAAGTTAATTAAATACCATTTGGAGGCATTTAATGTTCGAGCAAAAACGGCTGATTTTCGACAAAAGAGATAACACCCCCCCATTACGTCATGCTTCAGAAATGTGGAAAATGGTCCGTTTTCAAATGTTTTATTTTTGAACGTCAGTTCACATTTGTAGGTGGATCATAATTGTTAGAGCTAAAATTAGCATGCTTAAAGTGATTTTCATGCTTCCAGGGGCTCGGGAAGTTAATTAAATACCATTTGGAGGCATTTAATGTTCGAGCAAAAACGGCTGATTTTCGACAAAAGAGATAACACCCCCCCATTACGTCATGCTTCAGAAATGTGGAAAATGGTCCGTTTTCAAATGTTTTATTTTTGAACGTCAGTTCACATTTGTAGGTGGATCATCAGTGTTAGAGCTAAAATTAGCATGTTTAAAGTGATTTTCATGCTTCCAGGGGCTCGGGAAGTTAATTAAATACCATTTGGAGGCATTTAATGTTCGAGCAAAAACGGCTGATTTTCGACAAAAGAGATAACACCCCCCCATTACGTCATGCTTCAGAAATGTGGAAAATGGTCCGTTTTCAAATGTTTTATTTTTGAACGTCAGTTCACATTTGTAGGTGGATCATCAGTGTTAGAGCTAAAATTAGCATGTTTAAAGTGATTTTCATGCTTCCAGGGGCTCGGGAAGTTAATTAAATACCATTTGGAGGCATTTAATGTTCGAGCAAAAACGGCTGATTTTCGACAAAAGAGATAACACCCCCCCATTACGTCATGCTTCAGAAATGTGGAAAATGGTCCGTTTTCAAATGTTTTATTTTTGAACGTCAGTTCACATTTGTAGGTGGATCATCAGTGTTAGAGCTAAAATTAGCATGTTTAAAGTGATTTTCATGCTTCCAGGGGCTCGGGAAGTTAATTAAATACCATTTGGAGGCATTTTATGTTCGAGCAAAAACGGCGGATTTTCGACAAAAGAGATAACACCCCCCCATTACGTCATGCTTCAGAAATGTGGAAAATGGTCAGTTTTCAAATGTTTTATTTTTGAACGTCAGTTCACATTTGTAGGTGGATCATCAGTGTCAGAGCTAAAATTAGCATGTTTAAAGTGATTTTCATGCTTCCAGGGGCCCAAAACACAAGATTAATGGAATGGTTAAAAGTGCATGAAAATGGCCAATTTACTCACTCTGAGTTCTCAAAAAGGGTTTCTTCACCCCGGGAAGTGAAATAAATACCATTTGGAGGCATTTAATGTTCGAGCAAAAACGGCTGATTTTCGACAAAAGAGATAACACCCCCCCATTACGTCATGCTTCAGAAATGTGGAAAATGGTCCGTTTTCAAATGTTTTATTTTTGAACGTCAGTTCACATTTGTAGGTGGATCATCAGTGTTAGAGCTAAAATTAGCATGTTTAAAGTGATTTTCATGCTTCCAGGGGCTCGGGAAGTTAATTAAATACCATTTGGAGGCATTTAATGTTCGAGCAAAAACGGCTGATTTTCGACAAAAGAGATAACACCCCCCCATTACGTCATGCTTCAGAAATGTGGAAAATGGTCCGTTTTCAAATGTTTTATTTTTGAACGTCAGTTCACATTTGTAGGTGGATCATCAGTGTTAGAGCTAAAATTAGCATGTTTAAAGTGATTTTCATGCTTCCAGGGGCTCGGGAAGTGAAATAAATACCATTTGGAGGCATTTAATGTTCGAGCAAAAACGGCTGATTTTCGACAAAAGCGATAACACCCCCCCATTACGTCATGCTTCAGAAATGTGGAAAATGGTCCGTTTTCAAATGTTTTATTTTTGAACGTCAGTTCACATTTGTAGGTGGATCATCAGTGTTAGAGCTAAAATTAGCATGTTTAAAGTGATTTTCATGCTTCCAGGGGCTCGGGAAGTTAATTAAATACCATTTGGAGGCATTTAATGTTCGAGCAAAAACGGCTGATTTTCGACAAAAGAGATAACACCCCCCCATTACGTCATGCTTCAGAAATGTGGAAAATGGTCCGTTTTCAAATGTTTTATTTTTGAACGTCAGTTCACATTTGTAGGTGGATCATAATTGTTAGAGCTAAAATTAGCATGTTTAAAGTGATTTTCATGCTTCCAGGGGCTCGGGAAGTTAATTAAATACCATTTGGAGGCATTTAATGTTCGAGCAAAAACGGCTGATTTTCGACAAAAGAGATAACACCCCCCCATTACGTCATGCTTCAGAAATGTGGAAAATGGTCCGTTTTCAAATGTTTTATTTTTGAACGTCAGTTCACATTTGTAGGTGGATCATCAGTGTTAGAGCTAAAATTAGCATGTTTAAAGTGATTTTCATGCTTCCAGGGGCTCGGGAAGTTAATTAAATACCATTTGGAGGCATTTAATGTTCGAGCAAAAACGGCTGATTTTCGACAAAAGAGATAACACCCCCCCATTACGTCATGCTTCAGAAATGTGGAAAATGGTCCGTTTTCAAATGTTTTATTTTTGAACGTCAGTTCACATTTGTAGGTGGATCATCAGTGTTAGAGCTAAAATTAGCATGTTTAAAGTGATTTTCATGCTTCCAGGGGCTCGGGAAGTTAATTAAATACCATTTGGAGGCATTTAATGTTCGAGCAAAAACGGCTGATTTTCGACAAAAGAGATAACACCCCCCCATTACGTCATGCTTCAGAAATGTGGAAAATGGTCCGTTTTCAAATGTTTTATTTTTGAACGTCAGTTCACATTTGTAGGTGGATCATCAGTGTTAGAGCTAAAATTAGCATGTTTAAAGTGATTTTCATGCTTCCAGGGGCTCGGGAAGTTAATTAAATACCATTTGGAGGCATTTTATGTTCGAGCAAAAACGGCGGATTTTCGACAAAAGAGATAACACCCCCCCATTACGTCATGCTTCAGAAATGTGGAAAATGGTCAGTTTTCAAATGTTTTATTTTTGAACGTCAGTTCACATTTGTAGGTGGATCATCAGTGTCAGAGCTAAAATTAGCATGTTTAAAGTGATTTTCATGCTTCCAGGGGCCCAAAACACAAGATTAATGGAATGGTTAAAAGTGCATGAAAATGGCCAATTTACTCACTCTGAGTTCTCAAAAAGGGTTTCTTCACCCCGGGAAGTGAAATAAATACCATTTGGAGGCATTTAATGTTCGAGCAAAAACGGCTGATTTTCGACAAAAGAGATAACACCCCCCCATTACGTCATGCTTCAGAAATGTGGAAAATGGTCCGTTTTCAAATGTTTTATTTTTGAACGTCAGTTCACATTTGTAGGTGGATCATCAGTGTTAGAGCTAAAATTAGCATGTTTAAAGTGATTTTCATGCTTCCAGGGGCTCGGGAAGTTAATTAAATACCATTTGGAGGCATTTAATGTTCGAGCAAAAACGGCTGATTTTCGACAAAAGAGATAACACCCCCCCATTACGTCATGCTTCAGAAATGTGGAAAATGGTCCGTTTTCAAATGTTTTATTTTTGAACGTCAGTTCACATTTGTAGGTGGATCATCAGTGTTAGAGCTAAAATTAGCATGTTTAAAGTGATTTTCATGCTTCCAGGGGCTCGGGAAGTGAAATAAATACCATTTGGAGGCATTTAATGTTCGAGCAAAAACGGCTGATTTTCGACAAAAGCGATAACACCCCCCCATTACGTCATGCTTCAGAAATGTGGAAAATGGTCCGTTTTCAAATGTTTTATTTTTGAACGTCAGTTCACATTTGTAGGTGGATCATCAGTGTTAGAGCTAAAATTAGCATGTTTAAAGTGATTTTCATGCTTCCAGGGGCTCGGGAAGTTAATTAAATACCATTTGGAGGCATTTAATGTTCGAGCAAAAACGGCTGATTTTCGACAAAAGAGATAACACCCCCCCATTACGTCATGCTTCAGAAATGTGGAAAATGGTCCGTTTTCAAATGTTTTATTTTTGAACGTCAGTTCACATTTGTAGGTGGATCATAATTGTTAGAGCTAAAATTAGCATGTTTAAAGTGATTTTCATGCTTCCAGGGGCTCGGGAAGTTAATTAAATACCATTTGGAGGCATTTAATGTTCGAGCAAAAACGGCTGATTTTCGACAAAAGAGATAACACCCCCCCATTACGTCATGCTTCAGAAATGTGGAAAATGGTCCGTTTTCAAATGTTTTATTTTTGAACGTCAGTTCACATTTGTAGGTGGATCATCAGTGTTAGAGCTAAAATTAGCATGTTTAAAGTGATTTTCATGCTTCCAGGGGCTCGGGAAGTTAATTAAATACCATTTGGAGGCATTTAATGTTCGAGCAAAAACGGCTGATTTTCGACAAAAGAGATAACACCCCCCCATTACGTCATGCTTCAGAAATGTGGAAAATGGTCCGTTTTCAAATGTTTTATTTTTGAACGTCAGTTCACATTTGTAGGTGGATCATCAGTGTTAGAGCTAAAATTAGCATGTTTAAAGTGATTTTCATGCTTCCAGGGGCTCGGGAAGTTAATTAAATACCATTTGGAGGCATTTAATGTTCGAGCAAAAACGGCTGATTTTCGACAAAAGAGATAACACCCCCCCATTACGTCATGCTTCAGAAATGTGGAAAATGGTCCGTTTTCAAATGTTTTATTTTTGAACGTCAGTTCACATTTGTAGGTGGATCATCAGTGTTAGAGCTAAAATTAGCATGTTTAAAGTGATTTTCATGCTTCCAGGGGCTCGGGAAGTTAATTAAATACCATTTGGAGGCATTTTATGTTCGAGCAAAAACGGCGGATTTTCGACAAAAGAGATAACACCCCCCCATTACGTCATGCTTCAGAAATGTGGAAAATGGTCAGTTTTCAAATGTTTTATTTTTGAACGTCAGTTCACATTTGTAGGTGGATCATCAGTGTCAGAGCTAAAATTAGCATGTTTAAAGTGATTTTCATGCTTCCAGGGGCCCAAAACACAAGATTAATGGAATGGTTAAAAGTGCATGAAAATGGCCAATTTACTCACTCTGAGTTCTCAAAAAGGGTTTCTTCACCCCGGGAAGTGAAATAAATACCATTTGGAGGCATTTAATGTTCGAGCAAAAACGGCTGATTTTCGACAAAAGAGATAACACCACCCCATTACGTCATGCTTCAGAAATGTGGAAAATGGTCCGTTTTCAAATGTTTTATTTTTGAACGTCAGTTCACATTTGTAGGTGGATCATCAGTGTTAGAGCTAAAATTAGCATGTTTAAAGTGATTTTCATGCTTCCAGGGGCTCGGGAAGTTAATTAAATACCATTTGGAGGCATTTAATGTTCGAGCAAAAACGGCTGATTTTCGACAAAAGAGATAACACCCCCCCATTACGTCATGCTTCAGAAATGTGGAAAATGGTCCGTTTTCAAATGTTTTATTTTTGAACGTCAGTTCACATTTGTAGGTGGATCATCAGTGTTAGAGCTAAAATTAGCATGTTTAAAGTGATTTTCATGCTTCCAGGGGCTCGGGAAGTGAAATAAATACCATTTGGAGGCATTTAATGTTCGAGCAAAAACGGCTGATTTTCGACAAAAGCGATAACACCCCCCCATTACGTCATGCTTCAGAAATGTGGAAAATGGTCCGTTTTCAAATGTTTTATTTTTGAACGTCAGTTCACATTTGTAGGTGGATCATCAGTGTTAGAGCTAAAATTAGCATGTTTAAAGTGATTTTCATGCTTCCAGGGGCTCGGAAGTTAATTAAATACCATTTGGAGGCATTTAATGTTCGAGCAAAAACGGCTGATTTTCGACAAAAGAGATAACACCCCCCCCATTACGTCATGCTTCAGAAATGTGGAAAATGGTCCGTTTTCAAATGTTTTATTTTTGAACGTCAGTTCACATTTGTAGGTGGATCATCAGTGTTAGAGCTAAAATTAGCATGTTTAAAGTGATTTTCATGCTTCCAGGGGCTCGGGAAGTTAATTAAATACCATTTGGAGGCATTTAATGTTCGAGCAAAAACGGCTGATTTTCGACAAAAGAGATAACACCCCCCCATTACGTCATGCTTCAGAAATGTGGAAAATGGTCCGTTTTCAAATGTTTTATTTTTGAACGTCAGTTCACATTTGTAGGTGGATCATCAGTGTTAGAGCTAAAATTAGCATGTTTAAAGTGATTTTCATGCTTCCAGGGGCTCGGGAAATTAATTAAATACCATTTGGAGGCATTTAATGTTCGAGCAAAAACGGCTGATTTTCGACAAAAGAGATAACACCCTCCCATTACGTCATGCTTCAGAAATGTGGAAAATGGTCCGTTTTCAAATGTTTTATTTTTGAACGTCAGTTCACATTTGTAGGTGGATCATCAGTGTTAGAGCTAAAATTAGCATGTTTAAAGTGATTTTCATGCTTCCAGGGGCTCGGGAAGTGAAATAAATACCATTTGGAGGCATTTAATGTTCGAGCAAAAACGGCTGATTTTCGACAAAAGAGATAACACCCCCCCATTACGTCATGCTTCAGAAATGTGGAAAATGGTCCGTTTTCAAATGTTTTATTTTTGAACGTCAGTTCACATTTGTAGGTGGATCATCAGTGTTAGAGCTAAAATTAGCATGTTTAAAGTGATTTTCATGCTTCCAGGGGCTCGGAAGTTAATTAAATACCATTTGGAGGCATTTAATGTTCGAGCAAAAACGGCTGATTTTCGACAAAAGAGATAACACCCCCCCCATTACGTCATGCTTCAGAAATGTGGAAAATGGTCCGTTTTCAAATGTTTTATTTTTGAACGTCAGTTCACATTTGTAGGTGGATCATCAGTGTTAGAGCTAAAATTAGCATGTTTAAAGTGATTTTCATGCTTCCAGGGGCTCGGGAAGTTAATTAAATACCATTTGGAGGCATTTAATGTTCGAGCAAAAACGGCTGATTTTCGACAAAAGAGATAACACCCCCCCATTACGTCATGCTTCAGAAATGTGGAAAATGGTCCGTTTTCAAATGTTTTATTTTTGAACGTCAGTTCACATTTGTAGGTGGATCATCAGTGTTAGAGCTAAAATTAGCATGTTTAAAGTGATTTTCATGCTTCCAGGGGCCCAAAACACAAGATTTATGGAATGGTTAAAAGTGCATGAAAATGGCCAATTTACTCACTCTGAGTTCTCAAAAAGGGTTTCTTCACCCCGGGAAGTTAATTAAATACCATTTGGAGGCATTTAATGTTCGAGCAAAAACGGCTGATTTTCGACAAAAGAGATAACACCCCCCCCCATTACGTCATGCTTCAGAATTGTGGAAAATGGTCCGTTTTCAAATGTTTTATTTTTGAACGTCAGTTCACATTTGTAGGTGGATCATCAGTGTTAGAGCTAAAATTAGCATGTTTAAAGTGATTTTCAGGCTTCCAGGGGCTCGGGAAGTTAATTAAATACCATTTGGAGGCATTTAATGTTCGAGCAAAAACGGCTGATTTTCGACAAAAGAGATAACACCCCCCCATTACGTCATGCTTCAGAAATGTGGAAAATGGTCCGTTTTCAAATGTTTTATTTTTGAACGTCAGTTCACATTTGTAGGTGGATCATCAGTGTTAGAGCTAAAATTAGCATGTTTAAAGTGATTTTCATGCTTCCAGGGGCTCGGGAAGTGAAATAAATACCATTTGGAGGCATTTAATGTTCGAGCAAAAACGGCTGATTTTCGACAAAAGAGATAACACCCCCCCATTACGTCATGCTTCAGAAATGTGGAAAATGGTCCGTTTTCAAATGTTTTATTTTTGAACGTCAGTTCACATTTGTAGGTGGATCATCAGTGTTAGAGCTAAAATTAGCATGTTTAAAGTGATTTTCATGCTTCCAGGGGCTCGGGAAGTTAATTAAATACCATTTGGAGGCATTTAATGTTCGAGCAAAAACGGCTGATTTTCGACAAAAGAGATAACACCCCCCCATTACGTCATGCTTCAGAAATGTGGAAAATGGTCCGTTTTCAAATGTTTTATTTTTGAACGTCAGTTCACATTTGTAGGTGGATCATCAGTGTTAGAGCTAAAATTAGCATGTTTAAAGTGATTTTCATGCTTCCAGGGGCCCAAAACACAAGATTAATGGAATGGTTAAAAGTGCATGAAAATGGCCAATTTACTCACTCTGAGTTCTCAAAAAGGGTTTCTTCACCCCGGGAAGTGAAATAAATACCATTTGGAGGCATTTAATGTTCGAGCAAAAACGGCTGATTTTCGACAAAAGAGATAACACCCCCCCATTACGTCATGCTTCAGAAATGTGGAAAATGGTCCGTTTTCAAATGTTTTATTTTTGAACGTCAGTTCACATTTGTAGGTGGATCATCAGTGTTAGAGCTAAAATTAGCATGTTTAAAGTGATTTTCATGCTTCCAGGGGCTCGGGAAGTTAATTAAATACCATTTGGAGGCATTTAATGTTCGAGCAAAAACGGCTGATTTTCGACAAAAGAGATAACACCCCCCCATTACGTCATGCTTCAGAAATGTGGAAAATGGTCCGTTTTCAAATGTTTTATTTTTGAACGTCAGTTCACATTTGTAGGTGGATCATCAGTGTTAGAGCTAAAATTAGCATGTTTAAAGTGATTTTCATGCTTCCAGGGGCTCGGGAAGTTAATTAAATACCATTTGGAGGCATTTAATGTTCGAGCAAAAACGGCTGATTTTCGACAAAAGAGATAACACCCCCCCATTACGTCATGCTTCAGAAATGTGAAAATGGTCCGTTTTCAAATGTTTTATTTTTGAACGTCAGTTCACATTTGTAGGTGGATCATCAGTGTTAGAGCTAAAATTAGCATGTTTAAAGTGATTTTCATGCTTCCAGGGGCCCAAAACACAAGATTTATGGAATGGTTAAAAGTGCATGAAAATGGCCAATTTACTCACTCTGAGTTCTCAAAAAGGGTTTCTTCACCCCGGGAAGTTAATTAAATACCATTTGGAGGCATTTAATGTTCGAGCAAAAACGGCTGATTTTCGACAAAAGAGATAACACCCCCCCATTACGTCATGCTTCAGAAATGTGAAAAATGGTCCGTTTTCAAATGTTTTATTTTTGAACGTCAGTTCACATTTGTAGGTGGATCATCAGTGTTAGAGCTAAAATTAGCATGTTTAAAGTGATTTTCATGCTTCCAGGGGCTCGGGAAGTTAATTAAATACCATTTGGAGGCATTTAATGTTCGAGCAAAAACGGCTGATTTTCGACAAAAGAGATAACACCCCCCCCATTACGTCATGCTTCAGAAATGTGGAAAATGGTCCGTTTTCAAATGTTTTATTTTTGAACGTCAGTTCACATTTGTAGGTGGATCATCAGTGTTAGAGCTAAAATTAGCATGTTTAAAGTGATTTTCATGCTTCCAGGGGCCCAAAACACAAGATTTATGGAATGGTTAAAAGTGCATGAAAATGGCCAATTTACTCACTCTGAGTTCTCAAAAAGGGTTTCTTCACCCCGGGAAGTTAATTAAATACCATTTGGAGGCATTTAATGTTCGAGCAAAAACGGCTGATTTTCGACAAAAGAGATAACACCCCCCCCATTACGTCATGCTTCAGAAATGTGGAAAATGGTCCGTTTTCAAATGTTTTATTTTTGAACGTCAGTTCACATTTGTAGGTGGATCATCAGTGTTAGAGCTAAAATTAGCATGTTTAAAGTGATTTTCATGCTTCCAGGGGCCCAAAACACAAGATTTATGGAATGGTTAAAAGTGCATGAAAATGGCCAATTTACTCACTCTGAGTTCTCAAAAAGGGTTTCTTCACCCCGGGAAGTTAATTAAATACCATTTGGAGGCATTTAATGTTCGAGCAAAAACGGCTGATTTTCGACAAAAGAGATAACACCCCCCCATTACGTCATGCTTCAGAAATGTGGAAAATGGTCCGTTTTCAAATGTTTTATTTTTGAACGTCAGTTCACATTTGTAGGTGGATCATCAGTGTTAGAGCTAAAATTAGCATGTTTAAAGTGATTTTCATGCTTCCAGGGGCCCAAAACACAAGATTAATGGAATGGTTAAAAGTGCATGAAAATGGCCAATTTACTCACTCTGAGTTCTCAAAAAGGGTTTCTTCACCCCGGGAAGTGAAATAAATACCATTTGGAGGCATTTAATGTTCGAGCAAAAACGGCTGATTTTCGACAAAAGAGATAACACCCCCCCATTACGTCATGCTTCAGAAATGTGGAAAATGGTCCGTTTTCAAATGTTTTATTTTTGAACGTCAGTTCACATTTGTAGGTGGATCATCAGTGTTAGAGCTAAAATTAGCATGTTTAAAGTGATTTTCATGCTTCCAGGGGCCCGGGAAGTTAATTAAATACCATTTGGAGGCATTTAATGTTCGAGCAAAAACGGCTGATTTTCGACAAAAGAGATAACACCCCCCCATTACGTCATGCTTCAGAAATGTGGAAAATGGTACGTTTTCAAATGTTTTATTTTTGAACGTCAGTTCACATTTGTAGGTGGATCATCAGTGTTAGAGCTAAAATTAGCATGTTTAAAGTGATTTTCATGCTTCCAGGGGCTCGGGAAGTTAATTAAATACCATTTGGAGGCATTTAATGTTCGAGCAAAAACGGCTGATTTTCGACAAAAGAGATAACACCCCCCCCATTACGTCATGCTTCAGAAATGTGGAAAATGGTCCGTTTTCAAATGTTTTATTTTTGAACGTCAGTTCACATTTGTAGGTGGATCATCAGTGTTAGAGCTAAAATTAGCATGTTTAAAGTGATTTTCATGCTTCCAGGGGCCCAAAACACAAGATTTATGGAATGGTTAAAAGTGCATGAAAATGGCCAATTTACTCACTCTGAGTTCTCAAAAAGGGTTTCTTCACCCCGGGAAGTTAATTAAATACCATTTGGAGGCATTTAATGTTCGAGCAAAAACGGCTGATTTTCGACAAAAGAGATAACACCCCCCCCCATTACGTTATGCTTCAGAAATGTGGAAAATGGTCCGTTTTCAAATGTTTTATCTTTGAACGTCAGTTCACATTTGTAGGTGGATCATCAGTGTTAGAGCTAAAATTAGCATGTTTAAAGTGATTTTCATGCTTCCAGGGGCCCAAAACACAAGATTTATGGAATGATTAAAAGTGCATGAAAATGGCCAATTTACTCACTCTGAGTTCTCAAAAAGGGTTTCTTCACCCCGGGAAGTTAATTAAATACCATTTGGAGGCATTTAATGTTCGAGCAAAAACGGCTGATTTTCGACAAAAGAGATAACACCCCCCCATTACGTCATGCTTCAGAAATGTGGAAAATGGTCCGTTTTCAAATGTTTTATTTTTGAACGTCAGTTCACATTTGTAGGTGGATCATCAGTGTTAGAGCTAAAATTAGCATGTTTAAAGTGATTTTCATGCTTCCAGGGGCCCAAAACACAAGATTAATGGAATGGTTAAAAGTGCATGAAAATGGCCAATTTACTCACTCTGAGTTCTCAAAAAGGGTTTCTTCACCCCGGGAAGTGAAATAAATACCATTTGGAGGCATTTAATGTTCGAGCAAAAACGGCTGATTTTCGACAAAAGAGATAACACCCCCCCATTACGTCATGCTTCAGAAATGTGGAAAATGGTCCGTTTTCAAATGTTTTATTTTTGAACGTCAGTTCACATTTGTAGGTGGATCATCAGTGTTAGAGCTAAAATTAGCATGTTTAAAGTGATTTTCATGCTTCCAAGGGCTCGGGAAGTTAATTAAATACCATTTGGAGGCATTTAATGTTCGAGCAAAAACGGCTGATTTTCGACAAAAGAGATAACACCCCCCCATTACGTCATGCTTCAGAAATGTGGAAAATGGTCCGTTTTCAAATGTTTTATTTTTGAACGTCAGTTCACATTTGTAGGTGGATCATCAGTGTTAGAGCTAAAATTAGCATGTTTAAAGTGATTTTCATGCTTCCAGGGGCTCGGGAAGTGAAATAAATACCATTTGGAGGCATTTAATGTTCGAGCAAAAACGGCTGATTTTCGACAAAAGAGATAACACCCCCCCATTACGTCATGCTTCAGAAATGTGGAAAATGGTCCGTTTTCAAATGTTTTATTTTTGAAAGTCAGTTCACATTTGTAGGTGGATCATCAGTGTTAGAGCTAAAATTAGCATCTTTAAAGTGATTTTCATGCTTCCAGGGGCTCGGGAAGTTAATTAAATACCATTTGGAGGCATTTAATGTTCGAGCAAAAACGGCTGATTTTCGACAAAAGAGATAACACCCCCCCATTACGTCATGCTTCAGAAATGTGGAAAATGGTCCGTTTTCAAATGTTTTATTTTTGAACGTCAGTTCACATTTGTAGGTGGATCATCAGTGTTAGAGCTAAAATTAGCATGTTTAAAGTGATTTTCATGCTTCCAGGGGCTCGGGAAGTTAATTAAATACCATTTGGAGGCATTTAATGTTCGAGCAAAAACGGCTGATTTTCGACAAAAGAGATAACACCCCCCCATTACGTCATGCTTCAGAAATGTGGAAAATGGTCCGTTTTCAAATGTTTTATTTTTGAACGTCAGTTCACATTTGTAGGTGGATCATCAGTGTTAGAGCTAAAATTAGCATGTTTAAAGTGATTTTCATGCTTCCAGGGGCCCAAAACACAAGATTTATGGAATGGTTAAAAGTGCATGAAAATGGCCAATTTACTCACTCTGAGTTCTCAAAAAGGGTTTCTTCACCCCGGGAAGTTAATTAAATACCATTTGGAGGCATTTAATGTTCGAGCAAAAACGGCTGATTTTCGACAAAAGAGATAACACCCCCCCATTACGTCATGCTTCAGAAATGTGGAAAATGGTCCGTTTTCAAATGTTTTATTTTTGAACGTCAGTTCACATTTGTAGGTGGATCATCAGTGTTAGAGCTAAAATTAGCATGTTTAAAGTGATTTTCATGCTTCCAGGGGCCCAAAACACAAGATTAATGGAATGGTTAAAAGTGCATGAAAATGGCCAATTTACTCACTCTGAGTTCTCAAAAAGGGTTTCTTCACCCCGGGAAGTGAAATAAATACCATTTGGAGGCATTTAATGTTCGAGCAAAAACGGCTGATTTTCGACAAAAGAGATAACACCCCCCCATTACGTCATGCTTCAGAAATGTGGAAAATGGTCCGTTTTCAAATGTTTTATTTTTGAACGTCAGTTCACATTTGTAGGTGGATCATCAGTGTTAGAGCTAAAATTAGCATGTTTAAAGTGATTTTCATGCTTCCAGGGGCTCGGGAAGTTAATTAAATACCATTTGGAGGCATTTAATGTTCGAGCAAAAACGGCTGATTTTCGACAAAAGAGATAACACCCCCCCATTACGTCATGCTTCAGAAATGTGGAAAATGGTCCGTTTTCAAATGTTTTATTTTTGAACGTCAGTTCACATTTGTAGGTGGATCATCAGTGTTAGAGCTAAAATTAGCATGTTTAAAGTGATTTTCATGCTACCAGGGGCTCGGGAAGTGAAATAAATACCATTTGGAGGCATTTAATGTTCGAGCAAAAACGGCTGATTTTCGACAAAAGAGATAACACCCCCCCATTACGTCATGCTTCAGAAATGTGGAAAATGGTCCGTTTTCAAATGTTTTATTTTTGAACGTCAGTTCACATTTGTAGGTGGATCATCAGTGTTAGAGCTAAAATTAGCATGTTTAAAGTGATTTTCATGCTTCCAGGGGCTCGGGAAGTTAATTAAATACCATTTGGAGGCATTTAATGTTCGAGCAAAAACGGCTGATTTTCGACAAAAGAGATAACACCCCCCCATTACGTCATGCTTCAGAAATGTGGAAAATGGTCCGTTTTCAAATGTTTTATTTTTGAACGTCAGTTCACATTTGTAGGTGGATCATCAGTGTTAGAGCTAAAATTAGCATGTTTAAAGTGATTTTCATGCTTCCAGGGGCTCGGGAAGTTAATTAAATACCATTTGGAGGCATTTAATGTTCGAGCAAAAACGGCTGATTTTCGACAAAAGAGATAACACCCCCCCATTACGTCATGCTTCAGAAATGTGGAAAATGGTCCGTTTTCAAATGTTTTATTTTTGAACGTCAGTTCACATTTGTAGGTGGATCATCAGTGTTAGAGCTAAAATTAGCATGTTTAAAGTGATTTTCATGCTTCCAGGGGCCCAAAACACAAGATTTATGGAATGGTTAAAAGTGCATGAAAATGGCCAATTTACTCACTCTGAGTTCTCAAAAAGGGTTTCTTCACCCCGGGAAGTTAATTAAATACCATTTGGAGGCATTTAATGTTCGAGCAAAAACAGCTGATTTTCGACAAAAGAGATAACACCCCCCCATTACGTCATGCTTCAGAAATGTGGAAAATGGTCCGTTTTCAAATGTTTTATTTTTGAACGTCAGTTCACATTTGTAGGTGGATCATCAGTGTTAGAGCTAAAATTAGCATGTTTAAAGTGATTTTCATGCTTCCAGGGGCCCAAAACACAAGATTTATGGAATGGTTAAAAGTGCATGAAAATGGCCACTTTACTCACTCTGAGTTCTCAAAAAGGGTTTCTTCACCCCGGGAAGTGAAATAAATACCATTTGGAGGCATTTAATGTTCGAGCAAAAACGGCTGATTTTCGACAAAAGAGATAACACCCCCCCATTACGTCATGCTTCAGAAATGTGGAAAATGGTCCGTTTTCAAATGTTTTATTTTTGAACGTCAGTTCACATTTGTAGGTGGATCATCAGTGTTAGAGCTAAAATTAGCATGTTTAAAGTGATTTTCATGCTTCCAGGGGCTCGGGAAGTTAATTAAATACCATTTGGAGGCATTTAATGTTCGAGCAAAAACGGCTGATTTTCGACAAAAGAGATAACACCCCCCCATTACGTCATGCTTCAGAAATGTGGAAAATGGTCCGTTTTCAAATGTTTTATTTTTGAACGTCAGTTCACATTTGTAGGTGGATCATCAGTGTTAGAGCTAAAATTAGCATGTTTAAAGTGATTTTCATGCTTCCAGGGGCTCGGGAAGTGAAATAAATACCATTTGGAGGCATTTAATGTTCGAGCAAAAACGGCTGATTTTCGACAAAAGAGATAACACCCCCCCATTACGTCATGCTTCAGAAATGTGGAAAATGGTCCGTTTTCAAATGTTTTATTTTTGAACGTCAGTTCACATTTGTAGGTGGATCATCAGTGTTAGAGCTAAAATTAGCATGTTTAAAGTGATTTTCATGCTTCCAGGGGCTCGGGAAGTTAATTAAATACCATTTGGAGGCATTTAATGTTCGAGCAAAAACGGCTGATTTTCGACAAAAGAGATAACACCCCCCCATTACGTCATGCTTCAGAAATGTGGAAAATGGTCCGTTTTCAAATGTTTTATTTTTGAACGTCAGTTCACATTTGTAGGTGGATCATCAGTGTTAGAGCTAAAATTAGCATGTTTAAAGTGATTTTCATGCTTCCAGGGGCTCGGGAAGTTAATTAAATACCATTTGGAGGCATTTAATGTTCGAGCAAAAACGGCTGATTTTCGACAAAAGAGATAACACCCCCCCATTACGTCATGCTTCAGAAATGTGGAAAATGGTCCGTTTTCAAATGTTTTATTTTTGAACGTCAGTTCACATTTGTAGGTGGATCATCAGTGTTAGAGCTAAAATTAGCATGTTTAAAGTGATTTTCATGCTTCCAGGGGCCCAAAACACAAGATTTATGGAATGGTTAAAAGTGCATGAAAATGGCCAATTTACTCACTCTGAGTTCTCAAAAAGGGTTTCTTCACCCCGGGAAGTTAATTAAATACCATTTGGAGGCATTTAATGTTCGAGCAAAAACAGCTGATTTTCGACAAAAGAGATAACACCCCCCCATTACGTCATGCTTCAGAAATGTGGAAAATGGTCCGTTTTCAAATGTTTTATTTTTGAACGTCAGTTCACATTTGTAGGTGGATCATCAGTGTTAGAGCTAAAATTAGCATGTTTAAAGTGATTTTCATGCTTCCAGGGGCCCAAAACACAAGATTTATGGAATGGTTAAAAGTGCATGAAAATGGCCAATTTACTCACTCTGAGTTCTCAAAAAGGGTTTCTTCACCCCGGGAAGTTAATTAAATACCATTTGGAGGCATTTAATGTTCGAGCAAAAACGGCTGATTTTCGACAAAAGAGATAACACCCCCCCATTACGTCATGCTTCAGAATTGTGGAAAATGGTCCGTTTTCAAATGTTTTATTTTTGAACGTCAGTTCACATTTGTAGGTGGATCATCAGTGTTAGAGCTAAAATTAGCATGTTTAAAGTGATTTTCAGGCTTCCAGGGGCTCGGGAAATTAATTAAATACCATTTGGAGGCATTTAATGTTCGAGCAAAAACGGCTGATTTTCGACAAAAGAGATAACACCCCCCCATTACGTCATGCTTCAGAAATGTGGAAAATGGTCCGTTTTCAAATGTTTTATTTTTGAACGTCAGTTCACATTTGTAGGTGGATCATCAGTGTTAGAGCTAAAATTAGCATGTTTAAAGTGATTTTCATGCTTCCAGGGGCTCGGGAAGTGAAATAAATACCATTTGGAGGCATTTAATGTTCGAGCAAAAACGGCTGATTTTCGACAAAAGAGATAACACCCCCCCATTACGTCATGCTTCAGAAATGTGGAAAATGGTCCGTTTTCAAATGTTTTATTTTTGAACGTCAGTTCACATTTGTAGGTGGATCATCAGTGTTAGAGCTAAAATTAGCATGTTTAAAGTGATTTTCATGCTTCCAGGGGCTCGGAAGTTAATTAAATACCATTTGGAGGCATTTAATGTTCGAGCAAAAACGGCTGATTTTCGACAAAAGAGATAACACCCCCCCCATTACGTCATGCTTCAGAAATGTGGAAAATGGTCCGTTTTCAAATGTTTTATTTTTGAACGTCAGTTCACATTTGTAGGTGGATCATCAGTGTTAGAGCTAAAATTAGCATGTTTAAAGTGATTTTCATGCTTCCAGGGGCTCGGGAAGTTAATTAAATACCATTTGGAGGCATTTAATGTTCGAGCAAAAACGGCTGATTTTCGACAAAAGAGATAACACCCCCCCATTACGTCATGCTTCAGAAATGTGGAAAATGGTCCGTTTTCAAATGTTTTATTTTTGAACGTCAGTTCACATTTGTAGGTGGATCATCAGTGTTAGAGCTAAAATTAGCATGTTTAAAGTGATTTTCATGCTTCCAGGGGCCCAAAACACAAGATTTATGGAATGGTTAAAAGTGCATGAAAATGGCCAATTTACTCACTCTGAGTTCTCAAAAAGGGTTTCTTCACCCCGGGAAGTTAATTAAATACCATTTGGAGGCATTTAATGTTCGAGCAAAAACGGCTGATTTTCGACAAAAGAGATAACACCCCCCCCATTACGTCATGCTTCAGAATTGTGGAAAATGGTCCGTTTTCAAATGTTTTATTTTTGAACGTCAGTTCACATTTGTAGGTGGATCATCAGTGTTAGAGCTAAAATTAGCATGTTTAAAGTGATTTTCAGGCTTCCAGGGGCTCGGGAAGTTAATTAAATACCATTTGGAGGCATTTAATGTTCGAGCAAAAACGGCTGATTTTCGACAAAAGAGATAACACCCCCCCATTACGTCATGCTTCAGAAATGTGGAAAATGGTCCGTTTTCAAATGTTTTATTTTTGAACGTCAGTTCACATTTGTAGGTGGATCATCAGTGTTAGAGCTAAAATTAGCATGTTTAAAGTGATTTTCATGCTTCCAGGGGCTCGGGAAGTGAAATAAATACCATTTGGAGGCATTTAATGTTCGAGCAAAAACGGCTGATTTTCGACAAAAGAGATAACACCCCCCCATTACGTCATGCTTCAGAAATGTGGAAAATGGTCCGTTTTCAAATGTTTTATTTTTGAACGTCAGTTCACATTTGTAGGTGGATCATCAGTGTTAGAGCTAAAATTAGCATGTTTAAAGTGATTTTCATGCTTCCAGGGGCTCGGGAAGTTAATTAAATACCATTTGGAGGCATTTAATGTTCGAGCAAAAACGGCTGATTTTCGACAAAAGAGATAACACCCCCCCATTACGTCATGCTTCAGAAATGTGGAAAAGGGTCCGTTTTCAAATGTTTTATTTTTGAACGTCAGTTCACATTTGTAGGTGGATCATCAGTGTTAGAGCTAAAATTAGCATGTTTAAAGTGATTTTCATGCTTCCAGGGGCTCGGAAGTTAATTAAATACCATTTGGAGGCATTTAATGTTCGAGCAAAAACGGCTGATTTTCGACAAAAGAGATAACACCCCCCCCATTACGTCATGCTTCAGAAATGTGGAAAATGGTCCGTTTTCAAATGTTTTATTTTTGAACGTCAGTTCACATTTGTAGGTGGATCATCAGTGTTAGAGCTAAAATTAGCATGTTTAAAGTGATTTTCATGCTTCCAGGGGCTCGGGAAGTTAATTAAATACCATTTGGAGGCATTTAATGTTCGAGCAAAAACGGCTGATTTTCGACAAAAGAGATAACACCCCCCCATTACGTCATGCTTCAGAAATGTGGAAAATGGTCCGTTTTCAAATGTTTTATTTTTGAACGTCAGTTCACATTTGTAGGTGGATCATCAGTGTTAGAGCTAAAATTAGCATGTTTAAAGTGATTTTCATGCTTCCAGGGGCCCAAAACACAAGATTAATGGAATGGTTAAAAGTGCATGAAAATGGCCAATTTACTCACTCTGAGTTCTCAAAAAGGGTTTCTTCACCCCGGGAAGTGAAATAAATACCATTTGGAGGCATTTAATGTTCGAGCAAAAACGGCTGATTTTCGACAAAAGAGATAACACCCCCCCATTACGTCATGCTTCAGAAATGTGGAAAATGGTCCGTTTTCAAATGTTTTATTTTTGAACGTCAGTTCACATTTGTAGGTGGATCATCAGTGTTAGAGCTAAAATTAGCATGTTTAAAGTGATTTTCATGCTTCCAGGGGCTCGGGAAGTTAATTAAATACCATTTGGAGGCATTTAATGTTCGAGCAAAAACGGCTGATTTTCGACAAAAGAGATAACACCCCCCCATTACGTCATGCTTCAGAAATGTGGAAAATGGTCCGTTTTCAAATGTTTTATTTTTGAACGTCAGTTCACATTTGTAGGTGGATCATCAGTGTTAGAGCTAAAATTAGCATGTTTAAAGTGATTTTCATGCTTCCAGGGGCTCGGGAAGTTAATTAAATACCATTTGGAGGCATTTAATGTTCGAGCAAAAACGGCTGATTTTCGACAAAAGAGATAACACCCCCCCATTACGTCATGCTTCAGAAATGTGGAAAAGGGTCCGTTTTCAAATGTTTTATTTTTGAACGTCAGTTCACATTTGTAGGTGGATCATCAGTGTTAGAGCTAAAATTAGCATGTTTAAAGTGATTTTCATGCTTCCAGGGGCTCGGAAGTTAATTAAATACCATTTGGAGGCATTTAATGTTCGAGCAAAAACGGCTGATTTTCGACAAAAGAGATAACACCCCCCCCATTACGTCATGCTTCAGAAATGTGGAAAATGGTCCGTTTTCAAATGTTTTATTTTTGAACGTCAGTTCACATTTGTAGGTGGATCATCAGTGTTAGAGCTAAAATTAGCATGTTTAAAGTGATTTTCATGCTTCCAGGGGCTCGGGAAGTTAATTAAATACCATTTGGAGGCATTTAATGTTCGAGCAAAAACGGCTGATTTTCGACAAAAGAGATAACACCCCCCCATTACGTCATGCTTCAGAAATGTGGAAAATGGTCCGTTTTCAAATGTTTTATTTTTGAACGTCAGTTCACATTTGTAGGTGGATCATCAGTGTTAGAGCTAAAATTAGCATGTTTAAAGTGATTTTCATGCTTCCAGGGGCCCAAAACACAAGATTAATGGAATGGTTAAAAGTGCATGAAAATGGCCAATTTACTCACTCTGAGTTCTCAAAAAGGGTTTCTTCACCCCGGGAAGTGAAATAAATACCATTTGGAGGCATTTAATGTTCGAGCAAAAACGGCTGATTTTCGACAAAAGAGATAACACCCCCCATTACGTCATGCTTCAGAAATGTGGAAAATGGTCCGTTTTCAAATGTTTTATTTTTGAACGTCAGTTCACATTTGTAGGTGGATCATCAGTGTTAGAGCTAAAATTAGCATGTTTAAAGTGATTTTCATGCTTCCAGGGGCCCAAAACACAAGATTTATGGAATGGTTAAAAGTGCATGAAAATGGCCAATTTACTCACTCTGAGTGCTCAAAAAGGGTTTCTTCACCCCGGGAAGTTAATTAAATACCATTTGGAGGCATTTAATGTTCGAGCAAAAACGGCTGATTTTCGACAAAAGAGATAACACCCCCCCATTACGTCATGCTTCAGAAATGTGGAAAATGGTACGTTTTCAAATGTTTTATTTTTGAACGTCAGTTCACATTTGTAGGTGGATCATCAGTGTTAGAGCTAAAATTAGCATGTTTAAAGTGATTTTCATGCTTCCAGGGGCTCGGGAAGTTAATTAAATACCATTTGGAGGCATTTAATGTTCGAGCAAAAACGGCTGATTTTCGACAAAAGAGATAACACCCCCCCCATTACGTCATGCTTCAGAAATGTGGAAAATGGTCCGTTTTCAAATGTTTTATTTTTGAACGTCAGTTCACATTTGTAGGTGGATCATCAGTGTTAGAGCTAAAATTAGCATGTTTAAAGTGATTTTCATGCTTCCAGGGGCTCGGGAAGTTAATTAAATACCATTTGGAGGCATTTAATGTTCGAGCAAAAACGGCTGATTTTCGACAAAAGAGATAACACCCCCCCATTACGTCATGCTTCAGAAATGTGAAAATGGTCCGTTTTCAAATGTTTTATTTTTGAACGTCAGTTCACATTTGTAGGTGGATCATCAGTGTTAGAGCTAAAATTAGCATGTTTAAAGTGATTTTCATGCTTCCAGGGGCCCAAAACACAAGATTTATGGAATGGTTAAAAGTGCATGAAAATGGCCAATTTACTCACTCTGAGTTCTCAAAAAGGGTTTCTTCACCCCGGGAAGTTAATTAAATACCATTTGGAGGCATTTAATGTTCGAGCAAAAACGGCTGATTTTCGACAAAAGAGATAACACCACCCCATTACGTCATGCTTCAGAAATGTGAAAAATGGTCCGTTTTCAAATGTTTTATTTTTGAACGTCAGTTCACATTTGTAGGTGGATCATCAGTGTTAGAGCTAAAATTAGCATGTTTAAAGTGATTTTCATGCTTCCAGGGGCTCGGGAAGTTAATTAAATACCATTTGGAGGCATTTAATGTTCGAGCAAAAACGGCTGATTTTCGACAAAAGAGATAACACCCCCCCCATTACGTCATGCTTCAGAAATGTGGAAAATGGTCCGTTTTCAAATGTTTTATTTTTGAACGTCAGTTCACATTTGTAGGTGGATCATCAGTGTTAGAGCTAAAATTAGCATGTTTAAAGTGATTTTCATGCTTCCAGGGGCCCAAAACACAAGATTTATGGAATGGTTAAAAGTGCATGAAAATGGCCAATTTACTCACTCTGAGTTCTCAAAAAGGGTTTCTTCACCCCGGGAAGTTAATTAAATACCATTTGGAGGCATTTAATGTTCGAGCAAAAACGGCTGATTTTCGACAAAAGAGATAACACCCCCCCCCATTACGTCATGCTTCAGAAATGTGGAAAATGGTCCGTTTTCAAATGTTTTATTTTTGAACGTCAGTTCACATTTGTAGGTGGATCATCAGTGTTAGAGCTAAAATTAGCATGTTTAAAGTGATTTTCATGCTTCCAGGGGCCCAAAACACAAGATTTATGGAATGGTTAAAAGTGCATGAAAATGGCCAATTTACTCACTCTGAGTTCTCAAAAAGGGTTTCTTCACCCCGGGAAGTTAATTAAATACCATTTGGAGGCATTTAATGTTCGAGCAAAAACGGCTGATTTTCGACAAAAGAGATAACACCCCCCCATTACGTCATGCTTCAGAAATGTGGAAAATGGTACGTTTTCAAATGTTTTATTTTTGAACGTCAGTTCACATTTGTAGGTGGATCATCAGTGTTAGAGCTAAAATTAGCATGTTTAAAGTGATTTTCATGCTTCCAGGGGCTCGGGAAGTTAATTAAATACCATTTGGAGGCATTTAATGTTCGAGCAAAAACGGCTGATTTTCGACAAAAGAGATAACACCCCCCCCCATTACGTCATGCTTCAGAAATGTGGAAAATGGTCCGTTTTCAAATGTTTTATTTTTGAACGTCAGTTCACATTTGTAGGTGGATCATCAGTGTTAGAGCTAAAATTAGCATGTTTAAAGTGATTTTCATGCTTCCAGGGGCCCAAAACACAAGATTTATGGAATGGTTAAAAGTGCATGAAAATGGCCAATTTACTCACTCTGAGTTCTCAAAAAGGGTTTCTTCACCCCGGGAAGTTAATTAAATACCATTTGGAGGCATTTAATGTTCGAGCAAAAACGGCTGATTTTCGACAAAAGAGATAACACCCCCCCCCATTAAATATGCTTCAGAAATGTGGAAAATGGTCCGTTTTCAAATGTTTTATTTTTGAACGTCAGTTCACATTTGTAGGTGGATCATCAGTGTTAGAGCTAAAATTAGCATGTTTAAAGTGATTTTCATGCTTCCAGGGGCTCGGAAGTTAATTAAATACCATTTGGAGGCATTTAATGTTCGAGCAAAAACGGCTGATTTTCGACAAAAGAGATAACACCCCCCCCATTACGTCATGCTTCAGAAATGTGGAAAATGGTCCGTTTTCAAATGTTTTATTTTTGAACGTCAGTTCACATTTGTAGGTGGATCATCAGTGTTAGAGCTAAAATTAGCATGTTTAAAGTGATTTTCATGCTTCCAGGGGCTCGGGAAGTTAATTAAATACCATTTGGAGGCATTTAATGTTCGAGCAAAAACGGCTGATTTTCGACAAAAGAGATAACACCCCCCCATTACGTCATGCTTCAGAAATGTGGAAAATGGTCCGTTTTCAAATGTTTTATTTTTGAACGTCAGTTCACATTTGTAGGTGGATCATCAGTGTTAGAGCTAAAATTAGCATGTTTAAAGTGATTTTCATGCTTCCAGGGGCCCAAAACACAAGATTAATGGAATGGTTAAAAGTGCATGAAAATGGCCAATTTACTCACTCTGAGTTCTCAAAAAGGGTTTCTTCACCCCGGGAAGTGAAATAAATACCATTTGGAGGCATTTAATGTTCGAGCAAAAACGGCTGATTTTCGACAAAAGAGATAACACCCCCCCATTACGTCATGCTTCAGAAATGTGGAAAATGGTCCGTTTTCAAATGTTTTATTTTTGAACGTCAGTTCACATTTGTAGGTGGATCATCAGTGTTAGAGCTAAAATTAGCATGTTTAAAGTGATTTTCATGCTTCCAGGGGCTCGGGAAGTTAATTAAATACCATTTGGAGGCATTTAATGTTCGAGCAAAAACGGCTGATTTTCGACAAAAGAGATAACACCCCCCCATTACGTCATGCTTCAGAAATGTGGAAAATGGTCCATTTTCAAATGTTTTATTTTTGAACGTCAGTTCACATTTGTAGGTGGATCATCAGTGTTAGAGCTAAAATTAGCATGTTTAAAGTGATTTTCATGCTTCCAGGGGCTCGGGAAGTTAATTAAATACCATTTGGAGGCATTTAATGTTCGAGCAAAAACGGCTGATTTTCGACAAAAGAGATAACACCCCCCCATTACGTCATGCTTCAGAAATGTGAAAATGGTCCGTTTTCAAATGTTTTATTTTTGAACGTCAGTTCACATTTGTAGGTGGATCATCAGTGTTGGAGCTAAAATTAGCATGTTTAAAGTGATTTTCATGCTTCCAGGGGCCCAAAACACAAGATTTATGGAATGGTTAAAAGTGCATGAAAATGGCCAATTTACTCACTCTGAGTTCTCAAAAAGGGTTTCTTCACCCCGGGAAGTTAATTAAATACCATTTGGAGGCATTTAATGTTCGAGCAAAAACGGCTGATTTTCGACAAAAGAGATAACACCACCCCATTACGTCATGCTTCAGAAATGTGAAAAATGGTCCGTTTTCAAATGTTTTATTTTTGAACGTCAGTTCACATTTGTAGGTGGATCATCAGTGTTAGAGCTAAAATTAGCATGTTTAAAGTGATTTTCATGCTTCCAGGGGCTCGGGAAGTTAATTAAATACCATTTGGAGGCATTTAATGTTCGAGCAAAAACGGCTGATTTTCGACAAAAGAGATAACACCCCCCCCATTACGTCATGCTTCAGAAATGTGGAAAATGGTCCGTTTTCAAATGTTTTATTTTTGAACGTCAGTTCACATTTGTAGGTGGATCATCAGTGTTAGAGCTAAAATTAGCATGTTTAAAGTGATTTTCATGCTTCCAGGGGCCCAAAACACAAGATTTATGGAATGGTTAAAAGTGCATGAAAATGGCCAATTTACTCACTCTGAGTTCTCAAAAAGGGTTTCTTCACCCCGGGAAGTTAATTAAATACCATTTGGAGGCATTTAATGTTCGAGCAAAAACGGCTGATTTTCGACAAAAGAGATAACACCCCCCCCCATTACGTCATGCTTCAGAAATGTGGAAAATGGTCCGTTTTCAAATGTTTTGATTTTGAACGTCAGTTCACATTTGTAGGTGGATCATCAGTGTTAGAGCTAAAATTAGCATGTTTAAAGTGATTTTCATGCTTCCAGGGGCCCAAAACTCAAGATTTATGGAATGGTTAAAAGTGCATGAAAATGGCCAATTTACTCACTCTGAGTTCTCAAAAAGGGTTTCTTCACCCCGGGAAGTTAATTAAATACCATTTGGAGGCATTTAATGTTCGAGCAAAAACGGCTGATTTTCGACAAAAGAGATAACACCCCCCCATTACGTCATGCTTCAGAAATGTGGAAAATGGTCCGTTTTCAAATGTTTTATTTTTGAACATCAGTTCACATTTGTAGGTGGATCATCAGTGTTAGAGCTAAAATTAGCATGTTTAAAGTGATTTTCATGCTTCCAGGGGCCCAAAACACAAGATTAATGGAATGGTTAAAAGTGCATGAAAATGGCCAATTTACTCACTCTGAGTTCTCAAAAAGGGTTTCTTCACCCCGGGAAGTGAAATAAATACCATTTGGAGGCATTTAATGTTCGAGCAAAAACGGCTGATTTTCGACAAAAGAGATAACACCCCCCCATTACGTCATGCTTCAGAAATGTGGAAAATGGTCCGTTTTCAAATGTTTTATTTTTGAACGTCAGTTCACATTTGTAGGTGGATCATCAGTGTTAGAGCTAAAATTAGCATGTTTAAAGTGATTTTCATGCTTCCAGGGGCTCGGGAAGTTAATTAAATACCATTTGGAGGCATTTAATGTTCGAGCAAAAACGGCTGATTTTCGACAAAAGAGATAACACCCCCCCATTACGTCATGCTTCAGAAATGTGGAAAATGGTCCGTTTTCAAATGTTTTATTTTTGAACGTCAGTTCACATTTGTAGGTGGATCATCAGTGTTAGAGCTAAAATTAGCATGTTTAAAGTGATTTTCATGCTTCCAGGGGCTCGGGAAGTGAAATAAATACCATTTGGAGGCATTTAATGTTCGAGCAAAAACGGCTGATTTTCGACAAAAGAGATAACACCCCCCCATTACGTCATGCTTCAGAAATGTGGAAAATGGTCCGTTTTCAAATGTTTTATTTTTTAACGTCAGTTCACATTTGTAGGTGGATCATCAGTGTTAGAGCTAAAATTAGCATGTTTAAAGTGATTTTCATGCTTCCAGGGGCTCGGGAAGTTAATTAAATACCATTTGGAGGCATTTAATGTTCGAGCAAAAACGGCTGATTTTCGACAAAAGAGATAACACCCCCCCATTACGTCATGCTTCAGAAATGTGGAAAATGGTCCGTTTTCAAATGTTTTATTTTTGAACGTCAGTTCACATTTGTAGGTGGATCATCAGTGTTAGAGCTAAAATTAGCATGTTTAAAGTGATTTTCATGCTTCCAGGGGCTCGGGAAGTTAATTAAATACCATTTGGAGGCATTTAATGTTCGAGCAAAAACGGCTGATTTTCGACAAAAGAGATAACACCCCCCCATTACGTCATGCTTCAGAAATGTGGAAAATGGTCCGTTTTCAAATGTTTTATTTTTGAACGTCAGTTCACATTTGTAGGTGGATCATCAGTGTTAGAGCTAAAATTAGCATGTTTAAAGTGATTTTCATGCTTCCAGGGGCCCAAAACACAAGATTTATGGAATGGTTAAAAGTGCATGAAAATGGCCAATTTACTCACTCTGAGTTCTCAAAAAGGGTTTCTTCACCCCGGGAAGTTAATTAAATACCATTTGGAGGCATTTAATGTTCGAGCAAAAACAGCTGATTTTCGACAAAAGAGATAACACCCCCCCATTACGTCATGCTTCAGAAATGTGGAAAATGGTCCGTTTTCAAATGTTTTATTTTTGAACGTCAGTTCACATTTGTAGGTGGATCATCAGTGTTAGAGCTAAAATTAGCATGTTTAAAGTGATTTTCATGCTTCCAGGGGCCCAAAACACAAGATTTATGGAATGGTTAAAAGTGCATGAAAATGGCCAATTTACTCACTCTGAGTTCTCAAAAAGGGTTTCTTCACCCCGGGAAGTTAATTAAATACCATTTGGAGGCATTTAATGTTCGAGCAAAAACGGCTGATTTTCGACAAAAGAGATAACACCCCCCCATTACGTCATGCTTCAGAATTGTGGAAAATGGTCCGTTTTCAAATGTTTTATTTTTGAACGTCAGTTCACATTTGTAGGTGGATCATCAGTGTTAGAGCTAAAATTAGCATGTTTAAAGTGATTTTCAGGCTTCCAGGGGCTCGGGAAATTAATTAAATACCATTTGGAGGCATTTAATGTTCGAGCAAAAACGGCTGATTTTCGACAAAAGAGATAACACCCCCCCATTACGTCATGCTTCAGAAATGTGGAAAATGGTCCGTTTTCAAATGTTTTATTTTTGAACGTCAGTTCACATTTGTAGGTGGATCATCAGTGTTAGAGCTAAAATTAGCATGTTTAAAGTGATTTTCATGCTTCCAGGGGCTCGGGAAGTGAAATAAATACCATTTGGAGGCATTTAATGTTCGAGCAAAAACGGCTGATTTTCGACAAAAGAGATAACACCCCCCCATTACGTCATGCTTCAGAAATGTGGAAAATGGTCCGTTTTCAAATGTTTTATTTTTGAACGTCAGTTCACATTTGTAGGTGGATCATCAGTGTTAGAGCTAAAATTAGCATGTTTAAAGTGATTTTCATGCTTCCAGGGGCTCGGAAGTTAATTAAATACCATTTGGAGGCATTTAATGTTCGAGCAAAAACGGCTGATTTTCGACAAAAGAGATAACACCCCCCCCATTACGTCATGCTTCAGAAATGTGGAAAATGGTCCGTTTTCAAATGTTTTATTTTTGAACGTCAGTTCACATTTGTAGGTGGATCATCAGTGTTAGAGCTAAAATTAGCATGTTTAAAGTGATTTTCATGCTTCCAGGGGCTCGGGAAGTTAATTAAATACCATTTGGAGGCATTTAATGTTCGAGCAAAAACGGCTGATTTTCGACAAAAGAGATAACACCCCCCCATTACGTCATGCTTCAGAAATGTGGAAAATGGTCCGTTTTCAAATGTTTTATTTTTGAACGTCAGTTCACATTTGTAGGTGGATCATCAGTGTTAGAGCTAAAATTAGCATGTTTAAAGTGATTTTCATGCTTCCAGGGGCTCGGGAAGTTAATTAAATACCATTTGGAGGCATTTAATGTTCGAGCAAAAACGGCTGATTTTCGACAAAAGAGATAACACCCCCCCATTACGTCATGCTTCAGAAATGTGGAAAATGGTCCGTTTTCAAATGTTTTATTTTTGAACGTCAGTTCACATTTGTAGGTGGATCATCAGTGTTAGAGCTAAAATTAGCATGTTTAAAGTGATTTTCATGCTTCCAGGGGCTCGGGAAGTTAATTAAATACCATTTGGAGGCATTTAATGTTCGAGCAAAAACGGCTGATTTTCGACAAAAGAGATAACACCCCCCCATTACGTCATGCTTCAGAAATGTGGAAAAGGGTCCGTTTTCAAATGTTTTATTTTTGAACGTCAGTTCACATTTGTAGGTGGATCATCAGTGTTAGAGCTAAAATTAGCATGTTTAAAGTGATTTTCATGCTTCCAGGGGCTCGGAAGTTAATTAAATACCATTTGGAGGCATTTAATGTTCGAGCAAAAACGGCTGATTTTCGACAAAAGAGATAACACCCCCCCCATTACGTCATGCTTCAGAAATGTGGAAAATGGTCCGTTTTCAAATGTTTTATTTTTGAACGTCAGTTCACATTTGTAGGTGGATCATCAGTGTTAGAGCTAAAATTAGCATGTTTAAAGTGATTTTCATGCTTCCAGGGGCTCGGGAAGTTAATTAAATACCATTTGGAGGCATTTAATGTTCGAGCAAAAACGGCTGATTTTCGACAAAAGAGATAACACCCCCCCATTACGTCATGCTTCAGAAATGTGGAAAATGGTCCGTTTTCAAATGTTTTATTTTTGAACGTCAGTTCACATTTGTAGGTGGATCATCAGTGTTAGAGCTAAAATTAGCATGTTTAAAGTGATTTTCATGCTTCCAGGGGCCCAAAACACAAGATTAATGGAATGGTTAAAAGTGCATGAAAATGGCCAATTTACTCACTCTGAGTTCTCAAAAAGGGTTTCTTCACCCCGGGAAGTGAAATAAATACCATTTGGAGGCATTTAATGTTCGAGCAAAAACGGCTGATTTTCGACAAAAGAGATAACACCCCCCATTACGTCATGCTTCAGAAATGTGGAAAATGGTCCGTTTTCAAATGTTTTATTTTTGAACGTCAGTTCACATTTGTAGGTGGATCATCAGTGTTAGAGCTAAAATTAGCATGTTTAAAGTGATTTTCATGCTTCCAGGGGCCCAAAACACAAGATTTATGGAATGGTTAAAAGTGCATGAAAATGGCCAATTTACTCACTCTGAGTTCTCAAAAAGGGTTTCTTCACCCCGGGAAGTTAATTAAATACCATTTGGAGGCATTTAATGTTCGAGCAAAAACGGCTGATTTTCGACAAAAGAGATAACACCCCCCCATTACGTCATGCTTCAGAAATGTGGAAAATGGTACGTTTTCAAATGTTTTATTTTTGAACGTCAGTTCACATTTGTAGGTGGATCATCAGTGTTAGAGCTAAAATTAGCATGTTTAAAGTGATTTTCATGCTTCCAGGGGCTCGGGAAGTTAATTAAATACCATTTGGAGGCATTTAATGTTCGAGCAAAAACGGCTGATTTTCGACAAAAGAGATAACACCCCCCCCATTACGTCATGCTTCAGAAATGTGGAAAATGGTCCGTTTTCAAATGTTTTATTTTTGAACGTCAGTTCACATTTGTAGGTGGATCATCAGTGTTAGAGCTAAAATTAGCATGTTTAAAGTGATTTTCATGCTTCCAGGGGCTCGGGAAGTTAATTAAATACCATTTGGAGGCATTTAATGTTCGAGCAAAAACGGCTGATTTTCGACAAAAGAGATAACACCCCCCCATTACGTCATGCTTCAGAAATGTGAAAATGGTCCGTTTTCAAATGTTTTATTTTTGAACGTCAGTTCACATTTGTAGGTGGATCATCAGTGTTAGAGCTAAAATTAGCATGTTTAAAGTGATTTTCATGCTTCCAGGGGCCCAAAACACAAGATTTATGGAATGGTTAAAAGTGCATGAAAATGGCCAATTTACTCACTCTGAGTTCTCAAAAAGGGTTTCTTCACCCCGGGAAGTTAATTAAATACCATTTGGAGGCATTTAATGTTCGAGCAAAAACGGCTGATTTTCGACAAAAGAGATAACACCACCCCATTACGTCATGCTTCAGAAATGTGAAAAATGGTCCGTTTTCAAATGTTTTATTTTTGAACGTCAGTTCACATTTGTAGGTGGATCATCAGTGTTAGAGCTAAAATTAGCATGTTTAAAGTGATTTTCATGCTTCCAGGGGCTCGGGAAGTTAATTAAATACCATTTGGAGGCATTTAATGTTCGAGCAAAAACGGCTGATTTTCGACAAAAGAGATAACACCCCCCCCATTACGTCATGCTTCAGAAATGTGGAAAATGGTCCGTTTTCAAATGTTTTATTTTTGAACGTCAGTTCACATTTGTAGGTGGATCATCAGTGTTAGAGCTAAAATTAGCATGTTTAAAGTGATTTTCAGGCTTCCAGGGGCTCGGGAAGTTAATTAAATACCATTTGGAGGCATTTAATGTTCGAGCAAAAACGGCTGATTTTCGACAAAAGAGATAACACCCCCCCATTACGTCATGCTTCAGAAATGTGGAAAATGGTCCGTTTTCAAATGTTTTATTTTTGAACGTCAGTTCACATTTGTAGGTGGATCATCAGTGTTAGAGCTAAAATTAGCATGTTTAAAGTGATTTTCATGCTTCCAGGGGCCCAAAACACAAGATTTATGGAATGGTTAAAAGTGCATGAAAATGGCCAATTTACTCACTCTGAGTTCTCAAAAAGGGTTTCTTCACCCCGGGAAGTTAATTAAATACCATTTGGAGGCATTTAATGTTCGAGCAAAAACGGCTGATTTTCGACAAAAGAGATAACACCCCCCCCATTAAATATGCTTCAGAAATGTGGAAAATGGTCCGTTTTCAAATGTTTTATTTTTGAACGTCAGTTCACATTTGTAGGTGGATCATCAGTGTTAGAGCTAAAATTAGCATGTTTAAAGTGATTTTCATGCTTCCAGGGGCCCAAAACACAAGATTTATGGAATGGTTAAAAGTGCATGAAAATGGCCAATTTACTCACTCTGAGTTCTCAAAAAGGGTTTCTTCACCCCGGGAAGTTAATTAAATACCATTTGGAGGCATTTAATGTTCGAGCACAAACGGCTGATTTTCGACAAAAGAGATAACACCCCCCCATTACGTCATGCTTCAGAAATGTGGAAAATGGTCCGTTTTCAAATGTTTTATTTTTGAACGTCAGTTCACATTTGTAGGTGGATCATCAGTGTTAGAGCTAAAATTAGCATGTTTAAAGTGATTTTCATGCTTCCAGGGGCCCAAAACACAAGATTAATGGAATGGTTAAAAGTGCATGAAAATGGCCAATTTACTCACTCTGAGTTCTCAAAAAGGGTTTCTTCACCCCGGGAAGTGAAATAAATACCATTTGGAGGCATTTAATGTTCGAGCAAAAACGGCTGATTTTCGACAAAAGAGATAACACCCCCCCATTACGTCATGCTTCAGAAATGTGGAAAATGGTCCGTTTTCAAATGTTTTATTTTTGAACGTCAGTTCACATTTGTAGGTGGATCATCAGTGTTAGAGCTAAAATTAGCATGTTTAAAGTGATTTTCATGCTTCCAGGGGCTCGGGAAGTGAAATAAATACCATTTGGAGGCATTTAATGTTCGAGCAAAAACGGCTGATTTTCGACAAAAGAGATAACACCCCCCCATTACGTCATGCTTCAGAAATGTTGAAAATGGTCCGTTTTCAAATGTTTTATTTTTGAAAGTCAGTTCACATTTGTAGGTGGATCATCAGTGTTAGAGCTAAAATTAGCATCTTTAAAGTGATTTTCATGCTTCCAGGGGCTCGGGAAGTTAATTAAATACCATTTGGAGGCATTTAATGTTCGAGCAAAAACGGCTGATTTTCGACAAAAGAGATAACACCCCCCCATTACGTCATGCTTCAGAAATGTGGAAAATGGTCCGTTTTCAAATGTTTTATTTTTGAACGTCAGTTCACATTTGTAGGTGGATCATCAGTGTTAGAGCTAAAATTAGCATGTTTAAAGTGATTTTCATGCTTCCAGGGGCTCGGGAAGTTAATTAAATACCATTTGGAGGCATTTAATGTTCGAGCAAAAACGGCTGATTTTCGACAAAAGAGATAACACCCCCCCATTACGTCATGCTTCAGAAATGTGGAAAATGGTCAGTTTTCAAAAGTTTTATTTTTGAACGTCAGTTCACATTTGTAGGTGGATCATCAGTGTTAGAGCTAAAATTAGCATGTTTAAAGTGATTTTCATGCTTCCAGGGGCCCAAAACACAAGATTTATGGAATGGTTAAAAGTGCATGAAAATGGCCAATTTACTCACTCTGAGTTCTCAAAAAGGGTTTCTTCACCCCGGGAAGTTAATTAAATACCATTTGGAGGCATTTAATGTTCGAGCAAAAACGGCTGATTTTCGACAAAAGAGATAACACCCCCCCATTACGTCATGCTTCAGAAATGTGGAAAATGGTCCGTTTTCAAATGTTTTATTTTTGAACGTCAGTTCACATTTGTAGGTGGATCATCAGTGTTAGAGCTAAAATTAGCATGTTTAAAGTGATTTTCATGCTTCCAGGGGCCCAAAACACAAGATTAATGGAATGGTTAAAAGTGCATGAAAATGGCCAATTTACTCACTCTGAGTTCTCAAAAAGGGTTTCTTCACCCCGGGAAGTGAAATAAATACCATTTGGAGGCATTTAATGTTCGAGCAAAAACGGCTGATTTTCGACAAAAGAGATATCACCCCCCCATTACGTCATGCTTCAGAAATGTGGAAAATGGTCCGTTTTCAAATGTTTTATTTTTGAACGTCAGTTCACATTTGTAGGTGGATCATCAGTGTTAGAGCTAAAATTAGCATGTTTAAAGTGATTTTCATGCTTCCAGGGGCTCGGGAAGTTAATTAAATACCATTTGGAGGCATTTAATGTTCGAGCAAAAACGGCTGATTTTCGACAAAAGAGATAACACCCCCCCATTACGTCATGCTTCAGAAATGTGGAAAATGGTCCGTTTTCAAATGTTTTATTTTTGAACGTCAGTTCACATTTGTAGGTGGATCATCAGTGTTAGAGCTAAAATTAGCATGTTTAAAGTGATTTTCATGCTTCCAGGGGCTCGGGAAGTGAAATAAATACCATTTGGAGGCATTTAATGTTCGAGCAAAAACGGCTGATTTTCGACAAAAGAGATAACACCCCCCCATTACGTCATGCTTCAGAAATGTGGAAAATGGTCCGTTTTCAAATGTTTTATTTTTGAACGTCAGTTCACATTTGTAGGTGGATCATCAGTGTTAGAGCTAAAATTAGCATGTTTAAAGTGATTTTCATGCTTCCAGGGGCTCGGGAAGTTAATTAAATACCATTTGGAGGCATTTAATGTTCGAGCAAAAACGGCTGATTTTCGACAAAAGAGATAACACCCCCCCATTACGTCATGCTTCAGAAATGTGGAAAATGGTCCGTTTTCAAATGTTTTATTTTTGAACGTCAGTTCACATTTGTAGGTGGATCATCAGTGTTAGAGCTAAAATTAGCATGTTTAAAGTGATTTTCATGCTTCCAGGGGCTCGGGAAGTTAATTAAATACCATTTGGAGGCATTTAATGTTCGAGCAAAAACGGCTGATTTTCGACAAAAGAGATAACACCCCCCCATTACGTCATGCTTCAGAAATGTGGAAAATGGTCCGTTTTCAAATGTTTTATTTTTGAACGTCAGTTCACATTTGTAGGTGGATCATCAGTGTTAGAGCTAAAATTAGCATGTTTAAAGTGATTTTCATGCTTCCAGGGGCTCGGGAAGTGAAATAAATACCATTTGGAGGCATTTAATGTTCGAGCAAAAACGGCTGATTTTCGACAAAAGAGATAACACCCCCCCATTACGTCATGCTTCAGAAATGTGGAAAATGGTCCGTTTTCAAATGTTTTATTTTTGAACGTCAGTTCACATTTGTAGGTGGATCATCAGTGTTAGAGCTAAAATTAGCATGTTTAAAGTGATTTTCATGCTTCCAGGGGCTCGGGAAGTTAATTAAATACCATTTGGAGGCATTTAATGTTCGAGCAAAAACGGCTGATTTTCGACAAAAGAGATAACACCCCCCCATTACGTCATGCTTCAGAAATGTGGAAAATGGTCCGTTTTCAAATGTTTTATTTTTGAACGTCAGTTCACATTTGTAGGTGGATCATCAGTGTTAGAGCTAAAATTAGCATGTTTAAAGTGATTTTCATGCTTCCAGGGGCTCGGGAAGTTAATTAAATACCATTTGGAGGCATTTAATGTTCGAGCAAAAACGGCTGATTTTCGACAAAAGAGATAACACCCCCCCATTACGTCATGCTTCAGAAATGTGGAAAATGGTCCGTTTTCAAATGTTTTATTTTTGAACGTCAGTTCACATTTGTAGGTGGATCATCAGTGTTAGAGCTAAAATTAGCATGTTTAAAGTGATTTTCATGCTTCCAGGGGCCCAAAACACAAGATTTATGGAATGGTTAAAAGTGCATGAAAATGGCCAATTTACTCACTCTGAGTTCTCAAAAAGGGTTTCTTCACCCCGGGAAGTTAATTAAATACCATTTGGAGGCATTTAATGTTCGAGCAAAAACAGCTGATTTTCGACAAAAGAGATAACACCCCCCCATTACGTCATGCTTCAGAAATGTGGAAAATGGTCCGTTTTCAAATGTTTTATTTTTGAACGTCAGTTCACATTTGTAGGTGGATCATCAGTGTTAGAGCTAAAATTAGCATGTTTAAAGTGATTTTCATGCTTCCAGGGGCCCAAAACACAAGATTTATGGAATGGTTAAAAGTGCATGAAAATGGCCAATTTACTCACTCTGAGTTCTCAAAAAGGGTTTCTTCACCCCGGGAAGTTAATTAAATACCATTTGGAGGCATTTAATGTTCGAGCAAAAACAGCTGATTTTCGACAAAAGAGATAACACCCCCCCATTACGTCATGCTTCAGAAATGTGGAAAATGGTCCGTTTTCAAATGTTTTATTTTTGAACGTCAGTTCACATTTGTAGGTGGATCATCAGTGTTAGAGCTAAAATTAGCATGTTTAAATTGATTTTCATGCTTCCAGGGGCTCGGGAAGTTAATTAAATACCATTTGGAGGCATTTAATGTTCGAGCAAAAACGGCTGATTTTCGACAAAAGAGATAACACCCCCCCATTACGTCATGCTTCAGAAATGTGGAAAATGGTCCGTTTTCAAATGTTTTATTTTTGAACGTCAGTTCACATTTGTAGGTGGATCATCAGTGTTAGAGCTAAAATTAGCATGTTTAAAGTGATTTTCATGCTTCCAGGGGCTCGGGAAGTGAAATAAATACCATTTGGAGGCATTTAATGTTCGAGCAAAAACGGCTGATTTTCGACAAAAGAGATAACACCCCCCCATTACGTCATGCTTCAGAAATGTGGAAAATGGTCCGTTTTCAAATGTTTTATTTTTGAACGTCAGTTCACATTTGTAGGTGGATCATCAGTGTTAGAGCTAAAATTAGCATGTTTAAAGTGATTTTCATGCTTCCAGGGGCTCGGAAGTTAATTAAATACCATTTGGAGGCATTTAATGTTCGAGCAAAAACGGCTGATTTTCGACAAAAGAGATAACACCCCCCCATTACGTCATGCTTCAGAAATGTGGAAAATGGTCCGTTTTCAAATGTTTTATTTTTGAACATCAGTTCACATTTGTAGGTGGATCATCAGTGTTAGAGCTAAAATTAGCATGTTTAAAGTGATTTTCATGCTTCCAGGGGCTCGGGAAGTTAATTAAATACCATTTGGAGGCATTTAATGTTCGAGCAAAAACGGCTGATTTTCGACAAAAGAGATAACACCCCCCCATTACGTCATGCTTCAGAAATGTGGAAAATGGTCCGTTTTCAAATGTTTTATTTTTGAACGTCAGTTCACATTTGTAGGTGGATCATCAGTGTTAGAGCTAAAATTAGCATGTTTAAAGTGATTTTCATGCTTCCAGGGGCTCGGAAGTTAATTAAATACCATTTGGAGGCATTTAATGTTCGAGCAAAAACGGCTGATTTTCGACAAAAGAGATAACACCCCCCCCATTACGTCATGCTTCAGAAATGTGGAAAATGGTCCGTTTTCAAATGTTTTATTTTTGAACGTCAGTTCACATTTGTAGGTGGATCATCAGTGTTAGAGCTAAAATTAGCATGTTTAAAGTGATTTTCATGCTTCCAGGGGCTCGGGAAGTTAATTAAATACCATTTGGAGGCATTTAATGTTCGAGCAAAAACGGCTGATTTTCGACAAAAGAGATAACACCCCCCCATTACGTCATGCTTCAGAATTGTGGAAAATGGTCCGTTTTCAAATGTTTTATTTTTGAACGTCAGTTCACATTTGTAGGTGGATTATCAGTGTTAGAGCTAAAATTAGCATGTTTAAAGTATTTTTCAGGCTTCCAGGGGCTCGGGAAGTTAATTAAATACCATTTGGAGGCATTTAATGTTCGAGCAAAAACGGCTGATTTTCGACAAAAGAGATAACACCCCCCCATTACGTCATGCTTCAGAAATGTGGAAAATGGTCCGTTTTCAAATGTTTTATTTTTGAACGTCAGTTCACATTTGTAGGTGGATCATCAGTGTTAGAGCTAAAATTAGCATGTTTAAAGTGATTTTCATGCTTCCAGGGGCTCGGGAAGTGAAATAAATACCATTTGGAGGCATTTAATGTTCGAGCAAAAACGGCTGATTTTCGACAAAAGAGATAACACCCCCCCATTACGTCATGCTTCAGAAATGTGGAAAATGGTCCATTTTCAAATGTTGTATTTTTGAACGTCAGTTCACATTTGTAGGTGGATCATCAGTGTTAGAGCTAAAATTAGCATGTTTAAAGTGATTTTCATGCTTCCAGGGGCTCGGAAGTTAATTAAATACCATTTGGAGGCATTTAATGTTCGAGCAAAAACGGCTGATTTTCGACAAAAGAGATAACACCCCCCCCATTACGTCATGCTTCAGAAATGTGGAAAATGGTCCGTTTTCAAATGTTTTATTTTTGAACGTCAGTTCACATTTGTAGGTGGATCATCAGTGTTAGAGCTAAAATTAGCATGTTTAAAGAAATTTTCATGCTTCCAGGGGCTCGGGAAGTTAATTAAATACCATTTGGAGGCATTTAATGTTCGAGCAAAAACGGCTGATTTTCGACAAAAGAGATAACACCCCCCCATTACGTCATGCTTCAGAAATGTGGAAAATGGTTCGTTTTCAAATGTTTTATTTTTGAACGTCAGTTCACATTTGTAGGTGGATCATCAGTGTTAGAGCTAAAATTAGCATGTTTAAAGTGATTTTCATGCTTCCAGGGGCTCGGAAGTTAATTAAATACCATTTGGAGGCATTTAATGTTCGAGCAAAAACGGCTGATTTTCGACAAAAGAGATAACACCCCCCCATTACGTCATGCTTCAGAAATGTGGAAAATGGTCCGTTTTCAAATGTTTTATTTTTGAACGTCAGTTCACATTTGTAGGTGGATCATCAGTGTTAGAGCTAAAATTAGCATGTTTAAAGTGATTTTCATGCTTCCAGGGGCCCAAAACACAAGATTAATGGAATGGTTAAAAGTGCATGAAAATGGCCAATTTACTCACTCTGAGTTCTCAAAAAGGGTTTCTTCACCCCGGGAAGTGAAATAAATACCATTTGGAGGCATTTAATGTTCGAGCAAAAACGGCTGATTTTCGACAAAAGAGATAACACCCCCCCATTACGTCATGCTTCAGAAATGTGGAAAATGGTCCGTTTTCAAATGTTTTATTTTTGAACGTCAGTTCACATTTGTAGGTGGATCATCAGTGTTAGAGCTAAAATTAGCATGTTTAAAGTGATTTTCATGCTTCCAGGGGCTCGGGAAGTTAATTAAATACCATTTGGAGGCATTTAATGTTCGAGCAAAAACGGCTGATTTTCGACAAAAGAGATAACACCCCCCCATTACGTCATGCTTCAGAAATGTGGAAAATGGTCCGTTTTCAAATGTTTTATTTTTGAACGTCAGTTCACATTTGTAGGTGGATCATCAGTGTTAGAGCTAAAATTAGCATGTTTAAAGTGATTTTCATGCTTCCAGGGGCCCAAAACACAAGATTAATGGAATGGTTAAAAGTGCATGAAAATGGCCAATTTACTCACTCTGAGTTCTCAAAAAGGGTTTCTTCACCCCGGGAAGTGAAATAAATACCATTTGGAGGCATTTAATGTTCGAGCAAAAACGGCTGATTTTCGACAAAAGAGATAACACCCCCCCATTACGTCATGCTTCAGAAATGTGGAAAATGGTCCGTTTTCAAATGTTTTATTTTTGAACGTCAGTTCACATTTGTAGGTGGATCATCAGTGTTAGAGCTAAAATTAGCATGTTTAAAGTGATTTTCATGCTTCCAGGGGCCCAAAACACAAGATTAATGGAATGGTTAAAAGTGCATGAAAATGGCCAATTTACTCACTCTGAGTTCTCAAAAAGGGTTTCTTCACCCCGGGAAGTGAAATAAATACCATTTGGAGGCATTTAATGTTCGAGCAAAAACGGCTGATTTTCGACAAAAGAGATAACACCCCCCCATTACGTCATGCTTCAGAAATGTGGAAAATGGTCCGTTTTCAAATGTTTTATTTTTGAACGTCAGTTCACATTTGTAGGTGGATCATCAGTGTTAGAGCTAAAATTAGCATGTTTAAAGTGATTTTCATGCTTCCAGGGGCTCGGGAAGTTAATTAAATACCATTTGGAGGCATTTAATGTTCGAGCAAAAACGGCTGATTTTCGACAAAAGAGATAACACCCCCCCATTACGTCATGCTTCAGAAATGTGGAAAATGGTCCGTTTTCAAATGTTTTATTTTTGAACGTCAGTTCACATTTGTAGGTGGATCATCAGTGTTAGAGCTAAAATTAGCATGTTTAAAGTGATTTTCATGCTTCCAGGGGCCCAAAACACAAGATTAATGGAATGGTTAAAAGTGCATGAAAATGGCCAATTTACTCACTCTGAGTTCTCAAAAAGGGTTTCTTCACCCCGGGAAGTGAAATAAATACCATTTGGAGGCATTTAATGTTCGAGCAAAAACGGCTGATTTTCGACAAAAGAGATAACACCCCCCCATTACGTCATGCTTCAGAAATGTGGAAAATGGTCCGTTTTCAAATGTTTTATTTTTGAACGTCAGTTCACATTTGTAGGTGGATCATCAGTGTTAGAGCTAAAATTAGCATGTTTAAAGTGATTTTCATGCTTCCAGGGGCTCGGGAAGTTAATTAAATACCATTTGGAGGCATTTAATGTTCGAGCAAAAACGGCTGATTTTCGACAAAAGAGATAACACCCCCCCATTACGTCATGCTTCAGAAATGTGGAAAATGGTCCGTTTTCAAATGTTTTATTTTTGAACGTCAGTTCACATTTGTAGGTGGATCATCAGTGTTAGAGCTAAAATTAGCATGTTTAAAGTGATTTTCATGCTTCCAGGGGCTCGGGAAGTGAAATAAATACCATTTGGAGGCATTTAATGTTCGAGCAAAAACGGCTGATTTTCGACAAAAGAGATAACACCCCCCCATTACGTCATGCTTCAGAAATGTGGAAAATGGTCCGTTTTCAAATGTTTTATTTTTGAACGTCAGTTCACATTTGTAGGTGGATCATCAGTGTTAGAGCTAAAATTAGCATGTTTAAAGTGATTTTCATGCTTCCAGGGGCTCGGGAAGTTAATTAAATACCATTTGGAGGCATTTAATGTTCGAGCAAAAACGGCTGATTTTCGACAAAAGAGATAACACCCCCCCATTACGTCATGCTTCAGAAATGTGGAAAATGGTCCGTTTTCAAATGTTTTATTTTTGAACGTCAGTTCACATTTGTAGGTGGATCATCAGTGTTAGAGCTAAAATTAGCATGTTTAAAGTGATTTTCATGCTTCCAGGGGCTCGGGAAGTTAATTAAATACCATTTGGAGGCATTTAATGTTCGAGCAAAAACGGCTGATTTTCGACAAAAGAGATAACACCCCCCATTACGTCATGCTTCAGAAATGTGGAAAATTGTCCGTTTTCAAATGTTTTATTTTTGAACGTCAGTTCACATTTGTAGGTGGATCATCAGTGTTAGAGCTAAAATTAGCATGTTTAAAGTGATTTTCATGCTTCCAGGGGCCCAAAACACAAGATTTATGGAATGGTTAAAAGTGCATGAAAATGGCCAATTTACTCACTCTGAGTTCTCAAAAAGGGTTTCTTCACCCCGGGAAGTTAATTAAATACCATTTGGAGGCATTTAATGTTCGAGCAAAAACGGCTGATTTTCGACAAAAGAGATAACACCCCCCATTACGTCATGCTTCAGAAATGTGGAAAATGGTCCGTTTTCAAATGTTTTATTTTTGAACGTCAGTTCACATTTGTAGGTGGATCATCAGTGTTAGAGCTAAAATTAGCATGTTTAAAGTGATTTTCATGCTTCCAGGGGCTCGGGAAGTTAATTAAATACCATTTGGAGGCATTTAATGTTCGAGCAAAAACGGCTGATTTTCGACAAAAGAGATAACACCCCCCCATTACGTCATGCTTCAGAATTGTGGAAAATGGTCCGTTTTCAAATGTTTTATTTTTGAACGTCAGTTCACATTTGTAGGTGGATCATCAGTGTTAGAGCTAAAATTAGCATGTTTAAAGTGATTTTCAGGCTTCCAGGGGCTCGGGAAGTTAATTAAATACCATTTGGAGGCATTTAATGTTTGAGCAAAAACGGCTGATTTTCGACAAAAGAGATAACACCCCCCCATTACGTCATGCTTCAGAAATGTGGAAAATGGTCCGTTTTCAAATGTTTTATTTTTGAACGTCAGTTCACATTTGTAGGTGGATCATCAGTGTTAGAGCTAAAATTAGCATGTTTAAAGTGATTTTCATGCTTCCAGGGGCTCGGGAAGTGAAATAAATACCATTTGGAGGCATTTAATGTTCGAGCAAAAACGGCTGATTTTCGACAAAAGAGATAACACCCCCCCATTACGTCATGCTTCAGAAATGTGGAAAATGGTCCGTTTTCAAATGTTTTATTTTTGAACGTCAGTTCACATTTGTAGGTGGATCATCAGTGTTAGAGCTAAAATTAGCATGTTTAAAGTGATTTTCATGCTTCCAGGGGCTCGGAAGTTAATTAAATACCATTTGGAGGCATTTAATGTTCGAGCAAAAACGGCTGATTTTCGACAAAAGAGATAACACCCCCCCCATTACGTCATGCTTCAGAAATGTGGAAAATGGTCCGTTTTCAAATGTTTTATTTTTGAACGTCAGTTCACATTTGTAGGTGGATCATCAGTGTTAGAGCTAAAATTAGCATGTTTAAAGTGATTTTCATGCTTCCAGGGGCTCGGGAAGTGAAATAAATACCATTTGGAGGCATTTAATGTTCGAGCAAAAACGGCTGATTTTCGACAAAAGAGATAACACCCCCCCATTACGTCATGCTTCAGAAATGTGGAAAATGGTCCATTTTCAAATGTTGTATTTTTGAACGTCAGTTCACATTTGTAGGTGGATCATCAGTGTTAGAGCTAAAATTAGCATGTTTAAAGTGATTTTCATGCTTCCAGGGGCTCGGAAGTTAATTAAATACCATTTGGAGGCATTTAATGTTCGAGCAAAAACGGTTGATTTTCGACAAAAGAGATAACACCCCCCCCATTACGTCATGCTTCAGAAATGTGGAAAATGGTCCGTTTTCAAATGTTTTATTTTTGAACGTCAGTTCACATTTGTAGGTGGATCATCAGTGTTAGAGCTAAAATTAGCATGTTTAAAGTGATTTTCATGCTTCCAGGGGCTCGGGAAGTTAATTAAATACCATTTGGAGGCATTTAATGTTCGAGCAAAAACGGCTGATTTTCGACAAAAGAGATAACACCCCCCCATTACGTCATGCTTCAGAAATGTGGAAAATGGTCCGTTTTCAAATGTTTTATTTTTGAACGTCAGTTCACATTTGTAGGTGGATCATCAGTGTTAGAGCTAAAATTAGCATGTTTAAAGTGATTTTCATGCTTCCAGGGGCTCGGAAGTTAATTAAATACCATTTGGAGGCATTTAATGTTCGAGCAAAAACGGCTGATTTTCGACAAAAGAGATAACACCCCCCCCATTACATCATGCTTCAGAAATGTGGAAAATGGTCCGTTTTCAAATGTTTTATTTTTGAACGTCAGTTCACATTTGTAGGTGGATCATCAGTGTTAGAGCTAAAATTAGCATGTTTAAAGTGATTTTCATGCTTCCAGGGGCTCGGGAAGTTAAATAAATACCATTTGGAGGCATTTAATGTTCGAGCAAAAACGGCTGATTTTTGACAAAAGAGATAACACCCCCCCATTACGTCATGCTTCAGAAATGTGGAAAATGGTCCGTTTTCAAATGTTTTATTTTTGAACGTCAGTTCACATTTGTAGGTGGATCATCAGTGTTAGAGCTAAAATTAGCATGTTTAAAGTGATTTTCATGCTTCCAGGGGCCCAAAACACAAGATTTATGGAATGGTTAAAAGTGCATGAAAATGGCCAATTTACTCACTCTGAGTTCTCAAAAAAGGTTTCTTCACCCCGGGAAGTTAATTAAATACCATTTGGAGGCATTTAATGTTCGAGCAAAAACGGCTGATTTTCGACAAAAGAGATAACACCCCCCCATTACGTCTTGCTTCAGAAATGTGGAAAATGGTCCGTTTTCAAATGTTTTATTTTTGAACGTCAGTTCACATTTGTAGGTGGATCATCAGTGTTAGAGCTAAAATTAGCATGTTTGAAGTGATTTTCATGCTTCCAGGGGCTCGGGAAGTTAATTAAATACCATTTGGAGGCATTTAATGTTCGAGCAAAAACGGCTGATTTTCGACAAAAGAGATAACACCCCCCCATTACGTCATGCTTCAGAAATGTGGAAAATGGTCCGTTTTCAAATGTTTTATTTTTGAACGTCAGTTCACATTTGTAGGTGGATCATCAGTGTTAGAGCTAAAATTAGCATGTTTAAAGTGATTTTCATGCTTCCAGGGGCTCGGGAAGTTAATTAAATACCATTTGGAGGCATTTAATGTTCGAGCAAAAACGGCTGATTTTCGACAAAAGAGATAACACCCCCCCCATTACGTCATGCTTCAGAAATGTGGAAAATGGTCCGTTTTCAAATGTTTTATTTTTGAACGTCAGTTCACATTTGTAGGTGGATCATCAGTGTTAGAGCTAAAATTAGCATGTTTAAAGTGATTTTCATGCTTCCAGGGGCTCGGGAAGTTAATTAAATACCATTTGGAGGCATTTAATGTTCGAGCAAAAACGGCTGATTTTCGACAAAAGAGATAACACCCCCCCATTACGTCATGCTTCAGAATTGTGGAAAATGGTCCGTTTTCAAATGTTTTATTTTTGAACGTCAGTTCACATTTGTAGGTGGATCATCAGTGTTAGAGCTAAAATTAGCATGTTTAAAGTGATTTTCAGGCTTCCAGGGGCTCGGGAAGTTAATTAAATACCATTTGGAGGCATTTAATGTTCGAGCAAAAACGGCTGATTTTCGACAAAAGAGATAACACCCCCCATTACGTCATGCTTCAGAAATGTGGAAAATGGTCCGTTTTCAAATGTTTTATTTTTGAACGTCAGTTCACATTTGTAGGTGGATCATCAGTGTTAGAGCTAAAATTAGCATGTTTAAAGTGATTTTCATGCTTCCAGGGGCTCGGAAGTTAATTAAATACCATTTGGAGGCATTTAATGTTCGAGCAAAAACGGCTGATTTTCGACAAAAGAGATAACACCCCCCCATTACGTCATGCTTCAGAAATGTGGAAAATGGTCCGTTTTCAAATGTTTTATTTTTGAACGTCAGTTCACATTTGTAGGTGGATCATCAGTGTTAGAGCTAAAATTAGCATGTTTAAAGTGATTTTCATGCTTCCAGGGGCTCGGAAGTTAATTAAATACCATTTGGAGGCATTTAATGTTCGAGCAAAAACGGCTGATTTTCGACAAAAGAGATAACACCCCCCCCATTACATCATGCTTCAGAAATGTGGAAAATGGTCCGTTTTCAAATGTTTTATTTTTGAACGTCAGTTCACATTTGTAGGTGGATCATCAGTGTTAGAGCTAAAATTAGCATGTTTAAAGTGATTTTCATGCTTCCAGGGGCTCGGGAAGTTAATTAAATACCATTTGGAGGCATTTAATGTTCGAGCAAAAACGGCTGATTTTCGACAAAAGAGATAACACCCCCCCATTACGTCATGCTTCAGAAATGTGGAAAATTGTCCGTTTTCAAATGTTTATTTTTGAACGTCAGTTCACATTTGTAGGTGGATCATCAGTGTTAGAGCTAAAATTAGCATGTTTAAAGTGATTTTCATGCTTCCAGGGGCCCAAAACACAAGATTTATGGAATGGTTAAAAGTGCATGAAAATGGCCAAATTTACTCACTCTGAGTTCTCAAAAAGGGTTTCTTCACCCCGGGAAGTTAATTAAATACCATTTGGAGGCATTTAATGTTCGAGCAAAAACGGCTGATTTTCGACAAAAGAGATAACACCCCCCATTACGTCATGCTTCAGAAATGTGGAAAATGGTCCGTTTTCAAATGTTTTATTTTTGAACGTCAGTTCACATTTGTAGGTGGATCATCAGTGTTAGAGCTAAAATTAGCATGTTTAAAGTGATTTTCATGCTTCCAGGGGCTCGGGAAGTTAATTAAATACCATTTGGAGGCATTTAATGTTCGAGCAAAAACGGCTGATTTTCGACAAAAGAGATAACACCCCCCCATTACGTCATGCTTCAGAATTGTGGAAAATGGTCCGTTTTCAAATGTTTTATTTTTGAACGTCAGTTCACATTTGTAGGTGGATCATCAGTGTTAGAGCTAAAATTAGCATGTTTAAAGTGATTTTCAGGCTTCCAGGGGCTCGGGAAGTTAATTAAATACCATTTGGAGGCATTTAATGTTTGAGCAAAAACGGCTGATTTTCGACAAAAGAGATAACACCCCCCCATTACGTCATGCTTCAGAAATGCTGGAAAATGGTCCGTTTTCAAATGTTTTATTTTTGAACGTCAGTTCACATTTGTAGGTGGATCATCAGTGTTAGAGCTAAAATTAGCATGTTTAAAGTGATTTTCATGCTTCCAGGGGCTCGGGAAGTGAAATAAATACCATTTGGAGGCATTTAATGTTCGAGCAAAAACGGCTGATTTCGACAAAAGAGATAACACCCCCCCATTACGTCATGCTTCAGAAATGTGGAAAATGGTCCGTTTTCAAATGTTTTATTTTTGAACGTCAGTTCACATTTGTAGGTGGATCATCAGTGTTAGAGCTAAAATTAGCATGTTTAAAGTGATTTTCATGCTTCCAGGGGCTCGGAAGTTAATTAAATACCATTTGGAGGCATTTAATGTTCGAGCAAAAACGGCTGATTTTCGACAAAAGAGATAACACCCCCCCCATTACGTCATGCTTCAGAAATGTGGAAAATGGTCCGTTTTCAAATGTTTTATTTTTGAACGTCAGTTCACATTTGTAGGTGGATCATCAGTGTTAGAGCTAAAATTAGCATGTTTAAAGTGATTTTCATGCTTCCAGGGGCTCGGAAGTGAAATAAATACCATTTGGAGGCATTTAATGTTCGAGCAAAAACGGCTGATTTTCGACAAAAGAGATAACACCCCCCCATTACGTCATGCTTCAGAAATGTGGAAAATGGTCCATTTTCAAATGTTGTATTTTTGAACGTCAGTTCACATTTGTAGGTGGATCATCAGTGTTAGAGCTAAAATTAGCATGTTTAAAGTGATTTTCATGCTTCCAGGGGCTCGGAAGTTAATTAAATACCATTTGGAGGCATTTAATGTTCGAGCAAAAACGGTTGATTTTCGACAAAAGAGATAACACCCCCCCCATTACGTCATGCTTCAGAAATGTGGAAAATGGTCCGTTTTCAAATGTTTTATTTTTGAACGTCAGTTCACATTTGTAGGTGGATCATCAGTGTTAGAGCTAAAATTAGCATGTTTAAAGTGATTTTCATGCTTCCAGGGGCTCGGGAAGTTAATTAAATACCATTTGGAGGCATTTAATGTTCGAGCAAAAACGGCTGATTTTCGACAAAAGAGATAACACCCCCCCATTACGTCATGCTTCAGAAATGTGGAAAATGGTCCGTTTTCAAATGTTTTATTTTTGAACGTCAGTTCACATTTGTAGGTGGATCATCAGTGTTAGAGCTAAAATTAGCATGTTTAAAGTGATTTTCATGCTTCCAGGGGCTCGGAAGTTAATTAAATACCATTTGGAGGCATTTAATGTTCGAGCAAATACGGCTGATTTTCGACAAAAGAGATAACACCCCCCCCATTACATCATGCTTCAGAAATGCTGGAAAATGGTCCGTTTTCAAATGTTTTATTTTTGAACGTCAGTTCACATTTGTAGGTGGATCATCAGTGTTAGAGCTAAAATTAGCATGTTTAAAGTGATTTTCATGCTTCCAGGGGCTCGGGAAGTTAAATAAATACCATTTGGAGGCATTTAATGTTCGAGCAAAAACGGCTGATTTTTGACAAAAGAGATAACACCCCCCCATTACGTCATGCTTCAGAAATGTGGAAAATGGTCCGTTTTCAAATGTTTTATTTTTGAACGTCAGTTCACATTTGTAGGTGGATCATCAGTGTTAGAGCTAAAATTAGCATGTTTAAAGTGATTTTCATGCTTCCAGGGGCCCAAAACACAAGATTTATGGAATGGTTCAAAAGTGCATGAAAATGGCCAATTTACTCACTCTGAGTTCTCAAAAAAGGTTTCTTCACCCGGGAAGTTAATTAAATACCATTTGGAGGCATTTAATGTTCGAGCAAAAACGGCTGATTTTCGACAAAAGAGATAACACCCCCCCATTACGTCTTGCTTCAGAAATGTGGGAAAATGGTCCGTTTTCAAATGTTTTATTTTTGAACGTCAGTTCACATTTTGTAGGTGGATCATCAGTGTTAGAGCTAAAATTAGCATGTTTGAAGTGATTTTCATGCTTCCAGGGGCTCGGGAAGTTAATTAAATACCATTTGGAGGCATTTAATGTTCGAGCAAAAACGGCTGATTTTCGACAAAAGAGATAACACCCCCCCATTACGTCATGCTTCAGAAATGTGGAAAATGGTCCGTTTTCAAATGTTTTATTTTTGAACGTCAGTTCACATTTGTAGGTGGATCATCAGTGTTAGAGCTAAAATTAGCATGTTTAAAGTGATTTTCATGCTTCCAGGGGCTCGGAAGTTAATTAAATACCATTTGGAGGCATTTAATGTTCGAGCAAAAAACGGCTGATTTTCGACAAAAGAGATAACACCCCCCCCATTACGTCAATGCTTCAGAAATGTGGAAAATGGTCCGTTTTCAAATGTTTTATTTTTGAACGTCAGTTCACATTTGTAGGTGGATCATCAGTGTTAGAGCTAAAATTAGCATGTTTAAAGTGATTTTCATGCTTCCAGGGGCTCGGGAAGTTAATTAAATACCATTTGGAGGCATTTAATGTTCGAGCAAAAACGGCTGATTTTCGACAAAAGAGATAACACCCCCCCATTACGTCATGCTTCAGAATTGTGGAAAATGGTCCGTTTTCAAATGTTTTATTTTTGAACGTCAGTTCACATTTGTAGGTGGATCATCAGTGTTAGAGCTAAAATTAGCATGTTTAAAGTGATTTTCAGGCTTCCAGGGGCTCGGGAAGTTATTAAATACCATTTGGAGGCATTTAATGTTCGAGCAAAAACGGCTGATTTTCGACAAAAGAGATAACACCCCCATTACGTCATGCTTCAGAAATGTGGAAAATGGTCCGTTTTCAAATGTTTTATTTTTGAACGTCAGTTCACATTTGTAGGTGGATCATCAGTGTTAGAGCTAAAATTAGCATGTTTAAAGTGATTTTCATGCTTCCAGGGGCTCGGAAGTTAATTAAATACCATTTGGAGGCATTTAATGTTCGAGCAAAAACGGCTGATTTTCGACAAAAGAGATAACACCCCCCCATTACGTCATGCTTCAAAAATGTGGAAAATGGTCCGTTTTCAAATGTTTTATTTTTGAACGTCAGTTCACATTTGTAGGTGGATCATCAGTGTTAGAGCTAAAATTAGCATGTTTAAAGTGATTTTCATGCTTCCAGGGGCTCGGAAGTTAATTAAATACCATTTGGAGGCATTTAATGTTCGAGCAAAAACGGCTGATTTTCGACAAAAGAGATAACACCCCCCCATTACATCATGCTTCAGAAATGTGGAAAATGGTCCGTTTTCAAATGTTTTATTTTTGAACGTCAGTTCACATTTGTAGGTGGATCATCAGTGTTAGAGCTAAAATTAGCATGTTTAAAGTGATTTTCATGCTTCCAGGGGCTCGGGAAGTTAATTAAATACCATTTGGAGGCATTTAATGTTCGAGCAAAAACGGCTGATTTTTGACAAAAGAGATAACACCCCCCCATTACGTCATGCTTCAGAAATGTGGAAAATGGTCCGTTTTCAAATGTTTTATTTTTGAACGTCAGTTCACATTTGTAGGTGGATCATCAGTGTTAGAGCTAAAATTAGCATGTTTAAAGTGATTTTCATGCTTCCAGGGGCTCGGAAGTTAATTAAATACCATTTGGAGGCATTTAATGTTCGAGCAAAAACGGCTGATTTTCGACAAAAGAGATAACACCCCCCCATTACGTCATGCTTCAGAAATGTGGAAAATGGTCCGTTTTCAAATGTTTTATTTTTGAACGTCAGTTCACATTTGTAGGTGGATCATCAGTGTTAGAGCTAAAATTAGCATGTTTAAAGTGATTTTCATGCTTCCAGGGGCTCGGAAGTTAATTAAATACCATTTGGAGGCATTTAATGTTCGAGCAAAAACGGCTGATTTTCGACAAAAGAGATAACACCCCCCCCATTACATCATGCTTCAGAAATGTGGAAAATGGTCCGTTTTCAAATGTTTTATTTTTGAACGTCAGTTCACATTTGTAGGTGGATCATCAGTGTTAGAGCTAAAATTAGCATGTTTAAAGTGATTTTCATGCTTCCAGGGGCTCGGGAAGTTAATTAAATACCATTTGGAGGCATTTAACGTTCGAGCAAAAACGGCTGATTTTTGACAAAAGAGATAACACCCCCCCATTACGTCATGCTTCAGAAATGTGGAAAATGGTCCGTTTTCAAATGTTTTATTTTTGAACGTCAGTTCACATTTGTAGGTGGATCATCAGTGTTAGAGCTAAAATTAGCATGTTTAAAGTGATTTTCATGCTTCCAGGGGCTCGGAAGTTAATTAAATACCATTTGGAGGCATTTAATGTTCGAGCAAAAACGGCTGATTTTCGACAAAAGAGATAACACCCCCCCATTACGTCATGCTTCAGAAATGTGGAAAATGGTCCGTTTTCAAATGTTTTATTTTTGAACGTCAGTTCACATTTGTAGGTGGATCATCAGTGTTAGAGCTAAAATTAGCATGTTTAAAGTGATTTTCATGCTTCCAGGGGCCCAAAACACAAGATTTATGGAATGGTTAAAAGTGCATGAAAATGGCCAATTTACTCACTCTGAGTTCTCAAAAAGGGTTTCTTCACCCCGGGAAGTTAATTAAATACCATTTGGAGGCATTTAATGTTCGAGCAAAAACGGCTGATTTTCGACAAAAGAGATAACACCCCCCCATTACGTCTTGCTTCAAAAATGTGGAAAATGGTCCGTTTTCAAATGTTTTATTTTTGAACGTCAGTTCACATTTGTAGGTGGATCATCAGTGTTAGAGCTAAAATTAGCATGTTTAAAGTGATTTTCATGCTTCCAGGGGCTCGGGAAGTTAATTAAATACCATTTGGAGGCATTTAATGTTCGAGCAAAAACGGCTGATTTTCGACAAAAGAGATAACACCCCCCCCATTACGTCATGCTTCAGAAATGTGGAAAATGGTCCGTTTTCAAATGTTTTATTTTTGAACGTCAGTTCACATTTGTAGGTGGATCATCAGTGTTAGAGCTAAAATTAGCATGTTTAAAGTGATTTTCATGCTTCCAGGGGCTCGGGAAGTTAATTAAATACCATTTGGAGGCATTTAATGTTCGAGCAAAAACGGCTGATTTTCGACAAAAGAGATAACACCCCCCCATTACGTCATGCTTCAGAAATGTGGAAAATGGTCCGTTTTCAAATGTTTTATTTTTGAACGTCAGTTCACATTTGTAGGTGGATCATCAGTGTTAGAGCTAAAATTAGCATGTTTAAAGTGATTTTCATGCTTCCAGGGGCTCGGAAGTTAATTAAATACCATTTGGAGGCATTTAATGTTTGAGCAAAAACGGCTGATTTTCGACAAAAGAGATAACACCCCCCCCCATTACGTCATGCTTCAGAAATGTGGAAAATGGTCCGTTTTCAAATGTTTTATTTTTGAACGTCAGTTCACATTTGTAGGTGGATCATCAGTGTTAGAGCTAAAATTAGCATGTTTAAAGTGATTTTCATGCTTCCAGGGGCTCGGGAAGTTAATTAAATACCATTTGGAGGCATTTAATGTTCGAGCAAAAACGGCTGATTTTCGACAAAAGAGATAACACCCCCCCATTACGTCATGCTTCAGAAATGTGGAAAATGGTCCGTTTTCAAATGTTTTATTTTTGAACGTCAGTTCACATTTGTAGGTGGATCATCAGTGTTAGAGCTAAAATTAGCATGTTTAAAGTGATTTTCATGCTTCCAGGGGCTCGGGAAGTTAATTAAATACCATTTGGAGGCATTTAATGTTCGAGCAAAAACGGCTGATTTTTGACAAAAGAGATAACACCCCCCCATTACGTCATGCTTCAGAAATGTGGAAAATGGTCCGTTTTCAAATGTTTTATTTTTTAACGTCAGTTTACATTTGTAGGTGGATCATCAGTGTTAGAGCTAAAATTAGCATGTTTAAAGTGATTTTCATGCTTCCAGGGGCCCAAAACACAAGATTTATGGAATGGTTAAAAGTGCATGAAAATGGCCAATTTACTCACTCTGAGTTCTCAAAAAGGGTTTCTTCACCCCGGGAAGTTAATTAAATACCATTTGGAGGCATTTAATGTTCGAGCAAAAACGGCTGATTTTCGACAAAAGAGATAACACCCCCCCCATTACGTCTTGCTTCAGAAATGTGGAAAATGGTCCGTTTTCAAATGTTTTATTTTTGAACGTCAGTTCACATTTGTAGGTGGATCATCAGTGTTAGAGCTAAAATTAGCATGTTTAAAGTGATTTTCATGCTTCCAGGGGCTCGGGAAGTTAATTAAATACCATTTGGAGGCATTTAATGTTCGAGCAAAAACGGCTGATTTTCGACAAAAGAGATAACACCCCCCCATTACGTCATGCTTCAGAAATGTGGAAAATGGTCCGTTTTCAAATGTTTTATTTTTGAACGTCAGTTCACATTTGTAGGTGGATCATCAGTGTTAGAGCTAAAATTAGCATGTTTAAAGTGATTTTCATGCTTCCAGGGGCTCGGGAAGTTAATTAAATACCATTTGGAGGCATTTAATGTTCGAGCAAAAACGGCTGATTTTCGACAAAAGAGATAACACCCCCCCATCACGTCATGCTTCAGAAATGTGGAAAATGGTCAGTTTTCAAATGTTTTATTTTTGAACGTCAGTTCACATTTGTAGGTGGATCATCAGTGTTAGAGCTAAAATTAGCATGTTTAAAGTGATTTTCATGCTTCCAGGGGCCCAAAACACAAGATTAATGGAATGGTTAAAAGTGCATGAAAATGGCCAATTTACTCACTCTGAGTTCTCAAAAAGGGTTTCTTCACCCCGGGAAGTTAATTAAATACCATTTGGAGGCATTTAATGTTCGAGCAAAAATGGCTGATTTTCGACAAAAGAGATAACACCCCCCCATTGCTTCAGAAATGTGGAAAATGGTCCGTTTTCAAATGTTTTATTTTTGAACGTCAGTTCACATTTGTAGGTGGATCATCAGTGTTAGAGCTAAAATTAGCATGTTTAAAGTGATTTTCATGCTTCCAGGGGCTCGGGAAGTTAATTAAATACCATTTGGAGGCATTTAATGTTCGAGCAAAACGGCTGATTTTCGACAAAAGAGATAACACCCCCCCATTACGTCATGCTTCAGAAATGTGGAAAATGGTCCGTTTTCAAATGTTTTATTTTTGAACGTCAGTTCACATTTGTAGGTGGATCATCAGTGTTAGAGCTAAAATTAGCATGTTTAAAGTGATTTTCATGCTTCCAGGGGCTCGGGAAGTGAAATAAAATACCATTTGGAGGCATTTAATGTTCGAGCAAAAACGGCTGATTTTCGACAAAAGAGATAACACCCCCCATTACGCCATGCTTCAGAAATGTGGAAAATGGTCCGTTTTCAAATGTTTTATTTTTGAACGTCAGTTCACATTTGTAGGTGGATCATCAGTGTTAGAGCTAAAATTAGCATGTTTAAAGTGATTTTCATGCTTCCAGGGGCACGGGAAGTTAATTAAATACCATTTGGAGGCATTTAATGTTCGAGCAAAAACGGCTGATTTTCGACAAAAGAGATAACACCCCCCCATTACAGCAGCGAGTCATGCTTCAGAAATGTGGAAAATGGTCCGTTTTCAAATGTTTTATTTTTGAACGTCAGTTCACATTTGTAGGTGGATCATCAGTGTTAGAGCTAAAATTAGCATGTTTAAAGTGATTTTCATGCTTCCAGGGGCTCGGGAAGTTAATTAAATACCATTTGGAGGCATTTAATGTTCGAGCAAAAACGGCTGATTTTCGACAAAAGAGATAACACCCCCCCATTACGTCATGCTTCAGAAATGTGGAAAATGGTCCGTTTTCAAATGTTTTATTTTTGAACGTCAGTTCACATTTGTAGGTGGATCATCAGTGTTAGAGCTAAAATTAGCATGTTTAAAGTGATTTTCATGCTTCCAGGGGCTCGGGAAGTGAAATAAATACCATTTGGAGGCATTTAATGTTCGAGCAAAAACGGCTGATTTTCGACAAAAGAGATAACACCCCCCCATTACGCCATGCTTCAGAAATGTGGAAAATGGTCCGTTTTCAAATGTTTTATTTTTGAACGTCAGTTCACATTTGTAGGTGGATCATCAGTGTTAGAGCTAAAATTAGCATGTTTAAAGTGATTTTCATGCTTCCAGGGGCACGGGAAGTTAATTAAATACCATTTGGAGGCATTTAATGTTCGAGCAAAAACGGCTGATTTTCGACAAAAGAGATAACACCCCCCCATTACGTCATGCTTCAGAAATGTGGAAAATGGTCCGTTTTCAAATGTTTTATTTTTGAACGTCAGTTCACATTTGTAGGTGGATCATCAGTGTTAGAGCTAAAATTAGCATGTTTAAAGTGATTTTCATGCTTCCAGGGGCTCGGGAAGTTAATTAAATACCATTTGGAGGCATTTAATGTTCGAGCAAAAACGGCTGATTTTCGACAAAAGAGATAACACCCCCCCATTACGTCATGCTTCAGAAATGTGGAAAATGGTCCGTTTTCAAATGTTTTATTTTTGAACGTCAGTTCACATTTGTAGGTGGATCATCAGTGTTAGAGCTAAAATTAGCATGTTTAAAGTGATTTTCATGCTTCCAGGGGCCCAAAACACAAGATTTATGGAATGGTTAAAAGTGCATGAAAATGGCCAATTTACTCACTCTGAGTTCTCAAAAAGGGTTTCTTCACCCCGGGAAGTTAATTAAATACCATTTGGAGGCATTTAATGTTCGAGCAAAAACGGCTGATTTTCGACAAAAGAGATAACACCCCCCCATTACGTCATGCTTCAGAAATGTGGAAAATGGTCCGTTTTCAAATGTTTTATTTTTGAACGTCAGTTCACATTTGTAGGTGGATCATCAGTGTTAGAGCTAAAATTAGCATGTTTAAAGTGATTTTCATGCTTCCAGGGGCTCGGGAAGTTAATTAAATACCATTTGGAGGCATTTAATGTTCGAGCAAAAACGGCTGATTTTCGACAAAAGAGATAACACCCCCCCATTACGTCATGCTTCAGAAATGTGGAAAATGGTCCGTTTTCAAATGTTTTATTTTTGAACGTCAGTTCACATTTGTAGGTGGATCATCAGTGTTAGAGCTAAAATTAGCATGTTTAAAGTGATTTTCATGCTTCCAGGGGCTCGGAAGTTAATTAAATACCATTTGGAGGCATTTAATGTTCGAGCAAAAACGGCTGATTTTCGACAAAAGAGATAACACCCCCCCCATTACGTCATGCTTCAGAAATGTGGAAAATGGTCCGTTTTCAAATGTTTTATTTTTGAACGTCAGTTCACATTTGTAGGTGGATCATCAGTGTTAGAGCTAAAATTAGCATGTTTTAAGTGATTTTCATGCTTCCAGGGGCTTGGGAAGTTAATTAAATACCATTTGGAGGCATTTAATGTTCGAGCAAAAACGGCTGATTTTCGACAAAAGAGATAACACCCCCCATTACGTCATGCTTCAGAAATGTGGAAAATGGTCCGTTTTCAAATGTTTTATTTTTGAACGTCAGTTCACATTTGTAGGTGGATCATCAGTGTTAGAGCTAAAATTAGCATGTTTAAAGTGATTTTCATGCTTCCAGGGGCTCGGAAGTTAATTAAATACCATTTGGAGGCATTTAATGTACGAGCAAAAACGGCTGATTTTCGACAAAAGAGATAACACCCCCCCCATTACGTCATGCTTCAGAAATGTGGAAAATGGTCCGTTTTCAAATGTTTTATTTTTGAACGTCAGTTCACATTTGTAGGTGGATCATCAGTGTTAGAGCTAAAATTAGCATGTTTAAAGTGATTTTCATGCTTCCAGGGGCTCGGGAAGTTAATTAAATACCATTTGGAGGCATTTAATGTTCGAGCAAAAACGGCTGATTTTTGACAAAAGAGATAACACCCCCCCATTACGTCATGCTTCAGAAATGTGGAAAATGGTCCGTTTTCAAATGTTTTATTTTTGAACGTCAGTTCACATTTGTAGGTGGATCGTCAGTGTTAGAGCTAAAATTAGCATGTTTAAAGTGATTTTCATGCTTCCAGGGGCCCAAAACACAAGATTTATGGAATGGTTAAAAGTGCATGAAAATGGCCAATTCACTCACTCTGAGTTCTCAAAAAGGGTTTCTTCACCCCGGGAAGTTAATTAAATACCATTTGGAAGGCATTTAATGTTCGAGCAAAAACGGCTGATTTTCGACAAAAGAGATAACACCCCCCCATTACGTCTTGCTTCAGAAATGTGGAAAATGGTCCGTTTTCAAATGTTTTATTTTTGAACGTCAGTTCACATTTGTAGGTGGATCATCAGTGTTAGAGCTAAAATTAGCATGTTTAAAGTGATTTTCATGCTTCCAGGGGCTCGGGAAGTTAATTAAATACCATTTGGAGGCATTTAATGTTCGAGCAAAAACGGCTGATTTTCGACAAAAGAGATAACACCCCCCCATTACGTCATGCTTCAGAAATGTGGAAAATGGTCCGTTTTCAAATGTTTTATTTTTGAACGTCAGTTCACATTTGTAGGTGGATCATCAGTGTTAGAGCTAAAATTAGCATGTTTAAAGTGATTTTCATGCTTCCAGGGGCTCGGGAAGTTAATTAAATACCATTTGGAGGCATTTAATGTTCGAGCAAAAACGGCTGATTTTCGACAAAAGAGATAACACCCCCCCATTACGTCATGCTTCAGAAATGTGGAAAATGGTCAGTTTTCAAATGTTTTATTTTTGAACGTCAGTTCACATTTGTAGGTGGATCATCAGTGTTAGAGCTAAAATTAGCATGTTTAAAGTGATTTTCATGCTTCCAGGGGCCCAAAACACAAGATTAATGGAATGGTTAAAAGTGCATGAAAATGGCCAATTTACTCACTCTGAGTTCTCAAAAAGGGTTTCTTCACCCCGGGAAGTTAATTAAATACCATTTGGAGGCATTTAATGTTCGAGCAAAAACGGCTGATTTTCGACAAAAGAGATAACACCCCCCCATTACGTCATGCTTCAGAAATGTGGAAAATGGTCCGTTTTCAAATGTTTTATTTTTGAACGTCAGTTCACATTTGTAGGTGGATCATCAGTGTTAGAGCTAAAATTAGCATGTTTAAAGTGATTTTCATGCTTCCAGGGGCTCGGGAAGTTAATTAAATACCATTTGGAGGCATTTAATGTTCGAGCAAAAACGGCTGATTTTCGACAAAAGAGATAACACCCCCCCATTACGTCATGCTTCAGAAATGTGGAAAATGGTCCGTTTTCAAATGTTTTATTTTTGAACGTCAGTTCACATTTGTAGGTGGATCATCAGTGTTAGAGCTAAAATTAGCATGTTTAAAGTGATTTTCATGCTTCCAGGGGCTCGGGAAGTGAAATAAATACCATTTGGAGGCATTTAATGTTCGAGCAAAAACGGCTGATTTTCGACAAAAGAGATAACACCCCCCCATTACGCCATGCTTCAGAAATGTGGAAAATGGTCCGTTTTCAAATGTTTTAGTTTTGAACGTCAGTTCACATTTGTAGGTGGATCATCAGTGTTAGAGCTAAAATTAGCATGTTTAAAGTGATTTTCATGCTTCCAGGGGCACGGGAAGTTAATTAAATACCATTTGGAGGCATTTAATGTTCGAGCAAAAACGGCTGATTTTCGACAAAAGAGATAACACCCCCCCATTACGTCATGCTTCAGAAATGTGGAAAATGGTCCGTTTTCAAATGTTTTATTTTTGAACGTCAGTTCACATTTGTAGGTGGATCATCAGTGTTAGAGCTAAAATTAGCATGTTTAAAGTGATTTTCATGCTTCCAGGGGCTCGGGAAGTTAATTAAATACCATTTGGAGGCATTTAATGTTCGAGCAAAAACGGCTGATTTTCGACAAAAGAGATAACACCCCCCCATTACGTCATGCTTCAGAAATGTGGAAAATGGTCCGTTTTCAAATGTTTTATTTTTGAACGTCAGTTCACATTTGTAGGTGGATCATCAGTGTTAGAGCTAAAATTAGCATGTTTAAAGTGATTTTCATGCTTCCAGGGGCTCGGGAAGTGAAATAAATACCATTTGGAGGCATTTAATGTTCGAGCAAAAACGGCTGATTTTCGACAAAAGAGATAACACCCCCCCATTACGCCATGCTTCAGAAATGTGGAAAATGGTCCGTTTTCAAATGTTTTATTTTTGAACGTCAGTTCACATTTGTAGGTGGATCATCAGTGTTAGAGCTAAAATTAGCATGTTTAAAGTGATTTTCATGCTTCCAGGGGCACGGGAAGTTAATTAAATACCATTTGGAGGCATTTAATGTTCGAGCAAAAACGGCTGATTTTCGACAAAAGAGATAACACCCCCCCATTACGTCATGCTTCAGAAATGTGGAAAATGGTCCGTTTTCAAATGTTTTATTTTTGAACGTCAGTTCACATTTGTAGGTGGATCATCAGTGTTAGAGCTAAAATTAGCATGTTTAAAGTGATTTTCATGCTTCCAGGGGCTCGGGAAGTTAATTAAATACCATTTGGAGGCATTTAATGTTCGAGCAAAAACGGCTGATTTTCGACAAAAGAGATAACACCCCCCCATTACGTCATGCTTCAGAAATGTGGAAAATGGTCCGTTTTCAAATGTTTTATTTTTGAACGTCAGTTCACATTTGTAGGTGGATCATCAGTGTTAGAGCTAAAATTAGCATGTTTAAAGTGATTTTCATGCTTCCAGGGGCCCAAAACACAAGATTTATGGAATGGTTAAAAGTGCATGAAAATGGCCAATTTACTCACTCTGAGTTCTCAAAAAGGGTTTCTTCACCCCGGGAAGTTAATTAAATACCATTTGGAGGCATTTAATGTTCGAGCAAAAACGGCTGATTTTCGACAAAAGAGATAACACCCCCCCATTACGTCATGCTTCAGAAATGTGGAAAATGGTCCGTTTTCAAATGTTTTATTTTTGAACGTCAGTTCACATTTGTAGGTGGATCATCAGTGTTAGAGCTAAAATTAGCATGTTTAAAGTGATTTTCATGCTTCCAGGGGCTCGGGAAGTTAATTAAATACCATTTGGAGGCATTTAATGTTCGAGCAAAAACGGCTGATTTTCGACAAAAGAGATAACACCCCCCCATTACGTCATGCTTCAGAAATGTGGAAAATGGTCCGTTTTCAAATGTTTTATTTTTGAACGTCAGTTCACATTTGTAGGTGGATCATCAGTGTTAGAGCTAAAATTAGCATGTTTAAAGTGATTTTCATGCTTCCAGGGGCTCGGAAGTTAATTAAATACCATTTGGAGGCATTTAATGTTCGAGCAAAAACGGCTGATTTTCGACAAAAGAGATAACACCCCCCCCATTACATCATGCTTCAGAAATGTGGAAAATGGTCCGTTTTCAAATGTTTTATTTTTGAACGTCAGTTCACATTTGTAGGTGGATCATCAGTGTTAGAGCTAAAATTAGCATGTTTAAAGTGATTTTCAGGCTTCCAGGGGCTCGGGAAGTTAATTAAATACCATTTGGAGGCATTTAATGTTTGAGCAAAAACGGCTGATTTTCGACAAAAGAGATAACACCCCCCCATTACGTCATGCTTCAGAAATGTGGAAAATGGTCCGTTTTCAAATGTTTTATTTTTGAACGTCAGTTCACATTTGTAGGTGGATCATCAGTGTTAGAGCTAAAATTAGCATGTTTAAAGTGATTTTCATGCTTCCAGGGGCTCGGGAAGTGAAATAAATACCATTTGGAGGCATTTAATGTTCGAGCAAAAACGGCTGATTTTCGACAAAAGAGATAACACCCCCCCATTACGTCATGCTTCAGAAATGTGGAAAATGGTCCGTTTTCAAATGTTTTATTTTTGAACGTCAGTTCACATTTGTAGGTGGATCATCAGTGTTAGAGCTAAAATTAGCATGTTTAAAGTGATTTTCATGCTTCCAGGGGCTCGGAAGTTAATTAAATACCATTTGGAGGCATTTAATGTTCGAGCAAAAACGGCTGATTTTCGACAAAAGAGATAACACCCCCCCCATTACGTCATGCTTCAGAAATGTGGAAAATGGTCCGTTTTCAAATGTTTTATTTTTGAACGTCAGTTCACATTTGTAGGTGGATCATCAGTGTTAGAGCTAAAATTAGCATGTTTAAAGTGATTTTCATGCTTCCAGGGGCTCGGGAAGTTAATTAAATACCATTTGGAGGCCTTTAATGTTCGAGCAAAAACGGCTGATTTTCGACAAAAGAGATAACACCCCCCCATTACGTCATGCTTTAGAAATGTGGAAAATGGTCCGTTTTCAAATGTTTTATTTTTGAACGTCAGTTCACATTTGTAGGTGGATCATCAGTGTTAGAGCTAAAATTAGCATGTTTAAAGTGATTTTCATGCTTCCAGGGGCTCGGAAGTTAATTAAATACCATTTGGAGGCATTTAATGTTCGAGCAAAAACGGCTGATTTTCGACAAAAGAGATAACACCCCCCCCCATTACGTCATGCTTCAGAAATGTGGAATATGGTCCATTTTCAAATGTTTTATTTTTGAACGTCAGTTCACATTTGTAGGTGGATCATCAGTGTTAGAGCTCAAATTAGCATGTTTAAAGTGATTTTCATGCTTCCAGGGGCTCGGGAAGTTAATTAAATACCATTTGGAGGCATTTAATGTTCGAGCAAAAACGGCTGATTTTCGACAAAAGAGATAACACCCCCCCATTACGTCATGCTTCAGAATTGTGGAAAATGGTCCGTTTTCAAATGTTTTATTTTTGAACGTCAGTTCACATTTGTAGGTGGATCATCAGTGTTAGAGCTAAAATTAGCATGTTTAAAGTGATTTTCAGGCTTCCAGGGGCTCGGGAAGTTAATTAAATACCATTTGGAGGCATTTAATGTTCGAGCAAAAACGGCTGATTTTCGACAAAAGAGATAACACCCCCCCATTACGTCATGCTTCAGAAATGTGGAAAATGGTCCGTTTTCAAATGTTTTATTTTTGAACGTCAGTTCACATTTGGAGGTGGATCATCAGTGTTAGAGCTAAAATTAGCATGTTTAAAGTGATTTTCATGCTTCCAGGGGCTCGGGAAGTGAAATAAATACCATTTGGAGGCATTTAATGTTCGAGCAAAAACGGCTGATTTTCGACAAAAGAGATAACACCCCCCCATTACGTCATGCTTCAGAAATGTGGAAAATGGTCCATTTTCAAATGTTGTATTTTTGAACGTCAGTTCACATTTGTAGGTGGATCATCAGTGTTAGAGCTAAAATTAGCATGTTTAAAGTGATTTTCATGCTTCCAGGGGCTCGGAAGTTAATTAAATACCATTTGGAGGCATTTAATGTTCGAGCAAAAACGGTTGATTTTCGACAAAAGAGATAACACCCCCCCCATTACGTCATGCTTCAGAAATGTGGAAAATGGTCCGTTTTCAAATGTTTTATTTTTGAACGTCAGTTCACATTTGTAGGTGGATCATCAGTGTTAGAGCTAAAATTAGCATGTTTAAAGTGATTTTCATGCTTCCAGGGGCTCGGGAAGTTAATTAAATACCATTTGGAGGCATTTAATGTTCGAGCAAAAACAGCTGATTTTCGACAAAAGAGATAACACCCCCCCATTACGTCATGCTTCAGAAATGTGGAAAATGGTCCGTTTTCAAATGTTTTATTTTTGAACGTCAGTTCACATTTGTAGGTGGATCATCAGTGTTAGAGCTAAAATTAGCATGTTTAAAGTGATTTTCATGCTTCCAGGGGCTCGAAAGTTAATTAAATACCATTTGGAGGCATTTAATGTTCGAGCAAAAACGGCTGATTTTCGACAAAAGAGATAACACCCCCCCCATTACATCATGCTTCAGAAATGTGGAAAATGGTCCGTTTTCAAATGTTTTATTTTTGAACGTCAGTTCACATTTGTAGGTGGATCATCAGTGTTAGAGCTAAAATTAGCATGTTTAAAGTGATTTTCATGCTTCCAGGGGCTCGGGAAGTTAAATAAATACCATTTGGAGGCATTTAATGTTCGAGCAAAAACGGCTGATTTTTGACAAAAGAGATAACACCCCCCCATTACGTCATGCTTCAGAAATGTGGAAAATGGTCCGTTTTCAAATGTTTTATTTTTGAACGTCAGTTCACATTTGTAGGTGGATCATCAGTGTTAGAGCTAAAATTAGCATGTTTAAAGTGATTTTAATGCTTCCAGGGGCCCAAAACACAAGATTTATGGAATGGTTAAAAGTGCATGAAAATGGCCAATTTACTCACTCTGAGTTCTCAAAAAAGGTTTCTTCACCCCGGGAAGTTAATTAAATACCATTTGGAGGCATTTAATGTTCGAGCAAAAACGGCTGATTTTCGACAAAAGAGATAACACCCCCCCATTACGTCTTGCTTCAGAAATGTGGAAAATGGTCCGTTTTCAAATGTTTTATTTTTGAACGTCAGTTCACATTTGTAGGTGGATCATCAGTGTTAGAGCTAAAATTAGCATGTTTGAAGTGATTTTCATGCTTCCAGGGGCTCGGGAAGTTAATTAAATACCATTTGGAGGCATTTAATGTTCGAGCAAAAACGGCTGATTTTCGACAAAAGAGATAACACCCCCCCATTACGTCATGCTTCAGAAATGTGGAAAATGGTCCGTTTTCAAATGTTTTATTTTTGAACGTCAGTTCACATTTGTAGGTGGATCATCAGTGTTAGAGCTAAAATTAGCATGTTTAAAGTGATTTTCATGCTTCCAGGGGCTCGGGAAGTTAATTAAATACCATTTGGAGGCATTTAATGTTCGAGCAAAAACGGCTGATTTTCGACAAAAGAGATAACACCCCCCCCATTACGTCATGCTTCAGAAATGTGGAAAATGGTCCGTTTTCAAATGTTTTATTTTTGAACGTCAGTTCACATTTGTAGGTGGATCATCAGTGTTAGAGCTAAAATTAGCATGTTTAAAGTGATTTTCATGCTTCCAGGGGCTCGGGAAGTTAATTAAATACCATTTGGAGGCATTTAATGTTCGAGCAAAAACGGCTGATTTTCGACAAAAGAGATAACACCCCCCCATTACGTCATGCTTCAGAATTGTGGAAAATGGTCCGTTTTCAAATGTTTTATTTTTGAACGTCAGTTCACATTTGTAGGTGGATCATCAGTGTTAGAGCTAAAATTAGCATGTTTAAAGTGATTTTCAGGCTTCCAGGGGCTCGGGAAGTTAATTAAATACCATTTGGAGGCATTTAATGTTCGAGCAAAAACGGCTGATTTTCGACAAAAGAGATAACACCCCCCATTACGTCATGCTTCAGAAATGTGGAAAATGGTCCGTTTTCAAATGTTTTATTTTTGAACGTCAGTTCACATTTGTAGGTGGATCATCAGTGTTAGAGCTAAAATTAGCATGTTTAAAGTGATTTTCATGCTTCCAGGGGCTCGGAAGTTAATTAAATACCATTTGGAGGCATTTAATGTTCGAGCAAAAACGGCTGATTTTCGACAAAAGAGATAACACCCCCCCATTACGTCATGCTTCAAAAATGTGGAAAATGGTCCGTTTTCAAATGTTTTATTTTTGAACGTCAGTTCACATTTGTAGGTGGATCATCAGTGTTAGAGCTAAAATTAGCATGTTTAAAGTGATTTTCATGCTTCCAGGGGCTCGGAAGTTAATTAAATACCATTTGGAGGCATTTAATGTTCGAGCAAAAACGGCTGATTTTCGACAAAAGAGATAACACCCCCCCCATTACATCATGCTTCAGAAATGTGGAAAATGGTCCGTTTTCAAATGTTTTATTTTTGAACGTCAGTTCACATTTGTAGGTGGATCATCAGTGTTAGAGCTAAAATTAGCATGTTTAAAGTGATTTTCATGCTTCCAGGGGCTCGGGAAGTTAATTAAATACCATTTGGAGGCATTTAATGTTCGAGCAAAAACGGCTGATTTTTGGCAAAAGAGATAACACCCCCCCATTACGTCATGCTTCAGAAATGTGGAAAATGGTCCGTTTTCAAATGTTTTATTTTTGAACGTCAGTTCACATTTGTAGGTGGATCATCAGTGTTAGAGCTAAAATTAGCATGTTTAAAGTGATTTTCATGCTTCCAGGGGCTCGGAAGTTAATTAAATACCATTTGGAGGCATTTAATGTTCGAGCAAAAACGGCTGATTTTCGACAAAAGAGATAACACCCCCCCATTACGTCATGCTTCAGAAATGTGGAAAATGGTCCGTTTTCAAATGTTTTATTTTTGAACGTCAGTTCACATTTGTAGGTGGATCATCAGTGTTAGAGCTAAAATTAGCATGTTTAAAGTGATTTTCATGCTTCCAGGGGCTCGGAAGTTAATTAAATACCATTTGGAGGCATTTAATGTTCGAGCAAAAACGGCTGATTTTCGACAAAAGAGATAACACCCCCCCCATTACATCATGCTTCAGAAATGTGGAAAATGGTCCGTTTTCAAATGTTTTATTTTTGAACGTCAGTTCACATTTGTAGGTGGATCATCAGTGTTAGAGCTAAAATTAGCATGTTTAAAGTGATTTTCATGCTTCCAGGGGCTCGGGAAGTTAATTAAATACCATTTGGAGGCATTTAATGTTCGAGCAAAAACGGCTGATTTTTGACAAAAGAGATAACACCCCCCCATTACGTCATGCTTCAGAAATGTGGAAAATGGTCCGTTTTCAAATGTTTTATTTTTGAACGTCAGTTCACATTTGTAGGTGGATCATCAGTGTTAGAGCTAAAATTAGCATGTTTAAAGTGATTTTCATGCTTCCAGGGGCTCGGAAGTTAATTAAATACCATTTGGAGGCATTTAATGTTCGAGCAAAAACGGCTGATTTTCGACAAAAGAGATAACACCCCCCCATTACGTCATGCTTCAGAAATGTGGAAAATGGTCCGTTTTCAAATGTTTTATTTTTGAACGTCAGTTCACATTTGTAGGTGGATCATCAGTGTTAGAGCTAAAATTAGCATGTTTAAAGTGATTTTCATGCTTCCAGGGGCCCAAAACACAAGATTTATGGAATGGTTAAAAGTGCATGAAAATGGCCAATTTACTCACTCTGAGTTCTCAAAAAGGGTTTCTTCACCCCGGGAAGTTAATTAAATACCATTTGGAGGCATTTAATGTTCGAGCAAAAACGGCTGATTTTCGACAAAAGAGATAACACCCCCCCATTACGTCTTGCTTCAAAAATGTGGAAAATGGTCCGTTTTCAAATGTTTTATTTTTGAACGTCAGTTCACATTTGTAGGTGGATCATCAGTGTTAGAGCTAAAATTAGCATGTTTAAAGTGATTTTCATGCTTCCAGGGGCTCGGGAAGTTAATTAAATACCATTTGGAGGCATTTAATGTTCGAGCAAAAACGGCTGATTTTCGACAAAAGAGATAACACCCCCCCCATTACGTCATGCTTCAGAAATGTGGAAAATGGTCCGTTTTCAAATGTTTTATTTTTGAACGTCAGTTCACATTTGTAGGTGGATCATCAGTGTTAGAGCTAAAATTAGCATGTTTAAAGTGATTTTCATGCTTCCAGGGGCTCGGGAAGTTAATTAAATACCATTTGGAGGCATTTAATGTTCGAGCAAAAACGGCTGATTTTCGACAAAAGAGATAACACCCCCCCATTACGTCATGCTTCAGAAATGTGGAAAATGGTCCGTTTTCAAATGTTTTATTTTTGAACGTCAGTTCACATTTGTAGGTGGATCATCAGTGTTAGAGCTAAAATTAGCATGTTTAAAGTGATTTTCATGCTTCCAGGGGCTCGGAAGTTAATTAAATACCATTTGGAGGCATTTAATGTTTGAGCAAAAACGGCTGATTTTCGACAAAAGAGATAACACCCCCCCCCATTACGTCATGCTTCAGAAATGTGGAAAATGGTCCGTTTTCAAATGTTTTATTTTTGAACGTCAGTTCACATTTGTAGGTGGATCATCAGTGTTAGAGCTAAAATTAGCATGTTTAAAGTGATTTTCATGCTTCCAGGGGCTCGGGAAGTTAATTAAATACCATTTGGAGGCATTTAATGTTCGAGCAAAAACGGCTGATTTTCGACAAAAGAGATAACACCCCCCCATTACGTCATGCTTCAGAAATGTGGAAAATGGTCCGTTTTCAAATGTTTTATTTTTGAACGTCAGTTCACATTTGTAGGTGGATCATCAGTGTTAGAGCTAAAATTAGCATGTTTAAAGTGATTTTCATGCTTCCAGGGGCTCGGGAAGTTAATTAAATACCATTTGGAGGCATTTAATGTTCGAGCAAAAACGGCTGATTTTTGACAAAAGAGATAACACCCCCCCATTACGTCATGCTTCAGAAATGTGGAAAATGGTCCGTTTTCAAATGTTTTATTTTTTAACGTCAGTTCACATTTGTAGGTGGATCATCAGTGTTAGAGCTAAAATTAGCATGTTTAAAGTGATTTTCATGCTTCCAGGGGCCCAAAACACAAGATTTATGGAATGGTTAAAAGTGCATGAAAATGGCCAATTTACTCACTCTGAGTTCTCAAAAAGGGTTTCTTCACCCCGGGAAGTTAATTAAATACCATTTGGAGGCATTTAATGTTCGAGCAAAAACGGCTGATTTTCGACAAAAGAGATAACACCCCCCCCATTACGTCTTGCTTCAGAAATGTGGAAAATGGTCCGTTTTCAAATGTTTTATTTTTGAACGTCAGTTCACATTTGTAGGTGGATCATCAGTGTTAGAGCTAAAATTAGCATGTTTAAAGTGATTTTCATGCTTCCAGGGGCTCGGGAAGTTAATTAAATACCATTTGGAGGCATTTAATGTTCGAGCAAAAACGGCTGATTTTCGACAAAAGAGATAACACCCCCCCATTACGTCATGCTTCAGAAATGTGGAAAATGGTCCGTTTTCAAATGTTTTATTTTTGAACGTCAGTTCACATTTGTAGGTGGATCATCAGTGTTAGAGCTAAAATTAGCATGTTTAAAGTGATTTTCATGCTTCCAGGGGCTCGGGAAGTTAATTAAATACCATTTGGAGGCATTTAATGTTCGAGCAAAAACGGCTGATTTTCGACAAAAGAGATAACACCCCCCCATTACGTCATGCTTCAGAAATGTGGAAAATGGTCAGTTTTCAAATGTTTTATTTTTGAACGTCAGTTCACATTTGTAGGTGGATCATCAGTGTTAGAGCTAAAATTAGCATGTTTAAAGTGATTTTCATGCTTCCAGGGGCCCAAAACACAAGATTAATGGAATGGTTAAAAGTGCATGAAAATGGCCAATTTACTCACTCTGAGTTCTCAAAAAGGGTTTCTTCACCCCGGGAAGTTAATTAAATACCATTTGGAGGCATTTAATGTTCGAGCAAAAACGGCTGATTTTCGACAAAAGAGATAACACCCCCCCATTACGTCATGCTTCAGAAATGTGGAAAATGGTCCGTTTTCAAATGTTTTATTTTTGAACGTCAGTTCACATTTGTAGGTGGATCATCAGTGTTAGAGCTAAAATTAGCATGTTTAAAGTGATTTTCATGCTTCCAGGGGCTCGGGAAGTTAATTAAATACCATTTGGAGGCATTTAATGTTCGAGCAAAAACGGCTGATTTTCGACAAAAGAGATAACACCCCCCCATTACGTCATGCTTCAGAAATGTGGAAAATGGTCCGTTTTCAAATGTTTTATTTTTGAACGTCAGTTCACATTTGTAGGTGGATCATCAGTGTTAGAGCTAAAATTAGCATGTTTAAAGTGATTTTCATGCTTCCAGGGGCTCGGGAAGTGAAATAAATACCATTTGGAGGCATTTAATGTTCGAGCAAAAACGGCTGATTTTCGACAAAAGAGATAACACCCCCCCATTACGCCATGCTTCAGAAATGTGGAAAATGGTCCGTTTTCAAATGTTTTATTTTTGAACGTCAGTTCACATTTGTAGGTGGATCATCAGTGTTAGAGCTAAAATTAGCATGTTTAAAGTGATTTTCATGCTTCCAGGGGCACGGGAAGTTAATTAAATACCATTTGGAGGCATTTAATGTTCGAGCAAAAACGGCTGATTTTCGACAAAAGAGATAACACCCCCCCATTACGTCATGCTTCAGAAATGTGGAAAATGGTCCGTTTTCAAATGTTTTATTTTTGAACGTCAGTTCACATTTGTAGGTGGATCATCAGTGTTAGAGCTAAAATTAGCATGTTTAAAGTGATTTTCATGCTTCCAGGGGCTCGGGAAGTTAATTAAATACCATTTGGAGGCATTTAATGTTCGAGCAAAAACGGCTGATTTTCGACAAAAGAGATAACACCCCCCCATTACGTCATGCTTCAGAAATGTGGAAAATGGTCCGTTTTCAAATGTTTTATTTTTGAACGTCAGTTCACATTTGTAGGTGGATCATCAGTGTTAGAGCTAAAATTAGCATGTTTAAAGTGATTTTCATGCTTCCAGGGGCTCGGGAAGTGAAATAAATACCATTTGGAGGCATTTAATGTTCGAGCAAAAACGGCTGATTTTCGACAAAAGAGATAACACCCCCCCATTACGCCATGCTTCAGAAATGTGGAAAATGGTCCGTTTTCAAATGTTTTATTTTTGAACGTCAGTTCACATTTGTAGGTGGATCATCAGTGTTAGAGCTAAAATTAGCATGTTTAAAGTGATTTTCATGCTTCCAGGGGCACGGGAAGTTAATTAAATACCATTTGGAGGCATTTAATGTTCGAGCAAAAACGGCTGATTTTCGACAAAAGAGATAACACCCCCCCATTACGTCATGCTTCAGAAATGTGGAAAATGGTCCGTTTTCAAATGTTTTATTTTTGAACGTCAGTTCACATTTGTAGGTGGATCATCAGTGTTAGAGCTAAAATTAGCATGTTTAAAGTGATTTTCATGCTTCCAGGGGCTCGGGAAGTTAATTAAATACCATTTGGAGGCATTTAATGTTCGAGCAAAAACGGCTGATTTTCGACAAAAGAGATAACACCCCCCCATTACGTCATGCTTCAGAAATGTGGAAAATGGTCCGTTTTCAAATGTTTTATTTTTGAACGTCAGTTCACATTTGTAGGTGGATCATCAGTGTTAGAGCTAAAATTAGCATGTTTAAAGTGATTTTCATGCTTCCAGGGGCCCAAAACACAAGATTTATGGAATGGTTAAAAGTGCATGAAAATGGCCAATTTACTCACTCTGAGTTCTCAAAAAGGGTTTCTTCACCCCGGGAAGTTAATTAAATACCATTTGGAGGCATTTAATGTTCGAGCAAAAACGGCTGATTTTCGACAAAAGAGATAACACCCCCCCATTACGTCATGCTTCAGAAATGTGGAAAATGGTCCGTTTTCAAATGTTTTATTTTTGAACGTCAGTTCACATTTGTAGGTGGATCATCAGTGTTAGAGCTAAAATTAGCATGTTTAAAGTGATTTTCATGCTTCCAGGGGCTCGGGAAGTTAATTAAATACCATTTGGAGGCATTTAATGTTCGAGCAAAAACGGCTGATTTTCGACAAAAGAGATAACACCCCCCCATTACGTCATGCTTCAGAAATGTGGAAAATGGTCCGTTTTCAAATGTTTTATTTTTGAACGTCAGTTCACATTTGTAGGTGGATCATCAGTGTTAGAGCTAAAATTAGCATGTTTAAAGTGATTTTCATGCTTCCAGGGGCTCGGAAGTTAATTAAATACCATTTGGAGGCATTTAATGTTCGAGCAAAAACGGCTGATTTTCGACAAAAGAGATAACACCCCCCCCATTACGTCATGCTTCAGAAATGTGGAAAATGGTCCGTTTTCAAATGTTTTATTTTTGAACGTCAGTTCACATTTGTAGGTGGATCATCAGTGTTAGAGCTAAAATTAGCATGTTTTAAGTGATTTTCATGCTTCCAGGGGCTTGGGAAGTTAATTAAATACCATTTGGAGGCATTTAATGTTCGAGCAAAAACGGCTGATTTTCGACAAAAGAGATAACACCCCCCATTACGTCATGCTTCAGAAATGTGGAAAATGGTCCGTTTTCAAATGTTTTATTTTTGAACGTCAGTTCACATTTGTAGGTGGATCATCAGTGTTAGAGCTAAAATTAGCATGTTTAAAGTGATTTTCATGCTTCCAGGGGCTCGGAAGTTAATTAAATACCATTTGGAGGCATTTAATGTACGAGCAAAAACGGCTGATTTTCGACAAAAGAGATAACACCCCCCCATTACGTCATGCTTCAGAAATGTGGAAAATGGTCCGTTTTCAAATGTTTTATTTTTGAACGTCAGTTCACATTTGTAGGTGGATCATCAGTGTTAGAGCTAAAATTAGCATGTTTAAAGTGATTTTCATGCTTCCAGGGGCTCGGGAAGTTAATTAAATACCATTTGGAGGCATTTAATGTTCGAGCAAAAACGGCTGATTTTTGACAAAAGAGATAACACCCCCCCATTACGTCATGCTTCAGAAATGTGGAAAATGGTCCGTTTTCAAATGTTTTATTTTTGAACGTCAGTTCACATTTGTAGGTGGATCGTCAGTGTTAGAGCTAAAATTAGCATGTTTAAAGTGATTTTCATGCTTCCAGGGGCCCAAAACACAAGATTTATGGAATGGTTAAAAGTGCATGAAAATGGCCAATTTACTCACTCTGAGTTCTCAAAAAGGGTTTCTTCACCCCGGGAAGTTAATTAAATACCATTTGGAAGGCATTTAATGTTCGAGCAAAAACGGCTGATTTTCGACAAAAGAGATAACACCCCCCCATTACGTCTTGCTTCAGAAATGTGGAAAATGGTCCGTTTTCAAATGTTTTATTTTTGAACGTCAGTTCACATTTGTAGGTGGATCATCAGTGTTAGAGCTAAAATTAGCATGTTTAAAGTGATTTTCATGCTTCCAGGGGCTCGGGAAGTTAATTAAATACCATTTGGAGGCATTTAATGTTCGAGCAAAAACGGCTGATTTTCGACAAAAGAGATAACACCCCCCCATTACGTCATGCTTCAGAAATGTGGAAAATGGTCCGTTTTCAAATGTTTTATTTTTGAACGTCAGTTCACATTTGTAGGTGGATCATCAGTGTTAGAGCTAAAATTAGCATGTTTAAAGTGATTTTCATGCTTCCAGGGGCTCGGGAAGTTAATTAAATACCATTTGGAGGCATTTAATGTTCGAGCAAAAACGGCTGATTTTCGACAAAAGAGATAACACCCCCCCATTACGTCATGCTTCAGAAATGTGGAAAATGGTCAGTTTTCAAATGTTTTATTTTTGAACGTCAGTTCACATTTGTAGGTGGATCATCAGTGTTAGAGCTAAAATTAGCATGTTTAAAGTGATTTTCATGCTTCCAGGGGCCCAAAACACAAGATTAATGGAATGGTTAAAAGTGCATGAAAATGGCCAATTTACTCACTCTGAGTTCTCAAAAAGGGTTTCTTCACCCCGGGAAGTTAATTAAATACCATTTGGAGGCATTTAATGTTCGAGCAAAAACGGCTGATTTTCGACAAAAGAGATAACACCCCCCCATTACGTCATGCTTCAGAAATGTGGAAAATGGTCCGTTTTCAAATGTTTTATTTTTGAACGTCAGTTCACATTTGTAGGTGGATCATCAGTGTTAGAGCTAAAATTAGCATGTTTAAAGTGATTTTCATGCTTCCAGGGGCTCGGGAAGTTAATTAAATACCATTTGGAGGCATTTAATGTTCGAGCAAAAACGGCTGATTTTCGACAAAAGAGATAACACCCCCCCATTACGTCATGCTTCAGAAATGTGGAAAATGGTCCGTTTTCAAATGTTTTATTTTTGAACGTCAGTTCACATTTGTAGGTGGATCATCAGTGTTAGAGCTAAAATTAGCATGTTTAAAGTGATTTTCATGCTTCCAGGGGCTCGGGAAGTGAAATAAATACCATTTGGAGGCATTTAATGTTCGAGCAAAAACGGCTGATTTTCGACAAAAGAGATAACACCCCCCCATTACGCCATGCTTCAGAAATGTGGAAAATGGTCCGTTTTCAAATGTTTTAGTTTTGAACGTCAGTTCACATTTGTAGGTGGATCATCAGTGTTAGAGCTAAAATTAGCATGTTTAAAGTGATTTTCATGCTTCCAGGGGCACGGGAAGTTAATTAAATACCATTTGGAGGCATTTAATGTTCGAGCAAAAACGGCTGATTTTCGACAAAAGAGATAACACCCCCCCATTACGTCATGCTTCAGAAATGTGGAAAATGGTCCGTTTTCAAATGTTTTATTTTTGAACGTCAGTTCACATTTGTAGGTGGATCATCAGTGTTAGAGCTAAAATTAGCATGTTTAAAGTGATTTTCATGCTTCCAGGGGCTCGGGAAGTTAATTAAATACCATTTGGAGGCATTTAATGTTCGAGCAAAAACGGCTGATTTTCGACAAAAGAGATAACACCCCCCCCATTACGTCATGCTTCAGAAATGTGGAAAATGGTCCGTTTTCAAATGTTTTATTTTTGAACGTCAGTTCACATTTGTAGGTGGATCATCAGTGTTAGAGCTAAAATTAGCATGTTTAAAGTGATTTTCATGCTTCCAGGGGCTCGGGAAGTGAAATAAATACCATTTGGAGGCATTTAATGTTCGAGCAAAAACGGCTGATTTTCGACAAAAGAGATAACACCCCCCCATTACGCCATGCTTCAGAAATGTGGAAAATGGTCCGTTTTCAAATGTTTTATTTTTGAACGTCAGTTCACATTTGTAGGTGGATCATCAGTGTTAGAGCTAAAATTAGCATGTTTAAAGTGATTTTCATGCTTCCAGGGGCACGGGAAGTTAATTAAATACCATTTGGAGGCATTTAATGTTCGAGCAAAAACGGCTGATTTTCGACAAAAGAGATAACACCCCCCCATTACGTCATGCTTCAGAAATGTGGAAAATGGTCCGTTTTCAAATGTTTTATTTTTGAACGTCAGTTCACATTTGTAGGTGGATCATCAGTGTTAGAGCTAAAATTAGCATGTTTAAAGTGATTTTCATGCTTCCAGGGGCTCGGGAAGTTAATTAAATACCATTTGGAGGCATTTAATGTTCGAGCAAAAACGGCTGATTTTCGACAAAAGAGATAACACCCCCCCATTACGTCATGCTTCAGAAATGTGGAAAATGGTCCGTTTTCAAATGTTTTATTTTTGAACGTCAGTTCACATTTGTAGGTGGATCATCAGTGTTAGAGCTAAAATTAGCATGTTTAAAGTGATTTTCATGCTTCCAGGGGCCCAAAACACAAGATTTATGGAATGGTTAAAAGTGCATGAAAATGGCCAATTTACTCACTCTGAGTTCTCAAAAAGGGTTTCTTCACCCCGGGAAGTTAATTAAATACCATTTGGAGGCATTTAATGTTCGAGCAAAAACGGCTGATTTTCGACAAAAGAGATAACACCCCCCCATTACGTCATGCTTCAGAAATGTGGAAAATGGTCCGTTTTCAAATGTTTTATTTTTGAACGTCAGTTCACATTTGTAGGTGGATCATCAGTGTTAGAGCTAAAATTAGCATGTTTAAAGTGATTTTCATGCTTCCAGGGGCTCGGGAAGTTAATTAAATACCATTTGGAGGCATTTAATGTTCGAGCAAAAACGGCTGATTTTCGACAAAAGAGATAACACCCCCCCATTACGTCATGCTTCAGAAATGTGGAAAATGGTCCGTTTTCAAATGTTTTATTTTTGAACGTCAGTTCACATTTGTAGGTGGATCATCAGTGTTAGAGCTAAAATTAGCATGTTTAAAGTGATTTTCATGCTTCCAGGGGCTCGGAACTTAATTAAATACCATTTGGAGGCATTTAATGTTCGAGCAAAAACGGCTGATTTTCGACAAAAGAGATAACACCCCCCCCATTACGTCATGCTTCAGAAATGTGGAAAATGGTCCGTTTTCAAATGTTTTATTTTTGAACGTCAGTTCACATTTGTAGGTGGATCATCAGTGTTAGAGCTAAAATTAGCATGTTTTAAGTGATTTTCATGCTTCCAGGGGCTTGGGAAGTTAATTAAATACCATTTGGAGGCATTTAATGTTCGAGCAAAAACGGCTGATTTTCGACAAAAGAGATAACACCCCCCATTACGTCATGCTTCAGAAATGTGGAAAATGGTCCGTTTTCAAATGTTTTATTTTTGAACGTCAGTTCACATTTGTAGGTGGATCATCAGTGTTAGAGCTAAAATTAGCATGTTTAAAGTGATTTTCATGCTTCCAGGGGCTCGGAAGTTAATTAAATACCATTTGGAGGCATTTAATGTACGAGCAAAAACGGCTGATTTTCGACAAAAGAGATAACACCCCCCCCCATTACGTCATGCTTCAGAAATGTGGAAAATGGTCCGTTTTCAAATGTTTTATTTTTGAACGTCAGTTCACATTTGTAGGTGGATCATCAGTGTTAGAGCTAAAATTAGCATGTTTAAAGTGATTTTCATGCTTCCAGGGGCTCGGGAAGTTAATTAAATACCATTTGGAGGCATTTAATGTTCGAGCAAAAACGGCTGATTTTTGACAAAAGAGATAACACCCCCCCATTACGTCATGCTTCAGAAATGTGGAAAATGGTCCGTTTTCAAATGTTTTATTTTTGAACGTCAGTTCACATTTGTAGGTGGATCATCAGTGTTAGAGCTAAAATTAGCATGTTTAAAGTGATTTTCATGCTTCCAGGGGCCCAAAACACAAGATTTATGGAATGGTTAAAAGTGCATGAAAATGGCCAATTTACTCACTCTGAGTTCTCAAAAAGGGTTTCTTCACCCCGGGAAGTTAATTAAATACCATTTGGAAGGCATTTAATGTTCGAGCAAAAACGGCTGATTTTCGACAAAAGAGATAACACCCCCCCATTACGTCATGCTTCAGAAATGTGGAAAATGGTCCGTTTTCAAATGTTTTATTTTTGAACGTCAGTTCACATTTGTAGGTGGATCATCAGTGTTAGAGCTAAAATTAGCATGTTTGAAGTGATTTTCATGCTTCCAGGGGCTCAGGAAGTTAATTAAATACCATTTGGAGGCATTTAATGTTCGAGCAAAAACGGCTGATTTTCGACAAAAGAGATAACACCCCCCCATTACGTCATGCTTCAGAAATGTGGAAAATGGTCCGTTTTCAAATGTTTTATTTTTGAACAACAGTTCACATTTGTAGGTGGATCATCAGTGTTAGAGCTAAAATTAGCATGTTTAAAGTGATTTTCATGCTTCCAGGGGCTCGGGAAGTGAAATAAATACCATTTGGAGGCATTTAATGTTCGAGCAAAAACGGCTGATTTTCGACAAAAGAGATAACACCCCCCCATTACGCCATGCTTCAGAAATGTGGAAAATGGTCCGTTTTCAAATGTTTTATTTTTGAACGTCAGTTCACATTTGTAGGTGGATCATCAGTGTTAGAGCTAAAATTAGCATGTTTAAAGTGATTTTCATGCTTCCAGGGGCATGGGAAGTTAATTAAATACCATTTGGAGGCATTTAATGTTCGAGCAAAAACGGCTGATTTTCGACAAAAGAGATAACACCCCCCCATTACGTCATGCTTCAGAAATGTGGAAAATGGTCCGTTTTCAAATGTTTTATTTTTGAACGTCAGTTCACATTTGTAGGTGGATCATCAGTGTTAGAGCTAAAATTAGCATGTTTAAAGTGATTTTCATGCTTCCAGGGGCTCGGGAAGTTAATTAAATACCATTTGGAGGCATTTAATGTTCGAGCAAAAACGGCTGATTTTCGACAAAAGAGATAACACCCCCCCATTACGTCATGCTTCAGAAATGTGGAAAATGGTCCGTTTTCAAATGTTTTATTTTTGAACGTCAGTTCACATTTGTAGGTGGATCATCAGTGTTAGAGCTAAAATTAGCATGTTTAAAGTGATTTTCATGCTTCCAGGGGCCCAAAACACAAGATTTATGGAATGGTTAAAAGTGCATGAAAATGGCCAATTTACTCACTCTGAGTTCTCAAAAAGGGTTTCTTCACCCCGGGAAGTTAATTAAATACCATTTGGAGGCATTTAATGTTCGAGCAAAAACGGCTGATTTTCGACAAAAGAGATAACACCCCCCCATTACGTCATGCTTCAGAAATGTGGAAAATGGTCCGTTTTCAAATGTTTTATTTTTGAACGTCAGTTCACATTTGTAGGTGGATCATCAGTGTTAGAGCTAAAATTAGCATGTTTAAAGTGATTTTCATGCTTCCAGGGGCTCGGGAAGTTAATTAAATACCATTTGGAGGCATTTAATGTTCGAGCAAAAACGGCTGATTTTCGACAAAAGAGATAACACCCCCCCATTACGTCATGCTTCAGAAATGTGGAAAATAGTCCGTTTTCAAATGTTTTATTTTTGAACGTCAGTTCACATTTGTAGGTGGATCATCAGTGTTAGAGCTAAAATTAGCATGTTTAAAGTGATTTTCATGCTTCCAGTGGCTCGGAAGTTAATTAAATACCATTTGGAGGCATTTAATGTTCGAGCAAAAACGGCTGATTTTCGACAAAAGAGATAACACCCCCCCCATTACGTCATGCTTCAGAAATGTGGAAAATGGTCCGTTTTCAAATGTTTTATTTTTGAACGTCAGTTCACATTTGTAGGTGGATCATCAGTGTTAGAGCTAAAATTAGCATGTTTAAAGTGATTTTCATGCTTCCAGGGGCTCGGGAAGTTAATTAAATACCATTTGGAGGCATTTAATGTTCGAGCAAAAACGGCTGATTTTCGACAAAAGAGATAACACCCCCCATTACGTCATGCTTCAGAAATGTGGAAAATGGTCCGTTTTCAAATGTTTTATTTTTGAACGTCAGTTCACATTTGTAGGTGGATCATCAGTGTTAGAGCTAAAATTAGCATGTTTAAAGTGATTTTCATGCTTCCAGGGGCTCGGAAGTTAATTAAATACCATTTGGAAGCATTTAATGTTCGAGCAAAAACGGCTGATTTTCGACAAAAGAGATAACACCCCCCCCATTACGTCATGCTTCAGAAATGTGGAAAATGGTCCGTTTTCAAATGTTTTATTTTTGAACGTCAGTTCACATTTGTAGGTGGATCATCAGTGTTAGAGCTAAAATTAGCATGTTTAAAGTGATTTTCATGCTTCCAGGGGCTCGGGAAGTTAATTAAATACCATTTGGAGGCATTTAATGTTCGAGCAAAAACGGCTGATTTTTGACAAAAGAGATAACACCCCCCCATTACGTCATGCTTCAGAAATGTGGAAAATGGTCCGTTTTCAAATGTTTTATTTTTGAACGTCAGTTCACATTTGTAGGTGGATCATCAGTGTTAGAGCTAAAATTAGCATGTTTAAAGTGATTTTAATGCTTCCAGGGGCTCGGGAAGTTAATTAAATACCATTTGGAGGCATTTAATGTTCGAGCAAAAACGGCTGATTTTCGACAAAAGAGATAACACCCCCCCATTACGTCATGCTTCAGAAATGTGGAAAATGGTCCGTTTTCAAATGTTTTATTTTTGAACGTCAGTTCACATTTGTAGGTGGATCATCAGTGTTAGAGCTAAAATTAGCATGTTTAAAGTGATTTTCATGCTTCCAGGGGCTCGGGAAGTTAATTAAATACCATTTGGAGGCATTTAATGTTCGAGCAAAAACGGCTGATTTTCGACAAAAGAGATAACACCCCCCATTACGTCATGCTTCAGAAATGTGGAAAATGGTCCGTTTTCAAATGTTTTATTTTTGAACGTCAGTTCACATTTGTAGGTGGATCATCAGTGTTAGAGCTAAAATTAGCATGTTTAAAGTGATTTTCATGCTTCCAGGGGCTCGGGAAGTGAAATAAATACCATTTGGAGGCATTTAATGTTCGAGCAAAAACGGCTGATTTTCGACAAAAGAGATAACACCCCCCCATTACGTCATGCTTCAGAAATGTGGAAAATGGTCCGTTTTCAAATGTTTTATTTTTGAACGTCAGTTCACATTTGTAGGTGGATCATCAGTGTTAGAGCTAAAATTAGCATGTTTAAAGTGATTTTCATGCTTCCAGGGGCACGGGAAGTTAATTAAATACCATTTGGAGGCATTTAATGTTCGAGCAAAAACGGCTGATTTTCGACAAAAGAGATAACACCCCCCCATTACGTCATGCTTCAGAAATGTGGAAAATGGTCCGTTTTCAAATGTTTTATTTTTGAACGTCAGTTCACATTTGTAGGTGGATCATCAGTGTTAGAGCTAAAATTAGCATGTTTAAAGTGATTTTCATGCTTCCAGGGGCTCGGGAAGTTAATTAAATACCATTTGGAGGCATTTAATGTTCGAGCAAAAACGGCTGATTTTCGACAAAAGAGATAACACCCCCCCATTACGTCATGCTTCAGAAATGTGGAAAATGGTCCGTTTTCAAATGTTTTATTTTTGAACGTCAGTTCACATTTGTAGGTGGATCATCAGTGTTAGAGCTAAAATTAGCATGTTTAAAGTGATTTTCATGCTTCCAGGGGCCCAAAACACAAGATTTATGGAATGGTTAAAAGTGCATGAAAATGGCCAATTTACTCACTCTGAGTTCTCAAAAAGGGTTTCTTCACCCCGGGATGTTAATTAAATACCATTTGGAGGCATTTAATGTTCGAGCAAAAACGGCTGATTTTCGACAAAAGAGATAACACCCCCCCATTACGTCATGCTTCAGAAATGTGGAAAATGGTCCGTTTTCAAATGTTTTATTTTTGAACGTCAGTTCACATTTGTAGGTGGATCATCAGTGTTAGAGCTAAAATTAGCATGTTTAAAGTGATTTTCATGCTTCCAGGGGCTCGGGAAGTTAATTAAATACCATTTGGAGGCATTTAATGTTCGAGCAAAAACGGCTGATTTTCGACAAAAGAGATAACACCCCCCCATTACGTCATGCTTCAGAAATGTGGAAAATGGTCCGTTTTCAAATGTTTTATTTTTGAACGTCAGTTCACATTTGTAGGTGGATCATCAGTGGTAGAGCTAAAATTAGCATGTTTAAAGTGATTTTCATGCTTCCAGGGGCTCGGGAAGTTAATTAAATACCATTTGGAGGCATTTAATGTTCGAGCAAAAACGGCTGATTTTCGACAAAAGAGATAACACCCCCCCATTACGTCATGCTTCAGAAATGTGGAAAATGGTCCGTTTTCAAATGTTTTATTTTTGAACGTCAGTTCACATTTGTAGGTGGATCATCAGTGTTAGAGCTAAAATTAGCATGTTTAAAGTGATTTTCATGCTTCCAGGGGCCCAAAACACAAGATTTATGGAATGGTTAAAAGTGCATGAAAATGGCCAATTTACTCACTCTGAGTTCTCAAAAAGGGTTTCTTCACCCCGGGAAGTTAATTAAATACCATTTGGAGGCATTTAATGTTCGAGCAAAAACGGCTGATTTTCGACAAAAGAGATAACACCCCCCCCATTACGTCATGCTTCAGAAATGTGGAAAATGGTCCGTTTTCAAATGTTTTATTTTTGAACGTCAGTTCAAATTTGTAGGTGGATCATCAGTGTTAGAGCTAAAATTAGCATGTTTAAAGTGATTTTCATGCTTCCAGGGGCCCGGGAAGTTAATTAAATACCATTTGGAGGCATTTAATGTTCGAGCAAAAACGGCTGATTTTCGACAAAAGAGATAACACCCCCCCATTACGTCATGCTTCAGAAATGTGGAAAATGGTCCGTTTTCAAATGTTTTATTTTTGAACGTCAGTTCACATTTGTAGGTGGATCATCAGTGTTAGAGCTAAAATTAGCATGTTTAAAGTGATTTTCATGCTTCCAGGGGCTCGGGAAGTTAATTAAATACCATTTGGAGGCATTTAATGTTCGAGCAAAAACGGCTGATTTTCGACAAAAGAGATAACACCCCCCCCATTACGTCATGCTTCAGAAATGTGGAAAATGGTCCGTTTTCAAATGTTTTATTTTTGAACGTCAGTTCACATTTGTAGGTGGATCATCAGTGTTAGAGCTAAAATTAGCATGTTTAAAGTGATTTTCATGCTTCCAGGGGCCCAAAACACAAGATTTATGGAATGGTTAAAAGTGCATGAAAATGGCCAATTTACTCACTCTGAGTTCTCAAAAAGGGTTTCTTCACCCCGGGAAGTTAATTAAATACCATTTGGAGGCATTTAATGTTCGAGCAAAAACGGCTGATTTTCGACAAAAGAGATAACACCCCCCCCCATTACGTCATGCTTCAGAAATGTGGAAAATGGTCCGTTTTCAAATGTTTTATTTTTGAACGTCAGTTCACATTTGTAGGTGGATCATCAGTGTTAGAGCTAAAATTAGCATGTTTAAAGTGATTTTCATGCTTCCAGGGGCTCGGGAAGTTAATTAAATACCATTTGGAGGCATTTAATGTTCGAGCAAAAACGGCTGATTTTCGACAAAAGAGATAACACCCCCCCCATTACGTCATGCTTCAGAAATGTGAAAATGGTCCGTTTTCAAATGTTTTATTTTTGAACGTCAGTTCACATTTGTAGGTGGATCATCAGTGTTAGAGCTGAAATTAGCATGTTTAAAGTGATTTTCATGCTTCCAGGGGCCCAAAACACAAGATTTATGGAATGGTTAAAAGTGCATGAAAATGGCCAATTTACTCACTCTGAGTTCTCAAAAAGGGTTTCTCCACCCCGGGAAGTTAATTAAATACCATTTGGAGGCATTTAATGTTCGAGCAAAAACGGCTGATTTTCGACAAAAGAGATAACACCCCCCCATTACGTCATGCTTCAGAAATGTGAAAAATGGTCCGTTTTCAAATGTTTTATTTTTGAACGTCAGTTCACATTTGTAGGTGGATCATCAGTGTTAGAGCTAAAATTAGCATGTTTAAAGTGATTTTCATGCTTCCAGGGGCTCGGGAAGTTAATTAAATACCATTTGGAGGCATTTAATGTTCGAGCAAAAACGGCTGATTTTCGACAAAAGAGATAACACCCCCCCATTAAGTCATGCTTCAGAAATGTGGAAAATGGTCCGTTTTCAAATGTTTTATTTTTGAACGTCAGTTCACATTTGTAGGTGGATCATCAGTGTTAGAGCTAAAATTAGCATGTTTAAAGTGATTTTCATGCTTCCAGGGGCCCAAAACACAAGATTTATGGAATGGTTAAAATTGCATGAAAATGGCCAATTTACTCACTCTGAGTTCTCAAAAAAGGGTTTCTTCACCCCGGGAAGTTAATTAAATACCATTTGGAGGCATTTAAGGTTCGAGCAAAAACGGCTGATTTTCGACAAAAGAGATAACACCCCCCCCATTACGTCATGCTTCAGAAATGTGGAAAATGGTCCGTTTTCAAATGTTTTATTTTTGAACGTCAGTTCACATTTGTAGGTGGATCATCAGTGTTAGAGCTAAAATTAGCATGTTTAAAGTGATTTTCATGCTTCCAGGGGCTCGGGAAGTTAATTAAATACCATTTGGAGGCATTTAATGTTCGAGCAAAAACGGCTGATTTTCGACAAAAGAGATAACACCCCCCCATTACGTCATGCTTCAGAAATGTGAAAATGGTCCGTTTTCAAATGTTTTATTTTTGAACGTCAGTTCACATTTGTAGGTGGATCATCAGTGTTAGAGCTGAAATTAGCATGTTTAAAGTGATTTTCATGCTTCCAGGGGCCCAAAACACAAGATTTATGGAATGGTTAAAAGTGCATGAAAATGGCCAATTTACTCACTCTGAGTTCTCAAAAAGGGTTTCTCCACCCCGGGAAGTTAATTAAATACCATTTGGAGGCATTTAATGTTCGAGCAAAAACGGCTGATTTTCGACAAAAGAGATAACACCCCCCCATTACGTCATGCTTCAGAAATGTGAAAAATGGTCCGTTTTCAAATGTTTTATTTTTGAACGTCAGTTCACATTTGTAGGTGGATCATCAGTGTTAGAGCTAAAATTAGCATGTTTAAAGTGATTTTCATGCTTCCAGGGGCTCGGGAAGTTAATTAAATACCATTTGGAGGCATTTAATGTTCGAGCAAAAACGGCTGATTTTCGACAAAAGAGATAACACCCCCCCATTACGTCATGCTTCAGAAATGTGGAAAATGGTCCGTTTTCAAATGTTTTATTTTTGAACGTCAGTTCACATTTGTAGGTGGATCATCAGTGTTAGAGCTAAAATTAGCATGTTTAAAGTGATTTTCATGCTTCCAGGGGCCCAAAACACAAGATTTATGGAATGGTTAAAAGTGCATGAAAATGGCCAATTTACTCACTCTGAGTTCTCAAAAAGGGTTTCTTCACCCCGGGAAGTTAATTAAATACCATTTGGAGGCATTTAATGTTCGAGCAAAAACGGCTGATTTTCGACAAAAGAGATAACACCCCCCCATTACGTCATGCTTCAGAAATGTGGAAAATGGTCCGTTTTCAAATGTTTTATTTTTGAACGTCAGTTCACATTTGTAGGTGGATCATCAGTGTTAGAGCTAAAATTAGCATGTTTAAAGTGATTTTCATGCTTCCAGGGGCCCAAAACACAAGATTTATGGAATGGTTAAAAGTGCATGAAAATGGCCAATTTACTCACTCTTAGTTCTCAAAAAGGGTTTCTTCACCCCGGGAAGTTAATTAAATACCATTTGGAGGCATTTAATGTTCGAGCAAAAACGGCTGATTTTCGACAAAAGAGATAACACCCCCCCATTACGTCATGCTTCAGAAATGTGGAAAATGGTCCGTTTTCAAATGTTTTATTTTTGAACGTCAGTTCACATTTGTAGGTGGATCATCAGTGTTAGAGCTAAAATTAGCATGTTTACAGTGATTTTCATGCTTCCAGGGGCTCGGGAAGTTAATTAAATACCATTTGGAGGCATTTAATGTTCGAGCAAAAACGGCTGATTTTCGACAAAAGAGATAACACCCCCCCCATTACGTCATGCTTCAGAAATGTGGAAAATGGTCCGTTTTCAAATGTTTTATTTTTGAACGTCAGTTCACATTTGTAGGTGAATCATCAGTGTTAGAGCTAAAATTAGCATGTTTAAAGTGATTTTCATGCTTCCAGGGGCCCAAAACACAAGATTTATGGAATGGTTAAAAGTGCATGAAAATGGCCAATTTACTCACTCTGAGTTCTCAAAAAGGGTTTCTTCACCCCGGGAAGTTAATTAAATACCATTTGGAGGCATTTAATGTTCGAGCAAAAACGGCTGATTTTTGACAAAAGAGATAACACCCCCCCCATTACGTCATGCTTCAGAAATGTGGAAAATGGTCCGTTTTCAAATGTTTTATTTTTGAACGTCAGTTCACCTTTGTAGGTGGATCATCAGTGTTAGAGCTAAAATTAGCATGTTTAAAGTGATTTTCATGCTTCCAGGGGCTCGGAAGTTAATTAAATACCATTTGGAGGCATTTAATGTTCGAGCAAAAACGGCTGATTTTCGACAAAAGAGATAACACCCCCCCCATTACATCATGCTTCAGAAATGTGGAAAATGGTCCGTTTTCAAATGTTTTATTTTTGAACGTCAGTTCACATTTGTAGGTGGATCATCAGTGTTAGAGCTAAAATTAGCATGTTTAAAGTGATTTTCATGCTTCCAGGGGCTCGGAAGTTAATTAAATACCATTTGGAGGCATTTAATGTTCGAGCAAAAACGGCTGATTTTCGACAAAAGAGATAACACCCCCCCCATTACGTCATGCTTCAGAAATGTGGAAAATGGTCCGTTTTCAAATGTTTTATTTTTGAACATCAGTTCACATTTGTAGGTGGATCATCAGTGTTAGAGCTAAAATTAGCATGTTTAAAGTGATTTTCATGCTTCCAGGGGCTCGGGAAGTTAATTAAATACCATTTGGAGGCATTTAATGTTCGAGCAAAAACGGCTGATTTTTGACAAAAGAGATAACACCCCCCCATTACGTCATGCTTCAGAAATGTGGAAAATGGTCCGTTTTCAAATGTTTTATTTTTGAACGTCAGTTCACATTTGTAGGTGGATCATCAGTGTTAGAGCTAAAATTAGCATGTTTAAAGTGATTTTCATGCTTCCAGGGGCCCAAAACACAAGATTTATGTAATGGTTAAAAGTGCATGAAAATGGCCAATTTACTCACTCTGAGTTCTCAAAAAGGGTTTCTTCACCCCGGGAAGTTAATTAAATACCATTTGGAGGCATTTAATGTTCGAGCAAAAACGGCTGATTTTCGACAAAAGAGATAACACCCCCCCATTACGTCTTGCTTCAGAAATGTGGAAAATGGTCCGTTTTCAAATGTTTTATTTTTGAACGTCAGTTCACATTTGTAGGTGGATCATCAGTGTTAGAGCTAAAATTAGCATGTTTAAAGTGATTTTCATGCTTCCAGGGGCTCGGGAAGTTAAGTAAATACCATTTGGAGGCATTTAATGTTCGAGCAAAAACGGCTGATTTTCGACAAAAGAGATAACACCCCCCCATTACGTCATGCTTCAGAAATGTGGAAAATGGTCCGTTTTCAAATGTTTTATTTTTGAACGTCAGTTCACATTTGTAGGTGGATCATCAGTGTTAGAGCTAAAATTAGCATGTTTAAAGTGATTTTCATGCTTCCAGGGGCTCGGGAAGTTAATTAAATACCATTTGGAGGCATTTAATGTTCGAGCAAAAACGGCTGATTTTCGACAAAAGAGATAACACCCCCCCATTACGTCATGCTTCAGAAATGTGGAAAATGGTCCGTTTTCAAATGTTTTATTTTTGAACGTCAGTTCACATTTGTAGGTGGATCATCAGTGTTAGAGCTAAAATTAGCATGTTTAAAGTGATTTTCATGCTTCCAGGGGCCCAAAACACAAGATTAATGGAATGGTTAAAAGTGCATGAAAATGGCCAATTTACTCACTCTGAGTTCTCAAAAAGGGTTTCTTCACCCCGGGAAGTGAAATAAATACCATTTGGAGGCATTTAATGTTCGAGCAAAAACGGCTGATTTTCGACAAAAGAGATAACACCCCCCCATTACGTCATGCTTCAGAAATGTGGAAAATGGTCCGTTTTCAAATGTTTTATTTTTGAACGTCAGTTCACATTTGTAGGTGGATCATCAGTGTTAGAGCTAAAATTAGCATGTTTAAAGTGATTTTCATGCTTCCAGGGGCTCGGGAAGTTAATTAAATACCATTTGGAGGCATTTAATGTTCGAGCAAAAACGGCTGATTTTCGACAAAAGAGATAACCCCCCCCATTACGTCATGCTTCAGAAATGTGGAAAATGGTCCGTTTTCAAATGTTTTATTTTTGAACGTCAGTTCACATTTGTAGGTGGATCATCAGTGTTAGAGCTAAAATTAGCATGTTTAAAGTGATTTTCATGCTTCCAGGGGCTCGGGAAGTGAAATAAATACCATTTGGAGGCATTTAATGTTCGAGCAAAAACGGCTGATTTTCGACAAAAGAGATAACACCCCCCCATTACGTCATGCTTCAGAAATGTGGAAAATGGTCCGTTTTCAAATGTTTTATTTTTGAACGTCAGTTCACATTTGTAGGTGGATCATCAGTGTTAGAGCTAAAATTAGCATGTTTAAAGTGATTTTCATGCTTCCAGGGGCACGGGAAGTTAATTAAATACCATTTGGAGGCATTTAATGTTCGAGCAAAAACGGCTGATTTTCGACAAAAGAGATAACACCCCCCCATTACGTCATGCTTCAGAAATGTGGAAAATGGTCCGTTTTCAAATGTTTTATTTTTGAACGTCAGTTCACATTTGTAGGTGGATCATCAGTGTTAGAGCTAAAATTAGCATGTTTAAAGTGATTTTCATGCTTCCAGGGGCTCGGGAAGTTAATTAAATACCATTTGGAGGCATTTATCGTTCGAGCAAAAACGGCTGATTTTCGACAAAAGAGATAACACCCCCCCATTAAGTCATGCTTCAGAAATGTGGAAAATGGTCCGTTTTCAAATGTTTTATTTTTGAACGTCAGTTCACATTTGTAGGTGGATCATCAGTGTTAGAGCTAAAATTAGCATGTTTAAAGTGATTTTCATGCTTCCAGGGGCCCAAAACACAAGATTTATGGAATGGTTAAAAGTGCATGAAAATGGCCAATTTACTCACTCTGAGTTCTCAAAAAGGGTTTCTTCACCCCGGGAAGTTAATTAAATACCATTTGGAGGCATTTAATGTTCGAGCAAAAACGGCTGATTTTCGACAAAAGAGATAACACCCCCCCATTACGTCATGCTTCAGAAATGTGGAAAATGGTCCGTTTTCAAATGTTTTATTTTTGAACGTCAGTTCACATTTGTAGGTGGATCATCAGTGTTAGAGCTAAAATTAGCATGTTTAAAGTGATTTTCATGCTTCCAGGGGCTCGGGAAGTTAATTAAATACCATTTGGAGGCATTTAATGTTCGAGCAAAAACGGCTGATTTTCGACAAAAGAGATAACACCCCCCCATTACGTCATGCTTCAGAAATGTGGAAAATGGTCCGTTTTCAAATGTTTTATTTTTGAACGTCAGTTCACATTTGTAGGTGGATCATCAGTGGTAGAGCTAAAATTAGCATGTTTAAAGTGATTTTCATGCTTCCAGGGGCTCGGGAAGTTAATTAAATACCATTTGGAGGCATTTAATGTTCGAGCAAAAACGGCTGATTTTCGACAAAAGAGATAACACCCCCCCATTACGTCATGCTTCAGAAATGTGGAAAATGGTCCGTTTTCAAATGTTTTATTTTTGAACGTCAGTTCACATTTGTAGGTGGATCATCAGTGTTAGAGCTAAAATTAGCATGTTTAAAGTGATTTTCATGCTTCCAGGGGCTCGGGAAGTTAATTAAATACCATTTGGAGGCATTTAATGTTCGAGCAAAAACGGCTGATTTTCGACAAAAGAGATAACACCCCCCCATTACGTCATGCTTCAGAAATGTGGAAAATGGTCCGTTTTCAAATGTTTTATTTTTGAACGTCAGTTCACATTTGTAGGTGGATCATTAGTGTTAGAGCTAAAATTAGCATGTTTAAAGTGATTTTCATGCTTCCAGGGGCCCAAAACACAAGATTTATGGAATGGTTAAAAGTGCATGAAAATGGCCAATTTACTCACTCTGAGTTCTCAAAAAGGGTTTCTTCACCCCGGGAAGTTAATTAAATACCATTTGGAGGCATTTAATGTTCGAGCAAAAACGGCTGATTTTCGACAAAAGAGATAACACCCCCCCATTACGTCATGCTTCAGAAATGTGGAAAATGGTCCGTTTTCAAATGTTTTATTTTTGAACGTCAGTTCACATTTGTAGGTGGATCATCAGTGTTAGAGCTAAAATTAGCATGTTTAAAGTGATTTTCATGCTTCCAGGGGCTCGGGAAGTTAATTAAATACCATTTGGATCATTTAATGTTCGAGCAAAAACGGCTGATTTTCGACAAAAGAGATAACACCCCCCCATTACGTCATGCTTCAGAAATGTGAAAATGGTCCGTTTTCAAATGTTTTATTTTTGAACGTCAGTTCACATTTGTAGGTGGATCATCAGTGTTAGAGCTAAAATTAGCATGTTTAAAGTGATTTTCATGCTTCCAGGGGCCCAAAACACAAGATTTATGGAATGGTTAAAAGTGCATGAAAATGGCCAATTTACTCACTCTGAGTTCTCAAAAAGGGTTTCTCCACCCCGGGAAGTTAATTAAATACCATTTGGAGGCATTTAATGTTCGAGCAAAAACGGCTGATTTTCGACAAAAGAGATAACACCCCCCCATTACGTCATGCTTCAGAAATGTGAAAAATGGTCCGTTTTCAAATGTTTTATTTTTGAACGTCAGTTCACATTTGTAGGTGGATCATCAGTGTTAGAGCTAAAATTAGCATGTTTAAAGTGATTTTCATGCTTCCAGGGGCTCGGGAAGTTAATTAAATACCATTTGGAGGCATTTAATGTTCGAGCAAAAACGGCTGATTTTCGACAAAAGAGATAACACCCCCCCATTACGTCATGCTTCAGAAATGTGGAAAATGGTCCGTTTTCAAATGTTTTATTTTTGAACGTCAGTTCACATTTGTAGGTGGATCATCAGTGTTAGAGCTAAAATTAGCATGTTTAAAGTGATTTTCATGCTTCCAGGGGCCCAAAACACAAGATTAATGGAATGGTTAAAAGTGCATGAAAATGGCCAATTTACTCACTCTGAGTTCTCAAAAAGGGTTTCTTCACCCCGGGAAGTGAAATAAATACCATTTGGAGGCATTTAATGTTCGAGCAAAAACGGCTGATTTTCGACAAAAGAGATAACACCCCCCCATTACGTCATGCTTCAGAAATGTGGAAAATGGTCCGTTTTCAAATGTTTTATTTTTGAACGTCAGTTCACATTTGTAGGTGGATCATCAGTGTTAGAGCTAAAATTAGCATGTTTAAAGTGATTTTCATGCTTCCAGGGGCTCGGGAAGTTAATTAAATACCATTTGGAGGCATTTAATGTTCGAGCAAAAACGGCTGATTTTCGACAAAAGAGATAACACCCCCCCATTACGTCATGCTTCGGAAATGTGGAAAATGGTCCGTTTTCAAATGTTTTATTTTTGAACGTCAGTTCACATTTGTAGGTGGATCATCAGTGTTAGAGCTAAAATTAGCATGTTTAAAGTGATTTTCATGCTTCCAGGGGCTCGGGAAGTGAAATAAATACCATTTGGAGGCATTTAATGTTCGAGCAAAAACGGCTGATTTTCGACAAAAGAGATAACACCCCCCCATTACGTCATGCTTCAGAAATGTGGAAAATGGTCCGTTTTCAAATGTTTTATTTTTGAACGTCAGTTCACATTTGTAGGTGGATCATCAGTGTTAGAGCTAAAATTAGCATGTTTAAAGTGATTTTCATGCTTCCAGGGGCACAGGAAGTTAATTAAATACCATTTGGAGGCATTTAATGTTCGAGCAAAAACGGCTGATTTTCGACAAAAGAGATAACACCCCCCCATTACGTCATGCTTCAGAAATGTGGAAAATGGTCCGTTTTCAAATGTTTTATTTTTGAACGTCAGTTCACATTTGTAGGTGGATCATCAGTGTTAGAGCTAAAATTAGCATGTTTAAAGTGATTTTCATGCTTCCAGGGGCTCGGGAAGTTAATTAAATACCATTTGGAGGCATTTAATGTTCGAGCAAAAACGGCTGATTTTCGACAAAAGAGATAACACCCCCCCATTACGTCATGCTTCAGAAATGTGGAAAATGGTCCGTTTTCAAATGTTTTATTTTTGAACATCAGTTCACATTTGTAGGTGGATCATCAGTGTTAGAGCTAAAATTAGCATGTTTAAAGTGATTTTCATGCTTCCAGGGGCCCAAAACACAAGATTTATGGAATGGTTAAAAGTGCATGAAAATGGCCAATTTACTCACTCTGAGTTCTCAAAAAGGGTTTCTTCACCCCGGGAAGTTAATTAAATACCATTTGGAGGCATTTAATGTTCGAGCAAAAACGGCTGATTTTCGACAAAAGAGATAACACCCCCCCATTACGTCATGCTTCATAAATGTGGAAAATGGTCCGTTTTCAAATGTTTTATTTTTGAACGTCAGTTCACATTTGTAGGTGGATCATCAGTGTTAGAGCTAAAATTAGCATGTTTAAAGTGATTTTCATGCTTCCAGGGGCTCGGGAAGTTAATTAAATACCATTTGGAGGCATTTAATGTTCGAGCAAAAACGGCTGATTTTCGACAAAAGAGATAACACCCCCCCATTACGTCATGCTTCAGAAATGTGGAAAATGGTCCGTTTTCAAATGTTTTATTTTTGAACGTCAGTTCACATTTGTAGGTGGATCATCAGTGGTAGAGCTAAAATTAGCATGTTTAAAGTGATTTTCATGCTTCCAGGGGCTCGGGAAGTTAATTAAATACCATTTGGAGGCATTTAATGTTCGAGCAAAAACGGCTGATTTTCGACAAAAGAGATAACACCCCCCCATTACGTCATGCTTCCGAAATGTGGAAAATGGTCCGTTTTCAAATGTTTTATTTTTGAACGTCAGTTCACATTTGTAGGTGGATCATCAGTGTTAGAGCTAAAATTAGCATGTTTAAAGTGATTTTCATGCTTCCAGGGGCTCGGGAAGTTAATTAAATACCATTTGGAGGCATTTAATGTTCGAGCAAAAACGGCTGATTTTCGACAAAAGAGATAACACCCCCCCATTACGTCATGCTTCAGAAATGTGGAAAATGGTCCGTTTTCAAATGTTTTATTTTTGAACATCAGTTCACATTTGTAGGTGGATCATCAGTGTTAGAGCTAAAATTAGCATGTTTAAAGTGATTTTCATGCTTCCAGGGGCCCAAAACACAAGATTTATGGAATGGTTAAAAGTGCATGAAAATGGCCAATTTACTCACTCTGAGTTCTCAAAAAGGGTTTCTTCACCCCGGGAAGTTAATTAAATACCATTTGGAGGCATTTAATGTTCGAGCAAAAACGGCTGATTTTCGACAAAAGAGATAACACCCCCCCATTACGTCATGCTTCATAAATGTGGAAAATGGTCCGTTTTCAAATGTTTTATTTTTGAACGTCAGTTCACATTTGTAGGTGGATCATCAGTGTTAGAGCTAAAATTAGCATGTTTAAAGTGATTTTCATGCTTCCAGGGGCTCGGGAAGTTAATTAAATACCATTTGGAGGCATTTAATGTTCGAGCAAAAACGGCTGATTTTCGACAAAAGAGATAACACCCCCCCATTACGTCATGCTTCAGAAATGTGGAAAATGGTCCGTTTTCAAATGTTTTATTTTTGAACGTCAGTTCACATTTGTAGGTGGATCATCAGTGGTAGAGCTAAAATTAGCATGTTTAAAGTGATTTTCATGCTTCCAGGGGCTCGGGAAGTTAATTAAATACCATTTGGAGGCATTTAATGTTCGAGCAAAAACGGCTGATTTTCGACAAAAGAGATAACACCCCCCCATTACGTCATGCTTCCGAAATGTGGAAAATGGTCCGTTTTCAAATGTTTTATTTTTGAACGTCAGTTCACATTTGTAGGTGGATCATCAGTGTTAGAGCTAAAATTAGCATGTTTAAAGTGATTTTCATGCTTCCAGGGGCTCGGGAAGTTAATTAAATACCATTTGGAGGCATTTATCGTTCGAGCAAAAACGGCTGATTTTCGACAAAAGAGATAACACCCCCCCATTAAGTCATGCTTCAGAAATGTGGAAAATGGTCCGTTTTCAAATGTTTTATTTTTGAACGTCAGTTCACATTTGTAGGTGGATCATCAGTGTTAGAGCTAAAATTAGCATGTTTAAAGTGATTTTCATGCTTCCAGGGGCCCAAAACACAAGATTTATGGAATGGTTAAAAGTGCATGAAAATGGCCAATTTACTCACTCTGAGTTCTCAAAAAGGGTTTCTTCACCCCGGGAAGTTAATTAAATACCATTTGGAGGCATTTAATGTTCGAGCAAAAACGGCTGATTTTCGACAAAAGAGATAACACCCCCCCATTACGTCATGCTTCAGAAATGTGAAAAATGGTCCGTTTTCAAATGTTTTATTTTTGAACGTCAGTTCACATTTGTAGGTGGATCATCAGTGTTAGAGCTAAAATTAGCATGTTTAAAGTGATTTTCATGCTTCCAGGGGCTCGGGAAGTTAATTAAATACCATTTGGAGGCATTTAATGTTCGAGCAAAAACGGCTGATTTTCGACAAAAGAGATAACACCCCCCCATTACGTCATGCTTCAGAAATGTGGAAAATGGTCCGTTTTCAAATGTTTTATTTTTGAACGTCAGTTCACATTTGTAGGTGGATCATCAGTGTTAGAGCTAAAATTAGCATGTTTAAAGTGATTTTCATGCTTCCAGGGGCCCAAAACACAAGATTAATGGAATGGTTAAAAGTGCATGAAAATGGCCAATTTACTCACTCTGAGTTCTCAAAAAGGGTTTCTTCACCCCGGGAAGTGAAATAAATACCATTTGGAGGCATTTAATGTTCGAGCAAAAACGGCTGATTTTCGACAAAAGAGATAACACCCCCCCATTACGTCATGCTTCAGAAATGTGGAAAATGGTCCGTTTTCAAATGTTTTATTTTTGAACGTCAGTTCACATTTGTAGGTGGATCATCAGTGTTAGAGCTAAAATTAGCATGTTTAAAGTGATTTTCATGCTTCCAGGGGCTCGGGAAGTTAATTAAATACCATTTGGAGGCATTTAATGTTCGAGCAAAAACGGCTGATTTTCGACAAAAGAGATAACACCCCCCCATTACGTCATGCTTCGGAAATGTGGAAAATGGTCCGTTTTCAAATGTTTTATTTTTGAACGTCAGTTCACATTTGTAGGTGGATCATCAGTGTTAGAGCTAAAATTAGCATGTTTAAAGTGATTTTCATGCTTCCAGGGGCTCGGGAAGTGAAATAAATACCATTTGGAGGAATTTAATGTTCGAGCAAAAACGGCTGATTTTCGACAAAAGAGATAACACCCCCCCATTACGTCATGCTTCAGAAATGTGGAAAATGGTCCGTTTTCAAATGTTTTATTTTTGAACGTCAGTTCACATTTGTAGGTGGATCATCAGTGTTAGAGCTAAAATTAGCATGTTTAAAGTGATTTTCATGCTTCCAGGGGCACAGGAAGTTAATTAAATACCATTTGGAGGCATTTAATGTTCGAGCAAAAACGGCTGATTTTCGACAAAAGAGATAACACCCCCCCATTACGTTATGCTTCAGAAATGTGGAAAATGGTCCGTTTTCAAATGTTTTATTTTTGAACGTCAGTTCACATTTGTAGGTGGATCATCAGTGTTAGAGCTAAAATTAGCATGTTTAAAGTGATTTTCATGCTTCCAGGAGCTCGGGAAGTTAATTAAATACCATTTGGAGGCATTTAATGTTCGAGCAAAAACGGCTGATTTTCGACAAAAGAGATAACACCCCCCCATTACGTCATGCTTCAGAAATGTGGAAAATGGTCCGTTTTCAAATGTTTTATTTTTGAACATCAGTTCACATTTGTAGGTGGATCATCAGTGTTAGAGCTAAAATTAGCATGTTTAAAGTGATTTTCATGCTTCCAGGGGCCCAAAACACAAGATTTATGGAATGGTTAAAAGTGCATGAAAATGGCCAATTTACTCACTCTGAGTTCTCAAAAAGGGTTTCTTCACCCCGGGAAGTTAATTAAATACCATTTGGAGGCATTTAATGTTCGAGCAAAAACGGCTGATTTTCGACAAAAGAGATAACACCCCCCCATTACGTCATGCTTCATAAATGTGGAAAATGGTCCGTTTTCAAATGTTTTATTTTTGAACGTCAGTTCACATTTGTAGGTGGATCATCAGTGTTAGAGCTAAAATTAGCATGTTTAAAGTGATTTTCATGCTTCCAGGGGCTCGGGAAGTTAATTAAATACCATTTGGAGGCATTTAATGTTCGAGCAAAAACGGCTGATTTTCGACAAAAGAGATAACACCCCCCCATTACGTCATGCTTCAGAAATGTGGAAAATGGTCCGTTTTCAAATGTTTTATTTTTGAACGTCAGTTCACATTTGTAGGTGGATCATCAGTGGTAGAGCTAAAATTAGCATGTTTAAAGTGATTTTCATGCTTCCAGGGGCTCGGGAAGTTAATTAAATACCATTTGGAGGCATTTAATGTTCGAGCAAAAACGGCTGATTTTCGACAAAAGAGATAACACCCCCCCATTACGTCATGCTTCCGAAATGTGGAAAATGGTCCGTTTTCAAATGTTTTATTTTTGAACGTCAGTTCACATTTGTAGGTGGATCATCAGTGTTAGAGCTAAAATTAGCATGTTTAAAGTGATTTTCATGCTTCCAGGGGCCCAAAACACAAGATTTATGGAATGGTTAAAAGTGCATGAAAATGGCCAATTTACTCACTCTGAGTTCTCAAAAAGGGTTTCTTCACCCCGGGAAGTTAATTAAATACCATTTGGAGGCATTTAATGTTCGAGCAAAAACGGCTGATTTTCGACAAAAGAGATAACACCCTCCCCATTACGTCATGCTTCAGAAATGTGGAAAATGGTCCGTTTTCAAATGTTTTATTTTTGAACGTCAGTTCACATTTGTAGGTGGATCATCAGTGTTAGAGCTAAAATTAGCATGTTTAAAGTGATTTTCATGCTTCCAGGGGCTCGGGAAGTTAATTAAATACCATTTGGAGGCATTTAATTTTCGAGCAAAAACGGCTGATTTTCGACAAAAGAGATAACACCCCCCCATTACGTCTTGCTTCAGAAATGTGGAAAATGGTCCGTTTTCAAATGTTTTATTTTTGAACGTCAGTTCACATTTGTAGGTGGATCATCAGTGTTAGAGCTAAAATTAGCATGTTTAAAGTGATTTTCATGCTTCCAGGGGCTCGGGAAGTTAATTAAATACCATTTGGAGGCATTTAATGTTCGAGCAAAAACGGCTGATTTTCGACAAAAGAGATAACACCCCCCCATTACGTCATGCTTCAGAAATGTGGAAAATGGTCCGTTTTCAAATGTTTTATTTTTGAACGTCAGTTCACATTTGTAGGTGGATCATCAGTGTTAGAGCTAAAATTAGCATTTTTAAAGTGATTTTCATGCTTCCAGGGGCCCAAAACACAAGATTTATGGAATGGTTAAAAGTGCATGAAAATGGCCAATTTACTCACTCTGAGTTCTCAAAAAGGGTTTGTTCACCCCGGGAAGTTAATTAAATACCATTTGGAGGCATTTAATGTTCGAGCAAAAACGGCTGATTTTCGACAAAAGAGATAACACCCCCCCATTACGTCATGCTTCAGAAATGTGGAAAATGGTCCGTTTTCAAATGTTTTATTTTTGAACGTCAGTTCACATTTGTAGGTGGATCATCAGTGTTAGAGCTAAAATTAGCATGTTTAAAGTGATTTTCATGCTTCCAGGGGCTCGGAAAGTTAATTAAATACCATTTGGAGGCATTTAATGTTCGAGCAAAAACGGCTGATTTTCGACAAAAGAGATAACACCCCCCCATTACGTCATGCTTCAGAAATGTGAAAATGGTCCGTTTTCAAATGTTTTATTTTTGAACGTCAGTTCACATTTGTAGGTGGATCATCAGTGTTAGAGCTAAAATTAGCATGTTTAAAGTGATTTTCATGCTTCCAGGGGCTCGGGAAGTTAATTAAATACCATTTGGATCATTTAATGTTCGAGCAAAAACGGCTGATTTTCGACAAAAGAGATAACACCCCCCCATTACGTCATGCTTCAGAAATGTGAAAATGGTCCGTTTTCAAATGTTTTATTTTTGAACGTCAGTTCACATTTGTAGGTGGATCATCAGTGTTAGAGCTAAAATTAGCATGTTTAAAGTGATTTTCATGCTTCCAGGGGCCCAAAACACAAGATTTATGGAATGGTTAAAAGTGCATGAAAATGGCCAATTTACTCACTCTGAGTTCTCAAAAAGGGTTTCTCCACCCCGGGAAGTTAATTAAATACCATTTGGAGGCATTTAATGTTCGAGCAAAAACGGCTGATTTTCGACAAAAGAGATAACACCCCCCCATTACGTCATGCTTCAGAAATGTGAAAAATGGTCCGTTTTCAAATGTTTTATTTTTGAACGTCAGTTCACATTTGTAGGTGGATCATCAGTGTTAGAGCTAAAATTAGCATGTTTAAAGTGATTTTCATGCTTCCAGGGGCTCGGGAAGTTAATTAAATACCATTTGGAGGCATTTAATGTTCGAGCAAAAACGGCTGATTTTCGACAAAAGAGATAACACCCCCCCATTACGTCATGCTTCAGAAATGTGGAAAATGGTCCGTTTTCAAATGTTTTATTTTTGAACGTCAGTTCACATTTGTAGGTGGATCATCAGTGTTAGAGCTAAAATTAGCATGTTTAAAGTGATTTTCATGCTTCCAGGGGCACGGGAAGTTAATTAAATACCATTTGGAGGCATTTAATGTTCGAGCAAAAACGGCTGATTTTCGACAAAAGAGATAACACCCCCCCCATTACTTCATGCTTCAGAAATGTGGAAAATGGTCCGTTTTCAAATGTTTTATTTTTGAACGTCAGTTCACATTTGTAGGTGGATCATCAGTGTTAGAGCTAAAATTAGCATGTTTAAAGTGATTTTCATGCTTCCAGGGGCTCGGGAAGTTAATTAAATACCATTTGGAGGCATTTAATGTTCGAGCAAAAACGGCTGAATTTCGACAAAAGAGATAACACCCCCCATTACGTCATGCTTCAGAAATGTGGAAAATGGTCCGTTTTCAAATGTTTTATTTTTGAACATCAGTTCACATTTGTAGGTGGATCATCAGTGTTAGAGCTAAAATTAGCATGTTTAAAGTGATTTTCATGCTTCCAGGGGCCCAAAACACAAGATTTATGGAATGGTTAAAAGTGCATGAAAATGGCCAATTTACTCACTCTGAGTTCTCAAAAAGGGTTTCTTCACCCCGGGAAGTTAATTAAATACCATTTGGAGGCATTTAATGTTCGAGCAAAAACGGCTGATTTTCGACAAAAGAGATAACACCCCCCCATTACGTCATGCTTCATAAATGTGGAAAATGGTCCGTTTTCAAATGTTTTATTTTTGAACGTCAGTTCACATTTGTAGGTGGATCATCAGTGTTAGAGCTAAAATTAGCATGTTTAAAGTGATTTTCATGCTTCCAGGGGCTCGGGAAGTTAATTAAATACCATTTGGAGGCATTTAATGTTCGAGCAAAAACGGCTGATTTTCGACAAAAGAGATAACACCCCCCCATTACGTCATGCTTCAGAAATGTGGAAAATGGTCCGTTTTCAAATGTTTTATTTTTGAACGTCAGTTCACATTTGTAGGTGGATCATCAGTGGTAGAGCTAAAATTAGCATGTTTAAAGTGATTTTCATGCTTCCAGGGGCTCGGGAAGTTAATTAAATACCATTTGGAGGCATTTAATGTTCGAGCAAAAACGGCTGATTTTCGACAAAAGAGATAACACCCCCCCATTACGTCATGCTTCAGAAATGTGGAAAATGGTCCGTTTTCAAATGTTTTATTTTTGAACGTCAGTTCACATTTGTAGGTGGATCATCAGTGTTAGAGCTAAAATTAGCATGTTTGAAGTGATTTTCATGCTTCCAGGGGCCCAAAACACAAGATTTATGGAATGGTTAAAAGTGCATGAAAATGGCCAATTTACTCACTCTGAGTTCTCAAAAAGGGTTTCTCCACCCCGGGAAGTTAATTAAATACCATTTGGAGGCATTTAATGTTCGAGCAAAAACGGCTGATTTTCGACAAAAGAGATAACACCCCCCCATTACGTCATGCTTCAGAAATGTGAAAAATGGTCCGTTTTCAAATGTTTTATTTTTGAACGTCAGTTCACATTTGTAGGTGGATCATCAGTGTTAGAGCTAAAATTAGCATGTTTAAAGTGATTTTCATGCTTCCAGGGGCTCGGGAAGTTAATTAAATACCATTTGGAGGCATTTAATGTTCGAGCAAAAACGGCTGATTTTCGACAAAAGAGATAACACCCCCCCATTACGTCATGCTTCAGAAATGTGGAAAATGGTCCGTTTTCAAATGTTTTATTTTTGAACGTCAGTTCACATTTGTAGGTGGATCATCAGTGTTAGAGCTAAAATTAGCATGTTTAAAGTGATTTTCATGCTTCCAGGGGCCCAAAACACAAGATTTATGGAATGGTTAAAAGTGCATGAAAATGGCCAATTTACTCACTCTGAGTTCTCAAAAAGGGTTTCTTCACCCCGGGAAGTTAATTAAATACCATTTGGAGGCATTTAATGTTCGAGCAAAAACGGCTGATTTTCGACAAAAGAGATAACACCCCCCCATTACGTCATGCTTCAGAAATGTGGAAAATGGTCCGTTTTCAAATGTTTTATTTTTGAACGTCAGTTCACATTTGTAGGTGGATCATCAGTGTTAGAGCTAAAATTAGCATGTTTAAAGTGATTTTCATGCTTCCAGGGGCCCAAAACACAAGATTTATGGAATGGTTAAAAGTGCATGAAAATGGCCAATTTACTCACTCTTAGTTCTCAAAAAGGGTTTCTTCACCCCGGGAAGTTAATTAAATACCATTTGGAGGCATTTAATGTTCGAGCAAAAACGGCTGATTTTCGACAAAAGAGATAACACCCCCCCATTACGTCATGCTTCAGAAATGTGGAAAATGGTCCGTTTTCAAATGTTTTATTTTTGAACGTCAGTTCACATTTGTAGGTGGATCATCAGTGTTAGAGCTAAAATTAGCATGTTTACAGTGATTTTCATGCTTCCAGGGGCTCGGGAAGTTAATTAAATACCATTTGGAGGCATTTAATGTTCGAGCAAAAACGGCTGATTTTCGACAAAAGAGATAACACCCCCCCATTACGTCATGCTTCAGAAATGTGGAAAATGGTCCGTTTTCAAATGTTTTATTTTTGAACGTCAGTTCACATTTGTAGGTGAATCATCAGTGTTAGAGCTAAAATTAGCATGTTTAAAGTGATTTTCATGCTTCCAGGGGCCCAAAACACAAGATTTATGGAATGGTTAAAAGTGCATGAAAATGGCCAATTTACTCACTCTGAGTTCTCAAAAAGGGTTTCTTCACCCCGGGAAGTTAATTAAATACCATTTGGAGGCATTTAATGTTCGAGCAAAAACGGCTGATTTTTGACAAAAGAGATAACACCCCCCCCATTACGTCATGCTTCAGAAATGTGGAAAATGGTCCGTTTTCAAATGTTTTATTTTTGAACGTCAGTTCACCTTTGTAGGTGGATCATCAGTGTTAGAGCTAAAATTAGCATGTTTAAAGTGATTTTCATGCTTCCAGGGGCTCGGAAGTTAATTAAATACCATTTGGAGGCATTTAATGTTCGAGCAAAAACGGCTGATTTTCGACAAAAGAGATAACACCCCCCCCATTACATCATGCTTCAGAAATGTGGAAAATGGTCCGTTTTCAAATGTTTTATTTTTGAACGTCAGTTCACATTTGTAGGTGGATCATCAGTGTTAGAGCTAAAATTAGCATGTTTAAAGTGATTTTCATGCTTCCAGGGGCTCGGAAGTTAATTAAATACCATTTGGAGGCATTTAATGTTCGAGCAAAAACGGCTGATTTTCGACAAAAGAGATAACACCCCCCCATTACGTCATGCTTCAGAAATGTGGAAAATGGTCCGTTTTCAAATGTTTTATTTTTGAACATCAGTTCACATTTGTAGGTGGATCATCAGTGTTAGAGCTAAAATTAGCATGTTTAAAGTGATTTTCATGCTTCCAGGGGCTCGGGAAGTTAATTAAATACCATTTGGAGGCATTTAATGTTCGAGCAAAAACGGCTGATTTTTGACAAAAGAGATAACACCCCCCCATTACGTCATGCTTCAGAAATGTGGAAAATGGTCCGTTTTCAAATGTTTTATTTTTGAACGTCAGTTCACATTTGTAGGTGGATCATCAGTGTTAGAGCTAAAATTAGCATGTTTAATGTGATTTTCATGCTTCCAGGGGCCCAAAACACAAGATTTATGTAATGGTTAAAAGTGCATGAAAATGGCCAATTTACTCACTCTGAGTTCTCAAAAAGGGTTTCTTCACCCCGGGAAGTTAATTAAATACCATTTGGAGGCATTTAATGTTCGAGCAAAAACGGCTGATTTTCGACAAAAGAGATAACACCCCCCCATTACGTCTTGCTTCAGAAATGTGGAAAATGGTCCGTTTTCAAATGTTTTATTTTTGAACGTCAGTTCACATTTGTAGGTGGATCATCAGTGTTAGAGCTAAAATTAGCATGTTTAAAGTGATTTTCATGCTTCCAGGGGCTCGGGAAGTTAAGTAAATACCATTTGGAGGCATTTAATGTTCGAGCAAAAACGGCTGATTTTCGACAAAAGAGATAACACCCCCCCATTACGTCATGCTTCAGAAATGTGGAAAATGGTCCGTTTTCAAATGTTTTATTTTTGAACGTCAGTTCACATTTGTAGGTGGATCATCAGTGTTAGAGCTAAAATTAGCATGTTTAAAGTGATTTTCATGCTTCCAGGGGCTCGGGAAGTTAATTAAATACCATTTGGAGGCATTTAATGTTCGAGCAAAAACGGCTGATTTTCGACAAAAGAGATAACACCCCCCCATTACGTCATGCTTCAGAAATGTGGAAAATGGTCCGTTTTCAAATGTTTTATTTTTGAACGTCAGTTCACATTTGTAGGTGGATCATCAGTGTTAGAGCTAAAATTAGCATGTTTAAAGTGATTTTCATGCTTCCAGGGGCCCAAAACACAAGATTAATGGAATGGTTAAAAGTGCATGAAAATGGCCAATTTACTCACTCTGAGTTCTCAAAAAGGGTTTCTTCACCCCGGGAAGTGAAATAAATACCATTTGGAGGCATTTAATGTTCGAGCAAAAACGGCTGATTTTCGACAAAAGAGATAACACCCCCCCATTACGTCATGCTTCAGAAATGTGGAAAATGGTCCGTTTTCAAATGTTTTATTTTTGAACGTCAGTTCACATTTGTAGGTGGATCATCAGTGTTAGAGCTAAAATTAGCATGTTTAAAGTGATTTTCATGCTTCCAGGGGCTCGGGAAGTTAATTAAATACCATTTGGAGGCATTTAATGTTCGAGCAAAAACGGCTGATTTTCGACAAAAGAGATAACCCCCCCCATTACGTCATGCTTCAGAAATGTGGAAAATGGTCCGTTTTCAAATGTTTTATTTTTGAACGTCAGTTCACATTTGTAGGTGGATCATCAGTGTTAGAGCTAAAATTAGCATGTTTAAAGTGATTTTCATGCTTCCAGGGGCTCGGGAAGTGAAATAAATACCATTTGGAGGCATTTAATGTTCGAGCAAAAACGGCTGATTTTCGACAAAAGAGATAACACCCCCCCATTACGTCATGCTTCAGAAATGTGGAAAATGGTCCGTTTTCAAATGTTTTATTTTTGAACGTCAGTTCACATTTGTAGGTGGATCATCAGTGTTAGAGCTAAAATTAGCATGTTTAAAGTGATTTTCATGCTTCCAGGGGCACGGGAAGTTAATTAAATACCATTTGGAGGCATTTAATGTTCGAGCAAAAACGGCTGATTTTCGACAAAAGAGATAACACCCCCCCATTACGTCATGCTTCAGAAATGTGGAAAATGGTCCGTTTTCAAATGTTTTATTTTTGAACGTCAGTTCACATTTGTAGGTGGATCATCAGTGTTAGAGCTAAAATTAGCATGTTTAAAGTGATTTTCATGCTTCCAGGGGCTCGGGAAGTTAATTAAATACCATTTGGAGGCATTTATCGTTCGAGCAAAAACGGCTGATTTTCGACAAAAGAGATAACACCCCCCCATTAAGTCATGCTTCAGAAATGTGGAAAATGGTCCGTTTTCAAATGTTTTATTTTTGAACGTCAGTTCACATTTGTAGGTGGATCATCAGTGTTAGAGCTAAAATTAGCATGTTTAAAGTGATTTTCATGCTTCCAGGGGCCCAAAACACAAGATTTATGGAATGGTTAAAAGTGCATGAAAATGGCCAATTTACTCACTCTGAGTTCTCAAAAAGGGTTTCTTCACCCCGGGAAGTTAATTAAATACCATTTGGAGGCATTTAATGTTCGAGCAAAAACGGCTGATTTTCGACAAAAGAGATAACACCCCCCCATTACGTCATGCTTCAGAAATGTGGAAAATGGTCCGTTTTCAAATGTTTTATTTTTGAACGTCAGTTCACATTTGTAGGTGGATCATCAGTGTTAGAGCTAAAATTAGCATGTTTAAAGTGATTTTCATGCTTCCAGGGGCTCGGGAAGTTAATTAAATACCATTTGGAGGCATTTAATGTTCGAGCAAAAACGGCTGATTTTCGACAAAAGAGATAACACCCCCCCATTACGTCATGCTTCAGAAATGTGGAAAATGGTCCGTTTTCAAATGTTTTATTTTTGAACGTCAGTTCACATTTGTAGGTGGATCATCAGTGGTAGAGCTAAAATTAGCATGTTTAAAGTGATTTTCATGCTTCCAGGGGCTCGGGAAGTTAATTAAATACCATTTGGAGGCATTTAATGTTCGAGCAAAAACGGCTGATTTTCGACAAAAGAGATAACACCCCCCCATTACGTCATGCTTCAGAAATGTGGAAAATGGTCCGTTTTCAAATGTTTTATTTTTGAACGTCAGTTCACATTTGTAGGTGGATCATCAGTGTTAGAGCTAAAATTAGCATGTTTAAAGTGATTTTCATGCTTCCAGGGGCTCGGGAAGTTAATTAAATACCATTTGGAGGCATTTAATGTTCGAGCAAAAACGGCTGATTTTCGACAAAAGAGATAACACCCCCCCATTACGTCATGCTTCAGAAATGTGGAAAATGGTCCGTTTTCAAATGTTTTATTTTTGAACGTCAGTTCACATTTGTAGGTGGATCATTAGTGTTAGAGCTAAAATTAGCATGTTTAAAGTGATTTTCATGCTTCCAGGGGCCCAAAACACAAGATTTATGGAATGGTTAAAAGTGCATGAAAATGGCCAATTTACTCACTCTGAGTTCTCAAAAAGGGTTTCTTCACCCCGGGAAGTTAATTAAATACCATTTGGAGGCATTTAATGTTCGAGCAAAAACGGCTGATTTTCGACAAAAGAGATAACACCCCCCCATTACGTCATGCTTCAGAAATGTGGAAAATGGTCCGTTTTCAAATGTTTTATTTTTGAACGTCAGTTCACATTTGTAGGTGGATCATCAGTGTTAGAGCTAAAATTAGCATGTTTAAAGTGATTTTCATGCTTCCAGGGGCTCGGGAAGTTAATTAAATACCATTTGGATCATTTAATGTTCGAGCAAAAACGGCTGATTTTCGACAAAAGAGATAACACCCCCCCATTACGTCATGCTTCAGAAATGTGAAAATGGTCCGTTTTCAAATGTTTTATTTTTGAACGTCAGTTCACATTTGTAGGTGGATCATCAGTGTTAGAGCTAAAATTAGCATGTTTAAAGTGATTTTCATGCTTCCAGGGGCCCAAAACACAAGATTTATGGAATGGTTAAAAGTGCATGAAAATGGCCAATTTACTCACTCTGAGTTCTCAAAAAGGGTTTCTTCACCCCGGGAAGTTAATTAAATACCATTTGGAGGCATTTAATGTTCGAGCAAAAACGGCTGATTTTCGACAAAAGAGATAACACCCCCCCATTACGTCATGCTTCAGAAATGTGGAAAATGGTCCGTTTTCAAATGTTTTATTTTTGAACGTCAGTTCACATTTGTAGGTGGATCATCAGTGTTAGAGCTAAAATTAGCATGTTTAAAGTGATTTTCATGCTTCCAGGGGCTCGGGAAGTTAATTAAATACCATTTGGAGGCATTTAATGTTCGAGCAAAAACGGCTGATTTTCGACAAAAGAGATAACACCCCCCCATTACGTCATGCTTCAGAAATGTGGAAAATGGTCCGTTTTCAAATGTTTTATTTTTGAACGTCAGTTCACATTTGTAGGTGGATCATCAGTGGTAGAGCTAAAATTAGCATGTTTAAAGTGATTTTCATGCTTCCAGGGGCTCGGGAAGTTAATTAAATACCATTTGGAGGCATTTAATGTTCGAGCAAAAACGGCTGATTTTCGACAAAAGAGATAACACCCCCCCATTACGTCATGCTTCAGAAATGTGGAAAATGGTCCGTTTTCAAATGTTTTATTTTTGAACGTCAGTTCACATTTGTAGGTGGATCATCAGTGTTAGAGCTAAAATTAGCATGTTTAAAGTGATTTTCATGCTTCCAGGGGCTCGGGAAGTTAATTAAATACCATTTGGAGGCATTTAATGTTCGAGCAAAAACGGCTGATTTTCGACAAAAGAGATAACACCCCCCCATTACGTCATGCTTCAGAAATGTGGAAAATGGTCCGTTTTCAAATGTTTTATTTTTGAACGTCAGTTCACATTTGTAGGTGGATCATTAGTGTTAGAGCTAAAATTAGCATGTTTAAAGTGATTTTCATGCTTCCAGGGGCCCAAAACACAAGATTTATGGAATGGTTAAAAGTGCATGAAAATGGCCAATTTACTCACTCTGAGTTCTCAAAAAGGGTTTCTTCACCCCGGGAAGTTAATTAAATACCATTTGGAGGCATTTAATGTTCGAGCAAAAACGGCTGATTTTCGACAAAAGAGATAACACCCCCCCATTACGTCATGCTTCAGAAATGTGGAAAATGGTCCGTTTTCAAATGTTTTATTTTTGAACGTCAGTTCACATTTGTAGGTGGATCATCAGTGTTAGAGCTAAAATTAGCATGTTTAAAGTGATTTTCATGCTTCCAGGGGCTCGGGAAGTTAATTAAATACCATTTGGATCATTTAATGTTCGAGCAAAAACGGCTGATTTTCGACAAAAGAGATAACACCCCCCCATTACGTCATGCTTCAGAAATGTGAAAATGGTCCGTTTTCAAATGTTTTATTTTTGAACGTCAGTTCACATTTGTAGGTGGATCATCAGTGTTAGAGCTAAAATTAGCATGTTTAAAGTGATTTTCATGCTTCCAGGGGCCCAAAACACAAGATTTATGGAATGGTTAAAAGTGCATGAAAATGGCCAATTTACTCACTCTGAGTTCTCAAAAAGGGTTTCTCCACCCCGGGAAGTTAATTAAATACCATTTGGAGGCATTTAATGTTCGAGCAAAAACGGCTGATTTTCGACAAAAGAGATAACACCCCCCCATTACGTCATGCTTCAGAAATGTGAAAAATGGTCCGTTTTCAAATGTTTTATTTTTGAACGTCAGTTCACATTTGTAGGTGGATCATCAGTGTTAGAGCTAAAATTAGCATGTTTAAAGTGATTTTCATGCTTCCAGGGGCTCGGGAAGTTAATTAAATACCATTTGGAGGCATTTAATGTTCGAGCAAAAACGGCTGATTTTCGACAAAAGAGATAACACCCCCCCATTACGTCATGCTTCAGAAATGTGGAAAATGGTCCGTTTTCAAATGTTTTATTTTTGAACGTCAGTTCACATTTGTAGGTGGATCATCAGTGTTAGAGCTAAAATTAGCATGTTTAAAGTGATTTTCATGCTTCCAGGGGCCCAAAACACAAGATTAATGGAATGGTTAAAAGTGCATGAAAATGGCCAATTTACTCACTCTGAGTTCTCAAAAAGGGTTTCTTCACCCCGGGAAGTGAAATAAATACCATTTGGAGGCATTTAATGTTCGAGCAAAAACGGCTGATTTTCGACAAAAGAGATAACACCCCCCCATTACGTCATGCTTCAGAAATGTGGAAAATGGTCCGTTTTCAAATGTTTTATTTTTGAACGTCAGTTCACATTTGTAGGTGGATCATCAGTGTTAGAGCTAAAATTAGCATGTTTAAAGTGATTTTCATGCTTCCAGGGGCTCGGGAAGTTAATTAAATACCATTTGGAGGCATTTAATGTTCGAGCAAAAACGGCTGATTTTCGACAAAAGAGATAACACCCCCCCATTACGTCATGCTTCGGAAATGTGGAAAATGGTCCGTTTTCAAATGTTTTATTTTTGAACGTCAGTTCACATTTGTAGGTGGATCATCAGTGTTAGAGCTAAAATTAGCATGTTTAAAGTGATTTTCATGCTTCCAGGGGCTCGGGAAGTGAAATAAATACCATTTGGAGGCATTTAATGTTCGAGCAAAAACGGCTGATTTTCGACAAAAGAGATAACACCCCCCCATTACGTCATGCTTCAGAAATGTGGAAAATGGTCCGTTTTCAAATGTTTTATTTTTGAACGTCAGTTCACATTTGTAGGTGGATCATCAGTGTTAGAGCTAAAATTAGCATGTTTAAAGTGATTTTCATGCTTCCAGGGGCACAGGAAGTTAATTAAATACCATTTGGAGGCATTTAATGTTCGAGCAAAAACGGCTGATTTTCGACAAAAGAGATAACACCCCCCCATTACGTCATGCTTCAGAAATGTGGAAAATGGTCCGTTTTCAAATGTTTTATTTTTGAACGTCAGTTCACATTTGTAGGTGGATCATCAGTGTTAGAGCTAAAATTAGCATGTTTAAAGTGATTTTCATGCTTCCAGGGGCTCGGGAAGTTAATTAAATACCATTTGGAGGCATTTAATGTTCGAGCAAAAACGGCTGATTTTCGACAAAAGAGATAACACCCCCCCATTACGTCATGCTTCAGAAATGTGGAAAATGGTCCGTTTTCAAATGTTTTATTTTTGAACATCAGTTCACATTTGTAGGTGGATCATCAGTGTTAGAGCTAAAATTAGCATGTTTAAAGTGATTTTCATGCTTCCAGGGGCCCAAAACACAAGATTTATGGAATGGTTAAAAGTGCATGAAAATGGCCAATTTACTCACTCTGAGTTCTCAAAAAGGGTTTCTTCACCCCGGGAAGTTAATTAAATACCATTTGGAGGCATTTAATGTTCGAGCAAAAACGGCTGATTTTCGACAAAAGAGATAACACCCCCCCATTACGTCATGCTTCATAAATGTGGAAAATGGTCCGTTTTCAAATGTTTTATTTTTGAACGTCAGTTCACATTTGTAGGTGGATCATCAGTGTTAGAGCTAAAATTAGCATGTTTAAAGTGATTTTCATGCTTCCAGGGGCTCGGGAAGTTAATTAAATACCATTTGGAGGCATTTAATGTTCGAGCAAAAACGGCTGATTTTCGACAAAAGAGATAACACCCCCCCATTACGTCATGCTTCAGAAATGTGGAAAATGGTCCGTTTTCAAATGTTTTATTTTTGAACGTCAGTTCACATTTGTAGGTGGATCATCAGTGGTAGAGCTAAAATTAGCATGTTTAAAGTGATTTTCATGCTTCCAGGGGCTCGGGAAGTTAATTAAATACCATTTGGAGGCATTTAATGTTCGAGCAAAAACGGCTGATTTTCGACAAAAGAGATAACACCCCCCCATTACGTCATGCTTCCGAAATGTGGAAAATGGTCCGTTTTCAAATGTTTTATTTTTGAACGTCAGTTCACATTTGTAGGTGGATCATCAGTGTTAGAGCTAAAATTAGCATGTTTAAAGTGATTTTCATGCTTCCAGGGGCTCGGGAAGTTAATTAAATACCATTTGGAGGCATTTAATGTTCGAGCAAAAACGGCTGATTTTCGACAAAAGAGATAACACCCCCCCATTACGTCATGCTTCAGAAATGTGGAAAATGGTCCGTTTTCAAATGTTTTATTTTTGAACATCAGTTCACATTTGTAGGTGGATCATCAGTGTTAGAGCTAAAATTAGCATGTTTAAAGTGATTTTCATGCTTCCAGGGGCCCAAAACACAAGATTTATGGAATGGTTAAAAGTGCATGAAAATGGCCAATTTACTCACTCTGAGTTCTCAAAAAGGGTTTCTTCACCCCGGGAAGTTAATTAAATACCATTTGGAGGCATTTAATGTTCGAGCAAAAACGGCTGATTTTCGACAAAAGAGATAACACCCCCCCATTACGTCATGCTTCATAAATGTGGAAAATGGTCCGTTTTCAAATGTTTTATTTTTGAACGTCAGTTCACATTTGTAGGTGGATCATCAGTGTTAGAGCTAAAATTAGCATGTTTAAAGTGATTTTCATGCTTCCAGGGGCTCGGGAAGTTAATTAAATACCATTTGGAGGCATTTAATGTTCGAGCAAAAACGGCTGATTTTCGACAAAAGAGATAACACCCCCCCATTACGTCATGCTTCAGAAATGTGGAAAATGGTCCGTTTTCAAATGTTTTATTTTTGAACGTCAGTTCACATTTGTAGGTGGATCATCAGTGGTAGAGCTAAAATTAGCATGTTTAAAGTGATTTTCATGCTTCCAGGGGCTCGGGAAGTTAATTAAATACCATTTGGAGGCATTTAATGTTCGAGCAAAAACGGCTGATTTTCGACAAAAGAGATAACACCCCCCCATTACGTCATGCTTCCGAAATGTGGAAAATGGTCCGTTTTCAAATGTTTTATTTTTGAACGTCAGTTCACATTTGTAGGTGGATCATCAGTGTTAGAGCTAAAATTAGCATGTTTAAAGTGATTTTCATGCTTCCAGGGGCTCGGGAAGTTAATTAAATACCATTTGGAGGCATTTATCGTTCGAGCAAAAACGGCTGATTTTCGACAAAAGAGATAACACCCCCCCATTAAGTCATGCTTCAGAAATGTGGAAAATGGTCCGTTTTCAAATGTTTTATTTTTGAACGTCAGTTCACATTTGTAGGTGGATCATCAGTGTTAGAGCTAAAATTAGCATGTTTAAAGTGATTTTCATGCTTCCAGGGGCCCAAAACACAAGATTTATGGAATGGTTAAAAGTGCATGAAAATGGCCAATTTACTCACTCTGAGTTCTCAAAAAGGGTTTCTTCACCCCGGGAAGTTAATTAAATACCATTTGGAGGCATTTAATGTTCGAGCAAAAACGGCTGATTTTCGACAAAAGAGATAACACCCCCCCATTACGTCATGCTTCAGAAATGTGAAAAATGGTCCGTTTTCAAATGTTTTATTTTTGAACGTCAGTTCACATTTGTAGGTGGATCATCAGTGTTAGAGCTAAAATTAGCATGTTTAAAGTGATTTTCATGCTTCCAGGGGCTCGGGAAGTTAATTAAATACCATTTGGAGGCATTTAATGTTCGAGCAAAAACGGCTGATTTTCGACAAAAGAGATAACACCCCCCCATTACGTCATGCTTCAGAAATGTGGAAAATGGTCCGTTTTCAAATGTTTTATTTTTGAACGTCAGTTCACATTTGTAGGTGGATCATCAGTGTTAGAGCTAAAATTAGCATGTTTAAAGTGATTTTCATGCTTCCAGGGGCCCAAAACACAAGATTAATGGAATGGTTAAAAGTGCATGAAAATGGCCAATTTACTCACTCTGAGTTCTCAAAAAGGGTTTCTTCACCCCGGGAAGTGAAATAAATACCATTTGGAGGCATTTAATGTTCGAGCAAAAACGGCTGATTTTCGACAAAAGAGATAACACCCCCCCATTACGTCATGCTTCAGAAATGTGGAAAATGGTCCGTTTTCAAATGTTTTATTTTTGAACGTCAGTTCACATTTGTAGGTGGATCATCAGTGTTAGAGCTAAAATTAGCATGTTTAAAGTGATTTTCATGCTTCCAGGGGCTCGGGAAGTTAATTAAATACCATTTGGAGGCATTTAATGTTCGAGCAAAAACGGCTGATTTTCGACAAAAGAGATAACACCCCCCCATTACGTCATGCTTCGGAAATGTGGAAAATGGTCCGTTTTCAAATGTTTTATTTTTGAACGTCAGTTCACATTTGTAGGTGGATCATCAGTGTTAGAGCTAAAATTAGCATGTTTAAAGTGATTTTCATGCTTCCAGGGGCTCGGGAAGTGAAATAAATACCATTTGGAGGAATTTAATGTTCGAGCAAAAACGGCTGATTTTCGACAAAAGAGATAACACCCCCCCATTACGTCATGCTTCAGAAATGTGGAAAATGGTCCGTTTTCAAATGTTTTATTTTTGAACGTCAGTTCACATTTGTAGGTGGATCATCAGTGTTAGAGCTAAAATTAGCATGTTTAAAGTGATTTTCATGCTTCCAGGGGCACAGGAAGTTAATTAAATACCATTTGGAGGCATTTAATGTTCGAGCAAAAACGGCTGATTTTCGACAAAAGAGATAACACCCCCCCATTACGTTATGCTTCAGAAATGTGGAAAATGGTCCGTTTTCAAATGTTTTATTTTTGAACGTCAGTTCACATTTGTAGGTGGATCATCAGTGTTAGAGCTAAAATTAGCATGTTTAAAGTGATTTTCATGCTTCCAGGAGCTCGGGAAGTTAATTAAATACCATTTGGAGGCATTTAATGTTCGAGCAAAAACGGCTGATTTTCGACAAAAGAGATAACACCCCCCCATTACGTCATGCTTCAGAAATGTGGAAAATGGTCCGTTTTCAAATGTTTTATTTTTGAACATCAGTTCACATTTGTAGGTGGATCATCAGTGTTAGAGCTAAAATTAGCATGTTTAAAGTGATTTTCATGCTTCCAGGGGCCCAAAACACAAGATTTATGGAATGGTTAAAAGTGCATGAAAATGGCCAATTTACTCACTCTGAGTTCTCAAAAAGGGTTTCTTCACCCCGGGAAGTTAATTAAATACCATTTGGAGGCATTTAATGTTCGAGCAAAAACGGCTGATTTTCGACAAAAGAGATAACACCCCCCCATTACGTCATGCTTCATAAATGTGGAAAATGGTCCGTTTTCAAATGTTTTATTTTTGAACGTCAGTTCACATTTGTAGGTGGATCATCAGTGTTAGAGCTAAAATTAGCATGTTTAAAGTGATTTTCATGCTTCCAGGGGCTCGGGAAGTTAATTAAATACCATTTGGAGGCATTTAATGTTCGAGCAAAAACGGCTGATTTTCGACAAAAGAGATAACACCCCCCCATTACGTCATGCTTCAGAAATGTGGAAAATGGTCCGTTTTCAAATGTTTTATTTTTGAACGTCAGTTCACATTTGTAGGTGGATCATCAGTGGTAGAGCTAAAATTAGCATGTTTAAAGTGATTTTCATGCTTCCAGGGGCTCGGGAAGTTAATTAAATACCATTTGGAGGCATTTAATGTTCGAGCAAAAACGGCTGATTTTCGACAAAAGAGATAACACCCCCCCATTACGTCATGCTTCCGAAATGTGGAAAATGGTCCGTTTTCAAATGTTTTATTTTTGAACGTCAGTTCACATTTGTAGGTGGATCATCAGTGTTAGAGCTAAAATTAGCATGTTTAAAGTGATTTTCATGCTTCCAGGGGCCCAAAACACAAGATTTATGGAATGGTTAAAAGTGCATGAAAATGGCCAATTTACTCACTCTGAGTTCTCAAAAAGGGTTTCTTCACCCCGGGAAGTTAATTAAATACCATTTGGAGGCATTTAATGTTCGAGCAAAAACGGCTGATTTTCGACAAAAGAGATAACACCCTCCCCATTACGTCATGCTTCAGAAATGTGGAAAATGGTCCGTTTTCAAATGTTTTATTTTTGAACGTCAGTTCACATTTGTAGGTGGATCATCAGTGTTAGAGCTAAAATTAGCATGTTTAAAGTGATTTTCATGCTTCCAGGGGCTCGGGAAGTTAATTAAATACCATTTGGAGGCATTTAATTTTCGAGCAAAAACGGCTGATTTTCGACAAAAGAGATAACACCCCCCCATTACGTCTTGCTTCAGAAATGTGGAAAATGGTCCGTTTTCAAATGTTTTATTTTTGAACGTCAGTTCACATTTGTAGGTGGATCATCAGTGTTAGAGCTAAAATTAGCATGTTTAAAGTGATTTTCATGCTTCCAGGGGCTCGGGAAGTTAATTAAATACCATTTGGAGGCATTTAATGTTCGAGCAAAAACGGCTGATTTTCGACAAAAGAGATAACACCCCCCCATTACGTCATGCTTCAGAAATGTGGAAAATGGTCCGTTTTCAAATGTTTTATTTTTGAACGTCAGTTCACATTTGTAGGTGGATCATCAGTGTTAGAGCTAAAATTAGCATTTTTAAAGTGATTTTCATGCTTCCAGGGGCCCAAAACACAAGATTTATGGAATGGTTAAAAGTGCATGAAAATGGCCAATTTACTCACTCTGAGTTCTCAAAAAGGGTTTGTTCACCCCGGGAAGTTAATTAAATACCATTTGGAGGCATTTAATGTTCGAGCAAAAACGGCTGATTTTCGACAAAAGAGATAACACCCCCCCATTACGTCATGCTTCAGAAATGTGGAAAATGGTCCGTTTTCAAATGTTTTATTTTTGAACGTCAGTTCACATTTGTAGGTGGATCATCAGTGTTAGAGCTAAAATTAGCATGTTTAAAGTGATTTTCATGCTTCCAGGGGCTCGGAAAGTTAATTAAATACCATTTGGAGGCATTTAATGTTCGAGCAAAAACGGCTGATTTTCGACAAAAGAGATAACACCCCCCCATTACGTCATGCTTCAGAAATGTGAAAATGGTCCGTTTTCAAATGTTTTATTTTTGAACGTCAGTTCACATTTGTAGGTGGATCATCAGTGTTAGAGCTAAAATTAGCATGTTTAAAGTGATTTTCATGCTTCCAGGGGCTCGGGAAGTTAATTAAATACCATTTGGATCATTTAATGTTCGAGCAAAAACGGCTGATTTTCGACAAAAGAGATAACACCCCCCCATTACGTCATGCTTCAGAAATGTGAAAATGGTCCGTTTTCAAATGTTTTATTTTTGAACGTCAGTTCACATTTGTAGGTGGATCATCAGTGTTAGAGCTAAAATTAGCATGTTTAAAGTGATTTTCATGCTTCCAGGGGCCCAAAACACAAGATTTATGGAATGGTTAAAAGTGCATGAAAATGGCCAATTTACTCACTCTGAGTTCTCAAAAAGGGTTTCTCCACCCCGGGAAGTTAATTAAATACCATTTGGAGGCATTTAATGTTCGAGCAAAAACGGCTGATTTTCGACAAAAGAGATAACACCCCCCCATTACGTCATGCTTCAGAAATGTGAAAAATGGTCCGTTTTCAAATGTTTTATTTTTGAACGTCAGTTCACATTTGTAGGTGGATCATCAGTGTTAGAGCTAAAATTAGCATGTTTAAAGTGATTTTCATGCTTCCAGGGGCTCGGGAAGTTAATTAAATACCATTTGGAGGCATTTAATGTTCGAGCAAAAACGGCTGATTTTCGACAAAAGAGATAACACCCCCCCATTACGTCATGCTTCAGAAATGTGGAAAATGGTCCGTTTTCAAATGTTTTATTTTTGAACGTCAGTTCACATTTGTAGGTGGATCATCAGTGTTAGAGCTAAAATTAGCATGTTTAAAGTGATTTTCATGCTTCCAGGGGCACGGGAAGTTAATTAAATACCATTTGGAGGCATTTAATGTTCGAGCAAAAACGGCTGATTTTCGACAAAAGAGATAACACCCCCCCCATTACTTCATGCTTCAGAAATGTGGAAAATGGTCCGTTTTCAAATGTTTTATTTTTGAACGTCAGTTCACATTTGTAGGTGGATCATCAGTGTTAGAGCTAAAATTAGCATGTTTAAAGTGATTTTCATGCTTCCAGGGGCTCGGGAAGTTAATTAAATACCATTTGGAGGCATTTAATGTTCGAGCAAAAACGGCTGAATTTCGACAAAAGAGATAACACCCCCCATTACGTCATGCTTCAGAAATGTGGAAAATGGTCCGTTTTCAAATGTTTTATTTTTGAACATCAGTTCACATTTGTAGGTGGATCATCAGTGTTAGAGCTAAAATTAGCATGTTTAAAGTGATTTTCATGCTTCCAGGGGCCCAAAACACAAGATTTATGGAATGGTTAAAAGTGCATGAAAATGGCCAATTTACTCACTCTGAGTTCTCAAAAAGGGTTTCTTCACCCCGGGAAGTTAATTAAATACCATTTGGAGGCATTTAATGTTCGAGCAAAAACGGCTGATTTTCGACAAAAGAGATAACACCCCCCCATTACGTCATGCTTCATAAATGTGGAAAATGGTCCGTTTTCAAATGTTTTATTTTTGAACGTCAGTTCACATTTGTAGGTGGATCATCAGTGTTAGAGCTAAAATTAGCATGTTTAAAGTGATTTTCATGCTTCCAGGGGCTCGGGAAGTTAATTAAATACCATTTGGAGGCATTTAATGTTCGAGCAAAAACGGCTGATTTTCGACAAAAGAGATAACACCCCCCCATTACGTCATGCTTCAGAAATGTGGAAAATGGTCCGTTTTCAAATGTTTTATTTTTGAACGTCAGTTCACATTTGTAGGTGGATCATCAGTGGTAGAGCTAAAATTAGCATGTTTAAAGTGATTTTCATGCTTCCAGGGGCTCGGGAAGTTAATTAAATACCATTTGGAGGCATTTAATGTTCGAGCAAAAACGGCTGATTTTCGACAAAAGAGATAACACCCCCCCATTACGTCATGCTTCAGAAATGTGGAAAATGGTCCGTTTTCAAATGTTTTATTTTTGAACGTCAGTTCACATTTGTAGGTGGATCATCAGTGTTAGAGCTAAAATTAGCATGTTTGAAGTGATTTTCATGCTTCCAGGGGCCCAAAACACAAGATTTATGGAATGGTTAAAAGTGCATGAAAATGGCCAATTTACTCACTCTGAGTTCTCAAAAAGGGTTTCTCCACCCCGGGAAGTTAATTAAATACCATTTGGAGGCATTTAATGTTCGAGCAAAAACGGCTGATTTTCGACAAAAGAGATAACACCCCCCCATTACGTCATGCTTCAGAAATGTGAAAAATGGTCCGTTTTCAAATGTTTTATTTTTGAACGTCAGTTCACATTTGTAGGTGGATCATCAGTGTTAGAGCTAAAATTAGCATGTTTAAAGTGATTTTCATGCTTCCAGGGGCTCGGGAAGTTAATTAAATACCATTTGGAGGCATTTAATGTTCGAGCAAAAACGGCTGATTTTCGACAAAAGAGATAACACCCCCCCATTACGTCATGCTTCAGAAATGTGGAAAATGGTCCGTTTTCAAATGTTTTATTTTTGAACGTCAGTTCACATTTGTAGGTGGATCATCAGTGTTAGAGCTAAAATTAGCATGTTTAAAGTGATTTTCATGCTTCCAGGGGCCCAAAACACAAGATTTATGGAATGGTTAAAAGTGCATGAAAATGGCCAATTTACTCACTCTGAGTTCTCAAAAAGGGTTTCTTCACCCCGGGAAGTTAATTAAATACCATTTGGAGGCATTTAATGTTCGAGCAAAAACGGCTGATTTTCGACAAAAGAGATAACACCCCCCCATTACGTCATGCTTCAGAAATGTGGAAAATGGTCCGTTTTCAAATGTTTTATTTTTGAACGTCAGTTCACATTTGTAGGTGGATCATCAGTGTTAGAGCTAAAATTAGCATGTTTAAAGTGATTTTCATGCTTCCAGGGGCCCAAAACACAAGATTTATGGAATGGTTAAAAGTGCATGAAAATGGCCAATTTACTCACTCTTAGTTCTCAAAAAGGGTTTCTTCACCCCGGGAAGTTAATTAAATACCATTTGGAGGCATTTAATGTTCGAGCAAAAACGGCTGATTTTCGACAAAAGAGATAACACCCCCCCATTACGTCATGCTTCAGAAATGTGGAAAATGGTCCGTTTTCAAATGTTTTATTTTTGAACGTCAGTTCACATTTGTAGGTGGATCATCAGTGTTAGAGCTAAAATTAGCATGTTTACAGTGATTTTCATGCTTCCAGGGGCTCGGGAAGTTAATTAAATACCATTTGGAGGCATTTAATGTTCGAGCAAAAACGGCTGATTTTCGACAAAAGAGATAACACCCCCCCATTACGTCATGCTTCAGAAATGTGGAAAATGGTCCGTTTTCAAATGTTTTATTTTTGAACGTCAGTTCACATTTGTAGGTGAATCATCAGTGTTAGAGCTAAAATTAGCATGTTTAAAGTGATTTTCATGCTTCCAGGGGCCCAAAACACAAGATTTATGGAATGGTTAAAAGTGCATGAAAATGGCCAATTTACTCACTCTGAGTTCTCAAAAAGGGTTTCTTCACCCCGGGAAGTTAATTAAATACCATTTGGAGGCATTTAATGTTCGAGCAAAAACGGCTGATTTTTGACAAAAGAGATAACACCCCCCCCATTACGTCATGCTTCAGAAATGTGGAAAATGGTCCGTTTTCAAATGTTTTATTTTTGAACGTCAGTTCACCTTTGTAGGTGGATCATCAGTGTTAGAGCTAAAATTAGCATGTTTAAAGTGATTTTCATGCTTCCAGGGGCTCGGAAGTTAATTAAATACCATTTGGAGGCATTTAATGTTCGAGCAAAAACGGCTGATTTTCGACAAAAGAGATAACACCCCCCCCATTACATCATGCTTCAGAAATGTGGAAAATGGTCCGTTTTCAAATGTTTTATTTTTGAACGTCAGTTCACATTTGTAGGTGGATCATCAGTGTTAGAGCTAAAATTAGCATGTTTAAAGTGATTTTCATGCTTCCAGGGGCTCGGAAGTTAATTAAATACCATTTGGAGGCATTTAATGTTCGAGCAAAAACGGCTGATTTTCGACAAAAGAGATAACACCCCCCCATTACGTCATGCTTCAGAAATGTGGAAAATGGTCCGTTTTCAAATGTTTTATTTTTGAACATCAGTTCACATTTGTAGGTGGATCATCAGTGTTAGAGCTAAAATTAGCATGTTTAAAGTGATTTTCATGCTTCCAGGGGCTCGGGAAGTTAATTAAATACCATTTGGAGGCATTTAATGTTCGAGCAAAAACGGCTGATTTTTGACAAAAGAGATAACACCCCCCCATTACGTCATGCTTCAGAAATGTGGAAAATGGTCCGTTTTCAAATGTTTTATTTTTGAACGTCAGTTCACATTTGTAGGTGGATCATCAGTGTTAGAGCTAAAATTAGCATGTTTAATGTGATTTTCATGCTTCCAGGGGCCCAAAACACAAGATTTATGTAATGGTTAAAAGTGCATGAAAATGGCCAATTTACTCACTCTGAGTTCTCAAAAAGGGTTTCTTCACCCCGGGAAGTTAATTAAATACCATTTGGAGGCATTTAATGTTCGAGCAAAAACGGCTGATTTTCGACAAAAGAGATAACACCCCCCCATTACGTCTTGCTTCAGAAATGTGGAAAATGGTCCGTTTTCAAATGTTTTATTTTTGAACGTCAGTTCACATTTGTAGGTGGATCATCAGTGTTAGAGCTAAAATTAGCATGTTTAAAGTGATTTTCATGCTTCCAGGGGCTCGGGAAGTTAAGTAAATACCATTTGGAGGCATTTAATGTTCGAGCAAAAACGGCTGATTTTCGACAAAAGAGATAACACCCCCCCATTACGTCATGCTTCAGAAATGTGGAAAATGGTCCGTTTTCAAATGTTTTATTTTTGAACGTCAGTTCACATTTGTAGGTGGATCATCAGTGTTAGAGCTAAAATTAGCATGTTTAAAGTGATTTTCATGCTTCCAGGGGCTCGGGAAGTTAATTAAATACCATTTGGAGGCATTTAATGTTCGAGCAAAAACGGCTGATTTTCGACAAAAGAGATAACACCCCCCCATTACGTCATGCTTCAGAAATGTGGAAAATGGTCCGTTTTCAAATGTTTTATTTTTGAACGTCAGTTCACATTTGTAGGTGGATCATCAGTGTTAGAGCTAAAATTAGCATGTTTAAAGTGATTTTCATGCTTCCAGGGGCCCAAAACACAAGATTAATGGAATGGTTAAAAGTGCATGAAAATGGCCAATTTACTCACTCTGAGTTCTCAAAAAGGGTTTCTTCACCCCGGGAAGTGAAATAAATACCATTTGGAGGCATTTAATGTTCGAGCAAAAACGGCTGATTTTCGACAAAAGAGATAACACCCCCCCATTACGTCATGCTTCAGAAATGTGGAAAATGGTCCGTTTTCAAATGTTTTATTTTTGAACGTCAGTTCACATTTGTAGGTGGATCATCAGTGTTAGAGCTAAAATTAGCATGTTTAAAGTGATTTTCATGCTTCCAGGGGCTCGGGAAGTTAATTAAATACCATTTGGAGGCATTTAATGTTCGAGCAAAAACGGCTGATTTTCGACAAAAGAGATAACCCCCCCCATTACGTCATGCTTCAGAAATGTGGAAAATGGTCCGTTTTCAAATGTTTTATTTTTGAACGTCAGTTCACATTTGTAGGTGGATCATCAGTGTTAGAGCTAAAATTAGCATGTTTAAAGTGATTTTCATGCTTCCAGGGGCTCGGGAAGTGAAATAAATACCATTTGGAGGCATTTAATGTTCGAGCAAAAACGGCTGATTTTCGACAAAAGAGATAACACCCCCCCATTACGTCATGCTTCAGAAATGTGGAAAATGGTCCGTTTTCAAATGTTTTATTTTTGAACGTCAGTTCACATTTGTAGGTGGATCATCAGTGTTAGAGCTAAAATTAGCATGTTTAAAGTGATTTTCATGCTTCCAGGGGCACGGGAAGTTAATTAAATACCATTTGGAGGCATTTAATGTTCGAGCAAAAACGGCTGATTTTCGACAAAAGAGATAACACCCCCCCATTACGTCATGCTTCAGAAATGTGGAAAATGGTCCGTTTTCAAATGTTTTATTTTTGAACGTCAGTTCACATTTGTAGGTGGATCATCAGTGTTAGAGCTAAAATTAGCATGTTTAAAGTGATTTTCATGCTTCCAGGGGCTCGGGAAGTTAATTAAATACCATTTGGAGGCATTTATCGTTCGAGCAAAAACGGCTGATTTTCGACAAAAGAGATAACACCCCCCCATTAAGTCATGCTTCAGAAATGTGGAAAATGGTCCGTTTTCAAATGTTTTATTTTTGAACGTCAGTTCACATTTGTAGGTGGATCATCAGTGTTAGAGCTAAAATTAGCATGTTTAAAGTGATTTTCATGCTTCCAGGGGCCCAAAACACAAGATTTATGGAATGGTTAAAAGTGCATGAAAATGGCCAATTTACTCACTCTGAGTTCTCAAAAAGGGTTTCTTCACCCCGGGAAGTTAATTAAATACCATTTGGAGGCATTTAATGTTCGAGCAAAAACGGCTGATTTTCGACAAAAGAGATAACACCCCCCCATTACGTCATGCTTCAGAAATGTGGAAAATGGTCCGTTTTCAAATGTTTTATTTTTGAACGTCAGTTCACATTTGTAGGTGGATCATCAGTGTTAGAGCTAAAATTAGCATGTTTAAAGTGATTTTCATGCTTCCAGGGGCTCGGGAAGTTAATTAAATACCATTTGGAGGCATTTAATGTTCGAGCAAAAACGGCTGATTTTCGACAAAAGAGATAACACCCCCCCATTACGTCATGCTTCAGAAATGTGGAAAATGGTCCGTTTTCAAATGTTTTATTTTTGAACGTCAGTTCACATTTGTAGGTGGATCATCAGTGGTAGAGCTAAAATTAGCATGTTTAAAGTGATTTTCATGCTTCCAGGGGCTCGGGAAGTTAATTAAATACCATTTGGAGGCATTTAATGTTCGAGCAAAAACGGCTGATTTTCGACAAAAGAGATAACACCCCCCCATTACGTCATGCTTCAGAAATGTGGAAAATGGTCCGTTTTCAAATGTTTTATTTTTGAACGTCAGTTCACATTTGTAGGTGGATCATCAGTGTTAGAGCTAAAATTAGCATGTTTAAAGTGATTTTCATGCTTCCAGGGGCTCGGGAAGTTAATTAAATACCATTTGGAGGCATTTAATGTTCGAGCAAAAACGGCTGATTTTCGACAAAAGAGATAACACCCCCCCATTACGTCATGCTTCAGAAATGTGGAAAATGGTCCGTTTTCAAATGTTTTATTTTTGAACGTCAGTTCACATTTGTAGGTGGATCATTAGTGTTAGAGCTAAAATTAGCATGTTTAAAGTGATTTTCATGCTTCCAGGGGCCCAAAACACAAGATTTATGGAATGGTTAAAAGTGCATGAAAATGGCCAATTTACTCACTCTGAGTTCTCAAAAAGGGTTTCTTCACCCCGGGAAGTTAATTAAATACCATTTGGAGGCATTTAATGTTCGAGCAAAAACGGCTGATTTTCGACAAAAGAGATAACACCCCCCCATTACGTCATGCTTCAGAAATGTGGAAAATGGTCCGTTTTCAAATGTTTTATTTTTGAACGTCAGTTCACATTTGTAGGTGGATCATCAGTGTTAGAGCTAAAATTAGCATGTTTAAAGTGATTTTCATGCTTCCAGGGGCTCGGGAAGTTAATTAAATACCATTTGGATCATTTAATGTTCGAGCAAAAACGGCTGATTTTCGACAAAAGAGATAACACCCCCCCATTACGTCATGCTTCAGAAATGTGAAAATGGTCCGTTTTCAAATGTTTTATTTTTGAACGTCAGTTCACATTTGTAGGTGGATCATCAGTGTTAGAGCTAAAATTAGCATGTTTAAAGTGATTTTCATGCTTCCAGGGGCCCAAAACACAAGATTTATGGAATGGTTAAAAGTGCATGAAAATGGCCAATTTACTCACTCTGAGTTCTCAAAAAGGGTTTCTCCACCCCGGGAAGTTAATTAAATACCATTTGGAGGCATTTAATGTTCGAGCAAAAACGGCTGATTTTCGACAAAAGAGATAACACCCCCCCATTACGTCATGCTTCAGAAATGTGAAAAATGGTCCGTTTTCAAATGTTTTATTTTTGAACGTCAGTTCACATTTGTAGGTGGATCATCAGTGTTAGAGCTAAAATTAGCATGTTTAAAGTGATTTTCATGCTTCCAGGGGCTCGGGAAGTTAATTAAATACCATTTGGAGGCATTTAATGTTCGAGCAAAAACGGCTGATTTTCGACAAAAGAGATAACACCCCCCCATTACGTCATGCTTCAGAAATGTGGAAAATGGTCCGTTTTCAAATGTTTTATTTTTGAACGTCAGTTCACATTTGTAGGTGGATCATCAGTGTTAGAGCTAAAATTAGCATGTTTAAAGTGATTTTCATGCTTCCAGGGGCCCAAAACACAAGATTAATGGAATGGTTAAAAGTGCATGAAAATGGCCAATTTACTCACTCTGAGTTCTCAAAAAGGGTTTCTTCACCCCGGGAAGTGAAATAAATACCATTTGGAGGCATTTAATGTTCGAGCAAAAACGGCTGATTTTCGACAAAAGAGATAACACCCCCCCATTACGTCATGCTTCAGAAATGTGGAAAATGGTCCGTTTTCAAATGTTTTATTTTTGAACGTCAGTTCACATTTGTAGGTGGATCATCAGTGTTAGAGCTAAAATTAGCATGTTTAAAGTGATTTTCATGCTTCCAGGGGCTCGGGAAGTTAATTAAATACCATTTGGAGGCATTTAATGTTCGAGCAAAAACGGCTGATTTTCGACAAAAGAGATAACACCCCCCCATTACGTCATGCTTCGGAAATGTGGAAAATGGTCCGTTTTCAAATGTTTTATTTTTGAACGTCAGTTCACATTTGTAGGTGGATCATCAGTGTTAGAGCTAAAATTAGCATGTTTAAAGTGATTTTCATGCTTCCAGGGGCTCGGGAAGTGAAATAAATACCATTTGGAGGCATTTAATGTTCGAGCAAAAACGGCTGATTTTCGACAAAAGAGATAACACCCCCCCATTACGTCATGCTTCAGAAATGTGGAAAATGGTCCGTTTTCAAATGTTTTATTTTTGAACGTCAGTTCACATTTGTAGGTGGATCATCAGTGTTAGAGCTAAAATTAGCATGTTTAAAGTGATTTTCATGCTTCCAGGGGCACAGGAAGTTAATTAAATACCATTTGGAGGCATTTAATGTTCGAGCAAAAACGGCTGATTTTCGACAAAAGAGATAACACCCCCCCATTACGTCATGCTTCAGAAATGTGGAAAATGGTCCGTTTTCAAATGTTTTATTTTTGAACGTCAGTTCACATTTGTAGGTGGATCATCAGTGTTAGAGCTAAAATTAGCATGTTTAAAGTGATTTTCATGCTTCCAGGGGCTCGGGAAGTTAATTAAATACCATTTGGAGGCATTTAATGTTCGAGCAAAAACGGCTGATTTTCGACAAAAGAGATAACACCCCCCCATTACGTCATGCTTCAGAAATGTGGAAAATGGTCCGTTTTCAAATGTTTTATTTTTGAACATCAGTTCACATTTGTAGGTGGATCATCAGTGTTAGAGCTAAAATTAGCATGTTTAAAGTGATTTTCATGCTTCCAGGGGCCCAAAACACAAGATTTATGGAATGGTTAAAAGTGCATGAAAATGGCCAATTTACTCACTCTGAGTTCTCAAAAAGGGTTTCTTCACCCCGGGAAGTTAATTAAATACCATTTGGAGGCATTTAATGTTCGAGCAAAAACGGCTGATTTTCGACAAAAGAGATAACACCCCCCCATTACGTCATGCTTCATAAATGTGGAAAATGGTCCGTTTTCAAATGTTTTATTTTTGAACGTCAGTTCACATTTGTAGGTGGATCATCAGTGTTAGAGCTAAAATTAGCATGTTTAAAGTGATTTTCATGCTTCCAGGGGCTCGGGAAGTTAATTAAATACCATTTGGAGGCATTTAATGTTCGAGCAAAAACGGCTGATTTTCGACAAAAGAGATAACACCCCCCCATTACGTCATGCTTCAGAAATGTGGAAAATGGTCCGTTTTCAAATGTTTTATTTTTGAACGTCAGTTCACATTTGTAGGTGGATCATCAGTGGTAGAGCTAAAATTAGCATGTTTAAAGTGATTTTCATGCTTCCAGGGGCTCGGGAAGTTAATTAAATACCATTTGGAGGCATTTAATGTTCGAGCAAAAACGGCTGATTTTCGACAAAAGAGATAACACCCCCCCATTACGTCATGCTTCCGAAATGTGGAAAATGGTCCGTTTTCAAATGTTTTATTTTTGAACGTCAGTTCACATTTGTAGGTGGATCATCAGTGTTAGAGCTAAAATTAGCATGTTTAAAGTGATTTTCATGCTTCCAGGGGCTCGGGAAGTTAATTAAATACCATTTGGAGGCATTTAATGTTCGAGCAAAAACGGCTGATTTTCGACAAAAGAGATAACACCCCCCCATTACGTCATGCTTCAGAAATGTGGAAAATGGTCCGTTTTCAAATGTTTTATTTTTGAACATCAGTTCACATTTGTAGGTGGATCATCAGTGTTAGAGCTAAAATTAGCATGTTTAAAGTGATTTTCATGCTTCCAGGGGCCCAAAACACAAGATTTATGGAATGGTTAAAAGTGCATGAAAATGGCCAATTTACTCACTCTGAGTTCTCAAAAAGGGTTTCTTCACCCCGGGAAGTTAATTAAATACCATTTGGAGGCATTTAATGTTCGAGCAAAAACGGCTGATTTTCGACAAAAGAGATAACACCCCCCCATTACGTCATGCTTCATAAATGTGGAAAATGGTCCGTTTTCAAATGTTTTATTTTTGAACGTCAGTTCACATTTGTAGGTGGATCATCAGTGTTAGAGCTAAAATTAGCATGTTTAAAGTGATTTTCATGCTTCCAGGGGCTCGGGAAGTTAATTAAATACCATTTGGAGGCATTTAATGTTCGAGCAAAAACGGCTGATTTTCGACAAAAGAGATAACACCCCCCCATTACGTCATGCTTCAGAAATGTGGAAAATGGTCCGTTTTCAAATGTTTTATTTTTGAACGTCAGTTCACATTTGTAGGTGGATCATCAGTGGTAGAGCTAAAATTAGCATGTTTAAAGTGATTTTCATGCTTCCAGGGGCTCGGGAAGTTAATTAAATACCATTTGGAGGCATTTAATGTTCGAGCAAAAACGGCTGATTTTCGACAAAAGAGATAACACCCCCCCATTACGTCATGCTTCCGAAATGTGGAAAATGGTCCGTTTTCAAATGTTTTATTTTTGAACGTCAGTTCACATTTGTAGGTGGATCATCAGTGTTAGAGCTAAAATTAGCATGTTTAAAGTGATTTTCATGCTTCCAGGGGCTCGGGAAGTTAATTAAATACCATTTGGAGGCATTTATCGTTCGAGCAAAAACGGCTGATTTTCGACAAAAGAGATAACACCCCCCCATTAAGTCATGCTTCAGAAATGTGGAAAATGGTCCGTTTTCAAATGTTTTATTTTTGAACGTCAGTTCACATTTGTAGGTGGATCATCAGTGTTAGAGCTAAAATTAGCATGTTTAAAGTGATTTTCATGCTTCCAGGGGCCCAAAACACAAGATTTATGGAATGGTTAAAAGTGCATGAAAATGGCCAATTTACTCACTCTGAGTTCTCAAAAAGGGTTTCTTCACCCCGGGAAGTTAATTAAATACCATTTGGAGGCATTTAATGTTCGAGCAAAAACGGCTGATTTTCGACAAAAGAGATAACACCCCCCCATTACGTCATGCTTCAGAAATGTGAAAAATGGTCCGTTTTCAAATGTTTTATTTTTGAACGTCAGTTCACATTTGTAGGTGGATCATCAGTGTTAGAGCTAAAATTAGCATGTTTAAAGTGATTTTCATGCTTCCAGGGGCTCGGGAAGTTAATTAAATACCATTTGGAGGCATTTAATGTTCGAGCAAAAACGGCTGATTTTCGACAAAAGAGATAACACCCCCCCATTACGTCATGCTTCAGAAATGTGGAAAATGGTCCGTTTTCAAATGTTTTATTTTTGAACGTCAGTTCACATTTGTAGGTGGATCATCAGTGTTAGAGCTAAAATTAGCATGTTTAAAGTGATTTTCATGCTTCCAGGGGCCCAAAACACAAGATTAATGGAATGGTTAAAAGTGCATGAAAATGGCCAATTTACTCACTCTGAGTTCTCAAAAAGGGTTTCTTCACCCCGGGAAGTGAAATAAATACCATTTGGAGGCATTTAATGTTCGAGCAAAAACGGCTGATTTTCGACAAAAGAGATAACACCCCCCCATTACGTCATGCTTCAGAAATGTGGAAAATGGTCCGTTTTCAAATGTTTTATTTTTGAACGTCAGTTCACATTTGTAGGTGGATCATCAGTGTTAGAGCTAAAATTAGCATGTTTAAAGTGATTTTCATGCTTCCAGGGGCTCGGGAAGTTAATTAAATACCATTTGGAGGCATTTAATGTTCGAGCAAAAACGGCTGATTTTCGACAAAAGAGATAACACCCCCCCATTACGTCATGCTTCGGAAATGTGGAAAATGGTCCGTTTTCAAATGTTTTATTTTTGAACGTCAGTTCACATTTGTAGGTGGATCATCAGTGTTAGAGCTAAAATTAGCATGTTTAAAGTGATTTTCATGCTTCCAGGGGCTCGGGAAGTGAAATAAATACCATTTGGAGGAATTTAATGTTCGAGCAAAAACGGCTGATTTTCGACAAAAGAGATAACACCCCCCCATTACGTCATGCTTCAGAAATGTGGAAAATGGTCCGTTTTCAAATGTTTTATTTTTGAACGTCAGTTCACATTTGTAGGTGGATCATCAGTGTTAGAGCTAAAATTAGCATGTTTAAAGTGATTTTCATGCTTCCAGGGGCACAGGAAGTTAATTAAATACCATTTGGAGGCATTTAATGTTCGAGCAAAAACGGCTGATTTTCGACAAAAGAGATAACACCCCCCCATTACGTTATGCTTCAGAAATGTGGAAAATGGTCCGTTTTCAAATGTTTTATTTTTGAACGTCAGTTCACATTTGTAGGTGGATCATCAGTGTTAGAGCTAAAATTAGCATGTTTAAAGTGATTTTCATGCTTCCAGGAGCTCGGGAAGTTAATTAAATACCATTTGGAGGCATTTAATGTTCGAGCAAAAACGGCTGATTTTCGACAAAAGAGATAACACCCCCCCATTACGTCATGCTTCAGAAATGTGGAAAATGGTCCGTTTTCAAATGTTTTATTTTTGAACATCAGTTCACATTTGTAGGTGGATCATCAGTGTTAGAGCTAAAATTAGCATGTTTAAAGTGATTTTCATGCTTCCAGGGGCCCAAAACACAAGATTTATGGAATGGTTAAAAGTGCATGAAAATGGCCAATTTACTCACTCTGAGTTCTCAAAAAGGGTTTCTTCACCCCGGGAAGTTAATTAAATACCATTTGGAGGCATTTAATGTTCGAGCAAAAACGGCTGATTTTCGACAAAAGAGATAACACCCCCCCATTACGTCATGCTTCATAAATGTGGAAAATGGTCCGTTTTCAAATGTTTTATTTTTGAACGTCAGTTCACATTTGTAGGTGGATCATCAGTGTTAGAGCTAAAATTAGCATGTTTAAAGTGATTTTCATGCTTCCAGGGGCTCGGGAAGTTAATTAAATACCATTTGGAGGCATTTAATGTTCGAGCAAAAACGGCTGATTTTCGACAAAAGAGATAACACCCCCCCATTACGTCATGCTTCAGAAATGTGGAAAATGGTCCGTTTTCAAATGTTTTATTTTTGAACGTCAGTTCACATTTGTAGGTGGATCATCAGTGGTAGAGCTAAAATTAGCATGTTTAAAGTGATTTTCATGCTTCCAGGGGCTCGGGAAGTTAATTAAATACCATTTGGAGGCATTTAATGTTCGAGCAAAAACGGCTGATTTTCGACAAAAGAGATAACACCCCCCCATTACGTCATGCTTCCGAAATGTGGAAAATGGTCCGTTTTCAAATGTTTTATTTTTGAACGTCAGTTCACATTTGTAGGTGGATCATCAGTGTTAGAGCTAAAATTAGCATGTTTAAAGTGATTTTCATGCTTCCAGGGGCCCAAAACACAAGATTTATGGAATGGTTAAAAGTGCATGAAAATGGCCAATTTACTCACTCTGAGTTCTCAAAAAGGGTTTCTTCACCCCGGGAAGTTAATTAAATACCATTTGGAGGCATTTAATGTTCGAGCAAAAACGGCTGATTTTCGACAAAAGAGATAACACCCTCCCCATTACGTCATGCTTCAGAAATGTGGAAAATGGTCCGTTTTCAAATGTTTTATTTTTGAACGTCAGTTCACATTTGTAGGTGGATCATCAGTGTTAGAGCTAAAATTAGCATGTTTAAAGTGATTTTCATGCTTCCAGGGGCTCGGGAAGTTAATTAAATACCATTTGGAGGCATTTAATTTTCGAGCAAAAACGGCTGATTTTCGACAAAAGAGATAACACCCCCCCATTACGTCTTGCTTCAGAAATGTGGAAAATGGTCCGTTTTCAAATGTTTTATTTTTGAACGTCAGTTCACATTTGTAGGTGGATCATCAGTGTTAGAGCTAAAATTAGCATGTTTAAAGTGATTTTCATGCTTCCAGGGGCTCGGGAAGTTAATTAAATACCATTTGGAGGCATTTAATGTTCGAGCAAAAACGGCTGATTTTCGACAAAAGAGATAACACCCCCCCATTACGTCATGCTTCAGAAATGTGGAAAATGGTCCGTTTTCAAATGTTTTATTTTTGAACGTCAGTTCACATTTGTAGGTGGATCATCAGTGTTAGAGCTAAAATTAGCATTTTTAAAGTGATTTTCATGCTTCCAGGGGCCCAAAACACAAGATTTATGGAATGGTTAAAAGTGCATGAAAATGGCCAATTTACTCACTCTGAGTTCTCAAAAAGGGTTTGTTCACCCCGGGAAGTTAATTAAATACCATTTGGAGGCATTTAATGTTCGAGCAAAAACGGCTGATTTTCGACAAAAGAGATAACACCCCCCCATTACGTCATGCTTCAGAAATGTGGAAAATGGTCCGTTTTCAAATGTTTTATTTTTGAACGTCAGTTCACATTTGTAGGTGGATCATCAGTGTTAGAGCTAAAATTAGCATGTTTAAAGTGATTTTCATGCTTCCAGGGGCTCGGAAAGTTAATTAAATACCATTTGGAGGCATTTAATGTTCGAGCAAAAACGGCTGATTTTCGACAAAAGAGATAACACCCCCCCATTACGTCATGCTTCAGAAATGTGAAAATGGTCCGTTTTCAAATGTTTTATTTTTGAACGTCAGTTCACATTTGTAGGTGGATCATCAGTGTTAGAGCTAAAATTAGCATGTTTAAAGTGATTTTCATGCTTCCAGGGGCTCGGGAAGTTAATTAAATACCATTTGGATCATTTAATGTTCGAGCAAAAACGGCTGATTTTCGACAAAAGAGATAACACCCCCCCATTACGTCATGCTTCAGAAATGTGAAAATGGTCCGTTTTCAAATGTTTTATTTTTGAACGTCAGTTCACATTTGTAGGTGGATCATCAGTGTTAGAGCTAAAATTAGCATGTTTAAAGTGATTTTCATGCTTCCAGGGGCCCAAAACACAAGATTTATGGAATGGTTAAAAGTGCATGAAAATGGCCAATTTACTCACTCTGAGTTCTCAAAAAGGGTTTCTCCACCCCGGGAAGTTAATTAAATACCATTTGGAGGCATTTAATGTTCGAGCAAAAACGGCTGATTTTCGACAAAAGAGATAACACCCCCCCATTACGTCATGCTTCAGAAATGTGAAAAATGGTCCGTTTTCAAATGTTTTATTTTTGAACGTCAGTTCACATTTGTAGGTGGATCATCAGTGTTAGAGCTAAAATTAGCATGTTTAAAGTGATTTTCATGCTTCCAGGGGCTCGGGAAGTTAATTAAATACCATTTGGAGGCATTTAATGTTCGAGCAAAAACGGCTGATTTTCGACAAAAGAGATAACACCCCCCCATTACGTCATGCTTCAGAAATGTGGAAAATGGTCCGTTTTCAAATGTTTTATTTTTGAACGTCAGTTCACATTTGTAGGTGGATCATCAGTGTTAGAGCTAAAATTAGCATGTTTAAAGTGATTTTCATGCTTCCAGGGGCACGGGAAGTTAATTAAATACCATTTGGAGGCATTTAATGTTCGAGCAAAAACGGCTGATTTTCGACAAAAGAGATAACACCCCCCCCATTACGTCATGCTTCAGAAATGTGGAAAATGGTCCGTTTTCAAATGTTTTATTTTTGAACGTCAGTTCACATTTGTAGGTGGATCATCAGTGTTAGAGCTAAAATTAGCATGTTTAAAGTGATTTTCATGCTTCCAGGGGCTCGGGAAGTTAATTAAATACCATTTGGAGGCATTTAATGTTCGAGCAAAAACGGCTGAATTTCGACAAAAGAGATAACACCCCCCATTACGTCATGCTTCAGAAATGTGGAAAATGGTCCGTTTTCAAATGTTTTATTTTTGAACATCAGTTCACATTTGTAGGTGGATCATCAGTGTTAGAGCTAAAATTAGCATGTTTAAAGTGATTTTCATGCTTCCAGGGGCCCAAAACACAAGATTTATGGAATGGTTAAAAGTGCATGAAAATGGCCAATTTACTCACTCTGAGTTCTCAAAAAGGGTTTCTTCACCCCGGGAAGTTAATTAAATACCATTTGGAGGCATTTAATGTTCGAGCAAAAACGGCTGATTTTCGACAAAAGAGATAACACCCCCCCATTACGTCATGCTTCATAAATGTGGAAAATGGTCCGTTTTCAAATGTTTTATTTTTGAACGTCAGTTCACATTTGTAGGTGGATCATCAGTGTTAGAGCTAAAATTAGCATGTTTAAAGTGATTTTCATGCTTCCAGGGGCTCGGGAAGTTAATTAAATACCATTTGGAGGCATTTAATGTTCGAGCAAAAACGGCTGATTTTCGACAAAAGAGATAACACCCCCCCATTACGTCATGCTTCAGAAATGTGGAAAATGGTCCGTTTTCAAATGTTTTATTTTTGAACGTCAGTTCACATTTGTAGGTGGATCATCAGTGGTAGAGCTAAAATTAGCATGTTTAAAGTGATTTTCATGCTTCCAGGGGCTCGGGAAGTTAATTAAATACCATTTGGAGGCATTTAATGTTCGAGCAAAAACGGCTGATTTTCGACAAAAGAGATAACACCCCCCCATTACGTCATGCTTCAGAAATGTGGAAAATGGTCCGTTTTCAAATGTTTTATTTTTGAACGTCAGTTCACATTTGTAGGTGGATCATCAGTGTTAGAGCTAAAATTAGCATGTTTGAAGTGATTTTCATGCTTCCAGGGGCCCAAAACACAAGATTTATGGAATGGTTAAAAGTGCATGAAAATGGCCAATTTACTCACTCTGAGTTCTCAAAAAGGGTTTCTTCACCCCGGGAAATTAATTAAATACCATTTGGAGGCATTTAATGTTCGAGCAAAAACGGCTGATTTTCGACAAAAGAGATAACACCCTCCCCATTACGTCATGCTTCAGAAATGTGGAAAATGGTCCGTTTTCAAATGTTTTATTTTTGAACGTCAGTTCACATTTGTAGGTGGATCATCAGTGTTAGAGCTAAAATTAGCATGTTTAAAGTGATTTTCATGCTTCCAGGGGCTCGGGAAGTTAATTAAATACCATTTGGAGGCATTTAATTTTCGAGCAAAAACGGCTGATTTTCGACAAAAGAGATAACACCCCCCCATTACGTCATGCTTCAGAAATGTGGAAAATGGTCCGTTTTCAAATGTTTTATTTTTGAACGTCAGTTCACATTTGTAGGTGGATCATCAGTGTTAGAGCTAAAATTAGCATGTTTAAAGTGATTTTCATGCTTCCAGGGGCTCGGGAAGTTAATTAAATACCATTTGGAGGCATTTAATGTTCGAGCAAAAACGGCTGATTTTCGACAAAAGAGATAACACCCCCCCATTACGTCATGCTTCAGAAATGTGGAAAATGGTCCGTTTTCAAATGTTTTATTTTTGAACGTCAGTTCACATTTGTAGGTGGATCATCAGTGTTAGAGCTAAAATTAGCATTTTTAAAGTGATTTTCATGCTTCCAGGGGCCCAAAACACAAGATTTATGGAATGGTTAAAAGTGCATGAAAATGGCCAATTTACTCACTCTGAGTTCTCAAAAAGGGTTTGTTCACCCCGGGAAGTTAATTAAATACCATTTGGAGGCATTTAATGTTCGAGCAAAAACGGCTGATTTTCGACAAAAGAGATAACACCCCCCCATTACGTCATGCTTCAGAAATGTGGAAAATGGTCCGTTTTCAAATGTTTTATTTTTGAACGTCAGTTCACATTTGTAGGTGGATCATCAGTGTTAGAGCTAAAATTAGCATGTTTAAAGTGATTTTCATGCTTCCAGGGGCTCGGAAAGTTAATTAAATACCATTTGGAGGCATTTAATGTTCGAGCAAAAACGGCTGATTTTCGACAAAAGAGATAACACCCCCCCATTACGTCATGCTTCAGAAATGTGAAAATGGTCCGTTTTCAAATGTTTTATTTTTGAACGTCAGTTCACATTTGTAGGTGGATCATCAGTGTTAGAGCTAAAATTAGCATGTTTAAAGTGATTTTCATGCTTCCAGGGGCCCAAAACACAAGATTTATGGAATGGTTAAAAGTGCATGAAAATGGCCAATTTACTCACTCTGAGTTCTCAAAAAGGGTTTCTCCACCCCGGGAAGTTAATTAAATACCATTTGGAGGCATTTAATGTTCGAGCAAAAACGGCTGATTTTCGACAAAAGAGATAACACCCCCCCATTACGTCATGCTTCAGAAATGTGAAAAATGGTCCGTTTTCAAATGTTTTATTTTTGAACGTCAGTTCACATTTGTAGGTGGATCATCCGTGTTAGAGCTAAAATTAGCATGTTTAAAGTGATTTTCATGCTTCCAGGGGCTCGGGAAGTTAATTAAATACCATTTGGAGGCATTTAATGTTCGAGCAAAAACGGCTGATTTTCGACAAAAGAGATAACACCCCCCCATTACGTCATGCTTCAGAAATGTGGAAAATGGTCCGTTTTCAAATGTTTTATTTTTGAACGTCAGTTCACATTTGTAGGTGGATCATCAGTGTTAGAGCTAAAATTAGCATGTTTAAAGTGATTTTCATGCTTCCAGGGGCCCAAAACACAAGATTTATGGAATGGTTAAAAGTGCATGAAAATGGCCAATTTACTCACTCTGAGTTCTCAAAAAGGGTTTCTTCACCCCGGGAAGTTAATTAAATACCATTTGGAGGCATTTAATGTTCGAGCAAAAACGGCTGATTTTCGACAAAAGAGATAACACCCCCCCATTACGTCATGCTTCAGAAATGTGGAAAATGGTCCGTTTTCAAATGTTTTATTTTTGAACGTCAGTTCACATTTGTAGGTGGATCATCAGTGTTAGAGCTAAAATTAGCATGTTTAAAGTGATTTTCATGCTTCCAGGGGCCCAAAACACAAGATTTATGGAATGGTTAAAAGTGCATGAAAATGGCCAATTTACTCACTCTGAGTTCTCAAAAAGGGTTTCTTCACCCCGGGAAGTTAATTAAATACCATTTGGAGGCATTTAATGTTCGAGCAAAAACGGCTGATTTTCGACAAAAGAGATAACACCCCCCCATTACGTCATGCTTCAGAAATGTGGAAAATGGTCCGTTTTCAAATGTTTTATTTTTGAACGTCAGTTCACATTTGTAGGTGGATCATCAGTGTTAGAGCTAAAATTAGCATGTTTACAGTGATTTTCATGCTTCCAGGGGCTCGGGAAGTTAATTAAATACCATTTGGAGGCATTTAATGTTCGAGCAAAAACGGCTGATTTTCGACAAAAGAGATAACACCCCCCCATTACGTCATGCTTCAGAAATGTGGAAAATGGTCCGTTTTCAAATGTTTTATTTTTGAACGTCAGTTCACATTTGTAGGTGAATCATCAGTGTTAGAGCTAAAATTAGCATGTTTAAAGTGATTTTCATGCTTCCAGGGGCCCAAAACACAAGATTTATGGAATGTTAAAAGTGCATGAAAATGGCCAATTTACTCACTCTGAGTTCTCAAAAAGGGTTTCTTCACCCCGGGAAGTTAATTAAATACCATTTGGAGGCATTTAATGTTCGAGCAAAAACGGCTGATTTTTGACAAAAGAGATAACACCCCCCCATTACGTCATGCTTCAGAAATGTGGAAAATGGTCCGTTTTCAAATGTTTTATTTTTGAACGTCAGTTCACATTTGTAGGTGGATCATCAGTGTTAGAGCTAAAATTAGCATGTTTAAAGTGATTTTCATGCTTCCAGGGGCTCGGAAGTTAATTAAATACCATTTGGAGGCATTTAATGTTCGAGCAAAAACGGCTGATTTTCGACAAAAGAGAGAACACCCCCCCATTACGTCATGCTTCAGAAATGTGGAAAATGGTCCGTTTTCAAATGTTTTATTTTTGAACGTCAGTTCACATTTGTAGGTGGATCATCAGTGTTAGAGCTAAAATTAGCATGTTTAAAGTGATTTTCATGCTTCCAGGGGCTCGGAAAGTTAATTAAATACCATTTGGAGGCATTTAATGTTCGAGCAAAAACGGCTGATTTTCGACAAAAGAGATAACACCCCCCCATTACGTCATGCTTCAGAAATGTGAAAATGGTCAGTTTTCAAATGTTTTATTTTTGAACGTCAGTTCACATTTGTAGGTGGATCATCAGTGTTAGAGCTAAAATTAGCATGTTTAAAGTGATTTTCATGCTTCCAGGGGCCCAAAACACAAGATTTATGGAATGGTTAAAAGTGCATGAAAATGGCCAATTTACTCACTCTGAGTTCTCAAAAAGGGTTTCTCCACCCCGGGAAGTTAATTAAATACCATTTGGAGGCATTTAATGTTCGAGCAAAAACGGCTGATTTTCGACAAAAGAGATAACACCCCCCCATTACGTCAAGCTTCAGAAATGTGAAAAATGGTCCGTTTTCAAATGTTTTATTTTTGAACGTCAGTTCACATTTGTAGGTGGATCATCCGTGTTAGAGCTAAAATTAGCATGTTTAAAGTGATTTTCATGCTTCCAGGGGCTCGGGAAGTTAATTAAATACCATTTGGAGGCATTTAATGTTCGAGCAAAAACGGCTGATTTTCGACAAAAGAGATAACACCCCCCCCATTACGTCATGCTTCAGAAATGTGGAAAATGGTCCGTTTTCAAATGTTTTATTTTTGAACGTCAGTTCACATTTGTAGGTGGATCATCAGTGTTAGAGCTAAAATTAGCATGTTTAAAGTGATTTTCATGCTTCCAGGGGCCCAAAACACAAGATTTATGGAATGGTTAAAAGTGCATGAAAATGGCCAATTTACTCACTCTGAGTTCTCAAAAAGGGTTTCTTCACCCCGGGAAGTTAATTAAATACCATTTGGAGGCATTTAATGTTCGAGCAAAAACGGCTGATTTTCGACAAAAGAGATAACACCCTCCCCATTACGTCATGCTTCAGAAATGTGGAAAATGGTCCGTTTTCAAATGTTTTATTTTTGAACGTCAGTTCACATTTGTAGGTGGATCATCAGTGTTAGAGCTAAAATTAGCATGTTTAAAGTGATTTTCATGCTTCCAGGGGCTCGGGAAGTTAATTAAATACCATTTGGAGGCATTTAATTTTCGAGCAAAAACGGCTGATTTTCGACAAAAGAGATAACACCCCCCCATTACGTCATGCTTCAGAAATGTGGAAAATGGTCCGTTTTCAAATGTTTTATTTTTGAACGTCAGTTCACATTTGTAGGTGGATCATCAGTGTTAGAGCTAAAATTAGCATGTTTAAAGTGATTTTCATGCTTCCAGGGGCTCGGGAAGTTAATTAAATACCATTTGGAGGCATTTAATGTTCGAGCAAAAACGGCTGATTTTCGACAAAAGAGATAACACCCCCCCATTACGTCATGCTTCAGAAATGTGGAAAATGGTCCGTTTTCAAATGTTTTATTTTTGAACGTCAGTTCACATTTGTAGGTGGATCATCAGTGTTAGAGCTAAAATTAGCATTTTTAAAGTGATTTTCATGCTTCCAGGGGCCCAAAACACAAGATTTATGGAATGGTTAAAAGTGCATGAAAATGGCCAATTTACTCACTCTGAGTTCTCAAAAAGGGTTTGTTCACCCCGGGAAGTTAATTAAATACCATTTGGAGGCATTTAATGTTCGAGCAAAAACGGCTGATTTTCGACAAAAGAGATAACACCCCCCCATTACGTCATGCTTCAGAAATGTGGAAAATGGTCCGTTTTCAAATGTTTTATTTTTGAACGTCAGTTCACATTTGTAGGTGGATCATCAGTGTTAGAGCTAAAATTAGCATGTTTAAAGTGATTTTCATGCTTCCAGGGGCTCGGAAAGTTAATTAAATACCATTTGGAGGCATTTAATGTTCGAGCAAAAACGGCTGATTTTCGACAAAAGAGATAACACCCCCCCATTACGTCATGCTTCAGAAATGTGAAAATGGTCCGTTTTCAAATGTTTTATATTTGAACGTCAGTTCACATTTGTAGGTGGATCATCAGTGTTAGAGCTAAAATTAGCATGTTTAAAGTGATTTTCATGCTTCCAGGGGCCCAAAACACAAGATTTATGGAATGGTTAAAAGTGCATGAAAATGGCCAATTTACTCACTCTGAGTTCTCAAAAAGGGTTTCTCCACCCCGGGAAGTTAATTAAATACCATTTGGAGGCATTTAATGTTCGAGCAAAAACGGCTGATTTTCGACAAAAGAGATAACACCCCCCCATTACGTCATGCTTCAGAAATGTGAAAAATTGTCCGTTTTCAAATGTTTTATTTTTGAACGTCAGTTCACATTTGTAGGTGGATCATCCGTGTTAGAGCTAAAATTAGCATGTTTAAAGTGATTTTCATGCTTCCAGGGGCTCGGGAAGTTAATTAAATACCATTTGGAGGCATTTAATGTTCGAGCAAAAACGGCTGATTTTCGACAAAAGAGATAACACCCCCCCATTACGTCATGCTTCAGAAATGTGGAAAATGGTCCGTTTTCAAATGTTTTATTTTTGAACGTCAGTTCACATTTGTAGGTGGATCATCAGTGTTAGAGCTAAAATTAGCATGTTTAAAGTGATTTTCATGCTTCCAGGGGCCCAAAACACAAGATTTATGGAATGGTTAAAAGTGCATGAAAATGGCCAATTTACTCACTCTGAGTTCTCAAAAAGGGTTTCTTCACCCCGGGAAGTTAATTAAATACCATTTGGAGGCATTTAATGTTCGAGCAAAAACGGCTGATTTTCGACAAAAGAGATAACACCCCCCCATTACGTCATGCTTCAGAAATGTGGAAAATGGTCCGTTTTCAAATGTTTTATTTTTGAACGTCAGTTCACATTTGTAGGTGGATCATCAGTGTTAGAGCTAAAATTAGCATGTTTAAAGTGATTTTCATGCTTCCAGGGGCCCAAAACACAAGATTTATGGAATGGTTAAAAGTGCATGAAAATGGCCAATTTACTCACTCTGAGTTCTCAAAAAGGGTTTCTTCACCCCGGGAAGTTAATTAAATACCATTTGGAGGCATTTAATGTTCGAGCAAAAACGGCTGATTTTCGACAAAAGAGATAACACCCCCCCATTACGTCATGCTTCAGAAATGTGGAAAATGGTCCGTTTTCAAATGTTTTATTTTTGAACGTCAGTTCACATTTGTAGGTGGATCATCAGTGTTAGAGCTAAAATTAGCATGTTTACAGTGATTTTCATGCTTCCAGGGGCTCGGGAAGTTAATTAAATACCATTTGGAGGCATTTAATGTTCGAGCAAAAACGGCTGATTTTCGACAAAAGAGATAACACCCCCCCATTACGTCATGCTTCAGAAATGTGGAAAATGGTCCGTTTTCAAATGTTTTATTTTTGAACGTCAGTTCACATTTGTAGGTGAATCATCAGTGTTAGAGCTAAAATTAGCATGTTTAAAGTGATTTTCATGCTTCCAGGGGCCCAAAACACAAGATTTATGGAATGTTAAAAGTGCATGAAAATGGCCAATTTACTCACTCTGAGTTCTCAAAAAGGGTTTCTTCACCCCGGGAAGTTAATTAAATACCATTTGGAGGCATTTAATGTTCGAGCAAAAACGGCTGATTTTTGACAAAAGAGATAACACCCCCCCATTACGTCATGCTTCAGAAATGTGGAAAATGGTCCGTTTTCAAATGTTTTATTTTTGAACGTCAGTTCACATTTGTAGGTGGATCATCAGTGTTAGAGCTAAAATTAGCATGTTTAAAGTGATTTTCATGCTTCCAGGGGCTCGGAAGTTAATTAAATACCATTTGGAGGCATTTAATGTTCGAGCAAAAACGGCTGATTTTCGACAAAAGAGATAACACCCCCCCATTACGTCATGCTTCAGAAATGTGGAAAATGGTCCGTTTTCAAATGTTTTATTTTTGAACGTCAGTTCACATTTGTAGGTGGATCATCAGTGTTAGAGCTAAAATTAGCATGTTTAAAGTGATTTTCATGCTTCCAGGGGCCCAAAACACAAGATTTATGGAATGGTTAAAAGTGCATGAAAATGGCCAATTTACTCACTCTGAGTTCTCAAAAAGGGTTTCTCCACCCCGGGAAGTTAATTAAATACCATTTGGAGGCATTTAATGTTCGAGCAAAAACGGCTGATTTTCGACAAAAGAGATAACACCCCCCCATTACGTCATGCTTCAGAAATGTGAAAAATGGTCCGTTTTCAAATGTTTTATTTTTGAACGTCAGTTCACATTTGTAGGTGGATCATCCGTGTTAGAGCTAAAATTAGCATGTTTAAAGTGATTTTCATGCTTCCAGGGGCTCGGGAAGTTAATTAAATACCATTTGGAGGCATTTAATGTTCGAGCAAAAACGGCTGATTTTCGACAAAAGAGATAACACCCCCCCATTACGTCATGCTTCAGAAATGTGGAAAATGGTCCGTTTTCAAATGTTTTATTTTTGAACGTCAGTTCACATTTGTAGGTGGATCATCAGTGTTAGAGCTAAAATTAGCATGTTTAAAGTGATTTTCATGCTTCCAGGGGCCCAAAACACAAGATTTATGGAATGGTTAAAAGTGCATGAAAATGGCCAATTTACTCACTCTGAGTTCTCAAAAAGGGTTTCTTCACCCCGGGAAGTTAATTAAATACCATTTGGAGGCATTTAATGTTCGAGCAAAAACGGCTGATTTTCGACAAAAGAGATAACACCCCCCCATTACGTCATGCTTCAGAAATGTGGAAAATGGTCCGTTTTCAAATGTTTTATTTTTGAACGTCAGTTCACATTTGTAGGTGGATCATCAGTGTTAGAGCTAAAATTAGCATGTTTAAAGTGATTTTCATGCTTCCAGGGGCCCAAAACACAAGATTTATGGAATGGTTAAAAGTGCATGAAAATGGCCAATTTACTCACTCTGAGTTCTCAAAAAGGGTTTCTTCACCCCGAGAAGTTAATTAAATACCATTTGGAGGCATTTAATGTTCGAGCAAAAACGGCTGATTTTCGACAAAAGAGATAACACCCCCCCATTACGTCATGCTTCAGAAATGTGGAAAATGGTCCGTTTTCAAATGTTTTATTTTTGAACGTCAGTTCACATTTGTAGGTGGATCATCAGTGTTAGAGCTAAAATTAGCATGTTTACAGTGATTTTCATGCTTCCAGGGGCTCGGGAAGTTAATTAAATACCATTTGGAGGCATTTAATGTTCGAGCAAAAACGGCTGATTTTTGACAAAAGAGATAACACCCCCCCATTACGTCATGCTTCAGAAATGTGGAAAATGGTCCGTTTTCAAATGTTTTATTTTTGAACGTCAGTTCACATTTGTAGGTGGATCATCAGTGTTAGAGCTAAAATTAGCATGTTTAAAGTGATTTTCATGCTTCCAGGGGCCCAAACCACAAGATTTATGGAATGGTTAAAAGTGCATGAAAATGGCCAATTTACTCACTCTGAGTTCTCAAAAAGGGTTTCTTCACCCCGGGAAGTTAATTAAATACCATTTGGAGGCATTTAATGTTCGAGCAAAAACGGCTGATTTTCGACAAAAGAGATAACACCCCCCCATTACGTCTTGCTTCAGAAATGTGGAAAATGGTCCGTTTTCAAATGTTTTATTTTTGAACGTCAGTTCACATTTGTAGGTGGATCATCAGTGTTAGAGCTAAAATTAGCATGTTTAAAGTGATTTTCATGCTTCCAGGGGCTCGGGAAGTTAATTAAATACCATTTGGAGGCATTTAATGTTCGAGCAAAAACGGCTGATTTTCGACAAAAGAGATAACACCCCCCCATTACGTCATGCTTCAGAAATGTGGAAAATGGTCCATTTTCAAATGTTTTATTTTTGAACGTCAGTTCACATTTGTAGGTGGATCATCAGTGTTAGAGCTAAAATTAGCATGTTTAAAGTGATTTTCATGCTTCCAGGGGCTCGGGAAGTTAATTAAATACCATTTGGAGGCATTTAATGTTCGAGCAAAAACGGCTGATTTTCGACAAAAGAGATAACACCCCCCCATTACGTCATGCTTCAGAAATGTGGAAAATGGTCCGTTTTCAAATGTTTTATTTTTGAACGTCAGTTCACATTTGTAGGTGGATCATCAGTGTTAGAGCTAAAATTAGCATGTTTAAAGTGATTTTCATGCTTCCAGGGGCCCAAAACACAAGATTAATGGAATGGTTAAAAGTGCATGAAAATGGCCAATTTACTTACTCTGAGTTCTCAAAAAGGGTTTCTTCACCCCGGGAAGTGAAATAAATACCATTTGGAGGCATTTAATGTTCGAGCAAAAACGGCTGATTTTCGACAAAAGAGATAACACCCCCCCATTACGTCATGCTTCAGAAATGTGGAAAATGGTCCGTTTTCAAATGTTTTATTTTTGAACGTCAGTTCACATTTGTAGGTGGATCATCAGTGTTAGAGCTAAAATTAGCATGTTTACAGTGATTTTCATGCTTCCAGGGGCTCGGGAAGTTAATTAAATACCATTTGGAGGCATTTAATGTTCGAGCAAAAACGGCTGATTTTCGACAAAAGAGATAACACCCCCCCATTACGTCATGCTTCAGAAATGTGGAAAATGGTCCGTTTTCAAATGTTTTATTTTTGAACGTCAGTTCACATTTGTAGGTGAATCATCAGTGTTAGAGCTAAAATTAGCATGTTTAAAGTGATTTTCATGCTTCCAGGGGCCCAAAACACAAGATTTATGGAATGGTTAAAAGTGCATGAAAATGGCCAATTTACTCACTCTGAGTTCTCAAAAAGGGTTTCTTCACCCCGGGAAGTTAATTAAATACCATTTGGAGGCATTTAATGTTCGAGCAAAAACGGCTGATTTTTGACAAAAGAGATAACACCCCCCCATTACGTCATGCTTCAGAAATGTGGAAAATGGTCCGTTTTCAAATGTTTTATTTTTGAACGTCAGTTCACATTTGTAGGTGGATCATCAGTGTTAGAGCTAAAATTAGCATGTTTAAAGTGATTTTCATGCTTCCAGGGGCTCGGAAGTTAATTAAATACCATTTGGAGGCATTTAATGTTCGAGCAAAAACGGCTGATTTTCGACAAAAGAGATAACACCCCCCCCATTACGTCATGCTTCAGAAATGTGGAAAATGGTCCGTTTTCAAATGTTTTATTTTTGAACGTCAGTTCACATTTGTAGGTGGATCATCAGTGTTAGAGCTAAAATTAGCATGTTTAAAGTGATTTTCATGCTTCCAGGGGCTCGGAAGTTAATTAAATACCATTTGGAGGCATTTAATGTTCGAGCAAAAACGGCTGATTTTCGACAAAAGAGATAACACCCCCCCCATTACGTCATGCTTCAGAAATGTGGAAAATGGTCCGTTTTCAAATGTTTTATTTTTGAACGTCAGTTCACATTTGTAGGTGGATCATCAGTGTTAGAGCTAAAATTAGCATGTTTAAAGTGATTTTCATGCTTCCAGGGGCTCGGGAAGTTAATTAAATACCATTTGGAGGCATTTAATGTTCGAGCAAAAACGGCTGATTTTTGACAAAAGAGATAACACCCCCCCATTACGTCATGCTTCAGAAATGTGGAAAATGGTCCGTTTTCAAATGTTTTATTTTTGAACGTCAGTTCACATTTGTAGGTGGATCATCAGTGTTAGAGCTAAAATTAGCATGTTTAAAGTGATTTTCATGCTTCCAGGGGCCCAAAACACAAGATTTATGGAATGGTTAAAAGTGCATGAAAATGGCCAATTTACTCACTCTGAGTTCTCAAAAAGGGTTTCTTCACCCCGGGAAGTTAATTAAATACCATTTGGAGGCATTTAATGTTCGAGCAAAAACGGCTGATTTTCGACAAAAGAGATAACACCCCCCCATTACGTCTTGCTTCAGAAATGTGGAAAATGGTCCGTTTTCAAATGTTTTATTTTTGAACGTCAGTTCACATTTGTAGGTGGATCATCAGTGTTAGAGCTAAAATTAGCATGTTTAAAGTGATTTTCATGCTTCCAGGGGCTCGGGAAGTTAATTAAATACCATTTGGAGGCATTTAATGTTCGAGCAAAAACGGCTGATTTTCGACAAAAGAGATAACACCCCCCCATTACGTCATGCTTCAGAAATGTGGAAAATGGTCCGTTTTCAAATGTTTTATTTTTGAACGTCAGTTCACATTTGTAGGTGGATCATCAGTGTTAGAGCTAAAATTAGCATGTTAAAAGTGATTTTCATGCTTCCAGGGGCTCGGGAAGTTAATTAAATACCATTTGGAGGCATTTAATGTTCGAGCAAAAACGGCTGATTTTCGACAAAAGAGATAACACCCCCCCATTACGTCATGCTTCAGAAATGTGGAAAATGGTCAGTTTTCAAATGTTTTATTTTTGAACGTCAGTTCACATTTGTAGGTGGATCATCAGTGTTAGAGCTAAAATTAGCATGTTTAAAGTGATTTTCATGCTTCCAGGGGCCCAAAACACAAGATTTATGGAATGGTTAAAAGTGCATGAAAATGGCCAATTTACTCACTCTGAGTTCTCAAAAAGGGTTTCTTCACCCCGGGAAGTTAATTAAATACCATTTGGAGGCATTTAATGTTCGAGCAAAAACGGCTGATTTTTGACAAAAGAGATAACACCCCCCCATTACGTCATGCTTCAGAAATGTGGAAAATGGTCCTTTTTCAAATGTTTTATTTTTGAACGTCAGTTCACATTTGTAGGTGGATCATCAGTGTTAGAGCTAAAATTAGCATGTTTAAAGTGATTTTCATGCTTCCAGGGGCTCGGAAGTTAATTAAATACCATTTGGAGGCATTTAATGTTCGAGCAAAAACGGCTGATTTTCGACAAAAGAGATAACACCCACCCCCCATTACGTCATGCTTCAGAAATGTGGAAAATGGTCCGTTTTCAAATGTTTTATTTTTGAACGTCAGTTCACATTTGTAGGTGGATCATCAGTGTTAGAGCTAAAATTAGCATGTTTAAAGTGATTTTCATGCTTCCAGGGGCTCGGAAGTTAATTAAATACCATTTGGAGGCATTTAATGTTCGAGCAAAAACGGCTGATTTTCGACAAAAGAGATAACACCCCCCCATTACGTCATGCTTCAGAAATGTGGAAAATGGTCCGTTTTCAAATGTTTTATTTTTGAACGTCAGTTCACATTTGTAGGTGGATCATCAGTGTTAGAGCTAAAATTAGCATGTTTAAAGTGATTTTCATGCTTCCAGGGGCTCGGGAAGTTAATTAAATACCATTTGGAGGCATTTAATGTTCGAGCAAAAACGGCTGATTTTTGACAAAAGAGATAACACCCCCCCATTACGTCATGCTTCAGAAATGTGGAAAATGGTCCGTTTTCAAATGTTTTATTTTTGAACGTCAGTTCACATTTGTAGGTGGATCATCAGTGTTAGAGCTAAAATTAGCATGTTTAAAGTGATTTTCATGCTTCCAGGGGCCCAAAACACAAGATTTATGGAATGGTTAAAAGTGCATGAAAATGGCCAATTTACTCACTCTGAGTTCTCAAAAAGGGTTTCTTCACCCCGGGAAGTTAATTAAATACCATTTGGAGGCATTTAATGTTCGAGCAAAAACGGCTGATTTTCGACAAAAGAGATAACACCCCCCCATTACGTCTTGCTTCAGAAATGTGGAAAATGGTCCGTTTTCAAATGTTTTATTTTTGAACGTCAGTTCACATTTGTAGGTGGATCATCAGTGTTAGAGCTAAAATTAGCATGTTTAAAGTGATTTTCATGCTTCCAGGGGCTCGGGAAGTTAATTAAATACCATTTGGAGGCATTTAATGTTCGAGCAAAAACGGCTGATTTTCGACAAAAGAGATAACACCCCCCCATTACGTCATGCTTCAGAAATGTGGAAAATGGTCCATTTTCAAATGTTTTATTTTTGAACGTCAGTTCACATTTGTAGGTGGATCATCAGTGTTAGAGCTAAAATTAGCATGTTTAAAGTGATTTTCATGCTTCCAGGGGCTCGGGAAGTTAATTAAATACCATTTGGAGGCATTTAATGTTCGAGCAAAAACGGCTGATTTTTGACAAAAGAGATAACACCCCCCCATTACGTCATGCTTCAGAAATGTGGAAAATGGTCCGTTTTCAAATGTTTTATTTTTGAACGTCAGTTCACATTTGTAGGTGGATCATCAGTGTTAGAGCTAAAATTAGCATGTTTAAAGTGATTTTCATGCTTCCAGGGGCCCAAAACACAAGATTTATGGAATGGTTAAAAGTGCATGAAAATGGCCAATTTACTCACTCTGAGTTCTCAAAAAGGGTTTCTTCACCCCGGGAAGTTAATTAAATACCATTTGGAGGCATTTAATGTTCGAGCAAAAACGGCTGATTTTCGACAAAAGAGATAACACCCCCCCATTACGTCTTGCTTCAGAAATGTGGAAAATGGTCCGTTTTCAAATGTTTTATTTTTGAACGTCAGTTCACATTTGTAGGTGGATCATCAGTGTTAGAGCTAAAATTAGCATGTTTAAAGTGATTTTCATGCTTCCAGGGGCTCGGGAAGTTAATTAAATACCATTTGGAGGCATTTAATGTTCGAGCAAAAACGGCTGATTTTCGACAAAAGAGATAACACCCCCCCATTACGTCATGCTTCAGAAATGTGGAAAATGGTCCGTTTTCAAATGTTTTATTTTTGAACGTCAGTTCACATTTGTAGGTGGATCATCAGTGTTAGAGCTAAAATTAGCATGTTAAAAGTGATTTTCATGCTTCCAGGGGCTCGGGAAGTTAATTAAATACCATTTGGAGGCATTTAATGTTCGAGCAAAAACGGCTGATTTTCGACAAAAGAGATAACACCCCCCCATTACGTCATGCTTCAGAAATGTGGAAAATGGTCAGTTTTCAAATGTTTTATTTTTGAACGTCAGTTCACATTTGTAGGTGGATCATCAGTGTTAGAGCTAAAATTAGCATGTTTAAAGTGATTTTCATGCTTCCAGGGGCCCAAAACACAAGATTTATGGAATGGTTAAAAGTGCATTAAAATGGCCAATTTACTCACTCTGAGTTCTCAAAAAGGGTTTCTTCACCCCGGGAAGTTAATTAAATACCATTTGGAGGCATTTAATGTTCGAGCAAAAACGGCTGATTTTTGACAAAAGAGATAACACCCCCCCATTACGTCATGCTTCAGAAATGTGGAAAATGGTCCTTTTTCAAATGTTTTATTTTTGAACGTCAGTTCACATTTGTAGGTGGATCATCAGTGTTAGAGCTAAAATTAGCATGTTTAAAGTGATTTTCATGCTTCCAGGGGCTCGGAAGTTAATTAAATACCATTTGGAGGCATCTAATGTTCGAGCAAAAACGGCTGATTTTCGACAAAAGAGATAACACCCACCCCCCATTACGTCATGCTTCAGAAATGTGGAAAATGGTCCGTTTTCAAATGTTTTATTTTTGAACGTCAGTTCACATTTGTAGGTGGATCATCAGTGTTAGAGCTAAAATTAGCATGTTTAAAGTGATTTTCATGCTTCCAGGGGCTCGGAAGTTAATTAAATACCATTTGGAGGCATTTAATGTTCGAGCAAAAACGGCTGATTTTCGACAAAAGAGATAACACCCCCCCCATTACGTCATGCTTCAGAAATGTGGAAAATGGTCCGTTTTCAAATGTTTTATTTTTGAACGTCAGTTCACATTTGTAGGTGGATCATCAGTGTTAGAGCTAAAATTAGCATGTTTAAAGTGATTTTCATGCTTCCAGGGGCTCGGGAAGTTAATTAAATACCATTTGGAGGCATTTAATGTTCGAGCAAAAACGGCTGATTTTTGACAAAAGAGATAACACCCCCCCATTACGTCATGCTTCAGAAATGTGGAAAATGGTCCGTTTTCAAATGTTTTATTTTTGAACGTCAGTTCACATTTGTAGGTGGATCATCAGTGTTAGAGCTAAAATTAGCATGTTTAAAGTGATTTTCATGCTTCCAGGGGCCCAAAACACAAGATTTATGGAATGGTTAAAAGTGCCTGAAAATGGCCAATTTACTCACTCTGAGTTCTCAAAAAGGGTTTCTTCACCCCGGGAAGTTAATTAAATACCATTTGGAGGCATTTAATGTTCGAGCAAAAACGGCTGATTTTCGACAAAAGAGATAACACCCCCCCATTACGTCTTGCTTCAGAAATGTGGAAAATGGTCCGTTTTCAAATGTTTTATTTTTGAACGTCAGTTCACATTTGTAGGTGGATCATCAGTGTTAGAGCTAAAATTAGCATGTTTAAAGTGATTTTCATGCTTCCAGGGGCTCGGGAAGTTAATTAAATACCATTTGGAGGCATTTAATGTTCGAGCAAAAACGGCTGATTTTCGACAAAAGAGATAACACCCCCCCATTACGTCATGCTTCAGAAATGTGGAAAATGGTCCATTTTCAAATGTTTTATTTTTGAACGTCAGTTCACATTTGTAGGTGGATCATCAGTGTTAGAGCTAAAATTAGCATGTTTAAAGTGATTTTCATGCTTCCAGGGGCTCGGGAAGTTAATTAAATACCATTTGGAGGCATTTAATGTTCGAGCAAAAACGGCTGATTTTCGACAAAAGAGATAACACCCCCCCATTACGTCATGCTTCAGAAATGTGGAAAATTTTCCGTTTTCAAATGTTTTATTTTTGAACATCAGTTCACATTTGTAGGTGGATCATCAGTGTTAGAGCTAAAATTAGCATGTTTAAAGTGATTTTCATGCTTCCAGGGGCCCAAAACACAAGATTAATGGAATGGTTAAAAGTGCATGAAAATGGCCAATTTACTCACTCTGAGTTCTCAAAAAGGGTTTCTTCACCCCGGGAAGTGAAATAAATACCATTTGGAGGCATTTAATGTTCGAGCAAAAACGGCTGATTTTCGACAAAAGAGATAACACCCCCCCATTACGTCATGCTTCAGAAATGTGGAAAATGGTCCGTTTTCAAATGTTTTATTTTTGAACGTCAGTTCACATTTGTAGGTGGATCATCAGTGTTAGAGCTAAAATTAGCATGTTTACAGTGATTTTCATGCTTCCAGGGGCTCGGGAAGTTAATTAAATACCATTTGGAGGCATTTAATGTTCGAGCAAAAACGGCTGATTTTCGACAAAAGAGATAACACCCCCCCATTACGTCATGCTTCAGAAATGTGGAAAATGGTCCGTTTTCAAATGTTTTATTTTTGAACGTCAGTTCACATTTGTAGGTGAATCATCAGTGTTAGAGCTAAAATTAGCATGTTTAAAGTGATTTTCATGCTTCCAGGGGCCCAAAACACAAGATTTATGGAATGGTTAAAAGTGCATGAAAATGGCCAATTTACTCACTCTGAGTTCTCAAAAAGGGTTTCTTCACCCCGGGAAGTTAATTAAATACCATTTGGAGGCATTTAATGTTCGAGCAAAAACGGCTGATTTTTGACAAAAGAGATAACACCCCCCCATTACGTCATGCTTCAGAAATGTGGAAAATGGTCCGTTTTCAAATGTTTTATTTTTGAACGTCAGTTCACATTTGTAGGTGGATCATCAGTGTTAGAGCTAAAATTAGCATGTTTAAAGTGATTTTCATGCTTCCAGGGGCTCGGAAGTTAATTGAATACCATTTGGAGGCATTTAATGTTCGAGCAAAAACGGCTGATTTTCGACAAAAGAGATAACACCCCCCCCCATTACGTCATGCTTCAGAAATGTGGAAAATGGTCCGTTTTCAAATGTTTTATTTTTGAACGTCAGTTCACATTTGTAGGTGGATCATCAGTGTTAGAGCTAAAATTAGCATGTTTAAAGTGATTTTCATGCTTCCAGGGGCTCGGAAGTTAATTAAATACCATTTGGAGGCATTTAATGTTCGAGCAAAAACGGCTGATTTTCGACAAAAGAGATAACACCCCCCCCATTACGTCATGCTTCAGAAATGTGGAAAATGGTCCGTTTTCAAATGTTTTATTTTTGAACGTCAGTTCACATTTGTAGGTGGATCATCAGTGTTAGAGCTAAAATTAGCATGTTTAAAGTGATTTTCATGCTTCCAGGGGCTCGGGAAGTTAATTAAATACCATTTGGAGGCATTTAATGTTCGAGCAAAAACGGCTGATTTTTGACAAAAGAGATAACACCCCCCCATTACGTCATGCTTCAGAAATGTGGAAAATGGTCCGTTTTCAAATGTTTTATTTTTGAACGTCAGTTCACATTTGTAGGTGGATCATCAGTGTTAGAGCTAAAATTAGCATGTTTAAAGTGATTTTCATGCTTCCAGGGGCCCAAAACACAAGATTTATGGAATGGTTAAAAGTGCATGAAAATGGCCAATTTACTCACTCTGAGTTCTCAAAAAGGGTTTCTTCACCCCGGGAAGTTAATTAAATACCATTTGGAGGCATTTAATGTTCGAGCAAAAACGGCTGATTTTCGACAAAAGAGATAACACCCCCCCATTACGTCATGCTTCAGAAATGTGGAAAATGGTCCGTTTTCAAATGTTTTATTTTTGAACGTCAGTTCACATTTGTAGGTGGATCATCAGTGTTAGAGCTAAAATTAGCATGTTAAAAGTGATTTTCATGCTTCCAGGGGCTCGGGAAGTTAATTAAATACCATTTGGAGGCATTTAATGTTCGAGCAAAAACGGCTGATTTTCGACAAAAGAGATAACACCCCCCCATTACGTCTTGCTTCAGAAATGTGGAAAATGGTCCGTTTTCAAATGTTTTATTTTTGAACGTCAGTTCACATTTGTAGGTGGATCATCAGTGTTAGAGCTAAAATTAGCATGTTTAAAGTGATTTTCATGCTTCCAGGGGCTCGGGAAGTTAATTAAATACCATTTGGAGGCATTTAATGTTCGAGCAAAAACGGCTGATTTTCGACAAAAGAGATAACACCCCCCCCATTACGTCATGCTTCAGAAATGTGGAAAATGGTCCGTTTTCAAATGTTTTATTTTTGAACGTCAGTTCACATTTGTAGGTGGATCATCAGTGTTAGAGCTAAAATTAGCATGTTTAAAGTGATTTTCATGCTTCCAGGGGCCCAAAACACAAGATTTATGGAATGGTTAAAAGTGCATGAAAATGGCCAATTTACTCACTCTGAGTTCTCAAAAAGGGTTTCTTCACCCCGGGAAGTTAATTAAATACCATTTGGAGGCATTTAATGTTCGAGCAAAAACGGCTGATTTTCGACAAAAGAGATAACACCCCCCCATTACGTCATGCTTCAGAAATGTGGAAAATGGTCCGTTTTCAAATGTTTTATTTTTGAACGTCAGTTCACATTTGTAGGTGGATCATCAGTGTTAGAGCTAAAATTAGCATGTTTAAAGTGATTTTCATGCTTCCAGGGGCCCAAAACACAAGATTTATGGAATGGTTAAAAGTGCATGAAAATGGCCAATTTACTCACTCTGAGTTCTCAAAAAGGGTTTCTTCACCCCGGGAAGTTAATTAAATACCATTTGGAGGCATTTAATGTTCGAGCAAAAACGGCTGATTTTCGACAAAAGAGATAACACCCCCCCATTACGTCATGCTTCAGAAATGTGGAAAATGGTCCGTTTTCAAATGTTTTATTTTTGAACGTCAGTTCACATTTGTAGGTGGATCATCAGTGTTAGAGCTAAAATTAGCATGTTTAAAGTGATTTTCATGCTTCCAGGGGCTCGGGAAGTTAATTAAATACCATTTGGAGGCATTTAATGTTCGAGCAAAAACGGCTGATTTTCGACAAAAGAGATAACACCCCCCCATTACGTCATGCTTCAGAAATGTGGAAAATGGTCCGTTTTCAAATGTTTTATTTTTGAACGTCAGTTCACATTTGTAGGTGGATCATCAGTGTTAGAGCTAAAATTAGCATGTTTAAAGTGATTTTCATGCTTCCAGGGGCCCAAAACACAAGATTTATGGAATGGTTAAAAGTGCATGAAAATGGCCAATTTACTCACTCTGAGTTCTCAAAAAGGGTTTCTTCACCCCGGGAAGTTAATTAAATACCATTTGGAGGCATTTAATGTTCGAGCAAAAACGGCTGATTTTCGACAAAAGAGATAACACCCCCCCATTACGTCATGCTTCAGAAATGTGGAAAATGGTCCGTTTTCAAATGTTTTATTTTTGAACGTCAGTTCACATTTGTAGGTGGATCATCAGTGTTAGAGCTAAAATTAGCATGTTTAAAGTGATTTTCATGCTTCCAGGGGCTCGGGAAGTGAAATAAATACCATTTGGAAGCATTTAATGTTCGAGCAAAAACGGCTGATTTTCGACAAAAGAGATAACACCCCCCCATTACGTCATGCTTCAGAAATGTGGAAAATGGTCCGTTTTCAAATGTTTTATTTTTGAACGTCAGTTCACATTTGTAGGTGGATCATCAGTGTTAGAGCTAAAATTAGCATGTTTAAAGTGATTTTCATGCTTCCAGGGGCTCGGGAAATTAATTAAATACCATTTGGAGGCATTTAATGTTCGAGCAAAAACTGCTGATTTTCGACAAAAGAGATAACACCCCCCCATTACGTCATGCTTCAGAAATGTGGAAAATGGTCCGTTTTCAAATGTTTTATTTTTGAACGTCAGTTCACATTTGTAGGTGGATCATCAGTGTTAGAGCTAAAATTAGCATGTTTAAAGTGATTTTCATGCTTCCAGTGGCTCGGGAAGTTAATTAAATACCATTTGGAGGCATTTAATGTTCGAGCAAAAACGGCTGATTTTCGACAAAAGAGATAACACCCCCCCATTACGTCATGCTTCAGAAATGTGGAAAATGGTCCGTTTTCAAATGTTTTATTTTTGAACGTCAGTTCACATTTGTAGGTGGATCATCAGTGTTAGAGCTAAAATTAGCATGTTTAAAGTGATTTTCATGCTTCCAGGGGCCCAAAACACAAGATTTATGGAATGGTTAAAAGTGCATGAAAATGGCCAATTTACTCACTCTGAGTTCTCAAAAAGGGTTTCTTCACCCCGGGAAGTTAATTAAATACCATTTGGAGGCATTTAATGTTCGAGCAAAAACGGCTGATTTTCGACAAAAGAGATAACACCCCCCCATTAGGTCATGCTTCAGAAATGTGGAAAATGGTCCGTTTTCAAATGTTTTATTTTTGAACGTCAGTTCACATTTGTAGGTGGATCATCAGTGTTAGAGCTAAAATTAGCATGTTTAAAGTGATTTTCATGCTTCCAGGGGCCCAAAACACAAGATTTATGGAATGGTTAAAAGTGCATGAAAATGGCCAATTTACTCACTCTGAGTTCTCAAAAAGGGTTTCTTCACCCCGGGAAGTTAATTAAATACCATTTGGAGGCATTTAATGTTCGAGCAAAAACGGCTGATTTTCGACAAAAGAGATAACACCCCCCCATTACGTCATGCTTCAGAAATGTGGAAAATGGTCCGTTTTCAAATGTTTTATTTTTGAACGTCAGTTCACATTTGTAGGTGGATCATCAGTGTTAGAGCTAAAATTAGCATGTTTAAAGTGATTTTCATGCTTCCAGGGGCTCGGGAAGTTAATTAAATACCATTTGGAGGCATTTAATGTTCGAGCAAAAACAGCTGATTTTCGACAAAAAAGAGATAACACCCCCCATTACGTCATGCTTCAGAAATGTGGAAAATGGTCCGTTTTCAAATGTTTTATTTTTGAACGTCAGTTCACATTTGTAGGTGGATCATCAGTGTTAGAGCTAAAATTAGCATGTTTAAAGTGATTTTCATGCTTCCAGGGGCCCAAAACACAAGATTTATGGAATGGTTAAAAGTGCATGAAAATGGCCAATTTACTCACTCTGAGTTCTCAAAAAGGGTTTCTTCACCCCGGGAAGTTAATTAAATACCATTTGGAGGCATTTAAGGTTCGAGCAAAAACGGCTGATTTTCGACAAAAGAGATAACACCCCCCCATTACGTCATGCTTCAGAAATGTGGAAAATGGTCCGTTTTCAAATGTTTTATTTTTGAACGTCAGTTCATATTTGTAGGTGGATCATCAGTGTTAGAGCTAAAATTAGCATGTTTAAAGTGATTTTCATGCTTCCAGGGGCTCAGGAAGTTAATTAAATACCATTTGGAGGCATTTAATGTTCGAGCAAAAACGGCTGATTTTCGACAAAAGAGATAACACCCCCCCATTACGTCATGCTTCAGAAATGTGGAAAATGGTCCGTTTTCAAATGTTTTATTTTTGAACGTCAGTTCACATTTGTAGGTGGATCATCAGTGTTAGAGCTAAAATTAGCATGTTTAAAGTGATTTTCATGCTTCCAGGGGCTCGGGAAGTTAATTAAATACCATTTGGAGGCATTTAATGTTCGAGAAAAAACGGCTGATTTTCGACAAAAGAGATAACACCCCCCATTACGTCATGCTTCAGAAATGTGGAAAATGGTCCGTTTTCAAATGTTTTATTTTTGAACGTCAGTTCACATTTGTAGGTGGATCATCAGTGTTAGAGCTAAAATTAGCATGTTTAAAGTGATTTTCATGCTTCCAGGGGCCCAAAACACAAGATTAATGGAATGGTTAAAAGTGCATGAAAATGGCCAATTTACTCACTCTGAGTTCTCAAAAAGGGTTTCTTCACCCTGGGAAGTGAAATAAATACCATTTGGAGGCATTTAATGTTCGAGCAAAAACGGCTGATTTTCGACAAAAGAGATAACACCCCCCCATTACGTCATGCTTCAGAAATGTGGAAAATGGTCCGTTTTCAAATGTTTTATTTTTGAACGTCAGTTCACATTTGTAGGTGAATCATCAGTGTTAGAGCTAAAATTAGCATGTTTAAAGTGATTTTCATGCTTCCAGGGGCTCGGGAAGTTAATTAAATACCATTTGGAGGCATTTAATGTTCGAGCAAAAACGGCTGATTTTCGATAAAAGAGATAACACCCCCCCATTACGTCATGCTTCAGAAATGTGGAAAATGGTCCGTTTTCAAATGTTTTATTTTTGAACGTCAGTTCACATTTGTAGGTGGATCATCAGTGTTAGAGCTAAAATTAGCATGTTTAAAGTGATTTTCATGCTTCCAGGGGCTCGGGAAGTGAAATAAATACCATTTGGAGGCATTTAATGTTCGAGCAAAAACGGCTGATTTTCGACAAAAGAGATAACACCCCCCCATTACGTCATGCTTCAGAAATGTGGAAAATGGTCCGTTTTCAAATGTTTTATTTTTGAACGTCAGTTCACATTTGTAGGTGGATCATCAGTGTTAGAGCTAAAATTAGCATGTTTAAAGTGATTTTCATGCTTCCAGGGGCACGGGAAGTTAATTAAATACCATTTGGAGGCATTTAATGTTCGAGCAAAAACGGCTGATTTTCGACAAAAGAGATAACACCCCCCCATTACGTCATGCTTCAGAAATGTGGAAAATGGTCCGTTCTCAAATGTTTTATTTTTGAACGTCAGTTCACATTTGTAGGTGGATCATCAGTGTTAGAGCTAAAATTAGCATGTTTAAAGTGATTTTCATGCTTCCAGGGGCTCGGGAAGTTAATTAAATACCATTTGGAGGCATTTAATGTTCGAGCAAAAACGGCTGATTTTCGACAAAAGAGATAACACCCCCCCATTACGTCATGCTTCAGAAATGTGGAAAATGGTCCGTTTTCAAATGTTTTATTTTGGAACGTCAGTTCACATTTGTAGGTGGATCATCAGTGTTAGAGCTAAAATTAGCATGTTTAAAGTGATTTTCATGCTTCCAGGGGCTCGGGAAGTTAATTAAATACCATTTGGAGGCATTTAATGTTCGAGCAAAAACGGCTGATTTTCGACAAAAGAGATAACACCCCCCCCATTACGTCATGCTTCAGAAATGTGGAAAATGGTCCGTTTTCAAATGTTTTATTTTTGAACGTCAGTTCACATTTGTAGGTGGATCATCAGTGTTAGAGCTAAAATTAGCATGTTTAAAGTGATTTTCATGCTTCCAGGGGCTCGGGAAGTTAATTAAATACCATTTGGAGGCATTTAATGTTCGAGCAAAAACAGCTGATTTTCGACAAAAGAGATAACACCCCCCATTACGTCATGCTTCAGAAATGTGGAAAATGGTCCGTTTTCAAATGTTTTATTTTTGAACGTCAGTTCACATTTGTAGGTGGATCATCAGTGTTAGAGCTAAAATTAGCATGTTTAAAGTGATTTTCATGCTTCCAGGGGCCCAAAACACAAGATTTATGGAATTGTTAAAAGTGCATGAAAATGGCCAATTTACTCACTCTGAGTTCTCAAAAAGGGTTTCTTCACCCCGGGAAGTTAATTAAATACCATTTGGAGGCATTTATTGTTCGAGCAAAAACGGCTGATTTTCGACAAAAGAGATAACACCCCCCCCATTACGTCATGCTTCAGAAATGTGGAAAATGGTCCGTTTTCAAATGTTTTATTTTTGAACGTCAGTTCACATTTGTAGGTGGATCATCAGTGTTAGAGCTAAAATTAGCATGTTTAAAGTGATTTTCATGCTTCCAGGGGCTCGGGAAGTTAATTAAATACCATTTGGAGGCATTTAATGTTCGAGCAAAAACGGCTGATTTTCGACAAAAGAGATAACACCCCCCCATTACGTCATGCTTCAGAAATGTGGAAAATGGTCCGTTTTCAAATGTTTTATTTTTGAACGTCAGTTCACATTTGTAGGTGGATCATCAGTGTTAGAGCTAAAATTAGCATGTTTAAAGTGATTTTCATGCTTCCAGGGGCTCGGGAAGTTAATTAAATACCATTTGGAGGCATTTAATGTTCGAGCAAAAACGGCTGATTTTCGACAAAAGAGATAACACCCCCCCATTACGTCATGCTTCAGAAATGTGGAAAATGGTACGTTTTCAAATGTTTTATTTTTGAACGTCAGTTCACATTTGTAGGTGGATCATCAGTGTTAGAGCTAAAATTAGCATGTTTAAAGTGATTTTCATGCTTCCAGGGGCCCAAAACACAAGATTTATGGAATGGTTAAAAGTGCATGAAAATGGCCAATTTACTCACTCTGAGTTCTCAAAAAGGGTTTCTTCACCCCGGGAAGTTAATTAAATACCATTTGAAGGCATTTAATGTTCGAGCAAAAACGGCTGATTTTCGACAAAAGAGATAACACCCCCCCATTACGTCATGCTTCAGAAATGTGGAAAATGGTCCGTTTTCAAATGTTTTATTTTTGAACGTCAGTTCACATTTGTAGGTGGATCATCAGTGTTAGAGCTAAAATTAGCATGTTTAAAGTGATTTTCATGCTTCCAGGGGCTCGGGAAGTTAATTAAATACCATTTGGAGGCATTTAATGTTCGAGCAAAAACGGCTGATTTTCGACAAAAGAGATAACACCCCCCATTACGTCATGTTCAGAAATGTGGAAAATGGTCCGTTTTCAAATGTTTTATTTTTGAACGTCAGTTCACATTTGTAGGTGGATCATCAGTGTTAGAGCTAAAATTAGCATGTTTAAAGTGATTTTCATGCTTCCAGGTGCCCAAAACACCAGATTTATGGAATGGTTAAAAGTGCATGAAAATGGCCAATTTACTCACTCTGAGTTCTCAAAAAGGGTTTCTTCACCCCGGGAAGTTAATTAAATACCATTTGGAGGCATTTAAGGTTCGAGCAAAAACGGCTGATTTTCGACAAAAGAGATAACACCCCCCCATTAAGTCATGCTTCAGAAATGTGGAAAATGGTCCGTTTTCAAATGTTTTATTTTTGAACGTCAGTTCATATTTGTAGGTGGATCATCAGTGTTAGAGCTAAAATTAGCATGTTTAAAGTGATTTTCATGCTTCCAGGGGCTCGGGAAGTTAATTAAATACCATTTGGAGGCATTTAATGTTCGAGCAAAAACGGCTGATTTTCGACAAAAGAGATAACACCCCCCCATTACGTCATGCTTCAGAAATGTGGAAAATGGTCCGTTTTCAAATGTTTTATTTTTGAACGTCAGTTCACATTTGTAGGTGGATCATCAGTGTTAGAGCTAAAATTAGCATGTTTAAAGTGATTTTCATGCTTCCAGGGGCTCGGGAAGTTAATTAAATACCATTTGGAGGCATTTAATGTTCGAGCAAAAACGGCTGATTTTCGACAAAAGAGATAACACCCCCCCATTACGTCATGCTTCAGAAATGTGGAAAATGGTCCGTTTTCAAATGTTTTATTTTTGAACGTCAGTTCACATTTGTAGGTGGATCATCAGTGTTAGAGCTAAAATTAGCATGTTTAAAGTGATTTTCATGCTTCCAGGGGCCCAAAACACAAGATTAATGGAATGGTTAAAAGTGCATGAAAATGGCCAATTTACTCACTCTGAGTTCTCAAAAAGGGTTTCTTCACCCCGGGAAGTGAAATAAATACCATTTGGAGGCATTTAATGTTCGAGCAAAAACGGCTGATTTTCGACAAAAGAGATAACACCCCCCCATTACGTCATGCTTCAGAAATGTGGAAAATGGTCCGTTTTCAAATGTTTTATTTTTGAACGTCAGTTCACATTTGTAGGTGGATCATCAGTGTTAGAGCTAAAATTAGCATGTTTAAAGTGATTTTCATGCTTCCAGGGGCTCGGGAAGTTAATTAAATACCATTTGGAGGCATTTAATGTTCGAGCAAAAACGGCTGATTTTCGACAAAAGAGATAACACCCCCCCATTACGTCATGCTTCAGAAATGTGGAAAATGGTCCGTTTTCAAATGTTTTATTTTTGAACGTCAGTTCACATTTGTAGGTGGATCATCAGTGTTAGAGCTAAAATTAGCATGTTTAAAGTGATTTTCATGCTTCCAGGGGCTCGGGAAGTGAAATAAATACCATTTGGAGGCATTTAATGTTCGAGCAAAAACGGCTGATTTTCGACAAAAGAGATAACACCCCCCCATTACGTCATGCTTCAGAAATGTGGAAAATGGTCCGTTTTCAAATGTTTTATTTTTGAACGTCAGTTCACATTTGTAGGTGGATCATCAGTGTTAGAGCTAAAATTAGCATGTTTAAAGTGATTTTCATGCTTCCAGGGGCACGGGAAGTTAATTAAATACCATTTGGAGGCATTTAATGTTCGAGCAAAAACGGCTGATTTTCGACAAAAGAGATAACACCCCCCCATTACGTCATGCTTCAGAAATGTGGAAAATGGTCCGTTTTCAAATGTTTTATTTTTGAACGTCAGTTCACATTTGTAGGTGGATCATCAGTGTTAGAGCTAAAATTAGCATGTTTAAAGTGATTTTCATGCTTCCAGGGGCCCAAAACACAAGATTTATGGAATGGTTAAAAGTGCATGAAAATGGCCAATTTACTCACTCTGAGTTCTCAAAAAGGGTTTCTTCACCCCGGGAAGTTAATTAAATACCATTTGGAGGCATTTAATGTTCGAGCAAAAACGGCTGATTTTCGACAAAAGAGATAACACCCCCCCATTACGTCATGCTTCAGAAATGTGGAAAATGGTCCGTTTTCAAATGTTTTATTTTTGAACGTCAGTTCACATTTGTAGGTGGATCATCAGTGTTAGAGCTAAAATTAGCATGTTTAAAGTGATTTTCATGCTTCCAGGGGCTCGGGAAGTTAATTAAATACCATTTGGAGGCATTTAATGTTCGAGCAAAAACGGCTGATTTTCGACAAAAGAGATAACACCCCCCCATTACGTCATGCTTCAGAAATGTGGAAAATGGTCCGTTTTCAAATGTTTTATTTTTGAACGTCAGTTCACATTTGTAGGTGGATCATCAGTGTTAGAGCTAAAATTAGCATGTTTAAAGTGATTTTCATGCTTCCAGGGGCTCGGGAAGTTAATTAAATACCATTTGGAGGCATTTAATGTTCGAGCAAAAACGGCTGATTTTCGACAAAAGAGATAACACCCCCCCATTACGTCATGCTTCAGAAATGTGGAAAATGGTCCGTTTTCAAATGTTTTATTTTTGAACGTCAGTTCACATTTGTAGGTGGATCATCAGTGTTAGAGCTAAAATTAGCATGTTTAAAGTGATTTTCATGCTTCCAGGGGCCCAAAACACAAGATTTATGGAATGGTTAAAAGTGCATGAAAATGGCCAATTTACTCACTCTGAGTTCTCAAAAAGGGTTTCTTCACCCCGGGAAGTTAATTAAATACCATTTGGAGGCATTTAATGTTCGAGCAAAAACGGCTGATTTTCGACAAAAGAGATAACACCCCCCCATTACGTCATGCTTCAGAAATGTGGAAAATGGTCCGTTTTCAAATGTTTTATTTTTGAACGTCAGTTCACATTTGTAGGTGGATCATCAGTGTTAGAGCTAAAATTAGCATGTTTAAAGTGATTTTCATGCTTCCAGGGGCTCGGGAAGTGAAATAAATACCATTTGGAAGCATTTAATGTTCGAGCAAAAACGGCTGATTTTCGACAAAAGAGATAACACCCCCCCATTACGTCATGCTTCAGAAATGTGGAAAATGGTCCGTTTTCAAATGTTTTATTTTTGAACGTCAGTTCACATTTGTAGGTGGATCATCAGTGTTAGAGCTAAAATTAGCATGTTTAAAGTGATTTTCATGCTTCCAGGGGCTCGGGAAATTAATTAAATACCATTTGGAGGCATTTAATGTTCGAGCAAAAACGGCTGATTTTCGACAAAAGAGATAACACCCCCCCATTACGTCATGCTTCAGAAATGTGGAAAATGGTCCGTTTTCAAATGTTTTATTTTTGAACGTCAGTTCACATTTGTAGGTGGATCATCAGTGTTAGAGCTAAAATTAGCATGTTTAAAGTGATTTTCATGCTTCCAGGGGCCCAAAACACAAGATTTATGGAATGGTTAAAAGTGCATGAAAATGGCCAATTTACTCACTCTGAGTTCTCAAAAAGGGTTTCTTCACCCCGGGAAGTTAATTAAATACCATTTGGAGGCATTTAATGTTCGAGCAAAAACGGCTGATTTTCGACAAAAGAGATAACACCCCCCCATTACGTCATGCTTCAGAAATGTGGAAAATGGTCCGTTTTCAAATGTTTTATTTTTGAACGTCAGTTCACATTTGTAGGTGGATCATCAGTGTTAGAGCTAAAATTAGCATGTTTAAAATGATTTTCATGCTTCCAGGGGCTCGGGAAGTGAAATAAATACCATTTGGAGGCATTTAATGTTCGAGCAAAAACGGCTGATTTTCGACAAAAGAGATAACACCCCCCCATTACGTCATGCTTCAGAAATGTGGAAAATGGTCCGTTTTCAAATGTTTTATTTTTGAACGTCAGTTCACATTTGTAGGTGGATCATCAGTGTTAGAGCTAAAATTAGCATGTTTAAAGTGATTTTCATGCTTCCAGGGGCTCGGGAAGTGAAATAAATACCATTTGGAGGCATTTAATGTTCGAGCAAAAACGGCTGATTTTCGACAAAAGAGATAACACCCCCCCATTACGTCATGCTTCAGAAATGTGGAAAATGGTCTGTTTTCAAATGTTTTATTTTTGAACGTCAGTTCACATTTGTAGGTGGATCATCAGTGTTAGAGCTAAAATTAGCATGTTTAAAGTGATTTTCATGCTTCCAGGGGCTCGGGAAGTGAAATAAATACCATTTGGAGGCATTTAATGTTCGAGCAAAAACGGCTGATTTTAGACAAAAGAGATAACACCCCCCCATTACGTCATGCTTCAGAAATGTGGAAAATGGTCCGTTTTCAAATGTTTTATTTTTGAACGTCAGTTCACATTTGTAGGTGGATCATCAGTGTTAGAGCTAAAATTAGCATGTTTAAAGTGATTTTCATGCTTCCAGGGGCCCAAAACACAAGATTTATGGAATGGTTAAAAGTGCATGAAAATGGCCAATTTACTCACTCTGAGTTCTCAAAAAGGGTTTCTTCACCCGGGGAAGTTAATTAAATACCATTTGGAGGCATTTAATGTTCGAGCAAAAACGGCTGATTTTCGACAAAAGAGATAACACCCCCCATTACGTCATGCTTCAGAAATGTGGAAAATGGTCCGTTTTCAAATGTTTTATTTTTGAACGTCAGTTCACATTTGTAGGTGGATCATCAGTGTTAGAGCTAAAATTAGCATGTTTAAAGTGATTTTCATGCTTCCAGGGGCTCGGGAAGTGAAATAAATACCATTTGGAGGCATTTAATGTTCGAGCAAAAACGGCTGATTTTAGACAAAAGAGATAACACCCCCCCATTACGTCATGCTTCAGAAATGTGGAAAATGGTCCGTTTTCAAATGTTTTATTTTTGAACGTCAGTTCACATTTGTAGGTGGATCATCAGTGTTAGAGCTAAAATTAGCATGTTTAAAGTGATTTTCATGCTTCCAGGGGCCCAAAACACAAGATTTATGGAATGGTTAAAAGTGCATGAAAATGGCCAATTTACTCACTCTGAGTTCTCAAAAAGGGTTTCTTCACCCCGGGAAGTTAATTAAATACCATTTGGAGGCATTTAATGTTCGAGCAAAAACGGCTGATTTTCGACAAAAGAGATAACACCCCCCCCATTACGTCATGCTTCAGAAATGTGGAAAATGGTCCGTTTTCAAATGTTTTATTTTTGAACGTCAGTTCACATTTGTAGGTGGATCATCAGTGTTAGAGCTAAAATTAGCATGTTTAAAGTGATTTTCATGCTTCCAGGGGCTCGGGAAGTGAAATAAATACCATTTGGAGGCATTTAATGTTCGAGCAAAAACGGCTGATTTTCGACAAAAGAGATAACACCCCCCCATTACGTCATGCTTCAGAAATGTGGAAAATGGTCCGTTTTCAAATGTTTTATTTTTGAACGTCAGTTCACATTTGTAGGTGGATCATCAGTGTTAGAGCTAAAATTAGCATGTGTAAAGTGATTTTCATGCTTCCAGGGGCTCGGGAAGTGAAATAAATACCATTTGGAGGCATTTAATGTTCGAGCAAAAACGGCTGATTTTCGACAAAAGAGATAACACCCCCCCCATTACGTCATGCTTCAGAAATGTGGAAAATGGTCCGTTTTCAAATGTTTTATTTTTGAACGTCAGTTCACATTTGTAGGTGGATCATCAGTGTTAGAGCTAAAATTAGCATGTTTAAAGTGATTTTCATGCTTCCAGGGGCCCAAAACACAAGATTTATGGAATGGTTAAAAGTGCATGAAAATGGCCAATTTACTCACTCTGAGTTCTCAAAAAGGGTTTCTTCACCCCGGGAAGTTAATTAAATACCATTTGGAGGCATTTAATGTTCGAGCAAAAACGGCTGATTTTCGACAAAAGAGATAACACCCCCCCATTACGTCATGCTTCAGAAATGTGGAAAATGGTCCGTTTTCAAATGTTTTATTTTTGAACGTCAGTTCACATTTGTAGGTGGATCATCAGTGTTAGAGCTAAAATTAGCATGTTTAAAGTGATTTTCATGCTTCCAGGGGCTCGGGAAGTTAATTAAATACCATTTGGAGGCATTTAATGTTCGAGCAAAAACGGCTGATTTTCGACAAAAGAGATAACACCCCCCCATTACGTCATGCTTCAGAAATGTGGAAAATGGTCCGTTTTCAAATGTTTTATTTTTGAACGTCAGTTCACATTTGTAGGTGGATCATCAGTGTTAGAGCTAAAATTAGCATGTTTAAAGTGATTTTCATGCTTCCAGGGGCCCAAAACACAAGATTTATGGAATGGTTAAAAGTGCATGAAAATGGCCAATTTACTCACTCTGAGTTCTCAAAAAGGGTTTCTTCACCCCGGGAAGTTAATTAAATACCATTTGGAGGCATTTAATGTTCGAGCAAAAACGGCTGATTTTCGACAAAAGAGATAACACCCCCCCATTACGTCATGCTTCAGAAATGTGGAAAATGGTCCGTTTTCAAATGTTTTATTTTTGAACGTCAGTTCACATTTGTAGGTGGATCATCAGTGTTAGAGCTAAAATTAGCATGTTTAAAGTGATTTTCATGCTTCCAGGGGCTCGGGAAGTTAATTAAATACCATTTGGAGGCATTTAATGTTCGAGCAAAAACGGCTGATTTTCGACAAAAGAGATAACACCCCCCCATTACGTCATGCTTCAGAAATGTGGAAAATGGTCCGTTTTCAAATGTTTTATTTTTGAACGTCAGTTCACATTTGTAGGTGGATCATCAGTGTTAGAGCTAAAATTAGCATGTTTAAAGTGATTTTCATGCTTCCAGGGGCTCGGGAAGTGAAATAAATACCATTTGGAGGCATTTAATGTTCGAGCAAAAACGGCTGATTTTCGACAAAAGAGATAACACCCCCCCATTACGTCATGCTTCAGAAATGTGGAAAATGGTCCGTTTTCAAATGTTTTATTTTTGAAAGTCAGTTCACATTTGTAGGTGGATCATCAGTGTTAGAGCTAAAATTAGCATGTTTAAAGTGATTTTCATGCTTCCAGGGGCTCGGGAAGTGAAATAAATACCATTTGGAGGCATTTAATGTTCGAGCAAAAACGGCTGATTTTAGACAAAAGAGATAACACCCCCCCATTACGTCATGCTTCAGAAATGTGGAAAATGGTCCGTTTTCAAATGTTTTATTTTTGAACGTCAGTTCACATTTGTAGGTGGATCATCAGTGTTAGAGCTAAAATTAGCATGTTTAAAGTGATTTTCATGCTTCCAGGGGCCCAAAACACAAGATTTATGGAATGGTTAAAAGTGCATGAAAATGGCCAATTTACTCACTCTGAGTTCTCAAAAAGGGTTTCTTCACCCCGGGAAGTTAATTAAATACCATTTGGAGGCATTTAATGTTCGAGCAAAAACGGCTGATTTTCGACAAAAGAGATAACACCCCCCCATTACGTCATGCTTCAGAAATGTGGAAAATGGTCCGTTTTCAAATGTTTTATTTTTGAACGTCAGTTCACATTTGTAGGTGGATCATCAGTGTTAGAGCTAAAATTAGCATGTTTAAAGTGATTTTCATGCTTCCAGGGGCTCGGGAAGTGAAATAAATACCATTTGGAGGCATTTAATGTTCGAGCAAAAACGGCTGATTTTCGACAAAAGAGATAACACCCCCCCCCATTACGTCATGCTTCAGAAATGTGGAAAATGGTCCGTTTTCAAATGTTTTATTTTTGAACGTCAGTTCACATTTGTAGGTGGATCATCAGTGTTAGAGCTAAAATTAGCATGTTTAAAGTGATTTTCATGCTTCCAGGGGCTCGGGAAGTGAAATAAATACCATTTGGAGGCATTTAATGTTCGAGCAAAAACGGCTGATTTTCGACAAAAGAGATAACACCCCCCCATTACGTCATGCTTCAGAAATGTGGAAAATGGTCCGTTTTCAAATGTTTTATTTTTGAACGTCAGTTCACATTTGTAGGTGGATCATCAGTGTTAGAGCTAAAATTAGCATGTTTAAAGTGATTTTCATGCTTCCAGGGGCTCGGGAAGTTAATTAAATACCATTTGGAGGCATTTAATGTTCGAGCAAAAACGGCTGATTTTCGACAAAAGAGATAACACCCCCCCATTACGTCATGCTTCAGAAATGTGGAAAATGGTCCGTTTTCAAATGTTTTATTTTTGAACGTCAGTTCACATTTGTAGGTGGATCATCAGTGTTAGAGCTAAAATTAGCATGTTTAAAGTGATTTTCATGCTTCCAGGGGCTCGGAAGTGAAATAAATACCATTTGGAGGCATTTAATGTTCGAGCAAAAACGGCTGATTTTCGACAAAAGAGATAACACCCCCCCATTACGTCATGCTTCAGAAATGTGGAAAATGGTCCGTTTTCAAATGTTTTATTTTTGAACGTCAGTTCACATTTGTAGGTGGATCATCAGTGTTAGAGCTAAAATTAGCATGTTTAAAGTGATTTTCATGCTTCCAGGGGCTCGGGAAGTGAAATAAATACCATTTGGAGGCATTTAATGTTCGAGCAAAAACGGCTGATTTTAGACAAAAGAGATAACACCCCGCCATTACGTCATGCTTCAGAAATGTGGAAAATGGTCCGTTTTCAAATGTTTTATTTTTGAACGTCAGTTCACATTTGTAGGTGGATCATCAGTGTTAGAGCTAAAATTAGCATGTTTAAAGTGATTTTCATGCTTCCAGGGGCCCAAAACACAAGATTTATGGAATGGTTAAAAGTGCATGAAAATGGCCAATTTACTCACTCTGAGTTCTCAAAAAGGGTTTCTTCACCCCGAGAAGTTAATTAAATACCATTTGGAGGCATTTAATGTTCGAGCAAAAACGGCTGATTTTCGACAAAAGAGATAACACCCCCCCATTACGTCATGCTTCAGAAATGTGGAAAATGGTCCGTTTTCAAATGTTTTATTTTTGAACGTCAGTTCACATTTGTAGGTGGATCATCAGTGTTAGAGCTAAAATTAGCATGTTTAAAGTGATTTTCATGCTTCCAGGGGCTCGGGAAGTGAAATAAATACCATTTGGAGGCATTTAATGTTCGAGCAAAAACGGCTGATTTTCGACAAAAGAGATAACACCCCCCCATTACGTCATGCTTCAGAAATGTGGAAAATTGTCCGTTTTCAAATGTTTTATTTTTGAACGTCAGTTCACATTTGTAGGTGGATCATCAGTGTTAGAGCTAAAATTAGCATGTTTAAAGTGATTTTCATGCTTCCAGGGGCTCGGGAAGTGAAATAAATACAATTTGGAGGCATTTAATGTTCGAGCAAAAACGGCTGATTTTCGACAAAAGAGATAACACCCCCCCATTACGTCATGCTTCAGAAATGTGGAAAATGGTCCGTTTTCAAATGTTTTATTTTTGAACGTCAGTTCACATTTGTAGGTGGATCATCAGTGTTAGAGCTAAAATTAGCATGTTTAAAGTGATTTTCATGCTTCCAGGGGCCCAAAACACAAGATTTATGGAATGGTTAAAAGTGCATGAAAATGGCCAATTTACTCACTCTGAGTTCTCAAAAAGGGTTTCTTCACCCCGGGAAGTTAATTAAATACCATTTGGAGGCATTTAATGTTCAAGCAAAAACGGCTGATTTTCGACAAAAGAGATAACACCCCCCCATTACGTCATGCTTCAGAAATGTGGAAAATGGTCCGTTTTCAAATGTTTTATTTTTGAACGTCAGTTCACATTTGTAGGTGGATCATCAGTGTTAGAGCTAAAATTAGCATGTTTAAAGTGATTTTCATGCTTCCAGGGGCTCGGGAAGTGAAATAAATACCATTTGGAGGCATTTAATGTTCGAGCAAAAACGGCTGATTTTCGACAAAAGAGATAACACCCCCCATTACGTCATGCTTCAGAAATGTGGAAAATGGTCCGTTTTCAAATGTTTTATTTTTGAACGTCAGTTCACATTTGTAGGTGGATCATCAGTGTTAGAGCTAAAATTAGCATGTTTAAAGTGATTTTCATGCTTCCAGGGGCTCGGGAAGTTAATTAAATACCATTTGGAGGCATTTAATGTTCGAGCAAAAACGGCTGATTTTCGACAAAAGAGATAACACCCCCCCATTACGTCATGCTTCAGAAATGTGGAAAATGGTCCGTTTTCAAATGTTTTATTTTTGAACGTCAGTTCACATTTGTAGGTGGATCATCAGTGTTAGAGCTAAAATTAGCATGTTTAAAGTGATTTTCATGCTTCCAGGGGCTCGGGAAGTTAATTAAATACCATTTGGAGGCATTTAATGTTCGAGCAAAAACTGCTGATTTTCGACAAAAGAGATAACACCCCCCCCATTACGTCATGCTTCAGAAATGTGGAAAATGGTCCGTTTTCAAATGTTTTATTTTTGAACGTCAGTTCACATTTGTAGGTGGATCATCAGTGTTAGAGCTAAAATTAGCATGTTTAAAGTGATTTTCATGCTTCCAGGGGCTCGGGAAGGTAATTAAATACCATTTGGAGGCATTTAATGTTCGAGCAAAAACGGCTGATTTTCGACAAAAGAGATAACACCCCCCCATCACGTCATGCTTCAGAAATGTGGAAAATGGTCCGTTTTCAAATGTTTTATTTTTGAACGTCAGTTCACATTTGTAGGTGGATCATCAGTGTTAGAGCTAAAATTAGCATGTTTAAAGTGATTTTCATGCTTCCAGGGGCTCTGGAAGTTAATTAAATACCATTTGGAGGCATTTAATGTTCGAGCAAAAACGGCTGATTTTCGACAAAAGAGATAACACCCCCCCATTACGTCATGCTTCAGAAATGTGGAAAATGGTCCGTTTTCAAATGTTTTATTTTTGAACGTCAGTTCACATTTGTAGGTGGATCATCAGTGTTAGAGCTAAAATTAGCATGTTTAAAGTGATTTTCATGCTTCCAGGGGCTCGGGAAGTTAATTAAATACCATTTGGAGGCATTTAAGGTTCGAGCAAAAACGGCTGATTTTCGACAAAAGAGACAACACCCCCCCATTACGTCATGCTTCAGAAATGTGGAAAATGGTCCGTTTTCAAATGTTTTATTTTTGAACGTCAGTTCACATTTGTAGGTGGATCATCAGTGTTAGAGCTAAAATTAGCATGTTTAAAGTGATTTTCATGCTTCCAGGGGCTCGGGAAGTTAATTAAATACCATTTGGAGGCATTTAATGTTCGAGCAAAAACGGCTGATTTTCGACAAAAGAGATAACACCCCCCCATTACGTCATGCTTCAGAAATGTGGAAAATGGTCCGTTTTCAAATGTTTTATTTTTGAACGTCAGTTCACATTTGTAGGTGGATCATCAGTGTTAGAGCTAAAATTAGCATGTTTAAAGTGATTTTCATGCTTCCAGGGGCTCGGGAAGTTAATTAAATACCATTTGGAGGCATTGAATGTTCGAGCAAAAACGGCTGATTTTCGACAAAAGAGATAACACCCCCCCATTACGTCATGCTTCAGAAATGTGGAAAATGGTCCGTTTTCAAATGTTTTATTTTTGAACGTCAGTTCACATTTGTAGGTGGATCATCAGTGTTAGAGCTAAAATTAGCATGTTTAAAGTGATTTTCATGCTTCCAGGGGCCCAAAACACAAGATTAATGGAATGGTTAAAAGTGCATGAAAATGGCCAATTTACTCACTCTGAGTTCTCAAAAAGGGTTTCTTCACCCCGGGAAGTTAATTAAATACCATTTGGAGGCATTTAATGTTCGAGCAAAAACTGCTGATTTTCGACAAAAGAGATAACACCCCCTCCATTACGTCATGCTTCAGAAATGTGGAAAATGGTCTGTTTTCAAATGTTTTATTTTTGAACGTCAGTTCACATTTGTAGGTGGATCATCAGTGTTAGAGCTAAAATTAGCATGTTTACAGTGATTTTTCATGCTTCCAGGGGCCCAAAACACAAGATTTATGGAATGGTTAAAAGTGCATGAAAATGGCCAATTTACTCACTCTGAGTTCTCAAAAAGGGTTTCTTCACCCCGGGAAGTTAATTAAATACCATTTGGAGGCATTTAATGTTCGAGCAAAAACGGCTGATTTTCGACAAAAGAGATAACACCCCCCCATTACGTCATGCTTCAGAAATGTGGAAAATGGTCCGTTTTCAAATGTTTTATTTTTGAACGTCAGTTCACATTTGTAGGTGGATCATCAGTGTTAGAGCTAAAATTAGCATGTTTAAAGTGATTTTCATGCTTCCAGGGGCTCGGGAAGTGAAATAAATACCATTTGGAGGCATTTAATGTTCGAGCAAAAACGGCTGATTTTCGACAAAAGAGATAACACCCCCCCCCATTACGTCATGCTTCAGAAATGTGGAAAATGGTCCGTTTTCAAATGTTTTATTTTTGAACGTCAGTTCACATTTGTAGGTGGATCATCAGTGTTAGAGCTAAAATTAGCATGTTTAAAGTGATTTTCATGCTTCCAGGGGCTCGGGAAGTGAAATAAATACCATTTGGAGGCATTTAATGTTCGAGCAAAAACGGCTGATTTTCGACAAAAGAGATAACACCCCCCCATTACGTCATGCTTCAGAAATGTGGAAAATGGTCCGTTTTCAAATGTTTTATTTTTGAACGTCAGTTCACATTTGTAGGTGGATCATCAGTGTTAGAGCTAAAATTAGCATGTTTAAAGTGATTTTCATGCTTCCAGGGGCTCGGGAAGTTAATTAAATACCATTTGGAGGCATTTAATGTTCGAGCAAAAACGGCTGATTTTCGACAAAAGAGATAACACCCCCCCATTACGTCATGCTTCAGAAATGTGGAAAATGGTCCGTTTTCAAATGTTTTATTTTTGAACGTCAGTTCACATTTGTAGGTGGATCATCAGTGTTAGAGCTAAAATTAGCATGTTTAAAGTGATTTTCATGCTTCCAGGGGCTCGGGAAGTGAAATAAATACCATTTGGAGGCATTTAATGTTCGAGCAAAAACGGCTGATTTTCGACAAAAGAGATAACACCCCCCCATTACGTCATGCTTCAGAAATGTGGAAAATGGTCCGTTTTCAAATGTTTTATTTTTGAACGTCAGTTCACATTTGTAGGTGGATCATCAGTGTTAGAGCTAAAATTAGCATGTTTAAAGTGATTTTCATGCTTCCAGGGGCTCGGGAAGTGGAATAAATACCATTTGGAGGCATTTAATGTTCGAGCAAAAACGGCTGATTTTAGACAAAAGAGATAACACCCCGCCATTACGTCATGCTTCAGAAATGTGGAAAATGGTCCGTTTTCAAATGTTTTATTTTTGAACGTCAGTTCACATTTGTAGGTGGATCATCAGTGTTAGAGCTAAAATTAGCATGTTTAAAGTGATTTTCATGCTTCCAGGGGCCCAAAACACAAGATTTATGGAATGGTTAAAAGTGCATGAAAATGGCCAATTTACTCACTCTGAGTTCTCAAAAAGGGTTTCTTCACCCCGGGAAGTTAATTAAATACCATTTGGAGGCATTTAATGTTCGAGCAAAAACGGCTGATTTTCGACAAAAGAGATAACACCCCCCCATTACGTCATGCTTCAGAAATGTGGAAAATGGTCCGTTTTCAAATGTTTTATTTTTGAACGTCAGTTCACATTTGTAGGTGGATCATCAGTGTTAGAGCTAAAATTAGCATGTTTAAAGTGATTTTCATGCTTCCAGGGGCTCGGGAAGTGAAATAAATACCATTTGGAGGCATTTAATGTTCGAGCAAAAACGGCTGATTTTCGACAAAAGAGATAACACCCCCCCATTACGTCATGCTTCAGAAATGTGGAAAATTGTCCGTTTTCAAATGTTTTATTTTTGAACGTCAGTTCACATTTGTAGGTGGATCATCAGTGTTAGAGCTAAAATTAGCATGTTTAAAGTGATTTTCATGCTTCCAGGGGCTCGGGAAGTGAAATAAATACAATTTGGAGGCATTTAATGTTCGAGCAAAAACGGCTGATTTTCGACAAAAGAGATAACACCCCCCCATTACGTCATGCTTCAGAAATGTGGAAAATGGTCCGTTTTCAAATGTTTTATTTTTGAACGTCAGTTCACATTTGTAGGTGGATCATCAGTGTTAGAGCTAAAATTAGCATGTTTAAAGTGATTTTCATGCTTCCAGGGGCCCAAAACACAAGATTTATGGAATGGTTAAAAGTGCATGAAAATGGCCAATTTACTCACTCTGAGTTCTCAAAAAGGGTTTCTTCACCCCGGGAAGTTAATTAAATACCATTTGGAGGCATTTAATGTTCAAGCAAAAACGGCTGATTTTCGACAAAAGAGATAACACCCCCCCATTACGTCATGCTTCAGAAATGTGGAAAATAGTCCGTTTTCAAATGTTTTATTTTTGAACGTCAGTTCACATTTGTAGGTGGATCATCAGTGTTAGAGCTAAAATTAGCATGTTTAAAGTGATTTTCATGCTTCCAGGGGCTCGGGAAGTGAAATAAATACCATTTGGAGGCATTTAATGTTCGAGCAAAAACGGCTGATTTTCGACAAAAGAGATAACACCCCCCCATTACGTCATGCTTCAGAAATGTGGAAAATGGTCCGTTTTCAAATGTTTTATTTTTGAACGTCAGTTCACATTTGTAGGTGGATCATCAGTGTTAGAGCTAAAATTAGCATGTTTAAAGTGATTTTCATGCTTCCAGGGGCTCGGGAAGTTAATTAAATACCATTTGGAGGCATTTAATGTTCGAGCAAAAACGGCTGATTTTCGACAAAAGAGATAACACCCCCCCATTACGTCATGCTTCAGAAATGTGGAAAATGGTCCGTTTTCAAATGTTTTATTTTTGAACGTCAGTTCACATTTGTAGGTGGATCATCAGTGTTAGAGCTAAAATTAGCATGTTTAAAGTGATTTTCATGCTTCCAGGGGCTCGGGAAGTTAATTAAATACCATTTGGAGGCATTTAATGTTCGAGCAAAAACTGCTGATTTTCGACAAAAGAGATAACACCCCCCCATTACGTCATGCTTCAGAAATGTGGAAAATGGTCCGTTTTCAAATGTTTTATTTTTGAACGTCAGTTCACATTTGTAGGTGGATCATCAGTGTTAGAGCTAAAATTAGCATGTTTAAAGTGATTTTCATGCTTCCAGGGGCTCGGGAAGGTAATTAAATACCATTTGGAGGCATTTAATGTTCGAGCAAAAACGGCTGATTTTCGACAAAAGAGATAACACCCCCCCATCACGTCATGCTTCAGAAATGTGGAAAATGGTCCGTTTTCAAATGTTTTATTTTTGAACGTCAGTTCACATTTGTAGGTGGATCATCAGTGTTAGAGCTAAAATTAGCATGTTTAAAGTGATTTTCATGCTTCCAGGGGCTCTGGAAGTTAATTAAATACCATTTGGAGGCATTTAATGTTCGAGCAAAAACGGCTGATTTTCGACAAAAGAGATAACACCCCCCCATTACGTCATGCTTCAGAAATGTGGAAAATGGTCCGTTTTCAAATGTTTTATTTTTGAACGTCAGTTCACATTTGTAGGTGGATCATCAGTGTTAGAGCTAAAATTAGCATGTTTAAAGTGATTTTCATGCTTCCAGGGGCTCGGGAAGTTAATTAAATACCATTTGGAGGCATTTAAGGTTCGAGCAAAAACGGCTGATTTTCGACAAAAGAGACAACACCCCCCCATTACGTCATGCTTCAGAAATGTGGAAAATGGTCCGTTTTCAAATGTTTTATTTTTGAACGTCAGTTCACATTTGTAGGTGGATCATCAGTGTTAGAGCTAAAATTAGCATGTTTAAAGTGATTTTCATGCTTCCAGGGGCTCGGGAAGTTAATTAAATACCATTTGGAGGCATTTAATGTTCGAGCAAAAACGGCTGATTTTCGACAAAAGAGATAACACCCCCCCATTACGTCATGCTTCAGAAATGTGGAAAATGGTCCGTTTTCAAATGTTTTATTTTTGAACGTCAGTTCACATTTGTAGGTGGATCATCAGTGTTAGAGCTAAAATTAGCATGTTTAAAGTGATTTTCATGCTTCCAGGGGCCCAAAACACAAGATTAATGGAATGGTTAAAAGTGCATGAAAATGGCCAATTTACTCACTCTGAGTTCTCAAAAAGGGTTTCTTCACCCCGGGAAGTTAATTAAATACCATTTGGAGGCATTTAATGTTCGAGCAAAAACTGCTGATTTTCGACAAAAGAGATAACACCCCCTCCATTACGTCATGCTTCAGAAATGTGGAAAATGGTCTGTTTTCAAATGTTTTATTTTTGAACGTCAGTTCACATTTGTAGGTGGATCATCAGTGTTAGAGCTAAAATTAGCATGTTTACAGTGATTTTCATGCTTCCAGGGGCCCAAAACACAAGATTTATGGAATGGTTAAAAGTGCATGAAAATGGCCAATTTACTCACTCTGAGTTCTCAAAAAGGGTTTCTTCACCCCGGGAAGTTAATTAAATACCATTTGGAGGCATTTAATGTTCGAGCAAAAACGGCTGATTTTCGACAAAAGAGATAACACCCCCCCATTACGTCATGCTTCAGAAATGTGGAAAATGGTCCGTTTTCAAATGTTTTATTTTTGAACGTCAGTTCACATTTGTAGGTGGATCATCAGTGTTAGAGCTAAAATTAGCATGTTTAAAGTGATTTTCATGCTTCCAGGGGCTCGGGAAGTGAAATAAATACCATTTGGAAGCATTTAATGTTCGAGCAAAAACGGCTGATTTTCGACAAAAGAGATAACACCCCCCCATTACGTCATGCTTCAGAAATGTGGAAAATGGTCCGTTTTCAAATGTTTTATTTTTGAACGTCAGTTCACATTTGTAGGTGGATCATCAGTGTTAGAGCTAAAATTAGCATGTTTAAAGTGATTTTCATGCTTCCAGGGGCTCGGGAAATTAATTAAATACCATTTGGAGGCATTTAATGTTCGAGCAAAAACGGCTGATTTTCGACAAAAGAGATAACACCCCCCCATTACGTCATGCTTCAGAAATGTGGAAAATGGTCCGTTTTCAAATGTTTCATTTTTGAACGTCAGTTCACATTTGTAGGTGGATTATCAGTGTTAGAGCTAAAATTAGCATGTTTAAAGTGATTTTCATGCTTCCAGGGGCCCAAAACACAAGATTTATGGAATGGTTAAAAGTGCATGAAAATGGCCAATTTACTCACTCTGAGTTCTCAAAAAGGGTTTCTTCACCCCGGGAAGTTAATTAAATACCATTTGGAGGCATTTAATGTTCGAGCAAAAACGGCTGATTTTCGACAAAAGAGATAACACCCCCCCATTACGTCATGCTTCAGAAATGTGGAAAATTGTCCGTTTTCAAATGTTTTATTTTTGAACGTCAGTTCACATTTGTAGGTGGATCATCAGTGTTAGAGCTAAAATTAGCATGTTTAAAGTGATTTTCATGCTTCCAGGGGCTCGGGAAGTGAAATAAATACCATTTGGAGGCATTTAATGTTCGAGCAAAAACGGCTGATTTTCGACAAAAGAGATAACACCCCCCCATTACGTCATGCTTCAGAAATGTGGAAAATGGTCCGTTTTCAAATGTTTTATTTTTGAACGTCAGTTCACATTTGTAGGTGGATCATCAGTGTTAGAGCTAAAATTAGCATGTTTAAAGTGATTTTCATGCTTCCAGGGGCTCGGGAAGTTAATTAAATACCATTTGGAGGCATTTAATGTTCGAGCAAAAACGGCTGATTTTCGACAAAAGAGATAACACCCCCCCATTACGTCATGCTTCAGAAATGTGGAAAATGGTCCGTTTTCAAATGTTTTATTTTTGAACGTCAGTTCACATTTGTAGGTGGATCATCAGTGTTAGAGCTAAAATTAGCATGTTTAAAGTGATTTTCATGCTTCCAGGGGCTCGGGAAGTTAATTAAATACCATTTGGAGGCATTTAATGTTCGAGCAAAAACTGCTGATTTTCGACAAAAGAGATAACACCCCCCCCCATTACGTCATGCTTCAGAAATGTGGAAAATGGTCCGTTTTCAAATGTTTTATTTTTGAACGTCAGTTCACATTTGTAGGTGGATCATCAGTGTTAGAGCTAAAATTAGCATGTTTAAAGTGATTTTCATGCTTCCAGGGGCTCGGGAAGTTAATTAAATACCATTTGGAGGCATTTAATGTTCGAGCAAAAACGGCTGATTTTCGACAAAAGAGATAACACCCCCCCATCACGTCATGCTTCAGAAATGTGGAAAATGGTCCGTTTTCAAATGTTTTATTTTTGAACGTCAGTTCACATTTGTAGGTGGATCATCAGTGTTAGAGCTAAAATTAGCATGTTTAAAGTGATTTTCATGCTTCCAGGGGCTCGGGAAGTTAATTAAATACCATTTGGAGGCATTTAATGTTCGAGCAAAAACGGCTGATTTTCGACAAAAGAGATAACACCCCCCCATTACGTCATGCTTCAGAAATGTGGAAAATGGTCCGTTTTCAAATGTTTTATTTTTGAACGTCAGTTCACATTTGTAGGTGGATCATCAGTGTTAGAGCTAAAATTAGCATGTTTAAAGTGATTTTCATGCTTCCAGGGGCTCGGGAAGTTAATTAAATACCATTTGGAGGCATTTAAGGTTCGAGCAAAAACGGCTGATTTTCGACAAAAGAGATAACACCCCCCCATTACGTCATGCTTCAGAAATGTGGAAAATGGTCCGTTTTCAAATGTTTTATTTTTGAACGTCAGTTCACATTTGTAGGTGGATCATCAGTGTTAGAGCTAAAATTAGCATGTTTAAAGTGATTTTCATGCTTCCAGGGGCTCGGGAAGTTAATTAAATACCATTTGGAGGCATTTAATGTTCGAGCAAAAACGGCTGATTTTCGACAAAAGAGATAACACCCCCCCATTACGTCATGCTTCAGAAATGTGGAAAATGGTCCGTTTTCAAATGTTTTATTTTTGAACGTCAGTTCACATTTGTAGGTGGATCATCAGTGTTAGAGCTAAAATTAGCATGTTTAAAGTGATTTTCATGCTTCCAGGGGCTCGGGAAGTTAATTAAATACCATTTGGAGGCATTGAATGTTCGAGCAAAAACGGCTGATTTTCGACAAAAGAGATAACACCCCCCCATTACGTCATGCTTCAGAAATGTGGAAAATGGTCCGTTTTCAAATGTTTTATTTTTGAACGTCAGTTCACATTTGTAGGTGGATCATCAGTGTTAGAGCTAAAATTAGCATGTTTAAAGTGATTTTCATGCTTCCAGGGGCCCAAAACACAAGATTAATGGAATGGTTAAAAGTGCATGAAAATGGCCAATTTACTCACTCTGAGTTCTCAAAAAGGGTTTCTTCACCCCGGGAAGTTAATTAAATACCATTTGGAGGCATTTAATGTTCGAGCAAAAACGGCTGATTTTCGACAAAAGAGATAACACCCCCCCCATTACGTCATGCTTCAGAAATGTGGAAAATGGTCTGTTTTCAAATGTTTTATTTTTGAACGTCAGTTCACATTTGTAGGTGGATCATCAGTGTTAGAGCTAAAATTAGCATGTTTAAAGTGATTTTCATGCTTCCAGGGGCTCGGGAAGTGAAATAAATACCATTTGGAGGCATTTAATGTTCGAGCAAAAACGGCTGATTTTCGACAAAAGAGATAACACCCCCCCATTACGTCATGCTTCAGAAATGTGGAAAATGGTCCGTTTTCAAATGTTTTATTTTTGAACGTCAGTTCACATTTGTAGGTGGATCATCAGTGTTAGAGCTAAAATTAGCATGTTTAAAGTGATTTTCATGCTTCCAGGGGCCCAAAACACAAGATTTATGGAATGGTTAAAAGTGCATGAAAATGGCCAATTTACTCACTCTGAGTTCTCAAAAAGGGTTTCTTCACCCCGGGAAGTTAATTAAATACCATTTGGAGGCATTTAATGTTCGAGCAAAAACGGCTGATTTTCGACAAAAGAGATAACACCCCCCCATTACGTCATGCTTCAGAAATGTGGAAAATGGTCCGTTTTCAAATGTTTTATTTTTGAACGTCAGTTCACATTTGTAGGTGGATCATCAGTGTTAGAGCTAAAATTAGCATGTTTAAAGTGATTTTCATGCTTCCAGGGGCTCGGGAAGTGAAATAAATACCGTTTGGAAGCATTTAATGTTCGAGCAAAAACGGCTGATTTTCGACAAAAGAGATAACACCCCCCCATTACGTCATGCTTCAGAAATGTGGAAAATGGTCCGTTTTCAAATGTTTTATTTTTGAACGTCAGTTCACATTTGTAGGTGGATCATCAGTGTTAGAGCTAAAATTAGCATGTTTAAAGTGATTTTCATGCTTCCAGGGGCTCGGGAAATTAATTAAATACCATTTGGAGGCATTTAATGTTCGAGCAAAAACGGCTGATTTTCGACAAAAGAGATAACACCCCCCCATTACGTCATGCTTCAGAAATGTGGAAAATTGTCCGTTTTCAAATGTTTTATTTTTGAACGTCAGTTCACATTTGTAGGTGGATCATCAGTGTTAGAGCTAAAATTAGCATGTTTAAAGTGATTTTCATGCTTCCAGGGGCTCGGGAAGTGAAATAAATACCATTTGGAGGCATTTAATGTTCGAGCAAAAACGGCTGATTTTCGACAAAAGAGATAACACCCCCCCATTACGTCATGCTTCAGAAATGTGGAAAATGGTCCGTTTTCAAATGTTTTATTTTTGAACGTCAGTTCACATTTGTAGGTGGATCATCAGTGTTAGAGCTAAAATTAGCATGTTTAAAGTGATTTTCATGCTTCCAGGGGCCCAAAACACAAGATTTATGGAATGGTTAAAAGTGCATGAAAATGGCCAATTTACTCACTCTGAGTTCTCAAAAAGGGTTTCTTCACCCCGGGAAGTTAATTAAATACCATTTGGAGGCATTTAATGTTCAAGCAAAAACGGCTGATTTTCGACAAAAGAGATAACACCCCCCCATTACGTCATGCTTCAGAAATGTGGAAAATGGTCCGTTTTCAAATGTTTTATTTTTGAACGTCAGTTCACATTTGTAGGTGGATCATCAGTGTTAGAGCTAAAATTAGCATGTTTAAAGTGATTTTCATGCTTCCAGGGGCTCGGGAAGTGAAATAAATACCATTTGGAGGCATTTAATGTTCGAGCAAAAACGGCTGATTTTCGACAAAAGAGATAACACCCCCCCATTACGTCATGCTTCAGAAATGTGGAAAATGGTCCGTTTTCAAATGTTTTATTTTTGAACGTCAGTTCACATTTGTAGGTGGATCATCAGTGTTAGAGCTAAAATTAGCATGTTTAAAGTGATTTTCATGCTTCCAGGGGCTCGGGAAGTTAATTAAATACCATTTGGAGGCATTTAATGTTCGAGCAAAAACGGCTGATTTTCGACAAAAGAGATAACACCCCCCCATTACGTCATGCTTCAGAAATGTGGAAAATGGTCCGTTTTCAAATGTTTTATTTTTGAACGTCAGTTCACATTTGTAGGTGGATCATCAGTGTTAGAGCTAAAATTAGCATGTTTAAAGTGATTTTCATGCTTCCAGGGGCTCGGGAAGTTAATTAAATACCATTTGGAGGCATTTAATGTTCGAGCAAAAACTGCTGATTTTCGACAAAAGAGATAACACCCCCCCCATTACGTCATGCTTCAGAAATGTGGAAAATGGTCCGTTTTCAAATGTTTTATTTTTGAACGTCAGTTCACATTTGTAGGTGGATCATCAGTGTTAGAGCTAAAATTAGCATATTTAAAGTGATTTTCATGCTTCCAGGGGCTCGGGAAGGTAATTAAATACCATTTGGAGGCATTTAATGTTCGAGCAAAAACGGCTGATTTTCGACAAAAGAGATAACACCCCCCCATCACGTCATGCTTCAGAAATGTGGAAAATGGTCCGTTTTCAAATGTTTTATTTTTGAACGTCAGTTCACATTTGTAGGTGGATCATCAGTGTTAGAGCTAAAATTAGCATGTTTAAAGTGATTTTCATGCTTCCAGGGGCTCGGGAAGTTAATTAAATACCATTTGGAGGCATTTAATGTTCGAGCAAAAACGGCTGATTTTCGACAAAAGAGATAACACCCCCCCATTACGTCATGCTTCAGAAATGTGGAAAATGGTCCGTTTTCAAATGTTTTATTTTTGAACGTCAGTTCACATTTGTAGGTGGATCATCAGTGTTAGAGCTAAAATTAGCATGTTTAAAGTGATTTTCATGCTTCCAGGGGCTCGGGAAGTTAATTAAATACCATTTGGAGGCATTTAAGGTTCGAGCAAAAACGGCTGATTTTCGACAAAAGAGATAACACCCCCCCATTACGTCATGCTTCAGAAATGTGGAAAATGGTCCGTTTTCAAATGTTTTATTTTTGAACGTCAGTTCACATTTGTAGGTGGATCATCAGTGTTAGAGCTAAAATTAGCATGTTTAAAGTGATTTTCATGCTTCCAGGGGCTCGGGAAGTGAAATAAATACCATTTGGAGGCATTTAATGTTCGAGCAAAAACGGCTGATTTTCGACAAAAGAGATAACACCCCCCCATTACGTCATGCTTCAGAAATGTGGAAAATGGTCCGTTTTCAAATGTTTTATTTTTGAACGTCAGTTCACATTTGTAGGTGGATCATCAGTGTTAGAGCTAAAATTAGCATGTTTAAAGTGATTTTCATGCTTCCAGGGGCTCGGGAAGTGAAATAAATACCATTTGGAGGCATTTAATGTTCGAGCAAAAACGGCTGATTTTCGACAAAAGAGATAACACCCCCCCATTACGTCATGCTTCAGAAATGTGGAAAATGGTCCGTTTTCAAATGTTTTATTTTTGAACGTCAGTTCACATTTGTAGGTGGATCATCAGTGTTAGAGCTAAAATTAGCATGTTTAAAGTGATTTTCATGCTTCCAGGGGCTCGGGAAGTTAATTAAATACCATTTGGAGGCATTTAATGTTCGAGCAAAAACGGCTGATTTTCGACAAAAGAGACAACACCCCCCCATTACGTCATGCTTCAGAAATGTGGAAAATGGTCCGTTTTCAAATGTTTTATTTTTGAACGTCAGTTCACATTTGTAGGTGGATCATCAGTGTTAGAGCTAAAATTAGCATGTTTAAAGTGATTTTCATGCTTCCAGGGGCTCGGGAAGTTAATTAAATACCATTTGGAGGCATTTAATGTTCGAGCAAAAACGGCTGATTTTCGACAAAAGAGATAACACCCCCCCATTACGTCATGCTTCAGAAATGTGGAAAATGGTCCGTTTTCAAATGTTTTATTTTTGAACGTCAGTTCACATTTGTAGGTGGATCATCAGTGTTAGAGCTAAAATTAGCATGTTTAAAGTGATTTTCATGCTTCCAGGGGCTCGGGAAGTTAATTAAATACCATTTGGAGGCATTGAATGTTCGAGCAAAAACGGCTGATTTTCGACAAAAGAGATAACACCCCCCCATTACGTCATGCATCAGAAATGTGGAAAATGGTCCGTTTTCAAATGTTTTATTTTTGAACGTCAGTTCACATTTGTAGGTGGATCATCAGTGTTAGAGCTAAAATTAGCATGTTTAAAGTGATTTTCATGCTTCCAGGGGCCCAAAACACAAGATTAATGGAATGGTTAAAAGTGCATGAAAATGGCCAATTTACTCACTCTGAGTTCTCAAAAAGGGTTTCTTCACCCCGGGAAGTTAATTAAATACCATTTGGAGGCATTTAATGTTCGAGCAAAAACTGCTGATTTTCGACAAAAGAGATAACACCCCCTCCATTACGTCATGCTTCAGAAATGTGGAAAATGGTCTGTTTTCAAATGTTTTATTTTTGAACGTCAGTTCACATTTGTAGGTGGATCATCAGTGTTAGAGCTAAAATTAGCATGTTTAAAGTGATTTTCATGCTTCCAGGGGCTCGGGAAGTGAAATAAATACCATTTGGAGGCATTTAATGTTAGAGCAAAAACGGCTGATTTTCGACAAAAGAGATAACACCCCCCCATTACGTCATGCTTCAGAAATGTGGAAAATGGTCCGTTTTCAAATGTTTTATTTTTGAACGTCAGTTCACATTTGTAGGTGGATCATCAGTGTTAGAGCTAAAATTAGCATGTTTACAGTGATTTTCATGCTTCCAGGGGCCCAAAACACAAGATTTATGGAATGGTTAAAAGTGCATGAAAATGGCCAATTTACTCACTCTGAGTTCTCAAAAAGGGTTTCTTCACCCCGGGAAGTTAATTAAATACCATTTGGAGGCATTTAATGTTCGAGCAAAAACGGCTGATTTTCGACAAAAGAGATAACACCCCCCCATTACGTCATGCTTCAGAAATGTGGAAAATGGTCCGTTTTCAAATGTTTTATTTTTGAACGTCAGTTCACATTTGTAGGTGGATCATCAGTGTTAGAGCTAAAATTAGCATGTTTAAAGTGATTTTCATGCTTCCAGGGGCTCGGGAAGTGAAATAAATACCATTTGGAAGCATTTAATGTTCGAGCAAAAACGGCTGATTTTCGACAAAAGAGATAACACCCCCCCATTACGTCATGCTTCAGAAATGTGGAAAATGGTCCGTTTTCAAATGTTTTATTTTTGAACGTCAGTTCACATTTGTAGGTGGATCATCAGTGTTAGAGCTAAAATTAGCATGTTTAAAGTGATTTTCATGCTTCCAGGGGCTCGGGAAATTAATTAAATACCATTTGGAGGCATTTAATGTTCGAGCAAAAACGGCTGATTTTCGACAAAAGAGATAACACCCCCCCATTACGTCATGCTTCAGAAATGTGGAAAATGGTCCGTTTTCAAATGTTTCATTTTTGAACGTCAGTTCACATTTGTAGGTGGATTATCAGTGTTAGAGCTAAAATTAGCATGTTTAAAGTGATTTTCATGCTTCCAGGGGCCCAAAACACAAGATTTATGGAATGGTTAAAAGTGCATGAAAATGGCCAATTTACTCACTCTGAGTTCTCAAAAAGGGTTTCTTCACCCCGGGAAGTTAATTAAATACCATTTGGAGGCATTTAATGTTCGAGCAAAAACGGCTGATTTTCGACAAAAGAGATAACACCCCCCCATTACGTCATGCTTCAGAAATGTGGAAAATGGTCCGTTTTCAAATGTTTTATTTTTGAACGTCAGTTCACATTTGTAGGTGGATCATCAGTGTTAGAGCTAAAATTAGCATGTTTAAAGTGATTTTCATGCTTCCAGGGGCTCGGGAAGTGAAATAAATACCATTTGGAGGCATTTAATGTTCGAGCAAAAACGGCTGATTTTCGACAAAAGAGATAACACCCCCCCATTACGTCATGCTTCAGAAATGTGGAAAATGGTCCGTTTTCAAATGTTTTATTTTTGAACGTCAGTTCACATTTGTAGGTGGATCATCAGTGTTAGAGCTAAAATTAGCATGTTTAAAGTGATTTTCATGCTTCCAGGGGCTCGGGAAGTTAATTAAATACCATTTGGAGGCATTTAATGTTCGAGCAAAAACTGCTGATTTTCGACAAAAGAGATAACACCCCCCCCCATTACGTCATGCTTCAGAAATGTGGAAAATGGTCAGTTTTCAAATGTTTTATTTTTGAACGTCAGTTCACATTTGTAGGTGGATCATCAGTGTTAGAGCTAAAATTAGCATGTTTAAAGTGATTTTCATGCTTCCAGGGGCTCGGGAAGTTAATTAAATACCATTTGGAGGCATTTAATGTTCGAGCAAAAACGGCTGATTTTCGACAAAAGAGATAACACCCCCCCATCACGTCATGCTTCAGAAATGTGGAAAATGGTCCGTTTTCAAATGTTTTATTTTTGAACGTCAGTTCACATTTGTAGGTGGATCATCAGTGTTAGAGCTAAAATTAGCATGTTTAAAGTGATTTTCATGCTTCCAGGGGCTCGGGAAGTTAATTAAATACCATTTGGAGGCATTTAATGTTCGAGCAAAAACGGCTGATTTTCGACAAAAGAGATAACACCCCCCATTACGTCATGCTTCAGAAATGTGGAAAATGGTCCGTTTTCAAATGTTTTATTTTTGAACGTCAGTTCACATTTGTAGGTGGATCATCAGTGTTAGAGCTAAAATTAGCATGTTTAAAGTGATTTTCATGCTTCCAGGGGCTCGGGAAGTTAATTAAATACCATTTGGAGGCATTTAAGGTTCGAGCAAAAACGGCTGATTTTCGACAAAAGAGATAACACCCCCCCATTACGTCATGCTTCAGAAATGTGGAAAATGGTCCGTTTTCAAATGTTTTATTTTTGAACGTCAGTTCACATTTGTAGGTGGATCATCAGTGTTAGAGCTAAAATTAGCATGTTTAAAGTGATTTTCATGCTTCCAGGGGCTCGGGAAGTTAATTAAATACCATTTGGAGGCATTTAATGTTCGAGCAAAAACGGCTGATTTTCGACAAAAGAGATAACACCCCCCCATTACGTCATGCTTCAGAAATGTGGAAAATGGTCCGTTTTCAAATGTTTCATTTTTGAACGTCAGTTCACATTTGTAGGTGGATCATCAGTGTTAGAGCTAAAATTAGCATGTTTAAAGTGATTTTCATGCTTCCAGGGGCTCGGGAAGTTAATTAAATACCATTTGGAGGCATTGAATGTTCGAGCAAAAACGGCTGATTTTCGACAAAAGAGATAACACCCCCCCATTACGTCATGCTTCAGAAATGTGGAAAATGGTCCGTTTTCAAATGTTTTATTTTTGAACGTCAGTTCACATTTGTAGGTGGATCATCAGTGTTAGAGCTAAAATTAGCATGTTTAAAGTGATTTTCATGCTTCCAGGGGCCCAAAACACAAGATTAATGGAATGGTTAAAAGTGCATGAAAATGGCCAATTTACTCACTCTGAGTTCTCAAAAAGGGTTTCTTCACCCCGGGAAGTTAATTAAATACCATTTGGAGGCATTTAATGTTCGAGCAAAAACGGCTGATTTTCGACAAAAGAGATAACACCCCCCCCATTACGTCATGCTTCAGAAATATGGAAAATGGTCTGTTTTCAAATGTTTTATTTTTGAACGTCAGTTCACATTTGTAGGTGGATCATCAGTGTTAGAGCTAAAATTAGCATGTTTAAAGTGATTTTCATGCTTCCAGGGGCTCGGGAAGTGAAATAAATACCATTTGGAGGCATTTAATGTTCGAGCAAAAACGGCTGATTTTCGACAAAAGAGATAACACCCCCCCATTACGTCATGCTTCAGAAATGTGGAAAATGGTCCGTTTTCAAATGTTTTATTTTTGAACGTCAGTTCACATTTGTAGGTGGATCATCAGTGTTAGAGCTAAAATTAGCATGTTTAAAGTGATTTTCATGCTTCCAGGGGCCCAAAACACAAGATTTATGGAATGGTTAAAAGTGCATGAAAATGGCCAATTTACTCACTCTGAGTTCTCAAAAAGGGTTTCTTCACCCCGGGAAGTTAATTAAATACCATTTGGAGGCATTTAATGTTCGAGCAAAAACGGCTGATTTTCGACAAAAGAGATAACACCCCCCCATTACGTCATGCTTCAGAAATGTGGAAAATGGTCCGTTTTCAAATGTTTTATTTTTGAACGTCAGTTCACATTTGTAGGTGGATCATCAGTGTTAGAGCTAAAATTAGCATGTTTAAAGTGATTTTCATGCTTCCAGGGGCTCGGGAAGTGAAATAAATACCATTTGGAAGCATTTAATGTTCGAGCAAAAACGGCTGATTTTCGACAAAAGAGATAACACCCCCCCATTACGTCATGCTTCAGAAATGTGGAAAATGGTCCGTTTTCAAATGTTTTATTTTTGAACGTCAGTTCACATTTGTAGGTGGATCATCAGTGTTAGAGCTAAAATTAGCATGTTTAAAGTGATTTTCATGCTTCCAGTGGCTCGGGAAATTAATTAAATACCATTTGGAGGCATTTAATGTTCGAGCAAAAACGGCTGATTTTCGACAAAAGAGATAACACCCCCCCATTACGTCATGCTTCAGAAATGTGGAAAATTGTCCGTTTTCAAATGTTTTATTTTTGAACGTCAGTTCACATTTGTAGGTGGATCATCAGTGTTAGAGCTAAAATTAGCATGTTTAAAGTGATTTTCATGCTTCCAGGGGCTCGGGAAGTGAAATAAATACCATTTGGAGGCATTTAATGTTCGAGCAAAAACGGCTGATTTTCGACAAAAGAGATAACACCCCCCCCATTACGTCATGCTTCAGAAATGTGGAAAATGGTCCGTTTTCAAATGTTTTATTTTTGAACGTCAGTTCACATTTGTAGGTGGATCATCAGTGTTAGAGCTAAAATTAGCATGTTTAAAGTGATTTTCATGCTTCCAGGGGCCCAAAACACAAGATTTATGGAATGGTTAAAAGTGCATGAAAATGGCCAATTTACTCACTCTGAGTTCTCAAAAAGGGTTTCTTCACCCCGGGAAGTTAATTAAATACCATTTGGAGGCATTTAATGTTCAAGCAAAAACGGCTGATTTTCGACAAAAGAGATAACACCCCCCCATTACGTCATGCTTCAGAAATGTGGAAAATGGTCCGTTTTCAAATGTTTTATTTTTGAACGTCAGTTCCCATTTGTAGGTGGATCATCAGTGTTAGAGCTAAAATTAGCATGTTTAAAGTGATTTTCATGCTTCCAGGGGCTCGGGAAGTTAATTAAATACCATTTGGAGGCATTTAATGTTCGAGCAAAAACGGCTGATTTTCGACAAAAGAGATAACACCCCCCCATTACGTCATGCTTCAGAAATGTAGAAAATGGTCCGTTTTCAAATGTTTTATTTTTGAACGTCAGTTCACATTTGTAGGTGGATCATCAGTGTTAGAGCTAAAATTAGCATGTTTAAAGTGATTTTCATGCTTCCAGGGGCTCGGGAAGTTAATTAAATACCATTTGGAGGCATTTAATGTTCGAGCAAAAACTGCTGATTTTCGACAAAAGAGATAACACCCCCCCCATTACGTCATGCTTCAGAAATGTGGAAAATGGTCCGTTTTCAAATGTTTTATTTTTGAACGTCAGTTCACATTTGTAGGTGGATCATCAGTGTTAGAGCTAAAATTAGCATATTTAAAGTGATTTTCATGCTTCCAGGGGCTCGGGAAGGTAATTAAATACCATTTGGAGGCATTTAATGTTCGAGCAAAAACGGCTGATTTTCGACAAAAGAGATAACACCCCCCCATCACGTCATGCTTCAGAAATGTGGAAAATGGTCCGTTTTCAAATGTTTTATTTTTGAACGTCAGTTCACATTTGTAGGTGGATCATCAGTGTTAGAGCTAAAATTAGCATGTTTAAAGTGATTTTCATGCTTCCAGGGGCTCGGGAAGTTAATTAAATACCATTTGGAGGCATTTAATGTTCGAGCAAAAACGGCTGATTTTCGACAAAAGAGATAACACCCCCCCATTACGTCATGCTTCAGAAATGTGGAAAATGGTCCGTTTTCAAATGTTTTATTTTTGAACGTCAGTTCACATTTGTAGGTGGATCATCAGTGTTAGAGCTAAAATTAGCATGTTTAAAGTGATTTTCATGCTTCCAGGGGCTCGGGAAGTTAATTAAATACCATTTGGAGGCATTTAAGGTTCGAGCAAAAACGGCTGATTTTCGACAAAAGAGATAACACCCCCCCCATTACGTCATGCTTCAGAAATGTGGAAAATGGTCCGTTTTCAAATGTTTTATTTTTGAACGTCAGTTCACATTTGTAGGTGGATCATCAGTGTTAGAGCTAAAATTAGCATGTTTAAAGTGATTTTCATGCTTCCAGGGGCTCGGGAAGTTAATTAAATACCATTTGGAGGCATTTAATGTTCGAGCAAAAACGGCTGATTTTCGACAAAAGAGATAACACCCCCCCATTACGTCATGCTTCAGAAATGTGGAAAATGGTCCGTTTTCAAATGTTTTATTTTTGAACGTCAGTTCACATTTGTAGGTGGATCATCAGTGTTAGAGCTAAAATTAGCATGTTTAAAGTGATTTTCATGCTTCCAGGGGCTCGGGAAGTTAATTAAATACCATTTGGAGGCATTGAATGTTCGAGCAAAAACGGCTGATTTTCGACAAAAGAGATAACACCCCCCCATTACGTCATGCTTCAGAAATGTGGAAAATGGTCCGTTTTCAAATGTTTTATTTTTGAACGTCAGTTCACATTTGTAGGTGGATCATCAGTGTTAGAGCTAAAATTAGCATGTTTAAAGTGATTTTCATGCTTCCAGGGGCCCAAAACACAAGATTAATGGAATGGTTAAAAGTGCATGAAAATGGCCAATTTACTCACTCTGAGTTCTCAAAAAGGGTTTCTTCACCCCGGGAAGTTAATTAAATACCATTTGGAGGCATTTAATGTTCGAGCAAAAACGGCTGATTTTCGACAAAAGAGATAACACCCCCTCCATTACGTCATGCTTCAGAAATGTGGAAAATGGTCTGTTTTCAAATGTTTTATTTTTGAACGTCAGTTCACATTTGTAGGTGGATCATCAGTGTTAGAGCTAAAATTAGCATGTTTAAAGTGATTTTCATGCTACCAGGGGCTCGGGAAGTGAAATAAATACCATTTGGAGGCATTTAATGTTCGAGCAAAAACGGCTGATTTTCGACAAAAGAGATAACACCCCCCCATTACGTCATGCTTCAGAAATGTGGAAAATGGTCCGTTTTCAAATGTTTTATTTTTGAACGTCAGTTCACATTTGTAGGTGGATCATCAGTGTTAGAGCTAAAATTAGCATGTTTACAGTGATTTTCATGCTTCCAGGGGCCCAAAACACAAGATTTATGGAATGGTTAAAAGTGCATGAAAATGGCCAATTTACTCACTCTGAGTTCTCAAAAAGGGTTTCTTCACCCCGGGAAGTTAATTAAATACCATTTGGAGGCATTTAATGTTCGAGCAAAAACGGCTGATTTTCGACAAAAGAGATAACACCCCCCCATTACGTCATGCTTCAGAAATGTGGAAAATGGTCCGTTTTCAAATGTTTTATTTTTGAATGTCAGTTCACATTTGTAGGTGGATCATCAGTGTTAGAGCTAAAATTAGCATGTTTAAAGTGATTTTCATGCTTCCAGGGGCTCGGGAAGTGAAATAAATACCATTTGGAAGCATTTAATGTTCGAGCAAAAACGGCTGATTTTCGACAAAAGAGATAACACCCCCCCATTACGTCATGCTTCAGAAATGTGGAAAATGGTCCGTTTTCAAATGTTTTATTTTTGAACGTCAGTTCACATTTGTAGGTGGATCATCAGTGTTAGAGCTAAAATTAGCATGTTTAAAGTGATTTTCATGCTTCCAGGGGCTCGGGAAATTAATTAAATACCATTTGGAGGCATTTAATGTTCGAGCAAAAACGGCTGATTTTCGACAAAAGAGATAACACCCCCCCATTACGTCATGCTTCAGAAATGTGGAAAATGGTCCGTTTTCAAATGTTTCATTTTTGAACGTCAGTTCACATTTGTAGGTGGATTATCAGTGTTAGAGCTAAAATTAGCATGTTTAAAGTGATTTTCATGCTTCCAGGGGCCCAAAACACAAGATTTATGGAATGGTTAAAAGTGCATGAAAATGGCCAATTTACTCACTCTGAGTTCTCAAAAAGGGTTTCTTCACCCCGGGAAGTTAATTAAATACCATTTGGAGGCATTTAATGTTCGAGCAAAAACGGCTGATTTTCGACAAAAGAGATAACACCCCCCCATTACGTCATGCTTCAGAAATGTGGAAAATTGTCCGTTTTCAAATGTTTTATTTTTGAACGTCAGTTCACATTTGTAGGTGGATCATCAGTGTTAGAGCTAAAATTAGCATGTTTAAAGTGATTTTCATGCTTCCAGGGGCTCGGGAAGTGAAATAAATACCATTTGGAGGCATTTAATGTTCGAGCAAAAACGGCTGATTTTCGACAAAAGAGATAACACCCCCCCATTACGTCATGCTTCAGAAATGTGGAAAATGGTCCGTTTTCAAATGTTTTATTTTTGAACGTCAGTTCACATTTGTAGGTGGATCATCAGTGTTAGAGCTAAAATTAGCATGTTTAAAGTGATTTTCATGCTTCCAGGGGCCCAAAACACAAGATTTATGGAATGGTTAAAAGTGCATGAAAATGGCCAATTTACTCACTCTGAGTTCTCAAAAAGGGTTTCTTCACCCCGGGAAGTTAATTAAATACCATTTGGAGGCATTTAATGTTCAAGCAAAAACGGCTGATTTTCGACAAAAGAGATAACACCCCCCCATTACGTCATGCTTCAGAAATGTGGAAAATGGTCCGTTTTCAAATGTTTTATTTTTGAACGTCAGTTCACATTTGTAGGTGGATCATCAGTGTTAGAGCTAAAATTAGCATGTTTAAAGTGATTTTCATGCTTCCAGGGGCTCGGGAAGTGAAATAAATACCATTTGGAGGCATTTAATGTTCGAGCAAAAACGGCTGATTTTCGACAAAAGAGATAACATCCCCCCATTACGTCATGCTTCAGAAATGTGGAAAATGGTCCGTTTTCAAATGTTTTATTTTTGAACGTCAGTTCACATTTGTAGGTGGATCATCAGTGTTAGAGCTAAAATTAGCATGTTTAAAGTGATTTTCATGCTTCCAGGGGCTCGGGAAGTTAATTAAATACCATTTGGAGGCATTTAATGTTCGAGCAAAAACGGCTGATTTTCGACAAAAGAGATAACACCCCCCATTACGTCATGCTTCAGAAATGTGGAAAATGGTCCGTTTTCAAATGTTTTATTTTTGAACGTCAGTTCACATTTGTAGGTGGATCATCAGTGTTAGAGCTAAAATTAGCATGTTTAAAGTGATTTTCATGCTTCCAGGGGCTCGGGAAGTTAATTAAATACCATTTGGAGGCATTGAATGTTCGAGCAAAAACGGCTGATTTTCGACAAAAGAGATAACACCCCCCCATTACGTCATGCTTCAGAAATGTGGAAAATGGTCCGTTTTCAAATGTTTTATTTTTGAACGTCAGTTCACATTTGTAGGTGGATCATCAGTGTTAGAGCTAAAATTAGCATGTTTAAAGTGATTTTCATGCTTCCAGGGGCCCAAAACACAAGATTAATGGAATGGTTAAAAGTGCATGAAAATGGCCAATTTACTCACTCTGAGTTCTCAAAAAGGGTTTCTTCACCCCGGGAAGTTAATTAAATACCATTTGGAGGCATTTAATGTTCGAGCAAAAACGGCTGATTTTCGACAAAAGAGATAACACCCCCTCCATTACGTCATGCTTCAGAAATGTGGAAAATGGTCTGTTTTCAAATGTTTTATTTTTGAACGTCAGTTCACATTTGTAGGTGGATCATCAGTGTTAGAGCTAAAATTAGCATGTTTAAAGTGATTTTCATGCTTCCAGGGGCTCGGGAAGTGAAATAACTACCATTTGGAGGCATTTAATGTTCGAGCAAAAACGGCTGATTTTCGACAAAAGAGATAACACCCCCCCATTACGTCATGCTTCAGAAATGTGGAAAATGGTCCGTTTTCAAATGTTTTATTTTTGAACGTCAGTTCACATTTGTAGGTGGATCATCAGTGTTAGAGCTAAAATTAGCATGTTTACAGTGATTTTCATGCTTCCAGGGGCCCAAAACACAAGATTTATGGAATGGTTAAAAGTGCATGAAAATGGCCAATTTACTCACTCTGAGTTCTCAAAAAGGGTTTCTTCACCCCGGGAAGTTAATTAAATACCATTTGGAGGCATTTAATGTTCGAGCAAAAACGGCTGATTTTCGACAAAAGAGATAACACCCCCCCATTACGTCATGCTTCAGAAATGTGGAAAATGGTCCGTTTTCAAATGTTTTATTTTTGAACGTCAGTTCACATTTGTAGGTGGATCATCAGTGTTAGAGCTAAAATTAGCATGTTTAAAGTGATTTTCATGCTTCCAGGGGCTCGGGAAGTGAAATAAATACCATTTGGAAGCATTTAATGTTCGAGCAAAAACGGCTGATTTTCGACAAAAGAGATAACACCCCCCCATTACGTCATGCTTCAGAAATGTGGAAAATGGTCCGTTTTCAAATGTTTTATTTTTGAACGTCAGTTCACATTTGTAGGTGGATCATCAGTGTTAGAGCTAAAATTAGCATGTTTAAAGTGATTTTCATGCTTCCAGGGGCTCGGGAAATTAATTAAATACCATTTGGAGGCATTTAATGTTCGAGCAAAAACGGCTGATTTTCGACAAAAGAGATAACACCCCCCCATTACGTCATGCTTCAGAAATGTGGAAAATGGTCCGTTTTCAAATGTTTCATTTTTGAACGTCAGTTCACATTTGTAGGTGGATTATCAGTGTTAGAGCTAAAATTAGCATGTTTAAAGTGATTTTCATGCTTCCAGGGGCCCAAAACACAAGATTTATGGAATGGTTAAAAGTGCATGAAAATGGCCAATTTACTCACTCTGAGTTCTCAAAAAGGGTTTCTTCACCCCGGGAAGTTAATTAAATACCATTTGGAGGCATTTAATGTTCGAGCAAAAACGGCTGATTTTCGACAAAAGAGATAACACCCCCCCATTACGTCATGCTTCAGAAATGTGGAAAATTGTCCGTTTTCAAATGTTTTATTTTTGAACGTCAGTTCACATTTGTAGGTGGATCATCAGTGTTAGAGCTAAAATTAGCATGTTTAAAGTGATTTTCATGCTTCCAGGGGCTCGGGAAGTGAAATAAATACCATTTGGAGGCATTTAATGTTCGAGCAAAAACGGCTGATTTTCGACAAAAGAGATAACACCCCCCCATTACGTCATGCTTCAGAAATGTGGAAAATGGTCCGTTTTCAAATGTTTTATTTTTGAACGTCAGTTCACATTTGTAGGTGGATCATCAGTGTTAGAGCTAAAATTAGCATGTTTAAAGTGATTTTCATGCTTCCAGGGGCCCAAAACACAAGATTTATGGAATGGTTAAAAGTGCATGAAAATGGCCAATTTACTCACTCTGAGTTCTCAAAAAGGGTTTCTTCACCCCGGGAAGTTAATTAAATACCATTTGGAGGCATTTAATGTTCAAGCAAAAACGGCTGATTTTCGACAAAAGAGATAACACCCCCCCATTACGTCATGCTTCAGAAATGTGGAAAATGGTCCGTTTTCAAATGTTTTATTTTTGAACGTCAGTTCACATTTGTAGGTGGATCATCAGTGTTAGAGCTAAAATTAGCATGTTTAAAGTGATTTTCATGCTTCCAGGGGCTCGGGAAGTGAAATAAATACCATTTGGAGGCATTTAATGTTCGAGCAAAAACGGCTGATTTTCGACAAAAGAGATAACACCCCCCCATTACGTCATGCTTCAGAAATGTGGAAAATGGTCCGTTTTCAAATGTTTTATTTTTGAACGTCAGTTCACATTTGTAGGTGGATCATCAGTGTTAGAGCTAAAATTAGCATGTTTAAAGTGATTTTCATGCTTCCAGGGGCTCGGGAAGTTAATTAAATACCATTTGGAGGCATTTAATGTTCGAGCAAAAACGGCTGATTTTCGACAAAAGAGATAACACCCCCCCATTACGTCATGCTTCAGAAATGTGGAAAATGGTCCGTTTTCAAATGTTTTATTTTTGAACGTCAGTTCACATTTGTAGGTGGATCATCAGTGTTAGAGCTAAAATTAGCATGTTTAAAGTGATTTTCATGCTTCCAGGGGCTCGGGAAGTTAATTAAATACCATTTGGAGGCATTTAATGTTCGAGCAAAAACTGCTGATTTTCGACAAAAGAGATAACACCCCCCCATTACGTCATGCTTCAGAAATGTGGAAAATGGTCCGTTTTCAAATGTTTTATTTTTGAACGTCAGTTCACATTTGTAGGTGGATCATCAGTGTTAGAGCTAAAATTAGCATGTTTAAAGTGATTTTCATGCTTCCAGGGGCTCGGGAAGTTAATTAAATACCATTTGGAGGCATTTAATGTTCGAGCAAAAACGGCTGATTTTCGACAAAAGAGATAACACCCCCCCATCACGTCATGCTTCAGAAATGTGGAAAATGGTCCGTTTTCAAATGTTTTATTTTTGAACGTCAGTTCACATTTGTAGGTGGATCATCAGTGTTAGAGCTAAAATTAGCATGTTTAAAGTGATTTTCATGCTTCCAGGGGCTCGGGAAGTTAATTAAATACCATTTGGAGGCATTTAATGTTCGAGCAAAAACGGCTGATTTTCGACAAAAGAGATAACACCCCCCATTACGTCATGCTTCAGAAATGTGGAAAATGGTCCGTTTTCAAATGTTTTATTTTTGAACGTCAGTTCACATTTGTAGGTGGATCATCAGTGTTAGAGCTAAAATTAGCATGTTTAAAGTGATTTTCATGCTTCCAGGGGCTCGGGAAGTTAATTAAATACCATTTGGAGGCATTTAAGGTTCGAGCAAAAACGGCTGATTTTCGACAAAAGAGATAACACCCCCCCATTACGTCATGCTTCAGAAATGTGGAAAATGGTCCGTTTTCAAATGTTTTATTTTTGAACGTCAGTTCACATTTGTAGGTGGATCATCAGTGTTAGAGCTAAAATTAGCATGTTTAAAGTGATTTTCATGCTTCCAGGGGCTCGGGAAGTTAATTAAATACCATTTGGAGGCATTTAATGTTCGAGCAAAAACGGCTGATTTTCGACAAAAGAGATAACACCCCCCCATTACGTCATGCTTCAGAAATGTGGAAAATGGTCCGTTTTCAAATGTTTTATTTTTGAACGTCAGTTCACATTTGTAGGTGGATCATCAGTGTTAGAGCTAAAATTAGCATGTTTAAAGTGATTTTCATGCTTCCAGGGGCTCGGGAAGTTAATTAAATACCATTTGGAGGCATTGAATGTTCGAGCAAAAACGGCTGATTTTCGACAAAAGAGATAACACCCCCCCATTACGTCATGCTTCAGAAATGTGGAAAATGGTCCGTTTTCAAATGTTTTATTTTTGAACGTCAGTTCACATTTGTAGGTGGATCATCAGTGTTAGAGCTAAAATTAGCATGTTTAAAGTGATTTTCATGCTTCCAGGGGCCCAAAACACAAGATTAATGGAATGGTTAAAAGTGCATGAAAATGGCCAATTTACTCACTCTGAGTTCTCAAAAAGGGTTTCTTCACCCCGGGAAGTTAATTAAATACCATTTGGAGGCATTTAATGTTCGAGCAAAAACGGCTGATTTTCGACAAAAGAGATAACACCCCCCCCATTACGTCATGCTTCAGAAATGTGGAAAATGGTCTGTTTTCAAATGTTTTATTTTTGAACGTCAGTTCACATTTGTAGGTGGATCATCAGTGTTAGAGCTAAAATTAGCATGTTTAAAGTGATTTTCATGCTTCCAGGGGCTCGGGAAGTGAAATAAATACCATTTGGAGGCATTTAATGTTCGAGCAAAAATGGCTGATTTTCGACAAAAGAGATAACACCCCCCCATTACGTCATGCTTCAGAAATGTGGAAAATGGTCCGTTTTCAAATGTTTTATTTTTGAACGTCAGTTCACATTTGTAGGTGGATCATCAGTGTTAGAGCTAAAATTAGCATGTTTAAAGTGATTTTCATGCTTCCAGGGGCCCAAAACACAAGATTTATGGAATGGTTAAAAGTGCATGAAAATGGCCAATTTACTCACTCTGAGTTCTCAAAAAGGGTTTCTTCACCCCGGGAAGTTAATTAAATACCATTTGGAGGCATTTAATGTTCGAGCAAAAACGGCTGATTTTCGACAAAAGAGATAACACCCCCCCATTACGTCATGCTTCAGAAATGTGGAAAATGGTCCGTTTTCAAATGTTTTATTTTTGAACGTCAGTTCACATTTGTAGGTGGATCATCAGTGTTAGAGCTAAAATTAGCATGTTTAAAGTGATTTTCATGCTTCCAGGGGCTCGGGAAGTGAAATAAATACCATTTGGAAGCATTTAATGTTCGAGCAAAAACGGCTGATTTTCGACAAAAGAGATAACACCCCCCCATTACGTCATGCTTCAGAAATGTGGAAAATGGTCCGTTTTCAAATGTTTTATTTTTGAACGTCAGTTCACATTTGTAGGTGGATCATCAGTGTTAGAGCTAAAATTAGCATGTTTAAAGTGATTTTCATGCTTCCAGGGGCTCGGGAAATTAATTAAATACCATTTGGAGGCATTTAATGTTCGAGCAAAAACGGCTGATTTTCGACAAAAGAGATAACACCCCCCCCATTACGTCATTCTTCAGAAATGTGGAAAATGGCCCGTTTTCAAATGTTTTATTTTTGAACGTCATTTCACATTTGTAGGTGGATCATCAGTGTTAGCGCTAAAATTAGCATGTTTAAAGTGATTTTCATGCTTCCAGGGGCCCAAAACACAAGATTTATGGAATGGTTAAAAGTGCATGAAAATGGCCAATTTACTCACTCTGAGTTCTCAAAAAGGGTTTCTTCACCCCGGGAAGTTAATTAAATACCATTTGGAGGCATTTAATGTTCGAGCAAAAACGGCTGATTTTCGACAAAAGAGATAACACCCCCCCATTACGTCATGCTTCAGAAATGTGGAAAATGGTCCGTTTTCAAATGTTTTATTTTTGAACGTCAGTTCACATTTGTAGGTGGATCATCAGTGTTAGAGACAAAATTAGCATGTTTAAAGTGATGTTCATGCTTCCAGGGGCTCGGGAAGTTAATTAAATACCATTTGGAGGCATTTAATGTTCGAGCAAAAACGGCTGATTTTCGACAAAAGAGATAACACCCCCCCATTACGTCATGCTTCAGAAATGTGGAAAATGGTCCGTTTTCAAATGTTTCATTTTTGAAAGTCAGTTCACATTTGTAGGTGGATTATCAGTGTTAGAGCTAAAATTAGCATGTTTAAAGTGATTTTCATGCTTCCAGGGGCCCAAAACACAAGATTTATGGAATGGTTAAAAGTGCATGAAAATGGCCAATTTACTCACTCTGAGTTCTCAAAAAGGGTTTCTTCACCCCGGGAAGTTAATTAAATACCATTTGGAGGCATTTAATGTTCGAGCAAAAACGGCTGATTTTCGACAAAAGAGATAACACCCCCCCATTACGTCATGCTTCAGAAATGTGGAAAATGGTCCGTTTTCAAATGTTTTATTTTTGAACGTCAGTTCACATTTGTAGGTGGATCATCAGTGTTAGAGCTAAAATTAGCATGTTTAAAGTGATTTTCATGCTTCCAGGGGCTCGGGAAGTGAAATAAATACCATTTGGAAGCATTTAATGTTCGAGCAAAAACGGCTGATTTTCGACAAAAGAGATAACACCCCCCCATTACGTCATGCTTCAGAAATGTGGAAAATGGTCCGTTTTCAAATGTTTTATTTTTGAACGTCAGTTCACATTTGTAGGTGGATCATCAGTGTTAGAGCTAAAATTAGCATGTTTAAAGTGATTTTCATGCTTCCAGGGGCTCGGGAAATTAATTAAATACCATTTGGAGGCATTTAATGTTCGAGCAAAAACGGCTGATTTTCGACAAAAGAGATAACACCACCCCATTACGTCATGCTTCAGAAATGTGGAAAATGGTCCATTTTCAAATGTTTCATTTTTGAACGTCAGTTCACATTTGTAGGTGGATTATCAGTGTTAGAGCTAAAATTAGCATGTTTAAAGTGATTTTCATGCTTCCAGGGGCCCAAAACACAAGATTTATGGAATGGTTAAAAGTGCATGAAAATGGCCAATTTACTCACTCTGAGTTCTCAAAAAGGGTTTCTTCACCCCGGGAAGTTAATTAAATACCATTTGGAGGCATTTAATGTTCGAGCAAAAACGGCTGATTTTCGACAAAAGAGATAACACCCCCCCATTACGTCATGCTTCAGAAATGTGGAAAATGGTCCGTTTTCAAATGTTTTATTTTTGAGCGTCAGTTCACATTTGTAGGTGGATCATCAGTGTTAGAGCTAAAATTAGCATGTTTAAAGTGATTTTCATGCTTCCAGGGGCTCGGGAAGTTAATTAAATACCATTTGGAGGCATTTAATGTTCGAGCAAAAACGGCTGATTTTCGACAAAAGAGATAACACCCCCCCATTACGTCATGCTTCAGAAATGTGGAAAATGGTCCGTTTTCAAATGTTTTATTTTTGAACGTCAGTTCACATTTGTAGGTGGATCATCAGTGTTAGAGCTAAAATTAGCATGTTTAAAGTGATTTTCATGCTTCCAGGGGCTCGGGAAGTTAATTAAATACCATTTGGAGGCATTTAAGGTTCGAGCAAAAACGGCTGATTTTCGACAAAAGAGATAACACCCCCCCATTACGTCATGCTTCAGAAATGTGGAAAATGGTCCGTTTTCAAATGTTTTATTTTTGAACGTCAGTTCACATTTGTAGGTGGATCATCAGTGTTAGAGCTAAAATTAGCATGTTTAAAGTGATTTTCATGCTTCCAGGGGCTCGGGAAGTTAATTAAATACCATTTGGAGGCATTTAATGTTCGAGCAAAAACGGCTGATTTTCGACAAAAGAGATAACACCCCCCCCATTACGTCATGCTTCAGAAATGTGGAAAATGGTCCGTTTTCAAATGTTTTATTTTTGAACGTCAGTTCACATTTGTAGGTGGATCATCAGTGTTAGAGCTAAAATTAGCATGTTTAAAGTGATTTTCATGCTTCCAGGGGCTCGGGAAGTTAATTAAATACCATTTGGAGGCATTTAATGTTCGAGCAAAAACGGCTGATTTTCGACAAAAGAGATAACACCCCCCCATTACGTCATGCTTCAGAAATGTGGAAAATGGTCCGTTTTCAAATGTTTTATTTTTGAACGTCAGTTCACATTTGTAGGTGGATCATCAGTGTTAGAGCTAAAATTAGCATGTTTAAAGTGATTTTCATGCTTCCAGGGGCCCAAAACACAAGATTTATGGAATGGTTAAAAGTGCATGAAAATGGCCAATTTACTCACTCTGAGTTCTCAAAAAGGGTTTCTTCACCCCGGGAAGTTAATTAAATACCATTTGGAGGCATTTAATGTTCGAGCAAAAACGGCTGATTTTCGACAAAAGAGATAACACCCCCCCCATTACGTCATGCTTCAGAAATGTGGAAAATGGTCCGTTTTCAAATGTTTTATTTTTGAACGTCAGTTCACATTTGTAGGTGGATCATCAGTGTTAGAGCTAAAATTAGCATGTTTAAAGTGATTTTCATGCTTCCAGGGGCTCGGGAAGTTAATTAAATACCATTTGGAGGCATTTAATGTTCGAGCAAAAACGGCTGATTTTCGACAAAAGAGATAACACCCCCCCATTACGTCATGCTTCAGAAATGTGGAAAATGGTCCGTTTTCAAATGTTTTATTTTTGAACGTCAGTTCACATTTGTAGGTGGATCATCAGTGTTAGAGCTAAAATTAGCATGTTTAAAGTGATTTTCATGCTTCCAGGGGCTCGGGAAGTTAATTAAATACCATTTGGAGGCATTGAATGTTCGAGCAAAAACGGCTGATTTTCGACAAAAGAGATAACACCCCCCCATTACGTCATGCTTCAGAAATGTGGAAAATGGTCCGTTTTCAAATGTTTTATTTTTGAACGTCAGTTCACATTTGTAGGTGGATCATCAGTGTTAGAGCTAAAATTAGCATGTTTAAAGTGATTTTCATGCTTCCAGGGGCCCAAAACACAAGATTAATGGAATGGTTAAAAGTGCATGAAAATGGCCAATTTACTCACTCTGAGTTCTCAAAAAGGGTTTCTTCACCCCGGGAAGTTAATTAAATACCATTTGGAGGCATTTAATGTTCGAGCAAAAACGGCTGATTTTCGACAAAAGAGATAACACCCCCTCCATTACGTCATGCTTCAGAAATGTGGAAAATGGTCTGTTTTCAAATGTTTTATTTTTGAACGTCAGTTCACATTTGTAGGTGGATCATCAGTGTTAGAGCTAAAATTAGCATGTTTAAAGTGATTTTCATGCTTCCAGGGGCTCGGGAAGTGAAATAAATACCATTTGGAGGCATTTAATGTTCGAGCAAAAACGGCTGATTTTCGACAAAAGAGATAACACCCCCCCATTACGTCATGCTTCAGAAATGTGGAAAATGGTCCGTTTTCAAATGTTTTATTTTTGAACGTCAGTTCACATTTGTAGGTGGATCATCAGTGTTAGAGCTAAAATTAGCATGTTTACAGTGATTTTCATGCTTCCAGGGGCCCAACACACAAGATTTATGGAATGGTTAAAAGTGCATGAAAATGGCCAATTTACTCACTCTGAGTTCTCAAAAAGGGTTTCTTCACCCCGGGAAGTTAATTAAATACCATTTGGAGGCATTTAATGTTCGAGCAAAAACGGCTGATTTTCGACAAAAGAGATAACACCCCCCCATTACGTCATGCTTCAGAAATGTGGAAAATGGTCCGTTTTCAAATGTTTTATTTTTGAACGTCAGTTCACATTTGTAGGTGGATCATCAGTGTTAGAGCTAAAATTAGCATGTTTAAAGTGATTTTCATGCTTCCAGGGGCTCGGGAAGTGAAATAAATACCATTTGGAAGCATTTAATGTTCGAGCAAAAACGGCTGATTTTCGACAAAAGAGATAACACCCCCCCATTACGTCATGCTTCAGAAATGTGGAAAATGGTCCGTTTTCAAATGTTTTATTTTTGAACGTCAGTTCACATTTGTAGGTGGATCATCAGTGTTAGAGCTAAAATTAGCATGTTTAAAGTGATTTTCATGCTTCCAGGGGCTCGGGAAATTAATTAAATACCATTTGGAGGCATTTAATGTTCGAGCAAAAACGGCTGATTTTCGACAAAAGAGATAACACCCCCCCATTACGTCATGCTTCAGAAATGTGGAAAATGGTCCGTTTTCAAATGTTTCATTTTTGAACGTCAGTTCACATTTGTAGGTGGATTATCAGTGTTAGAGCTAAAATTAGCATGTTTAAAGTGATTTTCATGCTTCCAGGGGCCCAAAACACAAGATTTATGGAATGGTTAAAAGTGCATGAAAATGGCCAATTTACTCACTCTGAGTTCTCAAAAAGGGTTTCTTCACCCCGGGAAGTTAATTAAATACCATTTGGAGGCATTTAATGTTCGAGCAAAAACGGCTGATTTTCGACAAAAGAGATAACACCCCCCCATTACGTCATGCTTCAGAAATGTGGAAAATTGTCCGTTTTCAAATGTTTTATTTTTGAACGTCAGTTCACATTTGTAGGTGGATCATCAGTGTTAGAGCTAAAATTAGCATGTTTAAAGTGATTTTCATGCTTCCAGGGGCTCGGGAAGTGAAATAAATACCATTTGGAGGCATTTAATGTTCGAGCAAAAACGGCTGATTTTCGACAAAAGAGATAACACCCCCCCATTACGTCATGCTTCAGAAATGTGGAAAATGGTCCGTTTTCAAATGTTTTATTTTTGAACGTCAGTTCACATTTGTAGGTGGATCATCAGTGTTAGAGCTAAAATTAGCATGTTTAAAGTGATTTTCATGCTTCCAGGGGCTCGGGAAGTGAAATAAATACCATTTGGAGGCATTTAATGTTCGAGCAAAAACGGCTGATTTTCGACAAAAGAGATAACACCCCCCCATTACGTCATGCTTCAGAAATGTGGAAAATGGTCCGTTTTCAAATGTTTTATTTTTGAACGTCAGTTCACATTTGTAGGTGGATCATCAGTGTTAGAGCTAAAATTAGCATGTTTAAAGTGATTTTCATGCTTCCAGGGGCTCGGGAAGTTAATTAAATACCATTTGGAGGCATTTAATGTTCGAGCAAAAACGGCTGATTTTCGACAAAAGAGATAACACCCCCCCATTACGTCATGCTTCAGAAATGTGGAAAATGGTCCGTTTTCAAATGTTTTATTTTTGAACGTCAGTTCACATTTGTAGGTGGATCATCAGTGTTAGAGCTAAAATTAGCATGTTTAAAGTGATTTTCATGCTTCCAGGGGCTCGGGAAGTTAATTAAATACCATTTGGAGGCATTTAATGTTCGAGCAAAAACTGCTGATTTTCGACAAAAGAGATAACACCCCCCCCATTACGTCATGCTTCAGAAATGTGGAAAATGGTCCGTTTTCAAATGTTTTATTTTTGAACGTCAGTTCACATTTGTAGGTGGATCATCAGTGTTAGAGCTAAAATTAGCATGTTTAAAGTGATTTTCATGCTTCCAGGGGCTCGGGAAGTTAATTAAATACCATTTGGAGGCATTTAATGTTCGAGCAAAAACGGCTGATTTTCGACAAAAGAGATAACACCCCCCCATTACGTCATGCTTCAGAAATGTGGAAAATGGTCCGTTTTCAAATGTTTTATTTTTGAACGTCAGTTCACATTTGTAGGTGGATCATCAGTGTTAGAGCTAAAATTAGCATGTTTAAAGTGATTTTCATGCTTCCAGGGGCTCGGGAAGTTAATTAAATACCATTTGGAGGCATTTAAGGTTCGAGCAAAAACGGCTGATTTTCGACAAAAGAGATAACACCCCCCCATTACGTCATGCTTCAGAAATGTGGAAAATGGTCCGTTTTCAAATGTTTTATTTTTGAACGTCAGTTCACATTTGTAGGTGGATCATCAGTGTTAGAGCTAAAATTAGCATGTTTAAAGTGATTTTCATGCTTCCAGGGGCTCGGGAAGTTAATTAAATACCATTTGGAGGCATTTAATGTTCGAGCAAAAACGGCTGATTTTCGACAAAAGAGATAACACCCCCCCATTACGTCATGCTTCAGAAATGTGGAAAATGGTCCGTTTTCAAATGTTTTATTTTTGAACGTCAGTTCACATTTGTAGGTGGATCATCAGTGTTAGAGCTAAAATTAGCATGTTTAAAGTGATTTTCATGCTTCCAGGGGCTCGGGAAGTTAATTAAATACCATTTGGAGGCATTGAATGTTCGAGCAAAAACGGCTGATTTTCGACAAAAGAGATAACACCCCCCCATTACGTCATGCTTCAGAAATGTGGAAAATGGTCCGTTTTCAAATGTTTTATTTTTGAACGTCAGTTCACATTTGTAGGTGGATCATCAGTGTTAGAGCTAAAATTAGCATGTTTAAAGTGATTTTCATGCTTCCAGGGGCCCAAAACACAAGATTAATGGAATGGTTAAAAGTGCATGAAAATGGCCAATTTACTCACTCTGAGTTCTCAAAAAGGGTTACTTCACCCCGGGAAGTTAATTAAATACCATTTGGAGGCATTTAATGTTCGAGCAAAAACGGCTGATTTTCGACAAAAGAGATAACACCCCCTCCATTACGTCATGCTTCAGAAATGTGGAAAATGGTCTGTTTTCAAATGTTTTATTTTTGAACGTCAGTTCACATTTGTAGGTGGATCATCAGTGTTAGAGCTAAAATTAGCATGTTTAAAGTGATTTTCATGCTTCCAGGGGCTCGGGAAGTGAAATAAATACCATTTGGAGGCATTTAATGTTCGAGCAAAAACGGCTGATTTTCGACAAAAGAGATAACACCCCCCCATTACGTCATGCTTCAGAAATGTGGAAAATGGTCCGTTTTCAAATGTTTTATTTTTGAACGTCAGTTCACATTTGTAGGTGGATCATCAGTGTTAGAGCTAAAATTAGCATGTTTACAGTGATTTTCATGCTTCCAGGGGCCCAAAACACAAGATTTATGGAATGGTTAAAAGTGCATGAAAATGGCCAATTTACTCACTCTGAGTTCTCAAAAAGGGTTTCTTCACCCCGGGAAGTTAATTAAATACCATTTGGAGGCATTTAATGTTCGAGCAAAAACGGCTGATTTTCGACAAAAGAGATAACACCCCCCCATTACGTCATGCTTCAGAAATGTGGAAAATGGTCCGTTTTCAAATGTTTTATTTTTGAACGTCAGTTCACATTTGTAGGTGGATCATCAGTGTTAGAGCTAAAATTAGCATGTTTAAAGTGATTTTCATGCTTCCAGGGGCTCGGGAAGTGAAATAAATACCATTTGGAAGCATTTAATGTTCGAGCAAAAACGGCTGATTTTCGACAAAAGAGATAACACCCCCCCATTACGTCATGCTTCAGAAATGTGGAAAATGGTCCGTTTTCAAATGTTTTATTTTTGAACGTCAGTTCACATTTGTAGGTGGATCATCAGTGTTAGAGCTAAAATTAGCATGTTTAAAGTGATTTTCATGCTTCCAGGGGCTCGGGAAATTAATTAAATACCATTTGGAGGCATTTAATGTTCGAGCAAAAACGGCTGATTTTCGACAAAAGAGATAACACCCCCCCATTACGTCATGCTTCAGAAATGTGGAAAATGGTCCGTTTTCAAATGTTTCATTTTTGAACGTCAGTTCACATTTGTAGGTGGATTATCAGTGTTAGAGCTAAAATTAGCATGTTTAAAGTGATTTTCATGCTTCCAGGGGCCCAAAACACAAGATTTATGGAATGGTTAAAAGTGCATGAAAATGGCCAATTTACTCACTCTGAGTTCTCAAAAAGGGTTTCTTCACCCCGGGAAGTTAATTAAATACCATTTGGAGGCATTTAATGTTCGAGCAAAAACGGCTGATTTTCGACAAAAGAGATAACACCCCCCCATTACGTCATGCTTCAGAAATGTGGAAAATTGTCCGTTTTCAAATGTTTTATTTTTGAACGTCAGTTCACATTTGTAGGTGGATCATCAGTGTTAGAGCTAAAATTAGCATGTTTAAAGTGATTTTCATGCTTCCAGGGGCTCGGGAAGTGAAATAAATACCATTTGGAGGCATTTAATGTTCGAGCAAAAATGGCTGATTTTCGACAAAAGAGATAACACCCCCCCATTACGTCATGCTTCAGAAATGTGGAAAATGGTCCGTTTTCAAATGTTTTATTTTTGAACGTCAGTTCACATTTGTAGGTGGATCATCAGTGTTAGAGCTAAAATTAGCATGTTTAAAGTGATTTTCATGCTTCCAGGGGCCCAAAACACAAGATTTATGGAATGGTTAAAAGTGCATGAAAATGGCCAATTTACTCACTCTGAGTTCTCAAAAAGGGTTTCTTCACCCCGGGAAGTTAATTAAATACCATTTGGAGGCATTTAATGTTCAAGCAAAAACGGCTGATTTTCGACAAAAGAGATAACACCCCCCCATTACGTCATGCTTCAGAAATGTGGAAAATGGTCCGTTTTCAAATGTTTTATTTTTGAACGTCAGTTCACATTTGTAGGTGGATCATCAGTGTTAGAGCTAAAATTAGCATGTTTAAAGTGATTTTCATGCTTCCAGGGGCTCGGGAAGTGAAATAAATACCATTTGGAGGCATTTAATGTTCGAGCAAAAACGGCTGATTTTCGACAAAAGAGATAACACCCCCCCATTACGTCATGCTTCAGAAATGTGGAAAATGGTCCGTTTTCAAATGTTTTATTTTTGAACGTCAGTTCACATTTGTAGGTGGATCATCAGTGTTAGAGCTAAAATTAGCATGTTTAAAGTGATTTTCATGCTTCCAGGGGCTCGGGAAGTTAATTAAATACCATTTGGAGGCATTTAATGTTCGAGCAAAAACGGCTGATTTTCGACAAAAGAGATAACACCCCCCCATTACGTCATGCTTCAGAAATGTGGAAAATGGTCCGTTTTCAAATGTTTTATTTTTGAACGTCAGTTCACATTTGTAGGTGGATCATCAGTGTTAGAGCTAAAATTAGCATGTTTAAAGTGATTTTCATGCTTCCAGGGGCTCGGGAAGTTAATTAAATACCATTTGGAGGCATTGAATGTTCGAGCAAAAACGGCTGATTTTCGACAAAAGAGATAACACCCCCCCATTACGTCATGCTTCAGAAATGTGGAAAATGGTCCGTTTTCAAATGTTTTATTTTTGAACGTCAGTTCACATTTGTAGGTGGATCATCAGTGTTAGAGCTAAAATTAGCATGTTTAAAGTGATTTTCATGCTTCCAGGGGCCCAAAACACAAGATTAATGGAATGGTTAAAAGTGCATGAAAATGGCCAATTTACTCACTCTGAGTTCTCAAAAAGGGTTTCTTCACCCCGGGAAGTTAATTAAATACCATTTGGAGGCATTTAATGTTCGAGCAAAAACGGCTGATTTTCGACAAAAGAGATAACACCCCCCCATTACGTCATGCTTCAGAAATGTGGAAAATGGTCCGTTTTCAAATGTTTTATTTTTGAACGTCAGTTCACATTTGTAGGTGGATCATCAGTGTTAGAGCTAAAATTAGCATGTTTAAAGTGATTTTCATGCTTCCAGGGGCTCGGGAAGTGAAATAAATACCATTTGGAAGCATTTAATGTTCGAGCAAAAACGGCTGATTTTCGACAAAAGAGATAACACCCCCCCATTACGTCATGCTTCAGAAATGTGGAAAATGGTCCGTTTTCAAATGTTTTATTTTTGAACGTCAGTTCACATTTGTAGGTGGATCATCAGTGTTAGAGCTAAAATTAGCATGTTTAAAGTGATTTTCATGCTTCCAGGGGCTCGGGAAATTAATTAAATACCATTTGGAGGCATTTAATGTTCGAGCAAAAACGGCTGATTTTCGACAAAAGAGATAACACCACCCCATTACGTCATGCTTCAGAAATGTGGAAAATGGTCCATTTTCAAATGTTTCATTTTTGAACGTCAGTTCACATTTGTAGGTGGATTATCAGTGTTAGAGCTAAAATTAGCATGTTTAAAGTGATTTTCATGCTTCCAGGGGCCCAAAACACAAGATTTATGGAATGGTTAAAAGTGCATGAAAATGGCCAATTTACTCACTCTGAGTTCTCAAAAAGGGTTTCTTCACCCCGGGAAGTTAATTAAATACCATTTGGAGGCATTTAATGTTCGAGCAAAAACGGCTGATTTTCGACAAAAGAGATAACACCCCCCCATTACGTCATGCTTCAGAAATGTGGAAAATGGTCCGTTTTCAAATGTTTTATTTTTGAGCGTCAGTTCACATTTGTAGGTGGATCATCAGTGTTAGAGCTAAAATTAGCATGTTTAAAGTGATTTTCATGCTTCCAGGGGCTCGGGAAGTTAATTAAATACCATTTGGAGGCATTTAATGTTCGAGCAAAAACGGCTGATTTTCGACAAAAGAGATAACACCCCCCCATTACGTCATGCTTCAGAAATGTGGAAAATGGTCCGTTTTCAAATGTTTTATTTTTGAACGTCAGTTCACATTTGTAGGTGGATCATCAGTGTTAGAGCTAAAATTAGCATGTTTAAAGTGATTTTCATGCTTCCAGGGGCTCGGGAAGTTAATTAAATACCATTTGGAGGCATTTAAGGTTCGAGCAAAAACGGCTGATTTTCGACAAAAGAGATAACACCCCCCCATTACGTCATGCTTCAGAAATGTGGAAAATGGTCCGTTTTCAAATGTTTTATTTTTGAACGTCAGTTCACATTTGTAGGTGGATCATCAGTGTTAGAGCTAAAATTAGCATGTTTAAAGTGATTTTCATGCTTCCAGGGGCTCGGGAAGTTAATTAAATACCATTTGGAGGCATTTAATGTTCGAGCAAAAACGGCTGATTTTCGACAAAAGAGATAACACCCCCCCCATTACGTCATGCTTCAGAAATGTGGAAAATGGTCCGTTTTCAAATGTTTTATTTTTGAACGTCAGTTCACATTTGTAGGTGGATCATCAGTGTTAGAGCTAAAATTAGCATGTTTAAAGTGATTTTCATGCTTCCAGGGGCTCGGGAAGTTAATTAAATACCATTTGGAGGCATTTAATGTTCGAGCAAAAACGGCTGATTTTCGACAAAAGAGATAACACCCCCCCATTACGTCATGCTTCAGAAATGTGGAAAATGGTCCGTTTTCAAATGTTTTATTTTTGAACGTCAGTTCACATTTGTAGGTGGATCATCAGTGTTAGAGCTAAAATTAGCATGTTTAAAGTGATTTTCATGCTTCCAGGGGCCCAAAACACAAGATTTATGGAATGGTTAAAAGTGCATGAAAATGGCCAATTTACTCACTCTGAGTTCTCAAAAAGGGTTTCTTCACCCCGGGAAGTTAATTAAATACCATTTGGAGGCATTTAATGTTCGAGCAAAAACGGCTGATTTTCGACAAAAGAGATAACACCCCCCCCATTACGTCATGCTTCAGAAATGTGGAAAATGGTCCGTTTTCAAATGTTTTATTTTTGAACGTCAGTTCACATTTGTAGGTGGATCATCAGTGTTAGAGCTAAAATTAGCATGTTTAAAGTGATTTTCATGCTTCCAGGGGCTCGGGAAGTTAATTAAATACCATTTGGAGGCATTTAATGTTCGAGCAAAAACGGCTGATTTTCGACAAAAGAGATAACACCCCCCCATTACGTCATGCTTCAGAAATGTGGAAAATGGTCCGTTTTCAAATGTTTTATTTTTGAACGTCAGTTCACATTTGTAGGTGGATCATCAGTGTTAGAGCTAAAATTAGCATGTTTAAAGTGATTTTCATGCTTCCAGGGGCTCGGGAAGTTAATTAAATACCATTTGGAGGCATTGAATGTTCGAGCAAAAACGGCTGATTTTCGACAAAAGAGATAACACCCCCCCATTACGTCATGCTTCAGAAATGTGGAAAATGGTCCGTTTTCAAATGTTTTATTTTTGAACGTCAGTTCACATTTGTAGGTGGATCATCAGTGTTAGAGCTAAAATTAGCATGTTTAAAGTGATTTTCATGCTTCCAGGGGCCCAAAACACAAGATTAATGGAATGGTTAAAAGTGCATGAAAATGGCCAATTTACTCACTCTGAGTTCTCAAAAAGGGTTTCTTCACCCCGGGAAGTTAATTAAATACCATTTGGAGGCATTTAATGTTCGAGCAAAAACGGCTGATTTTCGACAAAAGAGATAACACCCCCTCCATTACGTCATGCTTCAGAAATGTGGAAAATGGTCTGTTTTCAAATGTTTTATTTTTGAACGTCAGTTCACATTTGTAGGTGGATCATCAGTGTTAGAGCTAAAATTAGCATGTTTAAAGTGATTTTCATGCTTCCAGGGGCTCGGGAAGTGAAATAAATACCATTTGGAGGCATTTAATGTTCGAGCAAAAACGGCTGATTTTCGACAAAAGAGATAACACCCCCCCATTACGTCATGCTTCAGAAATGTGGAAAATGGTCCGTTTTCAAATGTTTTATTTTTGAACGTCAGTTCACATTTGTAGGTGGATCATCAGTGTTAGAGCTAAAATTAGCATGTTTACAGTGATTTTCATGCTTCCAGGGGCCCAACACACAAGATTTATGGAATGGTTAAAAGTGCATGAAAATGGCCAATTTACTCACTCTGAGTTCTCAAAAAGGGTTTCTTCACCCCGGGAAGTTAATTAAATACCATTTGGAGGCATTTAATGTTCGAGCAAAAACGGCTGATTTTCGACAAAAGAGATAACACCCCCCCATTACGTCATGCTTCAGAAATGTGGAAAATGGTCCGTTTTCAAATGTTTTATTTTTGAACGTCAGTTCACATTTGTAGGTGGATCATCAGTGTTAGAGCTAAAATTAGCATGTTTAAAGTGATTTTCATGCTTCCAGGGGCTCGGGAAGTGAAATAAATACCATTTGGAAGCATTTAATGTTCGAGCAAAAACGGCTGATTTTCGACAAAAGAGATAACACCCCCCCATTACGTCATGCTTCAGAAATGTGGAAAATGGTCCGTTTTCAAATGTTTTATTTTTGAACGTCAGTTCACATTTGTAGGTGGATCATCAGTGTTAGAGCTAAAATTAGCATGTTTAAAGTGATTTTCATGCTTCCAGGGGCTCGGGAAATTAATTAAATACCATTTGGAGGCATTTAATGTTCGAGCAAAAACGGCTGATTTTCGACAAAAGAGATAACACCCCCCCATTACGTCATGCTTCAGAAATGTGGAAAATGGTCCGTTTTCAAATGTTTCATTTTTGAACGTCAGTTCACATTTGTAGGTGGATTATCAGTGTTAGAGCTAAAATTAGCATGTTTAAAGTGATTTTCATGCTTCCAGGGGCCCAAAACACAAGATTTATGGAATGGTTAAAAGTGCATGAAAATGGCCAATTTACTCACTCTGAGTTCTCAAAAAGGGTTTCTTCACCCCGGGAAGTTAATTAAATACCATTTGGAGGCATTTAATGTTCGAGCAAAAACGGCTGATTTTCGACAAAAGAGATAACACCCCCCCATTACGTCATGCTTCAGAAATGTGGAAAATTGTCCGTTTTCAAATGTTTTATTTTTGAACGTCAGTTCACATTTGTAGGTGGATCATCAGTGTTAGAGCTAAAATTAGCATGTTTAAAGTGATTTTCATGCTTCCAGGGGCTCGGGAAGTGAAATAAATACCATTTGGAGGCATTTAATGTTCGAGCAAAAACGGCTGATTTTCGACAAAAGAGATAACACCCCCCCATTACGTCATGCTTCAGAAATGTGGAAAATGGTCCGTTTTCAAATGTTTTATTTTTGAACGTCAGTTCACATTTGTAGGTGGATCATCAGTGTTAGAGCTAAAATTAGCATGTTTAAAGTGATTTTCATGCTTCCAGGGGCTCGGGAAGTGAAATAAATACCATTTGGAGGCATTTAATGTTCGAGCAAAAACGGCTGATTTTCGACAAAAGAGATAACACCCCCCCATTACGTCATGCTTCAGAAATGTGGAAAATGGTCCGTTTTCAAATGTTTTATTTTTGAACGTCAGTTCACATTTGTAGGTGGATCATCAGTGTTAGAGCTAAAATTAGCATGTTTAAAGTGATTTTCATGCTTCCAGGGGCTCGGGAAGTTAATTAAATACCATTTGGAGGCATTTAATGTTCGAGCAAAAACGGCTGATTTTCGACAAAAGAGATAACACCCCCCCATTACGTCATGCTTCAGAAATGTGGAAAATGGTCCGTTTTCAAATGTTTTATTTTTGAACGTCAGTTCACATTTGTAGGTGGATCATCAGTGTTAGAGCTAAAATTAGCATGTTTAAAGTGATTTTCATGCTTCCAGGGGCTCGGGAAGTTAATTAAATACCATTTGGAGGCATTTAATGTTCGAGCAAAAACTGCTGATTTTCGACAAAAGAGATAACACCCCCCCCATTACGTCATGCTTCAGAAATGTGGAAAATGGTCCGTTTTCAAATGTTTTATTTTTGAACGTCAGTTCACATTTGTAGGTGGATCATCAGTGTTAGAGCTAAAATTAGCATGTTTAAAGTGATTTTCATGCTTCCAGGGGCTCGGGAAGTTAATTAAATACCATTTGGAGGCATTTAATGTTCGAGCAAAAACGGCTGATTTTCGACAAAAGAGATAACACCCCCCCATTACGTCATGCTTCAGAAATGTGGAAAATGGTCCGTTTTCAAATGTTTTATTTTTGAACGTCAGTTCACATTTGTAGGTGGATCATCAGTGTTAGAGCTAAAATTAGCATGTTTAAAGTGATTTTCATGCTTCCAGGGGCTCGGGAAGTTAATTAAATACCATTTGGAGGCATTTAAGGTTCGAGCAAAAACGGCTGATTTTCGACAAAAGAGATAACACCCCCCCATTACGTCATGCTTCAGAAATGTGGAAAATGGTCCGTTTTCAAATGTTTTATTTTTGAACGTCAGTTCACATTTGTAGGTGGATCATCAGTGTTAGAGCTAAAATTAGCATGTTTAAAGTGATTTTCATGCTTCCAGGGGCTCGGGAAGTTAATTAAATACCATTTGGAGGCATTTAATGTTCGAGCAAAAACGGCTGATTTTCGACAAAAGAGATAACACCCCCCCATTACGTCATGCTTCAGAAATGTGGAAAATGGTCCGTTTTCAAATGTTTTATTTTTGAACGTCAGTTCACATTTGTAGGTGGATCATCAGTGTTAGAGCTAAAATTAGCATGTTTAAAGTGATTTTCATGCTTCCAGGGGCTCGGGAAGTTAATTAAATACCATTTGGAGGCATTGAATGTTCGAGCAAAAACGGCTGATTTTCGACAAAAGAGATAACACCCCCCCATTACGTCATGCTTCAGAAATGTGGAAAATGGTCCGTTTTCAAATGTTTTATTTTTGAACGTCAGTTCACATTTGTAGGTGGATCATCAGTGTTAGAGCTAAAATTAGCATGTTTAAAGTGATTTTCATGCTTCCAGGGGCCCAAAACACAAGATTAATGGAATGGTTAAAAGTGCATGAAAATGGCCAATTTACTCACTCTGAGTTCTCAAAAAGGGTTACTTCACCCCGGGAAGTTAATTAAATACCATTTGGAGGCATTTAATGTTCGAGCAAAAACGGCTGATTTTCGACAAAAGAGATAACACCCCCTCCATTACGTCATGCTTCAGAAATGTGGAAAATGGTCTGTTTTCAAATGTTTTATTTTTGAACGTCAGTTCACATTTGTAGGTGGATCATCAGTGTTAGAGCTAAAATTAGCATGTTTAAAGTGATTTTCATGCTTCCAGGGGCTCGGGAAGTGAAATAAATACCATTTGGAGGCATTTAATGTTCGAGCAAAAACGGCTGATTTTCGACAAAAGAGATAACACCCCCCCATTACGTCATGCTTCAGAAATGTGGAAAATGGTCCGTTTTCAAATGTTTTATTTTTGAACGTCAGTTCACATTTGTAGGTGGATCATCAGTGTTAGAGCTAAAATTAGCATGTTTACAGTGATTTTCATGCTTCCAGGGGCCCAAAACACAAGATTTATGGAATGGTTAAAAGTGCATGAAAATGGCCAATTTACTCACTCTGAGTTCTCAAAAAGGGTTTCTTCACCCCGGGAAGTTAATTAAATACCATTTGGAGGCATTTAATGTTCGAGCAAAAACGGCTGATTTTCGACAAAAGAGATAACACCCCCCCATTACGTCATGCTTCAGAAATGTGGAAAATGGTCCGTTTTCAAATGTTTTATTTTTGAACGTCAGTTCACATTTGTAGGTGGATCATCAGTGTTAGAGCTAAAATTAGCATGTTTAAAGTGATTTTCATGCTTCCAGGGGCTCGGGAAGTGAAATAAATACCATTTGGAAGCATTTAATGTTCGAGCAAAAACGGCTGATTTTCGACAAAAGAGATAACACCCCCCCATTACGTCATGCTTCAGAAATGTGGAAAATGGTCCGTTTTCAAATGTTTTATTTTTGAACGTCAGTTCACATTTGTAGGTGGATCATCAGTGTTAGAGCTAAAATTAGCATGTTTAAAGTGATTTTCATGCTTCCAGGGGCTCGGGAAATTAATTAAATACCATTTGGAGGCATTTAATGTTCGAGCAAAAACGGCTGATTTTCGACAAAAGAGATAACACCCCCCCATTACGTCATGCTTCAGAAATGTGGAAAATGGTCCGTTTTCAAATGTTTCATTTTTGAACGTCAGTTCACATTTGTAGGTGGATTATCAGTGTTAGAGCTAAAATTAGCATGTTTAAAGTGATTTTCATGCTTCCAGGGGCCCAAAACACAAGATTTATGGAATGGTTAAAAGTGCATGAAAATGGCCAATTTACTCACTCTGAGTTCTCAAAAAGGGTTTCTTCACCCCGGGAAGTTAATTAAATACCATTTGGAGGCATTTAATGTTCGAGCAAAAACGGCTGATTTTCGACAAAAGAGATAACACCCCCCCATTACGTCATGCTTCAGAAATGTGGAAAATTGTCCGTTTTCAAATGTTTTATTTTTGAACGTCAGTTCACATTTGTAGGTGGATCATCAGTGTTAGAGCTAAAATTAGCATGTTTAAAGTGATTTTCATGCTTCCAGGGGCTCGGGAAGTGAAATAAATACCATTTGGAGGCATTTAATGTTCGAGCAAAAATGGCTGATTTTCGACAAAAGAGATAACACCCCCCCATTACGTCATGCTTCAGAAATGTGGAAAATGGTCCGTTTTCAAATGTTTTATTTTTGAACGTCAGTTCACATTTGTAGGTGGATCATCAGTGTTAGAGCTAAAATTAGCATGTTTAAAGTGATTTTCATGCTTCCAGGGGCCCAAAACACAAGATTTATGGAATGGTTAAAAGTGCATGAAAATGGCCAATTTACTCACTCTGAGTTCTCAAAAAGGGTTTCTTCACCCCGGGAAGTTAATTAAATACCATTTGGAGGCATTTAATGTTCAAGCAAAAACGGCTGATTTTCGACAAAAGAGATAACACCCCCCCATTACGTCATGCTTCAGAAATGTGGAAAATGGTCCGTTTTCAAATGTTTTATTTTTGAACGTCAGTTCACATTTGTAGGTGGATCATCAGTGTTAGAGCTAAAATTAGCATGTTTAAAGTGATTTTCATGCTTCCAGGGGCTCGGGAAGTGAAATAAATACCATTTGGAGGCATTTAATGTTCGAGCAAAAACGGCTGATTTTCGACAAAAGAGATAACACCCCCCCATTACGTCATGCTTCAGAAATGTGGAAAATGGTCCGTTTTCAAATGTTTTATTTTTGAACGTCAGTTCACATTTGTAGGTGGATCATCAGTGTTAGAGCTAAAATTAGCATGTTTAAAGTGATTTTCATGCTTCCAGGGGCTCGGGAAGTTAATTAAATACCATTTGGAGGCATTTAATGTTCGAGCAAAAACGGCTGATTTTCGACAAAAGAGATAACACCCCCCCATTACGTCATGCTTCAGAAATGTGGAAAATGGTCCGTTTTCAAATGTTTTATTTTTGAACGTCAGTTCACATTTGTAGGTGGATCATCAGTGTTAGAGCTAAAATTAGCATGTTTAAAGTGATTTTCATGCTTCCAGGGGCTCGGGAAGTTAATTAAATACCATTTGGAGGCATTGAATGTTCGAGCAAAAACGGCTGATTTTCGACAAAAGAGATAACACCCCCCCATTACGTCATGCTTCAGAAATGTGGAAAATGGTCCGTTTTCAAATGTTTTATTTTTGAACGTCAGTTCACATTTGTAGGTGGATCATCAGTGTTAGAGCTAAAATTAGCATGTTTAAAGTGATTTTCATGCTTCCAGGGGCCCAAAACACAAGATTAATGGAATGGTTAAAAGTGCATGAAAATGGCCAATTTACTCACTCTGAGTTCTCAAAAAGGGTTTCTTCACCCCGGGAAGTTAATTAAATACCATTTGGAGGCATTTAATGTTCGAGCAAAAACGGCTGATTTTCGACAAAAGAGATAACACCCCCCCATTACGTCATGCTTCAGAAATGTGGAAAATGGTCCGTTTTCAAATGTTTTATTTTTGAACGTCAGTTCACATTTGTAGGTGGATCATCAGTGTTAGAGCTAAAATTAGCATGTTTACAGTGATTTTCATGCTTCCAGGGGCCCAAAACACAAGATTTATGGAATGGTTAAAAGTGCATGAAAATGGCCAATTTACTCACTCTGAGTTCTCAAAAAGGGTTTCTTCACCCCGGGAAGTTAATTAAATACCATTTGGAGGCATTTAATGTTCGAGCAAAAACGGCTGATTTTCGACAAAAGAGATAACACCCCCCCATTACGTCATGCTTCAGAAATGTGGAAAATGGTCCGTTTTCAAATGTTTTATTTTTGAACGTCAGTTCACATTTGTAGGTGGATCATCAGTGTTAGAGCTAAAATTAGCATGTTTAAAGTGATTTTCATGCTTCCAGGGGCTCGGGAAGTGAAATAAATACCATTTGGAAGCATTTAATGTTCGAGCAAAAACGGCTGATTTTCGACAAAAGAGATAACACCCCCCCATTACGTCATGCTTCAGAAATGTGGAAAATGGTCCGTTTTCAAATGTTTTATTTTTGAACGTCAGTTCACATTTGTAGGTGGATCATCAGTGTTAGAGCTAAAATTAGCATGTTTAAAGTGATTTTCATGCTTCCAGGGGCTCGGGAAATTAATTAAATACCATTTGGAGGCATTTAATGTTCGAGCAAAAACGGCTGATTTTCGACAAAAGAGATAACACCCCCCCATTACGTCATGCTTCAGAAATGTGGAAAATGGTCCGTTTTCAAATGTTTCATTTTTGAACGTCAGTTCACATTTGTAGGTGGATTATCAGTGTTAGAGCTAAAATTAGCATGTTTAAAGTGATTTTCATGCTTCCAGGGGCCCAAAACACAAGATTTATGGAATGGTTAAAAGTGCATGAAAATGGCCAATTTACTCACTCTGAGTTCTCAAAAAGGGTTTCTTCACCCCGGGAAGTTAATTAAATACCATTTGGAGGCATTTAATGTTCGAGCAAAAACGGCTGATTTTCGACAAAAGAGATAACACCCCCCCATTACGTCATGCTTCAGAAATGTGGAAAATTGTCCGTTTTCAAATGTTTTATTTTTGAACGTCAGTTCATATTTGTAGGTGGATCATCAGTGTTAGAGCTAAAATTAGCATGTTTAAAGTGATTTTCATGCTTCCAGGGGCTCGGGAAGTGAAATAAATACCATTTGGAGGCATTTAATGTTCGAGCAAAAACGGCTGATTTTCGACAAAAGAGATAACACCCCCCCATTACGTCATGCTTCAGAAATGTGGAAAATGGTCCGTTTTCAAATGTTTTATTTTTGAACGTCAGTTCACATTTGTAGGTGGATCATCAGTGTTAGAGCTAAAATTAGCATGTTTAAAGTGATTTTCATGCTTCCAGGGGCCCAAAACACAAGATTTATGGAATGGTTAAAAGTGCATGAAAATGGCCAATTTACTCACTCTGAGTTCTCAAAAAGGGTTTCTTCACCCCGGGAAGTTAATTAAATACCATTTGGAGGCATTTAATGTTCAAGCAAAAACGGCTGATTTTCGACAAAAGAGATAACACCCCCCCATTACGTCATGCTTCAGAAATGTGGAAAATGGTCCGTTTTCAAATGTTTTATTTTTGAACGTCAGTTCACATTTGTAGGTGGATCATCAGTGTTAGAGCTAAAATTAGCATGTTTAAAGTGATTTTCATGCTTCCAGGGGCTCGGGAAGTGAAATAAATACCATTTGGAGGCATTTAATGTTCGAGCAAAAACGGCTGATTTTCGACAAAAGAGATAACACCCCCCCATTACGTCATGCTTCAGAAATGTGGAAAATGGTCCGTTTTCAAATGTTTTATTTTTGAACGTCAGTTCACATTTGTAGGTGGATCATCAGTGTTAGAGCTAAAATTAGCATGTTTAAAGTGATTTTCATGCTTCCAGGGGCTCGGGAAGTTAATTAAATACCATTTGGAGGCATTTAATGTTCGAGCAAAAACGGCTGATTTTCGACAAAAGAGATAACACCCCCCCATTACGTCATGCTTCAGAAATGTGGAAAATGGTCCGTTTTCAAATGTTTTATTTTTGAACGTCAGTTCACATTTGTAGGTGGATCATCAGTGTTAGAGCTAAAATTAGCATGTTTAAAGTGATTTTCATGCTTCCAGGGGCTCGGGAAGTTAATTAAATACCATTTGGAGGCATTTAATGTTCGAGCAAAAACTGCTGATTTTCGACAAAAGAGATAACACCCCCCCATTACGTCATGCTTCAGAAATGTGGAAAATGGTCCGTTTTCAAATGTTTTATTTTTGAACGTCAGTTCACATTTGTAGGTGGATCATCAGTGTTAGAGCTAAAATTAGCATGTTTAAAGTGATTTTCATGCTTCCAGGGGCTCGGGAAGTTAATTAAATACCATTTGGAGGCATTTAATGTTCGAGCAAAAACGGCTGATTTTCGACAAAAGAGATAACACCCCCCCATCACGTCATGCTTCAGAAATGTGGAAAATGGTCCGTTTTCAAATGTTTTATTTTTGAACGTCAGTTCACATTTGTAGGTGGATCATCAGTGTTAGAGCTAAAATTAGCATGTTTAAAGTGATTTTCATGCTTCCAGGGGCTCGGGAAGTTAATTAAATACCATTTGGAGGCATTTAATGTTCGAGCAAAAACGGCTGATTTTCGACAAAAGAGATAACACCACCCCATTACGTCATGCTTCAGAAATGTGGAAAATGGTCCGTTTTCAAATGTTTTATTTTTGAACGTCAGTTCACATTTGTAGGTGGATCATCAGTGTTAGAGCTAAAATTAGCATGTTTAAAGTGATTTTCATGCTTCCAGGGGCTCGGGAAGTTAATTAAATACCATTTGGAGGCATTTAAGGTTCGAGCAAAAACGGCTGATTTTCGACAAAAGAGATAACACCCCCCCATTACGTCATGCTTCAGAAATGTGGAAAATGGTCCGTTTTCAAATGTTTTATTTTTGAACGTCAGTTCACATTTGTAGGTGGATCATCAGTGTTAGAGCTAAAATTAGCATGTTTAAAGTGATTTTCATGCTTCCAGGGGCTCGGGAAGTTAATTAAATACCATTTGGAGGCATTTAATGTTCGAGCAAAAACGGCTGATTTTCGACAAAAGAGATAACACCCCCCCATTACGTCATGCTTCAGAAATGTGGAAAATGGTCCGTTTTCAAATGTTTTATTTTTGAACGTCAGTTCACATTTGTAGGTGGATCATCAGTGTTAGAGCTAAAATTAGCATGTTTAAAGTGATTTTCATGCTTCCAGGGGCTCGGGAAGTTAATTAAATACCATTTGGAGGCATTGAATGTTCGAGCAAAAACGGCTGATTTTCGACAAAAGAGATAACACCCCCCCATTACGTCATGCTTCAGAAATGTGGAAAATGGTCCGTTTTCAAATGTTTTATTTTTGAACGTCAGTTCACATTTGTAGGTGGATCATCAGTGTTAGAGCTAAAATTAGCATGTTTAAAGTGATTTTCATGCTTCCAGGGGCCCAAAACACAAGATTAATGGAATGGTTAAAAGTGCATGAAAATGGCCAATTTACTCACTCTGAGTTCTCAAAAAGGGTTTCTTCACCCCGGGAAGTTAATTAAATACCATTTGGAGGCATTTAATGTTCGAGCAAAAACGGCTGATTTTCGACAAAAGAGATAACACCCCCCCCATTACGTCATGCTTCAGAAATGTGGAAAATGGTCTGTTTTCAAATGTTTTATTTTTGAACGTCAGTTCACATTTGTAGGTGGATCATCAGTGTTAGAGCTAAAATTAGCATGTTTAAAGTGATTTTCATGCTTCCAGGGGCTCGGGAAGTGAAATAAATACCATTTGGAGGCATTTAATGTTCGAGCAAAAACGGCTGATTTTCGACAAAAGAGATAACACCCCCCCATTACGTCATGCTTCAGAAATGTGGAAAATGGTCCGTTTTCAAATGTTTTATTTTTGAACGTCAGTTCACATTTGTAGGTGGATCATCAGTGTTAGAGCTAAAATTAGCATGTTTAAAGTGATTTTCATGCTTCCAGGGGCCCAAAACACAAGATTTATGGAATGGTTAAAAGTGCATGAAAATGGCCAATTTACTCACTCTGAGTTCTCAAAAAGGGTTTCTTCACCCCGGGAAGTTAATTAAATACCATTTGGAGGCATTTAATGTTCGAGCAAAAACGGCTGATTTTCGACAAAAGAGATAACACCCCCCCATTACGTCATGCTTCAGAAATGTGGAAAATGGTCCGTTTTCAAATGTTTTATTTTTGAACGTCAGTTCACATTTGTAGGTGGATCATCAGTGTTAGAGCTAAAATTAGCATGTTTAAAGTGATTTTCATGCTTCCAGGGGCTCGGGAAGTGAAATAAATACCATTTGGAAGCATTTAATGTTCGAGCAAAAACGGCTGATTTTCGACAAAAGAGATAACACCCCCCCATTACGTCATGCTTCAGAAATGTGGAAAATGGTCCGTTTTCAAATGTTTTATTTTTGAACGTCAGTTCACATTTGTAGGTGGATCATCAGTGTTAGAGCTAAAATTAGCATGTTTAAAGTGATTTTCATGCTTCCAGGGGCTCGGGAAATTAATTAAATACCATTTGGAGGCATTTAATGTTCGAGCAAAAACGGCTGATTTTCGACAAAAGAGATAACACCCCCCCATTACGTCATTCTTCAGAAATGTGGAAAATGGCCCGTTTTCAAATGTTTTATTTTTGAACGTCATTTCACATTTGTAGGTGGATCATCAGTGTTAGCGCTAAAATTAGCATGTTTAAAGTGATTTTCATGCTTCCAGGGGCCCAAAACACAAGATTTATGGAATGGTTAAAAGTGCATGAAAATGGCCAATTTACTCACTCTGAGTTCTCAAAAAGGGTTTCTTCACCCCGGGAAGTTAATTAAATACCATTTGGAGGCATTTAATGTTCGAGCAAAAACGGCTGATTTTCGACAAAAGAGATAACACCCCCCCATTACGTCATGCTTCAGAAATGTGGAAAATGGTCCGTTTTCAAATGTTTTATTTTTGAACGTCAGTTCACATTTGTAGGTGGATCATCAGTGTTAGAGCTAAAATTAGCATGTTTAAAGTGATTTTCATGCTTCCAGGGGCCCAAAACACAAGATTTATGGAATGGTTAAAAGTGCATGAAAATGGCCAATTTACTCACTCTGAGTTCTCAAAAAGGGTTTCTTCACCCCGGGAAGTTAATTAAATACCATTTGGAGGCATTTAATGTTCAAGCAAAAACGGCTGATTTTCGACAAAAGAGATAACACCCCCCCCATTACGTCATGCTTCAGAAATGTGGAAAATGGTCCGTTTTCAAATGTTTTATTTTTGAACTTCAGTTCACATTTGTAGGTGGATCATCAGTGTTAGAGCTAAAATTAGCATGTTTAAAGTGATTTTCATGCTTCCAGGGGCTCGGGAAGTTAATTAAATACCATTTGGAGGCATTTAATGTTCGAGCAAAAACTGCTGATTTTCGACAAAAGAGATAACACCCCCCCCATTACGTCATGCTTCAGAAATGTGGAAAATGGTCCGTTTTCAAATGTTTTATTTTTGAACGTCAGTTCACATTTGTAGGTGGATCATCAGTGTTAGAGCTAAAATTAGCATGTTTAAAGTGATTTTCATGCTTCCAGGGGCTCGGGAAGTTAATTAAATACCATTTGGAGGCATTTAATGTTCGAGCAAAAACGGCTGATTTTCGACAAAAGAGATAACACCCCCCCATCACGTCATGCTTCAGAAATGTGGAAAATGGTCCGTTTTCAAATGTTTTATTTTTGAACGTCAGTTCACATTTGTAGGTGGATCATCAGTGTTAGAGCTAAAATTAGCATGTTTAAAGTGATTTTCATGCTTCCAGGGGCTCGGGAAGTTAATTAAATACCATTTGGAGGCATTTAATGTTCGAGCAAAAACGGCTGATTTTCGACAAAAGAGATAACACCCCCCCATTACGTCATGCTTCAGAAATGTGGAAAATGGTCCGTTTTCAAATGTTTTATTTTTGAACGTCAGTTCACATTTGTAGGTGGATCATCAGTGTTAGAGCTAAAATTAGCATGTTTAAAGTGATTTTCATGCTTCCAGGGGCTCGGGAAGTTAATTAAATACCATTTGGAGGCATTTAAGGTTTGAGCAAAAACGGCTGATTTTCGACAAAAGAGATAACACCCCCCCATTACGTCATGCTTCAGAAATGTGGAAAATGGTCCGTTTTCAAATGTTTTATTTTTGAACGTCAGTTCACATTTGTAGGTGGATCATCAGTGTTAGAGCTAAAATTAGCATGTTTAAAGTGATTTTCATGCTTCCAGGGGCTCGGGAAGTTAATTAAATACCATTTGGAGGCATTTAATGTTCGAGCAAAAACGGCTGATTTTCGACAAAAGAGATAACACCCCCCCCATTACGTCATGCTTCAGAAATGTGGAAAATGGTCCGTTTTCAAATGTTTTATTTTTGAACGTCAGTTCACATTTGTAGGTGGATCATCAGTGTTAGAGCTAAAATTAGCATGTTTAAAGTGATTTTCATGCTTCCAGGGGCTCGGGAAGTTAATTAAATACCATTTGGAGGCATTTAATGTTCGAGCAAAAACGGCTGATTTTCGACAAAAGAGATAACACCCCCCCATTACGTCATGCTTCAGAAATGTGGAAAATGGTCCGTTTTCAAATGTTTTATTTTTGAACGTCAGTTCACATTTGTAGGTGGATCATCAGTGTTAGAGCTAAAATTAGCATGTTTAAAGTGATTTTCATGCTTCCAGGGGCCCAAAACACAAGATTTATGGAATGGTTAAAAGTGCATGAAAATGGCCAATTTACTCACTCTGAGTTCTCAAAAAGGGTTTCTTCACCCCGGGAAGTTAATTAAATACCATTTGGAGGCATTTAATGTTCAAGCAAAAACGGCTGATTTTCGACAAAAGAGATAACACCCCCCCCATTACGTCATGCTTCAGAAATGTGGAAAATGGTCCGTTTTCAAATGTTTTATTTTTGAACTTCAGTTCACATTTGTAGGTGGATCATCAGTGTTAGAGCTAAAATTAGCATGTTTAAAGTGATTTTCATGCTTCCAGGGGCTCGGGAAGTTAATTAAATACCATTTGGAGGCATTTAATGTTCGAGCAAAAACTGCTGATTTTCGACAAAAGAGATAACACCCCCCCCCATTACGTCATGCTTCAGAAATGTGGAAAATGGTCCGTTTTCAAATGTTTTATTTTTGAACGTCAGTTCACATTTGTAGGTGGATCATCAGTTTTAGAGCTAAAATTAGCATGTTTAAAGTGATTTTCATGCTTCCAGGGGCTCGGGAAGTTAATTAAATACCATTTGGAGGCATTTAATGTTCGAGCAAAAACGGCTGATTTTCGACAAAAGAGATAACACCCCCCCATCACGTCATGCTTCAGAAATGTGGAAAATGGTCCGTTTTCAAATGTTTTATTTTTGAACGTCAGTTCACATTTGTAGGTGGATCATCAGTGTTAGAGCTAAAATTAGCATGTTTAAAGTGATTTTCATGCTTCCAGGGGCTCGGGAAGTTAATTAAATACCATTTGGAGGCATTTAATGTTCGAGCAAAAACGGCTGATTTTCGACAAAAGAGATAACACCCCCCCATTACGTCATGCTTCAGAAATGTGGAAAATGGTCCGTTTTCAAATGTTTTATTTTTGAACGTCAGTTCACATTTGTAGGTGGATCATCAGTGTTAGAGCTAAAATTAGCATGTTTAAAGTGATTTTCATGCTTCCAGGGGCTCGGGAAGTTAATTAAATACCATTTGGAGGCATTTAAGGTTCGAGCAAAAACGGCTGATTTTCGACAAAAGAGATAACACCCCCCCCCATTACGTCATGCTTCAGAAATGTGGAAAATGGTCCGTTTTCAAATGTTTTATTTTTGAACGTCAGTTCACATTTGTAGGTGGATCATCAGTGTTAGAGCTAAAATTAGCATGTTTAAAGTGATTTTCATGCTTCCAGGGGCTCGGGAAGTTAATTACATACCATTTGGAGGCATTTAATGTTCGAGCAAAAACGGCTGATTTTCGACAAAAGAGATAACACCCCCCCCATTACGTCATGCTTCAGAAATGTGGAAAATGGTCCGTTTTCAAATGTTTTATTTTTGAACGTCAGTTCACATTTGTAGGTGGATCATCAGTGTTAGAGCTAAAATTAGCATGTTTAAAGTGATTTTCATGCTTCCAGGGGCTCGGGAAGTTAATTAAATACCATTTGGAGGCATTTAATGTTCGAGCAAAAACGGCTGATTTTCGACAAAAGAGATAACACCCCCCCATTACGTCATGCTTCAGAAATGTGGAAAATGGTCCGTTTTCAAATGTTTTATTTTTGAACGTCAGTTCACATTTGTAGGTGGATCATCAGTGTTAGAGCTAAAATTAGCATGTTTAAAGTGATTTTCATGCTTCCAGGGGCCCAAAACACAAGATTTATGGAATGGTTAAAAGTGCATGAAAATGGCCAATTTACTCACTCTGAGTTCTCAAAAAGGGTTTCTTCACCCTGGGAAGTTAATTAAATACCATTTGGAGGCATTTAATGTTCGAGCAAAAACGGCTGATTTTCGACAAAAGAGATAACACCCCCCCCATTACGTCATGCTTCAGAAATGTGGAAAATGGTCCGTTTTCAAATGTTTTATTTTTGAACGTCAGTTCACATTTGTAGGTGGATCATCAGTGTTAGAGCTAAAATTAGCATGTTTAAAGTGATTTACATGCTTCCAGGGGCTCGGGAAGTTAATTAAATACCATTTGGAGGCATTTAATGTTCGAGCAAAAACGGCTGATTTTCGACAAAAGAGATAACACCCCCCCATTACGTCATGCTTCAGAAATGTGGAAAATGGTCCGTTTTCAAATGTTTTATTTTTGAACGTCAGTTCACATTTGTAGGTGGATCATCAGTGTTGGAGCTAAAATTAGCATGTTTAAAGTGATTTTCATGCTTCCAGGGGCTCGGGAAGTTAATTAAATACCATTTGGAGGCATTTAATGTTCGAGCAAAAACGGCTGATTTTCGACAAAAGAGATAACACCCCCCCATTACGTCATGCTTCAGAAATGTGGAAAATGGTCCGTTTTCAAATGTTTTATTTTTGAACGTCAGTTCACATTTGTAGGTGGATCATCAGTGTTAGAGCTAAAATTAGCATGTTTAAAGTGATTTTCATGCTTCCAGGGGCTCGGGAAGTTAATTAAATACCATTTGGAGGCATTGAATGTTCGAGCAAAAACGGCTGATTTTCGACAAAAGAGATAACACCCCTCCATTACGTCATGCTTCAGAAATGTGGAAAATGGTCCTTTTTCAAATGTTTTATTTTTGAACGTCAGTTCACATTTGTAGGTGGATCATCAGTGTTAGAGCTAAAATTAGCATGTTTAAAGTGATTTTCATGCTTCCAGGGGCCCAAAACACAAGATTTATGGAATGGTTAAAAGTGCATGAAAATGGCCAATTTACTCACTCTGAGTTCTCAAAAAGGGTTTCTTCACCCCGGGAAGTTAATTAAATACCATTTGGAGGCATTTAATGTTCGAGCAAAAACGGCTGATTTTCGACAAAAGAGATAACACCCCCCCATTACGTCATGCTTCAGAAATGTGGAAAATGGTCCGTTTTCAAATGTTTTATTTTTGAACGTCAGTTCACATTTGTAGGTGGATCATCAGTGTTAGAGCTAAAATTAGCATGTTTAAAGTGATTTTCATGCTTCCAGGGGCTCGGGAAGTTAATTAAATACCATTTGGAGGCATTTAATGTTCGAGCAAAAACGGCTGATTTTCGACAAAAGAGATAACACCCCCTCATTACGTCATGCTTCAGAAATGTGGAAAATGGTCCGTTTTCAAATGTTTTATTTTTGAACGTCAGTTCACATTTGTAGGTGGATCATCAGTGTTAGAGCTAAAATTAGCATGTTTAAAGTGATTTTCATGCTTCCAGGGGCCCAAAACACAAGATTTATGGAATGGTTAAAAGTGCATGAAAATGGCCAATTTACTCACTCTGAGTTCTCAAAAAGGGTTTCTTCACCCCGGGAAGTTAATTAAATACCATTTGGAGGCATTTAATGTTCAAGCAAAAACGGCTGATTTTCGACAAAAGAGATAACACCCCCCCCATTACGTCATGCTTCAGAAATGTGGAAAATGGTCCGTTTTCAAATGTTTTATTTTTGAACTTCAGTTCACATTTGTAGGTGGATCATCAGTGTTAGAGCTAAAATTAGCATGTTTAAAGTGATTTTCATGCTTCCAGGGGCTCGGGAAGTTAATTAAATACCATTTGGAGGCATTTAATGTTCGAGCAAAAACTGCTGATTTTCGACAAAAGAGATAACACCCCCCCCATTACGTCATGCTTCAGAAATGTGGAAAATGGTCCGTTTTCAAATGTTTTATTTTTGAACGTCAGTTCACATTTGTAGGTGGATCATCAGTGTTAGAGCTAAAATTAGCATGTTTAAAGTGATTTTCATGCTTCCAGGGGCTCGGGAAGTGAAATAAATACCATTTGGAGGCATTTAATGTTCGAGCAAAAACGGCTGATTTTCGACAAAAGAGATAACACCCCCCCCCATCACGTCATGCTTCAGAAATGTGGAAAATGGTCCGTTTTCAAATGTTTTATTTTTGAACGTCAGTTCACATTTGTAGGTGGATCATCAGTGTTAGAGCTAAAATTAGCATGTTTAAAGTGATTTTCATGCTTCCAGGGGCTCGGGAAGTTAATTAAATACCATTTGGAGGCATTTAATGTTCGAGCAAAAACGGCTGATTTTCGACAAAAAAGATAACACCCCCCCCCATTACGTCATGCTTCAGAAATGTGGAAAATGGTCCGTTTTCAAATGTTTTATTTTTGAACGTCAGTTCACATTTGTAGGTGGATCATCAGTGTTAGAGCTAAAATTAGCATGTTTAAAGTGATTTACATGCTTCCAGGGGCTCGGGAAGTTAATTAAATACCATTTGGAGGCATTTAATGTTCGAGCAAAAACGGCTGATTTTCGACAAAAGAGATAACACCCCCCCATTACGTCATGCTTCAGAAATGTGGAAAATGGTCCGTTTTCAAATGTTTTATTTTTGAACGTCAGTTCACATTTGTAGGTGGATCATCAGTGTTAGAGCTAAAATTAGCATGTTTAAAGTGATTTTCATGCTTCCAGGGGCTCGGGAAGTTAATTAAATACCATTTGGAGGCATTGAATGTTCGAGCAAAAACGGCTGATTTTCGACAAAAGAGATAACACCCCTCCATTACGTCATGCTTCAGAAATGTGGAAAATGGTCCTTTTTCAAATGTTTTATTTTTGAACGTCAGTTCACATTTGTAGGTGGATCATCAGTGTTAGAGCTAAAATTAGCATGTTTAAAGTGATTTTCATGCTTCCAGGGGCCCAAAACACAAGATTAATGGAATGGTTAAAAGTGCATGAAAATGGCCAATTTACTCACTCTGAGTTCTCAAAAAGGGTTTCTTCACCCCGGGAAGTGAAATAAATACCATTTGGAGGCATTTAATGTTCGAGCAAAAACGGCTGATTTTCGACAAAAGAGATAACACCCCCCCATTACGTCATGCTTCAGAAATGTGGAAAATGGTCTTTTTCAAATGTTTTATTTTTGAACGTCAGTTCACATTTGTAGGTGGATCATCAGTGTTAGAGCTAAAATTAGCATGTTTAAAGTGATTTTCATGCTTCCAGGGGCTCGGGAAGTGAAATAAATACCATTTGGAGGCATTTAATGTTCGAGCAAAAACGGCTGATTTTCGACAAAAGAGATAACACCCCCCCATTACGTCATGCTTCAGAAATGTGGAAAATGGTCCGTTTTCAAATGTTTTATTTTTGAACGTCAGTTCACATTTGTAGGTGGATCATCAGTGTTAGAGCTAAAATTAGCATGTTTAAAGTGATTTTCATGCTTCCAGGGGCCCAAAACACAAGATTTATGGAATGGTTAAAAGTGCATGAAAATGGCCAATTTACTCACTCTGAGTTCTCAAAAAGGGTTTCTTCACCCCGGGAAGTTAATTAAATACCATTTGGAGGCATTTAATGTTCAAGCAAAAACGGCTGATTTTCGACAAAAGAGGTAACACCCCCCCCATTACGTCATGCTTCAGAAATGTGGAAAATGGTCCGTTTTCAAATGTTTTATTTTTGAACTTCAGTTCACATTTGTAGGTGGATCATCAGTGTTAGAGCTAAAATTAGCATGTTTAAAGTGATTTTCATGCTTCCAGGGACTCGGGAAGTTAATTAAATACCATTTGGAGGCATTTAATGTTCGAGCAAAAACTGCTGATTTTCGACAAAAGAGATAACACCCCCCCCCATTACGTCATGCTTCAGAAATGTGGAAAATGGTCCGTTTTCAAATGTTTTATTTTTGAACGTCAGTTCACATTTGTAGGTGGATCATCAGTGTTAGAGCTAAAATTAGCATGTTTAAAGTGATTTTCATGCTTCCAGGGGCTCGGGAAGTTAATTAAATACCATTTGGAGGCATTTAATGTTCGAGCAAAAACGGCTGATTTTCGACAAAAGAGATAACACCCCCCCATCACGTCATGCTTCAGAAATGTGGAAAATGGTCCGTTTTCAAATGTTTTATTTTTGAACGTCAGTTCACATTTGTAGGTGGATCATCAGTGTTAGAGCTAAAATTAGCATGTTTAAAGTGATTTTCATGCTTCCAGGGGCTCGGGAAGTTAATTAAATACCATTTGGAGGCATTTAATGTTCGAGCAAAAACGGCTGATTTTCGACAAAAGAGATAACACCCCCCCATTACGTCATGCTTCAGAAATGTGGAAAATGGTCCGTTTTCAAATGTTTTATTTTTGAACGTCAGTTCACATTTGTAGGTGGATCATCAGTGTTAGAGCTAAAATTAGCATGTTTAAAGTGATTTTCATGCTTCCAGGGGCTCGGGAAGTTAATTAAATACCATTTGGAGGCATTTAATGTTCGAGCAAAAACGGCTGATTTTCGACAAAAGAGATAACACCCCCCCATTACGTCATGCTTCAGAAATGTGGAAAATGGTCCGTTTTCAAATGTTTTATTTTTGAACGTCAGTTCACATTTGTAGGTGGATCATCAGTGTTAGAGCTAAAATTAGCATGTTTAAAGTGATTTTCATGCTTCCAGGGGCTCGGGAAGTTAATTAAATACCATTTGGAGGCATTGAATGTTCGAGCAAAAACGGCTGATTTTCGACAAAAGAGATAACACCCCCCCATTACGTCATGCTTCAGAAATGTGGAAAATGGTCCGTTTTCAAATGTTTTATTTTTGAACGTCAGTTCACATTTGTAGGTGGATCATCAGTGTTAGAGCTAAAATTAGCATGTTTAAAGTGATTTTCATGCTTCCAGGGGCCCAAAACACAAGATTAATGGAATGGTTAAAAGTGCATGAAAATGGCCAATTTACTCACTCTGAGTTCTCAAAAAGGGTTTCTTCACCCCGGGAAGTTAATTAAATACCATTTGGAGGCATTTAATGTTCGAGCAAAAACGGCTGATTTTCGACAAAAGAGATAACACCCCCCCATTACGTCATGCTTCAGAAATGTGGAAAATGGTCCGTTTTCAAATGTTTTATTTTTGAACGTCAGTTCACATTTGTAGGTGGATCATCAGTGTTAGAGCTAAAATTAGCATGTTTACAGTGATTTTCATGCTTCCAGGGGCCCAAAACACAAGATTTATGGAATGGTTAAAAGTGCATGAAAATGGCCAATTTACTCACTCTGAGTTCTCAAAAAGGGTTTCTTCACCCCGGGAAGTTAATTAAATACCATTTGGAGGCATTTAATGTTCGAGCAAAAACGGCTGATTTTCGACAAAAGAGATAACACCCCCCCATTACGTCATGCTTCAGAAATGTGGAAAATGGTCCGTTTTCAAATGTTTTATTTTTGAACGTCAGTTCACATTTGTAGGTGGATCATCAGTGTTAGAGCTAAAATTAGCATGTTTAAAGTGATTTTCATGCTTCCAGGGGCTCGGGAAGTGAAATAAATACCATTTGGAAGCATTTAATGTTCGAGCAAAAACGGCTGATTTTCGACAAAAGAGATAACACCCCCCCATTACGTCATGCTTCAGAAATGTGGAAAATGGTCCGTTTTCAAATGTTTTATTTTTGAACGTCAGTTCACATTTGTAGGTGGATCATCAGTGTTAGAGCTAAAATTAGCATGTTTAAAGTGATTTTCATGCTTCCAGGGGCTCGGGAAATTAATTAAATACCATTTGGAGGCATTTAATGTTCGAGCAAAAACGGCTGATTTTCGACAAAAGAGATAACACCCCCCCATTACGTCATGCTTCAGAAATGTGGAAAATGGTCCGTTTTCAAATGTTTCATTTTTGAACGTCAGTTCACATTTGTAGGTGGATTATCAGTGTTAGAGCTAAAATTAGCATGTTTAAAGTGATTTTCATGCTTCCAGGGGCCCAAAACACAAGATTTATGGAATGGTTAAAAGTGCATGAAAATGGCCAATTTACTCACTCTGAGTTCTCAAAAAGGGTTTCTTCACCCCGGGAAGTTAATTAAATACCATTTGGAGGCATTTAATGTTCGAGCAAAAACGGCTGATTTTCGACAAAAGAGATAACACCCCCCCATTACGTCATGCTTCAGAAATGTGGAAAATTGTCCGTTTTCAAATGTTTTATTTTTGAACGTCAGTTCATATTTGTAGGTGGATCATCAGTGTTAGAGCTAAAATTAGCATGTTTAAAGTGATTTTCATGCTTCCAGGGGCTCGGGAAGTGAAATAAATACCATTTGGAGGCATTTAATGTTCGAGCAAAAACGGCTGATTTTCGACAAAAGAGATAACACCCCCCCATTACGTCATGCTTCAGAAATGTGGAAAATGGTCCGTTTTCAAATGTTTTATTTTTGAACGTCAGTTCACATTTGTAGGTGGATCATCAGTGTTAGAGCTAAAATTAGCATGTTTAAAGTGATTTTCATGCTTCCAGGGGCCCAAAACACAAGATTTATGGAATGGTTAAAAGTGCATGAAAATGGCCAATTTACTCACTCTGAGTTCTCAAAAAGGGTTTCTTCACCCCGGGAAGTTAATTAAATACCATTTGGAGGCATTTAATGTTCAAGCAAAAACGGCTGATTTTCGACAAAAGAGATAACACCCCCCCATTACGTCATGCTTCAGAAATGTGGAAAATGGTCCGTTTTCAAATGTTTTATTTTTGAACGTCAGTTCACATTTGTAGGTGGATCATCAGTGTTAGAGCTAAAATTAGCATGTTTAAAGTGATTTTCATGCTTCCAGGGGCTCGGGAAGTGAAATAAATACCATTTGGAGGCATTTAATGTTCGAGCAAAAACGGCTGATTTTCGACAAAAGAGATAACACCCCCCCATTACGTCATGCTTCAGAAATGTGGAAAATGGTCCGTTTTCAAATGTTTTATTTTTGAACGTCAGTTCACATTTGTAGGTGGATCATCAGTGTTAGAGCTAAAATTAGCATGTTTAAAGTGATTTTCATGCTTCCAGGGGCTCGGGAAGTTAATTAAATACCATTTGGAGGCATTTAATGTTCGAGCAAAAACGGCTGATTTTCGACAAAAGAGATAACACCCCCCCATTACGTCATGCTTCAGAAATGTGGAAAATGGTCCGTTTTCAAATGTTTTATTTTTGAACGTCAGTTCACATTTGTAGGTGGATCATCAGTGTTAGAGCTAAAATTAGCATGTTTAAAGTGATTTTCATGCTTCCAGGGGCTCGGGAAGTTAATTAAATACCATTTGGAGGCATTTAATGTTCGAGCAAAAACTGCTGATTTTCGACAAAAGAGATAACACCCCCCCATTACGTCATGCTTCAGAAATGTGGAAAATGGTCCGTTTTCAAATGTTTTATTTTTGAACGTCAGTTCACATTTGTAGGTGGATCATCAGTGTTAGAGCTAAAATTAGCATGTTTAAAGTGATTTTCATGCTTCCAGGGGCTCGGGAAGTTAATTAAATACCATTTGGAGGCATTTAATGTTCGAGCAAAAACGGCTGATTTTCGACAAAAGAGATAACACCCCCCCATCACGTCATGCTTCAGAAATGTGGAAAATGGTCCGTTTTCAAATGTTTTATTTTTGAACGTCAGTTCACATTTGTAGGTGGATCATCAGTGTTAGAGCTAAAATTAGCATGTTTAAAGTGATTTTCATGCTTCCAGGGGCTCGGGAAGTTAATTAAATACCATTTGGAGGCATTTAATGTTCGAGCAAAAACGGCTGATTTTCGACAAAAGAGATAACACCCCCCCATTACGTCATGCTTCAGAAATGTGGAAAATGGTCCGTTTTCAAATGTTTTATTTTTGAACGTCAGTTCACATTTGTAGGTGGATCATCAGTGTTAGAGCTAAAATTAGCATGTTTAAAGTGATTTTCATGCTTCCAGGGGCTCGGGAAGTTAATTAAATACCATTTGGAGGCATTTAAGGTTCGAGCAAAAACGGCTGATTTTCGACAAAAGAGATAACACCCCCCCATTACGTCATGCTTCAGAAATGTGGAAAATGGTCCGTTTTCAAATGTTTTATTTTTGAACGTCAGTTCACATTTGTAGGTGGATCATCAGTGTTAGAGCTAAAATTAGCATGTTTAAAGTGATTTTCATGCTTCCAGGGGCTCGGGAAGTTAATTAAATACCATTTGGAGGCATTTAATGTTCGAGCAAAAACGGCTGATTTTCGACAAAAGAGATAACACCCCCCCATTACGTCATGCTTCAGAAATGTGGAAAATGGTCCGTTTTCAAATGTTTTATTTTTGAACGTCAGTTCACATTTGTAGGTGGATCATCAGTGTTAGAGCTAAAATTAGCATGTTTAAAGTGATTTTCATGCTTCCAGGGGCTCGGGAAGTTAATTAAATACCATTTGGAGGCATTGAATGTTCGAGCAAAAACGGCTGATTTTCGACAAAAGAGATAACACCCCCCCATTACGTCATGCTTCAGAAATGTGGAAAATGGTCCGTTTTCAAATGTTTTATTTTTGAACGTCAGTTCACATTTGTAGGTGGATCATCAGTGTTAGAGCTAAAATTAGCATGTTTAAAGTGATTTTCATGCTTCCAGGGGCCCAAAACACAAGATTAATGGAATGGTTAAAAGTGCATGAAAATGGCCAATTTACTCACTCTGAGTTCTCAAAAAGGGTTTCTTCACCCCGGGAAGTTAATTAAATACCATTTGGAGGCATTTAATGTTCGAGCAAAAACGGCTGATTTTCGACAAAAGAGATAACACCCCCCCCATTACGTCATGCTTCAGAAATGTGGAAAATGGTCTGTTTTCAAATGTTTTATTTTTGAACGTCAGTTCACATTTGTAGGTGGATCATCAGTGTTAGAGCTAAAATTAGCATGTTTAAAGTGATTTTCATGCTTCCAGGGGCTCGGGAAGTGAAATAAATACCATTTGGAGGCATTTAATGTTCGAGCAAAAACGGCTGATTTTCGACAAAAGAGATAACACCCCCCCATTACGTCATGCTTCAGAAATGTGGAAAATGGTCCGTTTTCAAATGTTTTATTTTTGAACGTCAGTTCACATTTGTAGGTGGATCATCAGTGTTAGAGCTAAAATTAGCATGTTTAAAGTGATTTTCATGCTTCCAGGGGCCCAAAACACAAGATTTATGGAATGGTTAAAAGTGCATGAAAATGGCCAATTTACTCACTCTGAGTTCTCAAAAAGGGTTTCTTCACCCCGGGAAGTTAATTAAATACCATTTGGAGGCATTTAATGTTCGAGCAAAAACGGCTGATTTTCGACAAAAGAGATAACACCCCCCCATTACGTCATGCTTCAGAAATGTGGAAAATGGTCCGTTTTCAAATGTTTTATTTTTGAACGTCAGTTCACATTTGTAGGTGGATCATCAGTGTTAGAGCTAAAATTAGCATGTTTAAAGTGATTTTCATGCTTCCAGGGGCTCGGGAAGTGAAATAAATACCATTTGGAAGCATTTAATGTTCGAGCAAAAACGGCTGATTTTCGACAAAAGAGATAACACCCCCCCATTACGTCATGCTTCAGAAATGTGGAAAATGGTCCGTTTTCAAATGTTTTATTTTTGAACGTCAGTTCACATTTGTAGGTGGATCATCAGTGTTAGAGCTAAAATTAGCATGTTTAAAGTGATTTTCATGCTTCCAGGGGCTCGGGAAATTAATTAAATACCATTTGGAGGCATTTAATGTTCGAGCAAAAACGGCTGATTTTCGACAAAAGAGATAACACCCCCCCATTACGTCATTCTTCAGAAATGTGGAAAATGGCCCGTTTTCAAATGTTTTATTTTTGAACGTCATTTCACATTTGTAGGTGGATCATCAGTGTTAGCGCTAAAATTAGCATGTTTAAAGTGATTTTCATGCTTCCAGGGGCCCAAAACACAAGATTTATGGAATGGTTAAAAGTGCATGAAAATGGCCAATTTACTCACTCTGAGTTCTCAAAAAGGGTTTCTTCACCCCGGGAAGTTAATTAAATACCATTTGGAGGCATTTAATGTTCGAGCAAAAACGGCTGATTTTCGACAAAAGAGATAACACCCCCCCATTACGTCATGCTTCAGAAATGTGGAAAATGGTCCGTTTTCAAATGTTTTATTTTTGAACGTCAGTTCACATTTGTAGGTGGATCATCAGTGTTAGAGCTAAAATTAGCATGTTTAAAGTGATTTTCATGCTTCCAGGGGCTCGGGAAGTTAATTAAATACCATTTGGAGGCATTTAATGTTCGAGCAAAAACGGCTGATTTTCGACAAAAGAGATAACACCCCCCCCATTACGTCATGCTTCAGAAATGTGGAAAATGGTCCGTTTTCAAATGTTTTATTTTTGAACGTCAGTTCACATTTGTAGGTGGATCATCAGTGTTAGAGCTAAAATTAGCATGTTTAAAGTGATTTTCATGCTTCCAGGGGCTCGGGAAGTTAATTAAATACCATTTGGAGGCATTTAATGTTCGAGCAAAAACGGCTGATTTTCGACAAAAGAGATAACACCCCCCCATTACGTCATGCTTCAGAAATGTGGAAAATGGTCCGTTTTCAAATGTTTTATTTTTGAACTTCAGTTCACATTTGTAGGTGGATCATCAGTGTTAGAGCTAAAATTAGCATGTTTAAAGTGATTTTCATGCTTCCAGGGGCTCGGGAAGTTAATTAAATACCATTTGGAGGCATTTAATGTTCGAGCAAAAACTGCTGATTTTCGACAAAAGAGATAACACCCCCCCCATTACGTCATGCTTCAGAAATGTGGAAAATGGTCCGTTTTCAAATGTTTTATTTTTGAACGTCAGTTCACATTTGTAGGTGGATCATCAGTTTTAGAGCTAAAATTAGCATGTTTAAAGTGATTTTCATGCTTCCAGGGGCTCGGGAAGTTAATTAAATACCATTTGGAGGCATTTAATGTTCGAGCAAAAACGGCTGATTTTCGACAAAAGAGATAACACCCCCCCATCACGTCATGCTTCAGAAATGTGGAAAATGGTCCGTTTTCAAATGTTTTATTTTTGAACGTCAGTTCACATTTGTAGGTGGATCATCAGTGTTAGAGCTAAAATTAGCATGTTTAAAGTGATTTTCATGCTTCCAGGGGCTCGGGAAGTTAATTAAATACCATTTGGAGGCATTTAATGTTCGAGCAAAAACGGCTGATTTTCGACAAAAGAGATAACACCCCCCCATTACGTCATGCTTCAGAAATGTGGAAAATGGTCCGTTTTCAAATGTTTTATTTTTGAACGTCAGTTCACATTTGTAGGTGGATCATCAGTGTTAGAGCTAAAATTAGCATGTTTAAAGTGATTTTCATGCTTCCAGGGGCTCGGGAAGTTAATTAAATACCATTTGGAGGCATTTAAGGTTCGAGCAAAAACGGCTGATTTTCGACAAAAGAGATAACACCCCCCCCCATTACGTCATGCTTCAGAAATGTGGAAAATGGTCCGTTTTCAAATGTTTTATTTTTGAACGTCAGTTCACATTTGTAGGTGGATCATCAGTGTTAGAGCTAAAATTAGCATGTTTAAAGTGATTTTCATGCTTCCAGGGGCTCGGGAAGTTAATTACATACCATTTGGAGGCATTTAATGTTCGAGCAAAAACGGCTGATTTTCGACAAAAGAGATAACACCCCCCCCATTACGTCATGCTTCAGAAATGTGGAAAATGGTCCGTTTTCAAATGTTTTATTTTTGAACGTCAGTTCACATTTGTAGGTGGATCATCAGTGTTAGAGCTAAAATTAGCATGTTTAAAGTGATTTTCATGCTTCCAGGGGCTCGGGAAGTTAATTAAATACCATTTGGAGGCATTTAATGTTCGAGCAAAAACGGCTGATTTTCGACAAAAGAGATAACACCCCCCCATTACGTCATGCTTCAGAAATGTGGAAAATGGTCCGTTTTCAAATGTTTTATTTTTGAACGTCAGTTCACATTTGTAGGTGGATCATCAGTGTTAGAGCTAAAATTAGCATGTTTAAAGTGATTTTCATGCTTCCAGGGGCCCAAAACACAAGATTTATGGAATGGTTAAAAGTGCATGAAAATGGCCAATTTACTCACTCTGAGTTCTCAAAAAGGGTTTCTTCACCCTGGGAAGTTAATTAAATACCATTTGGAGGCATTTAATGTTCGAGCAAAAACGGCTGATTTTCGACAAAAGAGATAACACCCCCCCCATTACGTCATGCTTCAGAAATGTGGAAAATGGTCCGTTTTCAAATGTTTTATTTTTGAACGTCAGTTCACATTTGTAGGTGGATCATCAGTGTTAGAGCTAAAATTAGCATGTTTAAAGTGATTTACATGCTTCCAGGGGCTCGGGAAGTTAATTAAATACCATTTGGAGGCATTTAATGTTCGAGCAAAAACGGCTGATTTTCGACAAAAGAGATAACACCCCCCCATTACGTCATGCTTCAGAAATGTGGAAAATGGTCCGTTTTCAAATGTTTTATTTTTGAACGTCAGTTCACATTTGTAGGTGGATCATCAGTGTTGGAGCTAAAATTAGCATGTTTAAAGTGATTTTCATGCTTCCAGGGGCTCGGGAAGTTAATTAAATACCATTTGGAGGCATTTAATGTTCGAGCAAAAACGGCTGATTTTCGACAAAAGAGATAACACCCCCCCATTACGTCATGCTTCAGAAATGTGGAAAATGGTCCGTTTTCAAATGTTTTATTTTTGAACGTCAGTTCACATTTGTAGGTGGATCATCAGTGTTAGAGCTAAAATTAGCATGTTTAAAGTGATTTTCATGCTTCCAGGGGCTCGGGAAGTTAATTAAATACCATTTGGAGGCATTGAATGTTCGAGCAAAAACGGCTGATTTTCGACAAAAGAGATAACACCCCTCCATTACGTCATGCTTCAGAAATGTGGAAAATGGTCCTTTTTCAAATGTTTTATTTTTGAACGTCAGTTCACATTTGTAGGTGGATCATCAGTGTTAGAGCTAAAATTAGCATGTTTAAAGTGATTTTCATGCTTCCAGGGGCCCAAAACACAAGATTTATGGAATGGTTAAAAGTGCATGAAAATGGCCAATTTACTCACTCTGAGTTCTCAAAAAGGGTTTCTTCACCCCGGGAAGTTAATTAAATACCATTTGGAGGCATTTAATGTTCGAGCAAAAACGGCTGATTTTCGACAAAAGAGATAACACCCCCCCATTACGTCATGCTTCAGAAATGTGGAAAATGGTCCGTTTTCAAATGTTTTATTTTTGAACGTCAGTTCACATTTGTAGGTGGATCATCAGTGTTAGAGCTAAAATTAGCATGTTTAAAGTGATTTTCATGCTTCCAGGGGCTCGGGAAGTTAATTAAATACCATTTGGAGGCATTTAATGTTCGAGCAAAAACGGCTGATTTTCGACAAAAGAGATAACACCCCCCCATTACGTCATGCTTCAGAAATGTGGAAAATGGTCCGTTTTCAAATGTTTTATTTTTGAACGTCAGTTCACATTTGTAGGTGGATCATCAGTGTTAGAGCTAAAATTAGCATGTTTAAAGTGATTTTCATGCTTCCAGGGGCCCAAAACACAAGATTTATGGAATGGTTAAAAGTGCATGAAAATGGCCAATTTACTCACTCTGAGTTCTCAAAAAGGGTTTCTTCACCCCGGGAAGTTAATTAAATACCATTTGGAGGCATTTAATGTTCAAGCAAAAACGGCTGATTTTCGACAAAAGAGATAACACCCCCCCCATTACGTCATGCTTCAGAAATGTGGAAAATGGTCCGTTTTCAAATGTTTTATTTTTGAACTTCAGTTCACATTTGTAGGTGGATCATCAGTGTTAGAGCTAAAATTAGCATGTTTAAAGTGATTTTCATGCTTCCAGGGGCTCGGGAAGTTAATTAAATACCATTTGGAGGCATTTAATGTTCGAGCAAAAACTGCTGATTTTCGACAAAAGAGATAACACCCCCCCCATTACGTCATGCTTCAGAAATGTGGAAAATGGTCCGTTTTCAAATGTTTTATTTTTGAACGTCAGTTCACATTTGTAGGTGGATCATCAGTGTTAGAGCTAAAATTAGCATGTTTAAAGTGATTTTCATGCTTCCAGGGGCTCGGGAAGTGAAATAAATACCATTTGGAGGCATTTAATGTTCGAGCAAAAACGGCTGATTTTCGACAAAAGAGATAACACCCCCCCCCATCACGTCATGCTTCAGAAATGTGGAAAATGGTCCGTTTTCAAATGTTTTATTTTTGAACGTCAGTTCACATTTGTAGGTGGATCATCAGTGTTAGAGCTAAAATTAGCATGTTTAAAGTGATTTTCATGCTTCCAGGGGCTCGGGAAGTTAATTAAATACCATTTGGAGGCATTTAATGTTCGAGCAAAAACGGCTGATTTTCGACAAAAAAGATAACACCCCCCCCCATTACGTCATGCTTCAGAAATGTGGAAAATGGTCCGTTTTCAAATGTTTTATTTTTGAACGTCAGTTCACATTTGTAGGTGGATCATCAGTGTTAGAGCTAAAATTAGCATGTTTAAAGTGATTTACATGCTTCCAGGGGCTCGGGAAGTTAATTAAATACCATTTGGAGGCATTTAATGTTCGAGCAAAAACGGCTGATTTTCGACAAAAGAGATAACACCCCCCCATTACGTCATGCTTCAGAAATGTGGAAAATGGTCCGTTTTCAAATGTTTTATTTTTGAACGTCAGTTCACATTTGTAGGTGGATCATCAGTGTTAGAGCTAAAATTAGCATGTTTAAAGTGATTTTCATGCTTCCAGGGGCTCGGGAAGTTAATTAAATACCATTTGGAGGCATTGAATGTTCGAGCAAAAACGGCTGATTTTCGACAAAAGAGATAACACCCCTCCATTACGTCATGCTTCAGAAATGTGGAAAATGGTCCTTTTTCAAATGTTTTATTTTTGAACGTCAGTTCACATTTGTAGGTGGATCATCAGTGTTAGAGCTAAAATTAGCATGTTTAAAGTGATTTTCATGCTTCCAGGGGCCCAAAACACAAGATTAATGGAATGGTTAAAAGTGCATGAAAATGGCCAATTTACTCACTCTGAGTTCTCAAAAAGGGTTTCTTCACCCCGGGAAGTGAAATAAATACCATTTGGAGGCATTTAATGTTCGAGCAAAAACGGCTGATTTTCGACAAAAGAGATAACACCCCCCCATTACGTCATGCTTCAGAAATGTGGAAAATGGTCTTTTTCAAATGTTTTATTTTTGAACGTCAGTTCACATTTGTAGGTGGATCATCAGTGTTAGAGCTAAAATTAGCATGTTTAAAGTGATTTTCATGCTTCCAGGGGCTCGGGAAGTGAAATAAATACCATTTGGAGGCATTTAATGTTCGAGCAAAAACGGCTGATTTTCGACAAAAGAGATAACACCCCCCCATTACGTCATGCTTCAGAAATGTGGAAAATGGTCCGTTTTCAAATGTTTTATTTTTGAACGTCAGTTCACATTTGTAGGTGGATCATCAGTGTTAGAGCTAAAATTAGCATGTTTAAAGTGATTTTCATGCTTCCAGGGGCCCAAAACACAAGATTTATGGAATGGTTAAAAGTGCATGAAAATGGCCAATTTACTCACTCTGAGTTCTCAAAAAGGGTTTCTTCACCCCGGGAAGTTAATTAAATACCATTTGGAGGCATTTAATGTTCAAGCAAAAACGGCTGATTTTCGACAAAAGAGATAACACCCCCCCCATTACGTCATGCTTCAGAAATGTGGAAAATGGTCCGTTTTCAAATGTTTTATTTTTGAACTTCAGTTCACATTTGTAGGTGGATCATCAGTGTTAGAGCTAAAATTAGCATGTTTAAAGTGATTTTCATGCTTCCAGGGACTCGGGAAGTTAATTAAATACCATTTGGAGGCATTTAATGTTCGAGCAAAAACTGCTGATTTTCGACAAAAGAGATAACACCCCCCCCCATTACGTCATGCTTCAGAAATGTGGAAAATGGTCCGTTTTCAAATGTTTTATTTTTGAACGTCAGTTCACATTTGTAGGTGGATCATCAGTGTTAGAGCTAAAATTAGCATGTTTAAAGTGATTTTCATGCTTCCAGGGGCTCGGGAAGTTAATTAAATACCATTTGGAGGCATTTAATGTTCGAGCAAAAACGGCTGATTTTCGACAAAAGAGATAACACCCCCCCATCACGTCATGCTTCAGAAATGTGGAAAATGGTCCGTTTTCAAATGTTTTATTTTTGAACGTCAGTTCACATTTGTAGGTGGATCATCAGTGTTAGAGCTAAAATTAGCATGTTTAAAGTGATTTTCATGCTTCCAGGGGCTCGGGAAGTTAATTAAATACCATTTGGAGGCATTTAATGTTCGAGCAAAAACGGCTGATTTTCGACAAAAGAGATAACACCCCCCCATTACGTCATGCTTCAGAAATGTGGAAAATGGTCCGTTTTCAAATGTTTTATTTTTGAACGTCAGTTCACATTTGTAGGTGGATCATCAGTGTTAGAGCTAAAATTAGCATGTTTAAAGTGATTTTCATGCTTCCAGGGGCTCGGGAAGTTAATTAAATACCATTTGGAGGCATTTAATGTTCGAGCAAAAACGGCTGATTTTCGACAAAAGAGATAACACCCCCCCATTACGTCATGCTTCAGAAATGTGGAAAATGGTCCGTTTTCAAATGTTTTATTTTTGAACGTCAGTTCACATTTGTAGGTGGATCATCAGTGTTAGAGCTAAAATTAGCATGTTTAAAGTGATTTTCATGCTTCCAGGGGCTCGGGAAGTTAATTAAATACCATTTGGAGGCATTGAATGTTCGAGCAAAAACGGCTGATTTTCGACAAAAGAGATAACACCCCCCCATTACGTCATGCTTCAGAAATGTGGAAAATGGTCCGTTTTCAAATGTTTTATTTTTGAACGTCAGTTCACATTTGTAGGTGGATCATCAGTGTTAGAGCTAAAATTAGCATGTTTAAAGTGATTTTCATGCTTCCAGGGGCCCAAAACACAAGATTAATGGAATGGTTAAAAGTGCATGAAAATGGCCAATTTACTCACTCTGAGTTCTCAAAAAGGGTTTCTTCACCCCGGGAAGTTAATTAAATACCATTTGGAGGCATTTAATGTTCGAGCAAAAACGGCTGATTTTCGACAAAAGAGATAACACCCCCCCATTACGTCATGCTTCAGAAATGTGGAAAATGGTCCGTTTTCAAATGTTTTATTTTTGAACGTCAGTTCACATTTGTAGGTGGATCATCAGTGTTAGAGCTAAAATTAGCATGTTTACAGTGATTTTCATGCTTCCAGGGGCCCAAAACACAAGATTTATGGAATGGTTAAAAGTGCATGAAAATGGCCAATTTACTCACTCTGAGTTCTCAAAAAGGGTTTCTTCACCCCGGGAAGTTAATTAAATACCATTTGGAGGCATTTAATGTTCGAGCAAAAACGGCTGATTTTCGACAAAAGAGATAACACCCCCCCATTACGTCATGCTTCAGAAATGTGGAAAATGGTCCGTTTTCAAATGTTTTATTTTTGAACGTCAGTTCACATTTGTAGGTGGATCATCAGTGTTAGAGCTAAAATTAGCATGTTTAAAGTGATTTTCATGCTTCCAGGGGCTCGGGAAGTGAAATAAATACCATTTGGAAGCATTTAATGTTCGAGCAAAAACGGCTGATTTTCGACAAAAGAGATAACACCCCCCCATTACGTCATGCTTCAGAAATGTGGAAAATGGTCCGTTTTCAAATGTTTTATTTTTGAACGTCAGTTCACATTTGTAGGTGGATCATCAGTGTTAGAGCTAAAATTAGCATGTTTAAAGTGATTTTCATGCTTCCAGGGGCTCGGGAAATTAATTAAATACCATTTGGAGGCATTTAATGTTCGAGCAAAAACGGCTGATTTTCGACAAAAGAGATAACACCCCCCCATTACGTCATGCTTCAGAAATGTGGAAAATGGTCCGTTTTCAAATGTTTCATTTTTGAACGTCAGTTCACATTTGTAGGTGGATTATCAGTGTTAGAGCTAAAATTAGCATGTTTAAAGTGATTTTCATGCTTCCAGGGGCCCAAAACACAAGATTTATGGAATGGTTAAAAGTGCATGAAAATGGCCAATTTACTCACTCTGAGTTCTCAAAAAGGGTTTCTTCACCCCGGGAAGTTAATTAAATACCATTTGGAGGCATTTAATGTTCGAGCAAAAACGGCTGATTTTCGACAAAAGAGATAACACCCCCCCATTACGTCATGCTTCAGAAATGTGGAAAATTGTCCGTTTTCAAATGTTTTATTTTTGAACGTCAGTTCATATTTGTAGGTGGATCATCAGTGTTAGAGCTAAAATTAGCATGTTTAAAGTGATTTTCATGCTTCCAGGGGCTCGGGAAGTGAAATAAATACCATTTGGAGGCATTTAATGTTCGAGCAAAAACGGCTGATTTTCGACAAAAGAGATAACACCCCCCCATTACGTCATGCTTCAGAAATGTGGAAAATGGTCCGTTTTCAAATGTTTTATTTTTGAACGTCAGTTCACATTTGTAGGTGGATCATCAGTGTTAGAGCTAAAATTAGCATGTTTAAAGTGATTTTCATGCTTCCAGGGGCCCAAAACACAAGATTTATGGAATGGTTAAAAGTGCATGAAAATGGCCAATTTACTCACTCTGAGTTCTCAAAAAGGGTTTCTTCACCCCGGGAAGTTAATTAAATACCATTTGGAGGCATTTAATGTTCAAGCAAAAACGGCTGATTTTCGACAAAAGAGATAACACCCCCCCATTACGTCATGCTTCAGAAATGTGGAAAATGGTCCGTTTTCAAATGTTTTATTTTTGAACGTCAGTTCACATTTGTAGGTGGATCATCAGTGTTAGAGCTAAAATTAGCATGTTTAAAGTGATTTTCATGCTTCCAGGGGCTCGGGAAGTGAAATAAATACCATTTGGAGGCATTTAATGTTCGAGCAAAAACGGCTGATTTTCGACAAAAGAGATAACACCCCCCCATTACGTCATGCTTCAGAAATGTGGAAAATGGTCCGTTTTCAAATGTTTTATTTTTGAACGTCAGTTCACATTTGTAGGTGGATCATCAGTGTTAGAGCTAAAATTAGCATGTTTAAAGTGATTTTCATGCTTCCAGGGGCTCGGGAAGTTAATTAAATACCATTTGGAGGCATTTAATGTTCGAGCAAAAACGGCTGATTTTCGACAAAAGAGATAACACCCCCCCATTACGTCATGCTTCAGAAATGTGGAAAATGGTCCGTTTTCAAATGTTTTATTTTTGAACGTCAGTTCACATTTGTAGGTGGATCATCAGTGTTAGAGCTAAAATTAGCATGTTTAAAGTGATTTTCATGCTTCCAGGGGCTCGGGAAGTTAATTAAATACCATTTGGAGGCATTTAATGTTCGAGCAAAAACTGCTGATTTTCGACAAAAGAGATAACACCCCCCCATTACGTCATGCTTCAGAAATGTGGAAAATGGTCCGTTTTCAAATGTTTTATTTTTGAACGTCAGTTCACATTTGTAGGTGGATCATCAGTGTTAGAGCTAAAATTAGCATGTTTAAAGTGATTTTCATGCTTCCAGGGGCTCGGGAAGTTAATTAAATACCATTTGGAGGCATTTAATGTTCGAGCAAAAACGGCTGATTTTCGACAAAAGAGATAACACCCCCCCATCACGTCATGCTTCAGAAATGTGGAAAATGGTCCGTTTTCAAATGTTTTATTTTTGAACGTCAGTTCACATTTGTAGGTGGATCATCAGTGTTGGAGCTAAAATTAGCATGTTTAAAGTGATTTTCATGCTTCCAGGGGCTCGGGAAGTTAATTAAATACCATTTGGAGGCATTTAATGTTCGAGCAAAAACGGCTGATTTTCGACAAAAGAGATAACACCCCCCCATTACGTCATGCTTCAGAAATGTGGAAAATGGTCCGTTTTCAAATGTTTTATTTTTGAACGTCAGTTCACATTTGTAGGTGGATCATCAGTGTTAGAGCTAAAATTAGCATGTTTAAAGTGATTTTCATGCTTCCAGGGGCTCGGGAAGTTAATTAAATACCATTTGGAGGCATTGAATGTTCGAGCAAAAACGGCTGATTTTCGACAAAAGAGATAACACCCCTCCATTACGTCATGCTTCAGAAATGTGGAAAATGGTCCTTTTTCAAATGTTTTATTTTTGAACGTCAGTTCACATTTGTAGGTGGATCATCAGTGTTAGAGCTAAAATTAGCATGTTTAAAGTGATTTTCATGCTTCCAGGGGCCCAAAACACAAGATTTATGGAATGGTTAAAAGTGCATGAAAATGGCCAATTTACTCACTCTGAGTTCTCAAAAAGGGTTTCTTCACCCCGGGAAGTTAATTAAATACCATTTGGAGGCATTTAATGTTCGAGCAAAAACGGCTGATTTTCGACAAAAGAGATAACACCCCCCCATTACGTCATGCTTCAGAAATGTGGAAAATGGTCCGTTTTCAAATGTTTTATTTTTGAACGTCAGTTCACATTTGTAGGTGGATCATCAGTGTTAGAGCTAAAATTAGCATGTTTAAAGTGATTTTCATGCTTCCAGGGGCTCGGGAAGTTAATTAAATACCATTTGGAGGCATTTAATGTTCGAGCAAAAACGGCTGATTTTCGACAAAAGAGATAACACCCCCCCATTACGTCATGCTTCAGAAATGTGGAAAATGGTCCGTTTTCAAATGTTTTATTTTTGAACGTCAGTTCACATTTGTAGGTGGATCATCAGTGTTAGAGCTAAAATTAGCATGTTTAAAGTGATTTTCATGCTTCCAGGGGCCCAAAACACAAGATTTATGGAATGGTTAAAAGTGCATGAAAATGGCCAATTTACTCACTCTGAGTTCTCAAAAAGGGTTTCTTCACCCCGGGAAGTTAATTAAATACCATTTGGAGGCATTTAATGTTCAAGCAAAAACGGCTGATTTTCGACAAAAGAGATAACACCCCCCCCATTACGTCATGCTTCAGAAATGTGGAAAATGGTCCGTTTTCAAATGTTTTATTTTTGAACTTCAGTTCACATTTGTAGGTGGATCATCAGTGTTAGAGCTAAAATTAGCATGTTTAAAGTGATTTTCATGCTTCCAGGGGCTCGGGAAGTTAATTAAATACCATTTGGAGGCATTTAATGTTCGAGCAAAAACTGCTGATTTTCGACAAAAGAGATAACACCCCCCCCATTACGTCATGCTTCAGAAATGTGGAAAATGGTCCGTTTTCAAATGTTTTATTTTTGAACGTCAGTTCACATTTGTAGGTGGATCATCAGTTTTAGAGCTAAAATTAGCATGTTTAAAGTGATTTTCATGCTTCCAGGGGCTCGGGAAGTTAATTAAATACCATTTGGAGGCATTTAATGTTCGAGCAAAAACGGCTGATTTTCGACAAAAGAGATAACACCCCCCCATCACGTCATGCTTCAGAAATGTGGAAAATGGTCCGTTTTCAAATGTTTTATTTTTGAACGTCAGTTCACATTTGTAGGTGGATCATCAGTGTTAGAGCTAAAATTAGCATGTTTAAAGTGATTTTCATGCTTCCAGGGGCTCGGGAAGTTAATTAAATACCATTTGGAGGCATTTAATGTTCGAGCAAAAACGGCTGATTTTCGACAAAAGAGATAACACCCCCCCATTACGTCATGCTTCAGAAATGTGGAAAATGGTCCGTTTTCAAATGTTTTATTTTTGAACGTCAGTTCACATTTGTAGGTGGATCATCAGTGTTAGAGCTAAAATTAGCATGTTTAAAGTGATTTTCATGCTTCCAGGGGCTCGGGAAGTTAATTAAATACCATTTGGAGGCATTTAAGGTTCGAGCAAAAACGGCTGATTTTCGACAAAAGAGATAACACCCCCCCCCATTACGTCATGCTTCAGAAATGTGGAAAATGGTCCGTTTTCAAATGTTTTATTTTTGAACGTCAGTTCACATTTGTAGGTGGATCATCAGTGTTAGAGCTAAAATTAGCATGTTTAAAGTGATTTTCATGCTTCCAGGGGCTCGGGAAGTTAATTAAATACCATTTGGAGGCATTTAATGTTCGAGCAAAAACGGCTGATTTTCGACAAAAGAGATAACACCCCCCCCATTACGTCATGCTTCAGAAATGTGGAAAATGGTCCGTTTTCAAATGTTTTATTTTTGAACGTCAGTTCACATTTGTAGGTGGATCATCAGTGTTAGAGCTAAAATTAGCATGTTTAAAGTGATTTTCATGCTTCCAGGGGCTCGGGAAGTTAATTAAATACCATTTGGAGGCATTTAATGTTCGAGCAAAAACGGCTGATTTTCGACAAAAGAGATAACACCCCCCCATTACGTCATGCTTCAGAAATGTGGAAAATGGTCCGTTTTCAAATGTTTTATTTTTGAACGTCAGTTCACATTTGTAGGTGGATCATCAGTGTTAGAGCTAAAATTAGCATGTTTAAAGTGATTTTCATGCTTCCAGGGGCCCAAAACACAAGATTTATGGAATGGTTAAAAGTGCATGAAAATGGCCAATTTACTCACTCTGAGTTCTCAAAAAGGGTTTCTTCACCCTGGGAAGTTAATTAAATACCATTTGGAGGCATTTAATGTTCGAGCAAAAACGGCTGATTTTCGACAAAAGAGATAACACCCCCCCCATTACGTCATGCTTCAGAAATGTGGAAAATGGTCCGTTTTCAAATGTTTTATTTTTGAACGTCAGTTCACATTTGTAGGTGGATCATCAGTGTTAGAGCTAAAATTAGCATGTTTAAAGTGATTTACATGCTTCCAGGGGCTCGGGAAGTTAATTAAATACCATTTGGAGGCATTTAATGTTCGAGCAAAAACGGCTGATTTTCGACAAAAGAGATAACACCCCCCCATTACGTCATGCTTCAGAAATGTGGAAAATGGTCCGTTTTCAAATGTTTTATTTTTGAACGTCAGTTCACATTTGTAGGTGGATCATCAGTGTTGGAGCTAAAATTAGCATGTTTAAAGTGATTTTCATGCTTCCAGGGGCTCGGGAAGTTAATTAAATACCATTTGGAGGCATTTAATGTTCGAGCAAAAACGGCTGATTTTCGACAAAAGAGATAACACCCCCCCATTACGTCATGCTTCAGAAATGTGGAAAATGGTCCGTTTTCAAATGTTTTATTTTTGAACGTCAGTTCACATTTGTAGGTGGATCATCAGTGTTAGAGCTAAAATTAGCATGTTTAAAGTGATTTTCATGCTTCCAGGGGCTCGGGAAGTTAATTAAATACCATTTGGAGGCATTGAATGTTCGAGCAAAAACAGCTGATTTTCGACAAAAGAGATAACACCCCTCCATTACGTCATGCTTCAGAAATGTGGAAAATGGTCCTTTTTCAAATGTTTTATTTTTGAACGTCAGTTCACATTTGTAGGTGGATCATCAGTGTTAGAGCTAAAATTAGCATGTTTAAAGTGATTTTCATGCTTCCAGGGGCCCAAAACACAAGATTTATGGAATGGTTAAAAGTGCATGAAAATGGCCAATTTACTCACTCTGAGTTCTCAAAAAGGGTTTCTTCACCCCGGGAAGTTAATTAAATACCATTTGGAGGCATTTAATGTTCGAGCAAAAACGGCTGATTTTCGACAAAAGAGATAACACCCCCCCATTACGTCATGCTTCAGAAATGTGGAAAATGGTCCGTTTTCAAATGTTTTATTTTTGAACGTCAGTTCACATTTGTAGGTGGATCATCAGTGTTAGAGCTAAAATTAGCATGTTTAAAGTGATTTTCATGCTTCCAGGGGCTCGGGAAGTTAATTAAATACCATTTGGAGGCATTTAATGTTCGAGCAAAAACGGCTGATTTTCGACAAAAGAGAAAACACCCCCCCATTACGTCATGCTTCAGAAATGTGGAAAATGGTCCGTTTTCAAATGTTTTATTTTTGAACGTCAGTTCACATTTGTAGGTGGATCATCAGTGTTAGAGCTAAAATTAGCATGTTTAAAGTGATTTTCATGCTTCCAGGGGCCCAAAACACAAGATTTATGGAATGGTTAAAAGTGCATGAAAATGGCCAATTTACTCACTCTGAGTTCTCAAAAAGGGTTTCTTCACCCCGGGAAGTTAATTAAATACCATTTGGAGGCATTTAATGTTCAAGCAAAAACGGCTGATTTTCGACAAAAGAGATAACACCCCCCCCATTACGTCATGCTTCAGAAATGTGGAAAATGGTCCGTTTTCAAATGTTTTATTTTTGAACTTCAGTTCACATTTGTAGGTGGATCATCAGTGTTAGAGCTAAAATTAGCATGTTTAAAGTGATTTTCATGCTTCCAGGGGCTCGGGAAGTTAATTAAATACCATTTGGAGGCATTTAATGTTCGAGCAAAAACTGCTGATTTTCGACAAAAGAGATAACACCCCCCCCATTACGTCATGCTTCAGAAATGTGGAAAATGGTCCGTTTTCAAATGTTTTATTTTTGAACGTCAGTTCACATTTGTAGGTGGATCATCAGTGTTAGAGCTAAAATTAGCATGTTTAAAGTGATTTTCATGCTTCCAGGGGCTCGGGAAGTGAAATAAATACCATTTGGAGGCATTTAATGTTCGAGCAAAAACGGCTGATTTTCGACAAAAGAGATAACACCCCCCCCATCACGTCATGCTTCAGAAATGTGGAAAATGGTCCGTTTTCAAATGTTTTATTTTTGAACGTCAGTTCACATTTGTAGGTGGATCATCAGTGTTAGAGCTAAAATTAGCATGTTTAAAGTGATTTTCATGCTTCCAGGGGCTCGGGAAGTTAATTAAATACCATTTGGAGGCATTTAATGTTCGAGCAAAAACGGCTGATTTTCGACAAAAAAGATAACACCCCCCCCCATTACGTCATGCTTCAGAAATGTGGAAAATGGTCCGTTTTCAAATGTTTTATTTTTGAACGTCAGTTCACATTTGTAGGTGGATCATCAGTGTTAGAGCTAAAATTAGCATGTTTAAAGTGATTTACATGCTTCCAGGGGCTCGGGAAGTTAATTAAATACCATTTGGAGGCATTTAATGTTCGAGCAAAAACGGCTGATTTTCGACAAAAGAGATAACACCCCCCCATTACGTCATGCTTCAGAAATGTGGAAAATGGTCCGTTTTCAAATGTTTTATTTTTGAACGTCAGTTCACATTTGTAGGTGGATCATCAGTGTTAGAGCTAAAATTAGCATGTTTAAAGTGATTTTCATGCTTCCAGGGGCTCGGGAAGTTAATTAAATACCATTTGGAGGCATTGAATGTTCGAGCAAAAACGGCTGATTTTCGACAAAAGAGATAACACCCCTCCATTACGTCATGCTTCAGAAATGTGGAAAATGGTCCTTTTTCAAATGTTTTATTTTTGAACGTCAGTTCACATTTGTAGGTGGATCATCAGTGTTAGAGCTAAAATTAGCATGTTTAAAGTGATTTTCATGCTTCCAGGGGCCCAAAACACAAGATTAATGGAATGGTTAAAAGTGCATGAAAATGGCCAATTTACTCACTCTGAGTTCTCAAAAAGGGTTTCTTCACCCCGGGAAGTGAAATAAATACCATTTGGAGGCATTTAATGTTCGAGCAAAAACGGCTGATTTTCGACAAAAGAGATAACACCCCCCCATTACGTCATGCTTCAGAAATGTGGAAAATGGTCTTTTTCAAATGTTTTATTTTTGAACGTCAGTTCACATTTGTAGGTGGATCATCAGTGTTAGAGCTAAAATTAGCATGTTTAAAGTGATTTTCATGCTTCCAGGGGCTCGGGAAGTGAAATAAATACCATTTGGAGGCATTTAATGTTCGAGCAAAAACGGCTGATTTTCGACAAAAGAGATAACACCCCCCCATTACGTCATGCTTCAGAAATGTGGAAAATGGTCCGTTTTCAAATGTTTTATTTTTGAACGTCAGTTCACATTTGTAGGTGGATCATCAGTGTTAGAGCTAAAATTAGCATGTTTAAAGTGATTTTCATGCTTCCAGGGGCCCAAAACACAAGATTTATGGAATGGTTAAAAGTGCATGAAAATGGCCAATTTACTCACTCTGAGTTCTCAAAAAGGGTTTCTTCACCCCGGGAAGTTAATTAAATACCATTTGGAGGCATTTAATGTTCAAGCAAAAACGGCTGATTTTCGACAAAAGAGATAACACCCCCCCCATTACGTCATGCTTCAGAAATGTGGAAAATGGTCCGTTTTCAAATGTTTTATTTTTGAACTTCAGTTCACATTTGTAGGTGGATCATCAGTGTTAGAGCTAAAATTAGCATGTTTAAAGTGATTTTCATGCTTCCAGGGGCTCGGGAAGTTAATTAAATACCATTTGGAGGCATTTAATGTTCGAGCAAAAACTGCTGATTTTCGACAAAAGAGATAACACCCCCCCCCATTACGTCATGCTTCAGAAATGTGGAAAATGGTCCGTTTTCAAATGTTTTATTTTTGAACGTCAGTTCACATTTGTAGGTGGATCATCAGTGTTAGAGCTAAAATTAGCATGTTTAAAGTGATTTTCATGCTTCCAGGGGCTCGGGAAGTTAATTAAATACCATTTGGAGGCATTTAATGTTCGAGCAAAAACGGCTGATTTTCGACAAAAGAGATAACACCCCCCCATCACGTCATGCTTCAGAAATGTGGAAAATGGTCCGTTTTCAAATGTTTTATTTTTGAACGTCAGTTCACATTTGTAGGTGGATCATCAGTGTTAGAGCTAAAATTAGCATGTTTAAAGTGATTTTCATGCTTCCAGGGGCTCGGGAAGTTAATTAAATACCATTTGGAGGCATTTAATGTTCGAGCAAAAATGGCTGATTTTCGACAAAAGAGATAACACCCCCCCATTACGTCATGCTTCAGAAATGTGGAAAATGGTCCGTTTTCAAATGTTTTATTTTTGAACGTCAGTTCACATTTGTAGGTGGATCATCAGTGTTAGAGCTAAAATTAGCATGTTTAAAGTGATTTTCATGCTTCCAGGGGCTCGGGAAGTTAATTAAATACCATTTGGAGGCATTTAAGGTTCGAGCAAAAACGGCTGATTTTCGACAAAAGAGATAACACCCCCCCATTACGTCATGCTTCAGAAATGTGGAAAATGGTCCGTTTTCAAATGTTTTATTTTTGAACGTCAGTTCACATTTGTAGGTGGATCATCAGTGTTAGAGCTAAAATTAGCATGTTTAAAGTGATTTTCATGCTTCCAGGGGCTCGGGAAGTTAATTAAATACCATTTGGAGGCATTTAATGTTCGAGCAAAAACGGCTGATTTTCGACAAAAGAGATAACACCCCCCCATTACGTCATGCTTCAGAAATGTGGAAAATGGTCCGTTTTCAAATGTTTTATTTTTGAACGTCAGTTCACATTTGTAGGTGGATCATCAGTGTTAGAGCTAAAATTAGCATGTTTAAAGTGATTTTCATGCTTCCAGGGGCTCGGGAAGTTAATTAAATACCATTTGGAGGCATTTAAGGTTCGAGCAAAAACGGCTGATTTTCGACAAAAGAGATAACACCCCCCCCCATTACGTCATGCTTCAGAAATGTGGAAAATGGTCCGTTTTCAAATGTTTTATTTTTGAACGTCAGTTCACATTTGTAGGTGGATCATCAGTGTTAGAGCTAAAATTAGCATGTTTAAAGTGATTTTCATGCTTCCAGGGGCTCGGGAAGTTAATTAAATACCATTTGGAGGCATTTAATGTTCGAGCAAAAACGGCTGATTTTCGACAAAAGAGATAACACCCCCCCCATTACGTCATGCTTCAGAAATGTGGAAAATGGTCCGTTTTCAAATGTTTTATTTTTGAACGTCAGTTCACATTTGTAGGTGGATCATCAGTGTTAGAGCTAAAATTAGCATGTTTAAAGTGATTTTCATGCTTCCAGGGGCTCGGGAAGTTAATTAAATACCATTTGGAGGCATTTAATGTTCGAGCAAAAACGGCTGATTTTCGACAAAAGAGATAACACCCCCCCATTACGTCATGCTTCAGAAATGTGGAAAATGGTCCGTTTTCAAATGTTTTATTTTTGAACGTCAGTTCACATTTGTAGGTGGATCATCAGTGTTAGAGCTAAAATTAGCATGTTTAAAGTGATTTTCATGCTTCCAGGGGCCCAAAACACAAGATTTATGGAATGGTTAAAAGTGCATGAAAATGGCCAATTTACTCACTCTGAGTTCTCAAAAAGGGTTTCTTCACCCTGGGAAGTTAATTAAATACCATTTGGAGGCATTTAATGTTCGAGCAAAAACGGCTGATTTTCGACAAAAGAGATAACACCCCCCCCATTACGTCATGCTTCAGAAATGTGGAAAATGGTCCGTTTTCAAATGTTTTATTTTTGAACGTCAGTTCACATTTGTAGGTGGATCATCAGTGTTAGAGCTAAAATTAGCATGTTTAAAGTGATTTACATGCTTCCAGGGGCTCGGGAAGTTAATTAAATACCATTTGGAGGCATTTAATGTTCGAGCAAAAACGGCTGATTTTCGACAAAAGAGATAACACCCCCCCATTACGTCATGCTTCAGAAATGTGGAAAATGGTCCGTTTTCAAATGTTTTATTTTTGAACGTCAGTTCACATTTGTAGGTGGATCATCAGTGTTGGAGCTAAAATTAGCATGTTTAAAGTGATTTTCATGCTTCCAGGGGCTCGGGAAGTTAATTAAATACCATTTGGAGGCATTTAATGTTCGAGCAAAAACGGCTGATTTTCGACAAAAGAGATAACACCCCCCCATTACGTCATGCTTCAGAAATGTGGAAAATGGTCCGTTTTCAAATGTTTTATTTTTGAACGTCAGTTCACATTTGTAGGTGGATCATCAGTGTTAGAGCTAAAATTAGCATGTTTAAAGTGATTTTCATGCTTCCAGGGGCTCGGGAAGTTAATTAAATACCATTTGGAGGCATTGAATGTTCGAGCAAAAACAGCTGATTTTCGACAAAAGAGATAACACCCCTCCATTACGTCATGCTTCAGAAATGTGGAAAATGGTCCTTTTTCAAATGTTTTATTTTTGAACGTCAGTTCACATTTGTAGGTGGATCATCAGTGTTAGAGCTAAAATTAGCATGTTTAAAGTGATTTTCATGCTTCCAGGGGCCCAAAACACAAGATTTATGGAATGGTTAAAAGTGCATGAAAATGGCCAATTTACTCACTCTGAGTTCTCAAAAAGGGTTTCTTCACCCCGGGAAGTTAATTAAATACCATTTGGAGGCATTTAATGTTCGAGCAAAAACGGCTGATTTTCGACAAAAGAGATAACACCCCCCCATTACGTCATGCTTCAGAAATGTGGAAAATGGTCCGTTTTCAAATGTTTTATTTTTGAACGTCAGTTCACATTTGTAGGTGGATCATCAGTGTTAGAGCTAAAATTAGCATGTTTAAAGTGATTTTCATGCTTCCAGGGGCTCGGGAAGTTAATTAAATACCATTTGGAGGCATTTAATGTTCGAGCAAAAACGGCTGATTTTCGACAAAAGAGAAAACACCCCCCCATTACGTCATGCTTCAGAAATGTGGAAAATGGTCCGTTTTCAAATGTTTTATTTTTGAACGTCAGTTCACATTTGTAGGTGGATCATCAGTGTTAGAGCTAAAATTAGCATGTTTAAAGTGATTTTCATGCTTCCAGGGGCCCAAAACACAAGATTTATGGAATGGTTAAAAGTGCATGAAAATGGCCAATTTACTCACTCTGAGTTCTCAAAAAGGGTTTCTTCACCCCGGGAAGTTAATTAAATACCATTTGGAGGCATTTAATGTTCAAGCAAAAACGGCTGATTTTCGACAAAAGAGATAACACCCCCCCCATTACGTCATGCTTCAGAAATGTGGAAAATGGTCCGTTTTCAAATGTTTTATTTTTGAACTTCAGTTCACATTTGTAGGTGGATCATCAGTGTTAGAGCTAAAATTAGCATGTTTAAAGTGATTTTCATGCTTCCAGGGGCTCGGGAAGTTAATTAAATACCATTTGGAGGCATTTAATGTTCGAGCAAAAACTGCTGATTTTCGACAAAAGAGATAACACCCCCCCCATTACGTCATGCTTCAGAAATGTGGAAAATGGTCCGTTTTCAAATGTTTTATTTTTGAACGTCAGTTCACATTTGTAGGTGGATCATCAGTGTTAGAGCTAAAATTAGCATGTTTAAAGTGATTTTCATGCTTCCAGGGGCTCGGGAAGTGAAATAAATACCATTTGGAGGCATTTAATGTTCGAGCAAAAACGGCTGATTTTCGACAAAAGAGATAACACCCCCCCCATCACGTCATGCTTCAGAAATGTGGAAAATGGTCCGTTTTCAAATGTTTTATTTTTGAACGTCAGTTCACATTTGTAGGTGGATCATCAGTGTTAGAGCTAAAATTAGCATGTTTAAAGTGATTTTCATGCTTCCAGGGGCTCGGGAAGTTAATTAAATACCATTTGGAGGCATTTAATGTTCGAGCAAAAACGGCTGATTTTCGACAAAAAAGATAACACCCCCCCCCATTACGTCATGCTTCAGAAATGTGGAAAATGGTCCGTTTTCAAATGTTTTATTTTTGAACGTCAGTTCACATTTGTAGGTGGATCATCAGTGTTAGAGCTAAAATTAGCATGTTTAAAGTGATTTACATGCTTCCAGGTGCTCGGGAAGTTAATTAAATACCATTTGGAGGCATTTAATGTTCGAGCAAAAACGGCTGATTTTCGACAAAAGAGATAACACCCCCCCATTACGTCATGCTTCAGAAATGTGGAAAATGGTCCGTTTTCAAATGTTTTATTTTTGAACGTCAGTTCACATTTGTAGGTGGATCATCAGTGTTAGAGCTAAAATTAGCATGTTTAAAGTGATTTTCATGCTTCCAGGGGCTCGGGAAGTTAATTAAATACCATTTGGAGGCATTGAATGTTCGAGCAAAAACGGCTGATTTTCGACAAAAGAGATAACACCCCTCCATTACGTCATGCTTCAGAAATGTGGAAAATGGTCCTTTTTCAAATGTTTTATTTTTGAACGTCAGTTCACATTTGTAGGTGGATCATCAGTGTTAGAGCTAAAATTAGCATGTTTAAAGTGATTTTCATGCTTCCAGGGGCCCAAAACACAAGATTAATGGAATGGTTAAAAGTGCATGAAAATGGCCAATTTACTCACTCTGAGTTCTCAAAAAGGGTTTCTTCACCCCGGGAAGTGAAATAAATACCATTTGGAGGCATTTAATGTTCGAGCAAAAACGGCTGATTTTCGACAAAAGAGATAACACCCCCCCATTACGTCATGCTTCAGAAATGTGGAAAATGGTCTTTTTCAAATGTTTTATTTTTGAACGTCAGTTCACATTTGTAGGTGGATCATCAGTGTTAGAGCTAAAATTAGCATGTTTAAAGTGATTTTCATGCTTCCAGGGGCTCGGGAAGTGAAATAAATACCATTTGGAGGCATTTAATGTTCGAGCAAAAACGGCTGATTTTCGACAAAAGAGATAACACCCCCCCATTACGTCATGCTTCAGAAATGTGGAAAATGGTCCGTTTTCAAATGTTTTATTTTTGAACGTCAGTTCACATTTGTAGGTGGATCATCAGTGTTAGAGCTAAAATTAGCATGTTTAAAGTGATTTTCATGCTTCCAGGGGCCCAAAACACAAGATTTATGGAATGGTTAAAAGTGCATGAAAATGGCCAATTTACTCACTCTGAGTTCTCAAAAAGGGTTTCTTCACCCCGGGAAGTTAATTAAATACCATTTGGAGGCATTTAATGTTCAAGCAAAAACGGCTGATTTTCGACAAAAGAGATAACACCCCCCCCATTACGTCATGCTTCAGAAATGTGGAAAATGGTCCGTTTTCAAATGTTTTATTTTTGAACTTCAGTTCACATTTGTAGGTGGATCATCAGTGTTAGAGCTAAAATTAGCATGTTTAAAGTGATTTTCATGCTTCCAGGGGCTCGGGAAGTTAATTAAATACCATTTGGAGGCATTTAATGTTCGAGCAAAAACTGCTGATTTTCGACAAAAGAGATAACACCCCCCCCCATTACGTCATGCTTCAGAAATGTGGAAAATGGTCCGTTTTCAAATGTTTTATTTTTGAACGTCAGTTCACATTTGTAGGTGGATCATCAGTGTTAGAGCTAAAATTAGCATGTTTAAAGTGATTTTCATGCTTCCAGGGGCTCGGGAAGTTAATTAAATACCATTTGGAGGCATTTAATGTTCGAGCAAAAACGGCTGATTTTCGACAAAAGAGATAACACCCCCCCATCACGTCATGCTTCAGAAATGTGGAAAATGGTCCGTTTTCAAATGTTTTATTTTTGAACGTCAGTTCACATTTGTAGGTGGATCATCAGTGTTAGAGCTAAAATTAGCATGTTTAAAGTGATTTTCATGCTTCCAGGGGCTCGGGAAGTTAATTAAATACCATTTGGAGGCATTTAATGTTCGAGCAAAAATGGCTGATTTTCGACAAAAGAGATAACACCCCCCCATTACGTCATGCTTCAGAAATGTGGAAAATGGTCCGTTTTCAAATGTTTTATTTTTGAACGTCAGTTCACATTTGTAGGTGGATCATCAGTGTTAGAGCTAAAATTAGCATGTTTAAAGTGATTTTCATGCTTCCAGGGGCTCGGGAAGTTAATTAAATACCATTTGGAGGCATTTAAGGTTCGAGCAAAAACGGCTGATTTTCGACAAAAGAGATAACACCCCCCCATTACGTCATGCTTCAGAAATGTGGAAAATGGTCCGTTTTCAAATGTTTTATTTTTGAACGTCAGTTCACATTTGTAGGTGGATCATCAGTGTTAGAGCTAAAATTAGCATGTTTAAAGTGATTTTCATGCTTCCAGGGGCTCGGGAAGTTAATTAAATACCATTTGGAGGCATTTAATGTTCGAGCAAAAACGGCTGATTTTCGACAAAAGAGATAACACCCCCCCATTACGTCATGCTTCAGAAATGTGGAAAATGGTCCGTTTTCAAATGTTTTATTTTTGAACGTCAGTTCACATTTGTAGGTGGATCATCAGTGTTAGAGCTAAAATTAGCATGTTTAAAGTGATTTTCATGCTTCCAGGGGCTCGGGAAGTTAATTAAATACCATTTGGAGGCATTTAATGTTCGAGCAAAAACGGCTGATTTTCGACAAAAGAGATAACACCCCCCCATTACGTCATGCTTCAGAAATGTGGAAAATGGTCCGTTTTCAAATGTTTTATTTTTGAACGTCAGTTCACATTTGTAGGTGGATCATCAGTGTTAGAGCTAAAATTAGCATGTTTAAAGTGATTTTCATGCTTCCAGGGGCTCGGGAAGTTAATTAAATACCATTTGGAGGCATTGAATGTTCGAGCAAAAACGGCTGATTTTCGACAAAAGAGATAACACCCCTCCATTACGTCATGCTTCAGAAATGTGGAAAATGGTCCTTTTTCAAATGTTTTATTTTTGAACGTCAGTTCACATTTGTAGGTGGATCATCAGTGTTAGAGCTAAAATTAGCATGTTTAAAGTGATTTTCATGCTTCCAGGGGCCCAAAACACAAGATTAATGGAATGGTTAAAAGTGCATGAAAATGGCCAATTTACTCACTCTGAGTTCTCAAAAAGGGTTTCTTCACCCCGGGAAGTGAAATAAATACCATTTGGAGGCATTTAATGTTCGAGCAAAAACGGCTGATTTTCGACAAAAGAGATAACACCCCCCCATTACGTCATGCTTCAGAAATGTGGAAAATGGTCCGTTTTCAAATGTTTTATTTTTGAACGTCAGTTCACATTTGTAGGTGGATCATCAGTGTTGGAGCTAAAATTAGCATGTTTAAAGTGATTTTCATGCTTCCAGGGGCTCGGGAAGTTAATTAAATACCATTTGGAGGCATTTAATGTTCGAGCAAAAACGGCTGATTTTCGACAAAAGAGATAACACCCCCCCATTACGTCATGCTTCAGAAATGTGGAAAATGGTCCGTTTTCAAATGTTTTATTTTTGAACGTCAGTTCACATTTGTAGGTGGATCATCAGTGTTAGAGCTAAAATTAGCATGTTTAAAGTGATTTTCATGCTTCCAGGGGCTCGGGAAGTTAATTAAATACCATTTGGAGGCATTGAATGTTCGAGCAAAAACGGCTGATTTTCGACAAAAGAGATAACACCCCTCCATTACGTCATGCTTCAGAAATGTGGAAAATGGTCCTTTTTCAAATGTTTTATTTTTGAACGTCAGTTCACATTTGTAGGTGGATCATCAGTGTTAGAGCTAAAATTAGCATGTTTAAAGTGATTTTCATGCTTCCAGGGGCCCAAAACACAAGATTTATGGAATGGTTAAAAGTGCATGAAAATGGCCAATTTACTCACTCTGAGTTCTCAAAAAGGGTTTCTTCACCCCGGGAAGTTAATTAAATACCATTTGGAGGCATTTAATGTTCGAGCAAAAACGGCTGATTTTCGACAAAAGAGATAACACCCCCCCATTACGTCATGCTTCAGAAATGTGGAAAATGGTCCGTTTTCAAATGTTTTATTTTTGAACGTCAGTTCACATTTGTAGGTGGATCATCAGTGTTAGAGCTAAAATTAGCATGTTTAAAGTGATTTTCATGCTTCCAGGGGCTCGGGAAGTTAATTAAATACCATTTGGAGGCATTTAATGTTCGAGCAAAAACGGCTGATTTTCGACAAAAGAGATAACACCCCCCCATTACGTCATGCTTCAGAAATGTGGAAAATGGTCCGTTTTCAAATGTTTTATTTTTGAACGTCAGTTCACATTTGTAGGTGGATCATCAGTGTTAGAGCTAAAATTAGCATGTTTAAAGTGATTTTCATGCTTCCAGGGGCCCAAAACACAAGATTTATGGAATGGTTAAAAGTGCATGAAAATGGCCAATTTACTCACTCTGAGTTCTCAAAAAGGGTTTCTTCACCCCGGGAAGTTAATTAAATACCATTTGGAGGCATTTAATGTTCAAGCAAAAACGGCTGATTTTCGACAAAAGAGATAACACCCCCCCCATTACGTCATGCTTCAGAAATGTGGAAAATGGTCCGTTTTCAAATGTTTTATTTTTGAACTTCAGTTCACATTTGTAGGTGGATCATCAGTGTTAGAGCTAAAATTAGCATGTTTAAAGTGATTTTCATGCTTCCAGGGGCTAGGGAAGTTAATTAAATACCATTTGGAGGCATTTAATGTTCGAGCAAAAACTGCTGATTTTCGACAAAAGAGATAACACCCCCCCCCATTACGTCATGCTTCAGAAATGTGGAAAATGGTCCGTTTTCAAATGTTTTATTTTTGAACGTCAGTTCACATTTGTAGGTGGATCATCAGTGTTAGAGCTAAAATTAGCATGTTTAAAGTGATTTTCATGCTTCCAGGGGCTCGGGAAGTTAATTAAATACCATTTGGAGGCATTTAATGTTCGAGCAAAAACGGCTGATTTTCGACAAAAGAGATAACACCCCCCCCATCACGTCATGCTTCAGAAATGTGGAAAATGGTCCGTTTTCAAATGTTTTATTTTTGAACGTCAGTTCACATTTGTAGGTGGATCATCAGTGTTAGAGCTAAAATTAGCATGTTTAAAGTGATTTTCATGCTTCCAGGGGCTCGGGAAGTTAATTAAATACCATTTGGAGGCATTTAATGTTCGAGCAAAAACGGCTGATTTTCGACAAAAAAGATAACACCCCCCCCATTACGTCATGCTTCAGAAATGTGGAAAATGGTCCGTTTTCAAATGTTTTATTTTTGAACGTCAGTTCACATTTGTAGGTGGATCATCAGTGTTAGAGCTAAAATTAGCATGTTTAAAGTGATTTACATGCTTCCAGGGGCTCGGGAAGTTAATTAAATACCATTTGGAGGCATTTAATGTTCGAGCAAAAACGGCTGATTTTCGACAAAAGAGATAACACCCCCCCATTACGTCATGCTTCAGAAATGTGGAAAATGGTCCGTTTTCAAATGTTTTATTTTTGAACGTCAGTTCACATTTGTAGGTGGATCATCAGTGTTAGAGCTAAAATTAGCATGTTTAAAGTGATTTTCATGCTTCCAGGGGCTCGGGAAGTTAATTAAATACCATTTGGAGGCATTTAATGTTCGAGCAAAAACGGCTGATTTTCGACAAAAGAGATAACACCCCCCCATTACGTCATGCTTCAGAAATGTGGAAAATGGTCCGTTTTCAAATGTTTTATTTTTGAACGTCAGTTCACATTTGTAGGTGGATCATCAGTGTTAGAGCTAAAATTAGCATGTTTAAAGTGATTTTCATGCTTCCAGGGGCTCGGGAAGTTAATTAAATACCATTTGGAGGCATTGAATGTTCGAGCAAAAACGGCTGATTTTCGACAAAAGAGATAACACCCCTCCATTACGTCATGCTTCAGAAATGTGGAAAATGGTCCTTTTTCAAATGTTTTATTTTTGAACGTCAGTTCACATTTGTAGGTGGATCATCAGTGTTAGAGCTAAAATTAGCATGTTTAAAGTGATTTTCATGCTTCCAGGGGCTCGGGAAGTGAAATAAATACCATTTGGAGGCATTTAATGTTCGAGCAAAAACGGCTGATTTTCGACAAAAGAGATAACACCCCCCCATTACGTCATGCTTCAGAAATGTGGAAAATGGTCCGTTTTCAAATGTTTTATTTTTGAACGTCAGTTCACATTTGTAGGTGGATCATCAGTGTTAGAGCTAAAATTAGCATGTTTAAAGTGATTTTCATGCTTCCAGGGGCCCAAAACACAAGATTTATGGAATGGTTAAAAGTGCATGAAAATGGCCAATTTACTCACTCTGAGTTCTCAAAAAGGGTTTCTTCACCCCGGGAAGTTAATTAAATACCATTTGGAGGCATTTAATGTTCAAGCAAAAACGGCTGATTTTCGACAAAAGAGATAACACCCCCCCCATTACGTCATGCTTCAGAAATGTGGAAAATGGTCCGTTTTCAAATGTTTTATTTTTGAACTTCAGTTCACATTTGTAGGTGGATCATCAGTGTTAGAGCTAAAATTAGCATGTTTAAAGTGATTTTCATGCTTCCAGGGGCTCGGGAAGTTAATTAAATACCATTTGGAGGCATTTAATGTTCGAGCAAAAACTGCTGATTTTCGACAAAAGAGATAACACCCCCCCCCATTACGTCATGCTTCAGAAATGTGGAAAATGGTCCGTTTTCAAATGTTTTATTTTTGAACGTCAGTTCACATTTGTAGGTGGATCATCAGTGTTAGAGCTAAAATTAGCATGTTTAAAGTGATTTTCATGCTTCCAGGGGCTCGGGAAGTTAATTAAATACCATTTGGAGGCATTTAATGTTCGAGCAAAAACGGCTGATTTTCGACAAAAGAGATAACACCCCCCCATCACGTCATGCTTCAGAAATGTGGAAAATGGTCCGTTTTCAAATGTTTTATTTTTGAACGTCAGTTCACATTTGTAGGTGGATCATCAGTGTTAGAGCTAAAATTAGCATGTTTAAAGTGATTTTCATGCTTCCAGGGGCTCGGGAAGTTAATTAAATACCATTTGGAGGCATTTAATGTTCGAGCAAAAACGGCTGATTTTCGACAAAAGAGATAACACCCCCCCATTACGTCATGCTTCAGAAATGTGGAAAATGGTCCGTTTTCAAATGTTTTATTTTTGAACGTCAGTTCACATTTGTAGGTGGATCATCAGTGTTAGAGCTAAAATTAGCATGTTTAAAGTGATTTTCATGCTTCCAGGGGCTCGGGAAGTTAATTAAATACCATTTGGAGGCATTTAAGGTTCGAGCAAAAACGGCTGATTTTCGACAAAAGAGATAACACCCCCCCCATTACGTCATGCTTCAGAAATGTGGAAAATGGTCCGTTTTCAAATGTTTTATTTTTGAACGTCAGTTCACATTTGTAGGTGGATCATCAGTGTTAGAGCTAAAATTAGCATGTTTAAAGTGATTTTCATGCTTCCAGGGGCTCGGGAAGTTAATTAAATACCATTTGGAGGCATTTAATGTTCGAGCAAAAACGGCTGATTTTCGACAAAAGAGATAACACCCCCCCATTACGTCATGCTTCAGAAATGTGGAAAATGGTCCGTTTTCAAATGTTTTATTTTTGAACGTCAGTTCACATTTGTAGGTGGATCATCAGTGTTAGAGCTAAAATTAGCATGTTTAAAGTGATTTTCATGCTTCCAGGGGCTCGGGAAGTTAATTAAATACCATTTGGAGGCATTTAATGTTCGAGCAAAAACGGCTGATTTTCGACAAAAGAGATAACACCCCCCCATTACGTCATGCTTCAGAAATGTGGAAAATGGTCCGTTTTCAAATGTTTTATTTTTGAACGTCAGTTCACATTTGTAGGTGGATCATCAGTGTTAGAGCTAAAATTAGCATGTTTAAAGTGATTTTCATGCTTCCAGGGGCCCAAAACACAAGATTTATGGAATGGTTAAAAGTGCATGAAAATGGCCAATTTACTCACTCTGAGTTCTCAAAAAGGGTTTCTTCACCCCGGGAAGTTAATTAAATACCATTTGGAGGCATTTAATGTTCGAGCAAAAACGGCTGATTTTCGACAAAAGAGATAACACCCCCCCCATTACGTCATGCTTCAGAAATGTGGAAAATGGTCCGTTTTCAAATGTTTTATTTTTGAACGTCAGTTCACATTTGTAGGTGGATCATCAGTGTTAGAGCTAAAATTAGCATGTTTAAAGTGATTTACATGCTTCCAGGGGCTCGGGAAGTTAATTAAATACCATTTGGAGGCATTTAATGTTCGAGCAAAAACGGCTGATTTTCGACAAAAGAGATAACACCCCCCCATTACGTCATGCTTCAGAAATGTGGAAAATGGTCCGTTTTCAAATGTTTTATTTTTGAACGTCAGTTCACATTTGTAAGTGGATCATCAGTGTTAGAGCTAAAATTAGCATGTTTAAAGTGATTTTCATGCTTCCAGGGGCTCGGGAAGTTAATTAAATACCATTTGGAGGCATTTAATGTTCGAGCAAAAACGGCTGATTTTCGACAAAAGAGATAACACCCCCCCATTACGTCATGCTTCAGAAATGTGGAAAATGGTCCGTTTTCAAATGTTTTATTTTTGAACGTCAGTTCACATTTGTAGGTGGATCATCAGTGTTAGAGCTAAAATTAGCATGTTTAAAGTGATTTTCATGCTTCCAGGGGCTCGGGAAGTTAATTAAATACCATTTGGAGGCATTGAATGTTCGAGCAAAAACGGCTGATTTTCGACAAAAGAGATAACACCCCTCCATTACGTCATGCTTCAGAAATGTGGAAAATGGTCCTTTTTCAAATGTTTTATTTTTGAACGTCAGTTCACATTTGTAGGTGGATCATCAGTGTTAGAGCTAAAATTAGCATGTTTAAAGTGATTTTCATGCTTCCAGGGGCCCAAAACACAAGATTAATGGAATGGTTAAAAGTGCATGAAAATGGCCAATTTACTCACTCTGAGTTCTCAAAAAGGGTTTCTTCACCCCGGGAAGTGAAATAAATACCATTTGGAGGCATTTAATGTTCGAGCAAAAACGGCTGATTTTCGACAAAAGAGATAACACCCCCCCATTACGTCATGCTTCAGAAATGTGGAAAATGGTCTGTTTTCAAATGTTTTATTTTTGAACGTCAGTTCACATTTGTAGGTGGATCATCAGTGTTAGAGCTAAAATTAGCATGTTTAAAGTGATTTTCATGCTTCCAGGGGCTCGGGAAGTGAAATAAATACCATTTGGAGGCATTTAATGTTCGAGCAAAAACGGCTGATTTTCGACAAAAGAGATAACACCCCCCCATTACGTCATGCTTCAGAAATGTGGAAAATGGTCCGTTTTCAAATGTTTTATTTTTGAACGTCAGTTCACATTTGTAGGTGGATCATCAGTGTTAGAGCTAAAATTAGCATGTTTAAAGTGATTTTCATGCTTCCAGGGGCCCAAAACACAAGATTTATGGAATGGTTAAAAGTGCATGAAAATGGCCAATTTACTCACTCTGAGTTCTCAAAAAGGGTTTCTTCACCCCGGGAAGTTAATTAAATACCATTTGGAGGCATTTAATGTTCGAGCAAAAACGGCTGATTTTCGACAAAAGAGATAACACCCCCCCATTACGTCATGCTTCAGAAATGTGGAAAATGGTCCGTTTTCAAATGTTTTATTTTTGAACGTCAGTTCACATTTGTAGGTGGATCATCAGTGTTAGAGACAAAATTAGCATGTTTAAAGTGATTTTCATGCTTCCAGGGGCTCGGGAAGTTAATTAAATACCATTTGGAGGCATTTAATGTTCGAGCAAAAACGGCTGATTTTCGACAAAAGAGATAACACCCCCCCATTACGTCATGCTTCAGAAATGTGGAAAATGGTCCGTTTTCAAATGTTTCATTTTTGAACGTCAGTTCACATTTGTAGGTGGATTATCAGTGTTAGAGCTAAAATTAGCATGTTTAAAGTGATTTTCATGCTTCCAGGGGCCCAAAACACAAGATTTATGGAATGGTTAAAAGTGCATGAAAATGGCCAATTTACTCACTCTGAGTTCTCAAAAAGGGTTTCTTCACCCCGGGAAGTTAATTAAATACCATTTGGAGGCATTTAATGTTCGAGCAAAAACGGCTGATTTTCGACAAAAGAGATAACACCCCCCCATTACGTCATGCTTCAGAAATGTGGAAAATGGTCCGTTTTCAAATGTTTTATTTTTGAACGTCAGTTCACATTTGTAGGTGGATCATCAGTGTTAGAGCTAAAATTAGCATGTTTAAAGTGATTTTCATGCTTCCAGGGGCCCAAAACACAAGATTTATGGAATGGTTAAAAGTGCATGAAAATGGCCAATTTACTCACTCTGAGTTCTCAAAAAGGGTTTCTTCACCCCGGGAAGTTAATTAAATACCATTTGGAGGCATTTAATGTTCGAGCAAAAACGGCTGATTTTCGACAAAAGAGATAACACCCCCCCATTACGTCATGCTTCAGAAATGTGGAAAATGGTCCGTTTTCAAATGTTTTATTTTTGAACGTCAGTTCACATTTGTAGGTGGATCATCAGTGTTAGAGCTAAAATTAGCATGTTTAAAGTGATTTTCATGCTTCCAGGGGCTCGGGAAGTTAATTAAATACCATTTGGAGGCATTTAATGTTCGAGCAAAAACGGCTGATTTTCGACAAAAGAGATAACACCCCCCCTTAACGTCATGCTTCAGAAATGTGGAAAATGGTCCGTTTTCAAATGTTTTATTTTTGAACGTCAGTTCACATTTGTAGGTGGATCATCAGTGTTAGAGCTAAAATTAGCATGTTTAAAGTGATTTTCATGCTTCCAGGGGCTCGGGAAGTTAATTAAATACCATTTGGAGGCATTTAATGTTCGAGCAAAAACGGCTGATTTTCGACAAAAGAGATAACACCCCCCCATTACGTCATGCTTCAGAAATGTGGAAAATGGTCCGTTTTCAAATGTTTTATTTTTGAACGTCAGTTCACATTTGTAGGTGGATCATCAGTGTTAGAGCTAAAATTAGCATGTTTAAAGTGATTTTCATGCTTCCAGGGGCTCGGGAAGTTAATTAAATACCATTTGGAGGCATTTAATGTTCGAGCAAAAACGGCTGATTTTCGACAAAAGAGATAACACCCCCCCATTACGTCATGCTTCAGAAATGTGGAAAATGGTCCGTTTTCAAATGTTTTATTTTTGAACGTCAGTTCACATTTGTAGGTGGATCATCAGTGTTAGAGCTAAAATTAGCATGTTTAAAGTGATTTTCATGCTTCCAGGGGCTCGGGAAGTTAATTAAATACCATTTGGAGGCATTTAATGTTCGAGCAAAAACGGCTGATTTTCGACAAAAGAGATAACACCCCCCCATTATGTCATGCTTCAGAAATGTGGAAAATGGTCCGTTTTCAAATGTTTTATTTTTGAACGTCAGTTCACATTTGTAGGTGGATCATCAGTGTTAGAGCTAAAATTAGCATGTTTAAAGTGATTTTCATGCTTCCAGGGGCTCGGGAAGTTAATTAAATACCATTTGGAGGCATTTAATGTTCGAGCAAAAACGGCTGATTTTCGACAAAAGAGATAACACCCCCCCATTACGTCATGCTTCAGAAATGTGGAAAATGGTCCGTTTTCAAATGTTTTATTTTTGAACGTCAGTTCACATTTGTAGGTGGATCATCAGTGTTAGAGCTAAAATTAGCATGTTTAAAGTGATTTTCATGCTTCCAGGGGCTCGGGAAGTTAATTAAATACCATTTGGAGGCATTGAATGTTCGAGCAAAAACGGCTGATTTTCGACAAAAGAGATAACACCCCTCCATTACGTCATGCTTCAGAAATGTGGAAAATGGTCCTTTTTCAAATGTTTTATTTTTGAACGTCAGTTCACATTTGTAGGTGGATCATCAGTGTTAGAGCTAAAATTAGCATGTTTAAAGTGATTTTCATGCTTCCAGGGGCCCAAAACACAAGATTAATGGAATGGTTAAAAGTGCATGAAAATGGCCAATTTACTCACTCTGAGTTCTCAAAAAGGGTTTCTTCACCCCGGGAAGTGAAATAAATACCATTTGGAGGCATTTAATGTTCGAGCAAAAACGGCTGATTTTCGACAAAAGAGATAACACCCCCCCATTACGTCATGCTTCAGAAATGTGGAAAATGGTCTGTTTTCAAATGTTTTATTTTTGAACGTCAGTTCACATTTGTAGGTGGATCATCAGTGTTAGAGCTAAAATTAGCATGTTTAAAGTGATTTTCATGCTTCCAGGGGCTCGGGAAGTGAAATAAATACCATTTGGAGGCATTTAATGTTCGAGCAAAAACGGCTGATTTTCGACAAAAGAGATAACACCCCCCCATTACGTCATGCTTCAGAAATGTGGAAAATGGTCCGTTTTCAAATGTTTTATTTTTGAACGTCAGTTCACATTTGTAGGTGGATCATCAGTGTTAGAGACAAAATTAGCATGTTTAAAGTGATTTTCATGCTTCCAGGGGCTCGGGAAGTTAATTAAATACCATTTGGAGGCATTTAATGTTCGAGCAAAAACGGCTGATTTTCGACAAAAGAGATAACACCCCCCCATTACGTCATGCTTCAGAAATGTGGAAAATGGTCCGTTTTCAAATGTTTCATTTTTGAACGTCAGTTCACATTTGTAGGTGGATTATCAGTGTTAGAGCTAAAATTAGCATGTTTAAAGTGATTTTCATGCTTCCAGGGGCCCAAAACACAAGATTTATGGAATGGTTAAAAGTGCATGAAAATGGCCAATTTACTCACTCTGAGTTCTCAAAAAGGGTTTCTTCACCCCGGGAAGTTAATTAAATACCATTTGGAGGCATTTAATGTTCGAGCAAAAACGGCTGATTTTCGACAAAAGAGATAACACCCCCCCATTACGTCATGCTTCAGAAATGTGGAAAATGGTCCGTTTTCAAATGTTTTATTTTTGAACGTCAGTTCACATTTGTAGGTGGATCATCAGTGTTAGAGCTAAAATTAGCATGTTTAAAGTGATTTTCATGCTTCCAGGGGCCCAAAACACAAGATTTATGGAATGGTTAAAAGTGCATGAAAATGGCCAATTTACTCACTCTGAGTTCTCAAAAAGGGTTTCTTCACCCCGGGAAGTTAATTAAATACCATTTGGAGGCATTTAATGTTCGAGCAAAAACGGCTGATTTTCGACAAAAGAGATAACACCCCCCCATTACGTCATGCTTCAAAAATGTGGAAAATGGTCCGTTTTCAAATGTTTTATTTTTGAACGTCAGTTCACATTTGTAGGTGGATCATCAGTGTTAGAGCTAAAATTAGCATGTTTAAAGTGATTTTCATGCTTCCAGGGGCCCAAAACACAAGATTTATGGAATGGTTAAAAGTGCATGAAAATGGCCAATTTACTCACTCTGAGTTCTCAAAAAGGGTTTCTTCACCCCGGGAAGTTAATTAAATACCATTTGGAGGCATTTAATGTTCGAGCAAAAACGGCTGATTTTCGACAAAAGAGATAACACCCCCCCATTACGTCATGCTTCAAAAATGTGGAAAATGGTCCGTTTTCAAATGTTTTATTTTTGAACGTCAGTTCACATTTGTAGGTGGATCATCAGTGTTAGAGCTAAAATTAGCATGTTTAAAGTGATTTTCATGCTTCCAGGGGCTCGGGAAGTTAATTAAATACCATTTGGAGGCATTTAATGTTCGAGCAAAAACGGCTGATTTTCGACAAAAGAGATAACACCCCCCCATTACGTCATGCTTCAGAAATGTGGAAAATGGTCCGTTTTCAAATGTTTTATTTTTGAACGTCAGTTCACATTTGTAGGTGGATCATCAGTGTTAGAGCTAAAATTAGCATGTTTAAAGTGATTTTCATGCTTCCAGGGGCCCAAAACACAAGATTTATGGAATGGTTAAAAGTGCATGAAAATGGCCAATTTACTCACTCTGAGTTCTCAAAAAGGGTTTCTTCACCCCGGGAAGTTAATTAAATACCATTTGGAGGCATTTAATGTTCGAGCAAAAACGGCTGATTTTCGACAAAAGAGATAACACCCCCCCATTACGTCATGCTTCAGAAATGTGGAAAATGGTCCGTTTTCAAATGTTTTATTTTTGAACGCCAGTTCACATTTGTAGGTGGATCATCAGTGTTAGAGCTAAAATTAGCATGTTTAAAGTGATTTTCATGCTTCCAGGGGCTCGGGAAGTTAATTAAATACCATTTGGAGGCATTTAATGTTCGAGCAAAAACGGCTGATTTTCGACAAAAGAGATAACACCCCCCCATTACGTCATGCTTCAGAAATGTGGAAAATGGTCCGTTTTCAAATGTTTTATTTTTGAACGTCAGTTCACATTTGTAGGTGGATCATCAGTGTTAGAGCTAAAATTAGCATGTTTAAAGTGATTTTCATGCTTCCAGGGGCCCAAAACACAAGATTTATGGAATGGTTAAAAGTGCATGAAAATGGCCAATTTACTCACTCTGAGTTCTCAAAAAGGGTTTCTTCACCCCGGGAAGTTAATTAAATACCATTTGGAGGCATTTAATGTTCAAGCAAAAACGGCTGATTTTCGACAAAAGAGATAACACCCCCCCCATTACGTCATGCTTCAGAAATGTGGAAAATGGTCCGTTTTCAAATGTTTTATTTTTGAACTTCAGTTCACATTTGTAGGTGGATCATCAGTGTTAGAGCTAAAATTAGCATGTTTAAAGTGATTTTCATGCTTCCAGGGGCTCGGGAAGTTAATTAAATACCATTTGGAGGCATTTAATGTTCGAGCAAAAACTGCTGATTTTCGACAAAAGAGATAACACCCCCCCCCATTACGTCATGCTTCAGAAATGTGGAAAATGGTCCGTTTTCAAATGTTTTATTTTTGAACGTCAGTTCACATTTGTAGGTGGATCATCAGTGTTAGAGCTAAAATTAGCATGTTTAAAGTGATTTTCATGCTTCCAGGGGCTCGGGAAGTTAATTAAATACCATTTGGAGGCATTTAATGTTCGAGCAAAAACGGCTGATTTTCGACAAAAGAGATAACACCCCCCCATCACGTCATGCTTCAGAAATGTGGAAAATGGTCCGTTTTCAAATGTTTTATTTTTGAACGTCAGTTCACATTTGTAGGTGGATCATCAGTGTTAGAGCTAAAATTAGCATGTTTAAAGTGATTTTCATGCTTCCAGGGGCTCGGGAAGTTAATTAAATACCATTTGGAGGCATTTAATGTTCGAGCAAAAACGGCTGATTTTCGACAAAAGAGATAACACCCCCCCATTACGTCATGCTTCAGAAATGTGGAAAATGGTCCGTTTTCAAATGTTTTATTTTTGAACGTCAGTTCACATTTGTAGGTGGATCATCAGTGTTAGAGCTAAAATTAGCATGTTTAAAGTGATTTTCATGCTTCCAGGGGCTCGGGAAGTTAATTAAATACCATTTGGAGGCATTTAAGGTTCGAGCAAAAACGGCTGATTTTCGACAAAAGAGATAACACCCCCCCCATTACGTCATGCTTCAGAAATGTGGAAAATGGTCCGTTTTCAAATGTTTTATTTTTGAACGTCAGTTCACATTTGTAGGTGGATCATCAGTGTTAGAGCTAAAATTAGCATGTTTAAAGTGATTTTCATGCTTCCAGGGGCTCGGGAAGTTAATTAAATACCATTTGGAGGCATTTAATGTTCGAGCAAAAACGGCTGATTTTCGACAAAAGAGATAACACCCCCCCATTACGTCATGCTTCAGAAATGTGGAAAATGGTCCGTTTTCAAATGTTTTATTTTTGAACGTCAGTTCACATTTGTAGGTGGATCATCAGTGTTAGAGCTAAAATTAGCATGTTTAAAGTGATTTTCATGCTTCCAGGGGCTCGGGAAGTTAATTAAATACCATTTGGAGGCATTTAATGTTCGAGCAAAAACGGCTGATTTTCGACAAAAGAGATAACACCCCCCCATTACGTCATGCTTCAGAAATGTGGAAAATGGTCCGTTTTCAAATGTTTTATTTTTGAACGTCAGTTCACATTTGTAGGTGGATCATCAGTGTTAGAGCTAAAATTAGCATGTTTAAAGTGATTTTCATGCTTCCAGGGGCCCAAAACACAAGATTTATGGAATGGTTAAAAGTGCATGAAAATGGCCAATTTACTCACTCTGAGTTCTCAAAAAGGGTTTCTTCACCCCGGGAAGTTAATTAAATACCATTTGGAGGCATTTAATGTTCGAGCAAAAACGGCTGATTTTCGACAAAAGAGATAACACCCCCCCCATTACGTCATGCTTCAGAAATGTGGAAAATGGTCCGTTTTCAAATGTTTTATTTTTGAACGTCAGTTCACATTTGTAGGTGGATCATCAGTGTTAGAGCTAAAATTAGCATGTTTAAAGTGATTTACATGCTTCCAGGGGCTCGGGAAGTTAATTAAATACCATTTGGAGGCATTTAATGTTCGAGCAAAAACGGCTGATTTTCGACAAAAGAGATAACACCCCCCCATTACGTCATGCTTCAGAAATGTGGAAAATGGTCCGTTTTCAAATGTTTTATTTTTGAACGTCAGTTCACATTTGTAAGTGGATCATCAGTGTTAGAGCTAAAATTAGCATGTTTAAAGTGATTTTCATGCTTCCAGGGGCTCGGGAAGTTAATTAAATACCATTTGGAGGCATTTAATGTTCGAGCAAAAACGGCTGATTTTCGACAAAAGAGATAACACCCCCCCATTACGTCATGCTTCAGAAATGTGGAAAATGGTCCGTTTTCAAATGTTTTATTTTTGAACGTCAGTTCACATTTGTAGGTGGATCATCAGTGTTAGAGCTAAAATTAGCATGTTTAAAGTGATTTTCATGCTTCCAGGGGCTCGGGAAGTTAATTAAATACCATTTGGAGGCATTGAATGTTCGAGCAAAAACGGCTGATTTTCGACAAAAGAGATAACACCCCTCCATTACGTCATGCTTCAGAAATGTGGAAAATGGTCCTTTTTCAAATGTTTTATTTTTGAACGTCAGTTCACATTTGTAGGTGGATCATCAGTGTTAGAGCTAAAATTAGCATGTTTAAAGTGATTTTCATGCTTCCAGGGGCCCAAAACACAAGATTAATGGAATGGTTAAAAGTGCATGAAAATGGCCAATTTACTCACTCTGAGTTCTCAAAAAGGGTTTCTTCACCCCGGGAAGTGAAATAAATACCATTTGGAGGCATTTAATGTTCGAGCAAAAACGGCTGATTTTCGACAAAAGAGATAACACCCCCCCATTACGTCATGCTTCAGAAATGTGGAAAATGGTCTGTTTTCAAATGTTTTATTTTTGAACGTCAGTTCACATTTGTAGGTGGATCATCAGTGTTAGAGCTAAAATTAGCATGTTTAAAGTGATTTTCATGCTTCCAGGGGCTCGGGAAGTGAAATAAATACCATTTGGAGGCATTTAATGTTCGAGCAAAAACGGCTGATTTTCGACAAAAGAGATAACACCCCCCCATTACGTCATGCTTCAGAAATGTGGAAAATGGTCCGTTTTCAAATGTTTTATTTTTGAACGTCAGTTCACATTTGTAGGTGGATCATCAGTGTTAGAGCTAAAATTAGCATGTTTAAAGTGATTTTCATGCTTCCAGGGGCCCAAAACACAAGATTTATGGAATGGTTAAAAGTGCATGAAAATGGCCAATTTACTCACTCTGAGTTCTCAAAAAGGGTTTCTTCACCCCGGGAAGTTAATTAAATACCATTTGGAGGCATTTAATGTTCGAGCAAAAACGGCTGATTTTCGACAAAAGAGATAACACCCCCCCATTACGTCATGCTTCAGAAATGTGGAAAATGGTCCGTTTTCAAATGTTTTATTTTTGAACGTCAGTTCACATTTGTAGGTGGATCATCAGTGTTAGAGACAAAATTAGCATGTTTAAAGTGATTTTCATGCTTCCAGGGGCTCGGGAAGTTAATTAAATACCATTTGGAGGCATTTAATGTTCGAGCAAAAACGGCTGATTTTCGACAAAAGAGATAACACCCCCCCATTACGTCATGCTTCAGAAATGTGGAAAATGGTCCGTTTTCAAATGTTTCATTTTTGAACGTCAGTTCACATTTGTAGGTGGATTATCAGTGTTAGAGCTAAAATTAGCATGTTTAAAGTGATTTTCATGCTTCCAGGGGCCCAAAACACAAGATTTATGGAATGGTTAAAAGTGCATGAAAATGGCCAATTTACTCACTCTGAGTTCTCAAAAAGGGTTTCTTCACCCCGGGAAGTTAATTAAATACCATTTGGAGGCATTTAATGTTCGAGCAAAAACGGCTGATTTTCGACAAAAGAGATAACACCCCCCCATTACGTCATGCTTCAGAAATGTGGAAAATGGTCCGTTTTCAAATGTTTTATTTTTGAACGTCAGTTCACATTTGTAGGTGGATCATCAGTGTTAGAGCTAAAATTAGCATGTTTAAAGTGATTTTCATGCTTCCAGGGGCCCAAAACACAAGATTTATGGAATGGTTAAAAGTGCATGAAAATGGCCAATTTACTCACTCTGAGTTCTCAAAAAGGGTTTCTTCACCCCGGGAAGTTAATTAAATACCATTTGGAGGCATTTAATGTTCGAGCAAAAACGGCTGATTTTCGACAAAAGAGATAACACCCCCCCATTACGTCATGCTTCAGAAATGTGGAAAATGGTCCGTTTTCAAATGTTTTATTTTTGAACGTAAGTTCACATTTGTAGGTGGATCATCAGTGTTAGAGCTAAAATTAGCATGTTTAAAGTGATTTTCATGCTTCCAGGGGCTCGGGAAGTTAATTAAATACCATTTGGAGGCATTTAATGTTCGAGCAAAAACGGCTGATTTTCGACAAAAGAGATAACACCCCCCCTTAACGTCATGCTTCAGAAATGTGGAAAATGGTCCGTTTTCAAATGTTTTATTTTTGAACGTCAGTTCACATTTGTAGGTGGATCATCAGTGTTAGAGCTAAAATTAGCATGTTTAAAGTGATTTTCATGCTTCCAGGGGCTCGGGAAGTTAATTAAATACCATTTGGAGGCATTTAATGTTCGAGCAAAAACGGCTGATTTTCGACAAAAGAGATAACACCCCCCCATTACGTCATGCTTCAGAAATGTGGAAAATGGTCCGTTTTCAAATGTTTTATTTTTGAACGTCAGTTCACATTTGTAGGTGGATCATCAGTGTTAGAGCTAAAATTAGCATGTTTAAAGTGATTTTCATGCTTCCAGGGGCTCGGGAAGTTAATTAAATACCATTTGGAGGCATTTAATGTTCGAGCAAAAACGGCTGATTTTCGACAAAAGAGATAACACCCCCCCATTACGTCATGCTTCAGAAATGTGGAAAATGGTCCGTTTTCAAATGTTTTATTTTTGAACGTCAGTTCACATTTGTAGGTGGATCATCAGTGTTAGAGCTAAAATTAGCATGTTTAAAGTGATTTTCATGCTTCCAGGGGCTCGGGAAGTTAATTAAATACCATTTGGAGGCATTTAATGTTCGAGCAAAAACGGCTGATTTTCGACAAAAGAGATAACACCCCCCCATTATGTCATGCTTCAGAAATGTGGAAAATGGTCCGTTTTCAAATGTTTTATTTTTGAACGTCAGTTCACATTTGTAGGTGGATCATCAGTGTTAGAGCTAAAATTAGCATGTTTAAAGTGATTTTCATGCTTCCAGGGGCTCGGGAAGTTAATTAAATACCATTTGGAGGCATTTAATGTTCGAGCAAAAACGGCTGATTTTCGACAAAAGAGATAACACCCCCCCATTACGTCATGCTTCAGAAATGTGGAAAATGGTCCGTTTTCAAATGTTTTATTTTTGAACGTCAGTTCACATTTGTAGGTGGATCATCAGTGTTAGAGCTAAAATTAGCATGTTTAAAGTGATTTTCATGCTTCCAGGGGCTCGGGAAGTTAATTAAATACCATTTGGAGGCATTGAATGTTCGAGCAAAAACGGCTGATTTTCGACAAAAGAGATAACACCCCTCCATTACGTCATGCTTCAGAAATGTGGAAAATGGTCCTTTTTCAAATGTTTTATTTTTGAACGTCAGTTCACATTTGTAGGTGGATCATCAGTGTTAGAGCTAAAATTAGCATGTTTAAAGTGATTTTCATGCTTCCAGGGGCCCAAAACACAAGATTAATGGAATGGTTAAAAGTGCATGAAAATGGCCAATTTACTCACTCTGAGTTCTCAAAAAGGGTTTCTTCACCCCGGGAAGTGAAATAAATACCATTTGGAGGCATTTAATGTTCGAGCAAAAACGGCTGATTTTCGACAAAAGAGATAACACCCCCCCATTACGTCATGCTTCAGAAATGTGGAAAATGGTCTGTTTTCAAATGTTTTATTTTTGAACGTCAGTTCACATTTGTAGGTGGATCATCAGTGTTAGAGCTAAAATTAGCATGTTTAAAGTGATTTTCATGCTTCCAGGGGCTCGGGAAGTGAAATAAATACCATTTGGAGGCATTTAATGTTCGAGCAAAAACGGCTGATTTTCGACAAAAGAGATAACACCCCCCCATTACGTCATGCTTCAGAAATGTGGAAAATGGTCCGTTTTCAAATGTTTTATTTTTGAACGTCAGTTCACATTTGTAGGTGGATCATCAGTGTTAGAGACAAAATTAGCATGTTTAAAGTGATTTTCATGCTTCCAGGGGCTCGGGAAGTTAATTAAATACCATTTGGAGGCATTTAATGTTCGAGCAAAAACGGCTGATTTTCGACAAAAGAGATAACACCCCCCCATTACGTCATGCTTCAGAAATGTGGAAAATGGTCCGTTTTCAAATGTTTCATTTTTGAACGTCAGTTCACATTTGTAGGTGGATTATCAGTGTTAGAGCTAAAATTAGCATGTTTAAAGTGATTTTCATGCTTCCAGGGGCCCAAAACACAAGATTTATGGAATGGTTAAAAGTGCATGAAAATGGCCAATTTACTCACTCTGAGTTCTCAAAAAGGGTTTCTTCACCCCGGGAAGTTAATTAAATACCATTTGGAGGCATTTAATGTTCGAGCAAAAACGGCTGATTTTCGACAAAAGAGATAACACCCCCCCATTACGTCATGCTTCAGAAATGTGGAAAATGGTCCGTTTTCAAATGTTTTATTTTTGAACGTCAGTTCACATTTGTAGGTGGATCATCAGTGTTAGAGCTAAAATTAGCATGTTTAAAGTGATTTTCATGCTTCCAGGGGCCCAAAACACAAGATTTATGGAATGGTTAAAAGTGCATGAAAATGGCCAATTTACTCACTCTGAGTTCTCAAAAAGGGTTTCTTCACCCCGGGAAGTTAATTAAATACCATTTGGAGGCATTTAATGTTCGAGCAAAAACGGCTGATTTTCGACAAAAGAGATAACACCCCCCCATTACGTCATGCTTCAAAAATGTGGAAAATGGTCCGTTTTCAAATGTTTTATTTTTGAACGTCAGTTCACATTTGTAGGTGGATCATCAGTGTTAGAGCTAAAATTAGCATGTTTAAAGTGATTTTCATGCTTCCAGGGGCTCGGGAAGTTAATTAAATACCATTTGGAGGCATTTAATGTTCGAGCAAAAACGGCTGATTTTCGACAAAAGAGATAACACCCCCCCATTACGTCATGCTTCAGAAATGTGGAAAATGGTCCGTTTTCAAATGTTTTATTTTTGAACGTCAGTTCACATTTGTAGGTGGATCATCAGTGTTAGAGCTAAAATTAGCATGTTTAAAGTGATTTTCATGCTTCCAGGGGCCCAAAACACAAGATTTATGGAATGGTTAAAAGTGCATGAAAATGGCCAATTTACTCACTCTGAGTTCTCAAAAAGGGTTTCTTCACCCCGGGAAGTTAATTAAATACCATTTGGAGGCATTTAATGTTCGAGCAAAAACGGCTGATTTTCGACAAAAGAGATAACACCCCCCCATTACGTCATGCTTCAAAAATGTGGAAAATGGTCCGTTTTCAAATGTTTTATTTTTGAACGTCAGTTCACATTTGTAGGTGGATCATCAGTGTTAGAGCTAAAATTAGCATGTTTAAAGTGATTTTCATGCTTCCAGGGGCTCGGGAAGTTAATTAAATACCATTTGGAGGCATTTAATGTTCGAGCAAAAACGGCTGATTTTCGACAAAAGAGATAACACCCCCCCATTACGTCATGCTTCAGAAATGTGGAAAATGGTCCGTTTTCAAATGTTTTATTTTTGAACGTCAGTTCACATTTGTAGGTGGATCATCAGTGTTAGAGCTAAAATTAGCATGTTTAAAGTGATTTTCATGCTTCCAGGGGCCCAAAACACAAGATTTATGGAATGGTTAAAAGTGCATGAAAATGGCCAATTTACTCACTCTGAGTTCTCAAAAAGGGTTTCTTCACCCCGGGAAGTTAATTAAATACCATTTGGAGGCATTTAATGTTCGAGCAAAAACGGCTGATTTTCGACAAAAGAGATAACACCCCCCCATTACGTCATGCTTCAGAAATGTGGAAAATGGTCCGTTTTCAAATGTTTTATTTTTGAACGCCAGTTCACATTTGTAGGTGGATCATCAGTGTTAGAGCTAAAATTAGCATGTTTAAAGTGATTTTCATGCTTCCAGGGGCTCGGGAAGTTAATTAAATACCATTTGGAGGCATTTAATGTTCGAGCAAAAACGGCTGATTTTCGACAAAAGAGATAACACCCCCCCATTACGTCATGCTTCAGAAATGTGGAAAATGGTCCGTTTTCAAATGTTTTATTTTTGAACGTCAGTTCACATTTGTAGGTGGATCATCAGTGTTAGAGCTAAAATTAGCATGTTTAAAGTGATTTTCATGCTTCCAGGGGCCCAAAACACAAGATTTATGGAATGGTTAAAAGTGCATGAAAATAGCCAATTTACTCACTCTGAGTTCTCAAAAAGGGTTTCTTCACCCCGGGAAGTTAATTAAATACCATTTGGAGGCATTTAATGTTCGAGCAAAAACGGCTGATTTTCGACAAAAGAGATAACACCCCCCCATTACGTCATGCTTCAAAAATGTGGAAAATGGTCCGTTTTCAAATGTTTTATTTTTGAACGTCAGTTCACATTTGTAGGTGGATCATCAGTGTTAGAGCTAAAATTAGCATGTTTAAAGTGATTTTCATGCTTCCAGGGGCTCGGGAAGTTAATTAAATACCATTTGGAGGCATTTAATGTTCGAGCAAAAACGGCTGATTTTCGACAAAAGAGATAACTCCCCCCCATTACGTCATGCTTCAGAAATGTGGAAAATGGTCCGTTTTCAAATGTTTTATTTTTGAACGTCAGTTCACATTTGTAGGTGGATCATCAGTGTTAGAGCTAAAAGTAGCATGTTTAAAGTGATTTTCATGCTTCCAGGGGCCCAAAACACAAGATTTATGGAATGGTTAAAAGTGCATGAAAATGGCCAATTTACTCACTCTGAGTTCTCAAAAAGGGTTTCTTCCCCCCGGGAAGTTAATTAAATACCATTTGGAGGCATTTAATGTTCGAGCAAAAACGGCTGATTTTCGACAAAAGAGATAACACCCCCCCATTACGTCATGCTTCAGAAATGTGGAAAATGGTCCGTTTTCAAATGTTTTATTTTTGAACGTCAGTTCACATTTGTAGGTGGATCATCAGTGTTAGAGCTAAAATTAGCATGTTTAAAGTGATTTTCATGCTTCCAGGGGCTCGGGAAGTTAATTAAATACCATTTGGAGGCATTTAATGTTCGAGCAAAAACGGCTGATTTTCGACAAAAGAGATAACACCCCCCCATTACGTCATGCTTCAGAAATGTGGAAAATGGTCCGTTTTCAAATGTTTTATTTTTGAACGTCAGTTCACATTTGTAGGTGGATCATCAGTGTTAGAGCTAAAATTAGCATGTTTAAAGTGATTTTCATGCTTCCAGGGGCTCGGGAAGTGAAATAAATACCATTTGGAGGCATTTAATGTTCGAGCAAAAACGGCTGATTTTCGACAAAAGAGATAACACCGCCCCATTACGTCATGCTTCAGAAATGTGGAAAATGGTCCGTTTTCAAATGTTTTATTTTTGAACGTCAGTTCACATTTGTAGGTGGATCATCAGTGTTAGAGCTAAAATTAGCATGTTTAAAGTGATTTTCATGCTTCCAGGGGCTCGGGAAGTGAAATAAATACCATTTGGAGGCATTTAATGTTCGAGCAAAATTGGCTGATTTTAGACAAAAGAGATAACACCCCCCCATTACGTCATGCTTCAGAAATGTGGAAAATGGTCCGTTTTCAAATGTTTTATTTTTGAACGTCAGTTCACATTTGTAGGTGGATCATCAGTGTTAGAGCTAAAATTAGCATGTTTAAAGTGATTTTCATGCTTCCAGGGGCCCAAAACACAAGATTTATGGAATGGTTAAAAGTGCATGAAAATGGCCAATTTACTCACTCTGAGTTCTCAAAAAGGGTTTCTTCACCCCGGGAAGTTAATTAAATACCATTTGGAGGCATTTAATGTTTGAGCAAAAACGGCTGATTTTCGACAAAAGAGATAACACCCCCCCATTACGTCATGCTTCAGAAATGTGGAAAATGGTCCGTTTTCAAATGTTTTATTTTTGAACGTCAGTTCACATTTGTAGGTGGATCATCAGTGTTAGAGCTAAAATTAGCATGTTTAAAGTGATTTTCATGCTTCCAGGGGCTCGGGAAGTGAAATAAATACCATTTGGAAGCATTTAATGTTCGAGCAAAAACGGCTGATTTTCGACAAAAGAGATAACACCCCCCCATTACGTCATGCTTCAGAAATGTGGAAAATGGTCCGTTTTCAAATGTTTTATTTTTGAACGTCAGTTCACATTTGTAGGTGGATCATCAGTGTTAGAGCTAAAATTAGCATGTTTAAAGTGATTTTCATGCTTCCAGGGGCTCGGGAAATTAATTAAATACCATTTGGAGGCATTTAATGTTCGAGCAAAAACGGCTGATTTTCGACAAAAGAGATAACACCCCCCCATTACGTCATGCTTCAGAAATGTGGAAAATGGTCTGTTTTCAAATGTTTTATTTTTGAACGTCAGTTCACATTTGTAGGTGGATCATCAGTGTTAGAGCTAAAATTAGCATGTTTAAAGTGATTTTCATGCTTCCAGGGGCCCAAAACACAAGATTTATGGAATGGTTAAAAGTGCATGAAAATGGCCAATTTACTCACTCTGAGTTCTCAAAAAGGGTTTCTTCACCCCGGGAAGTTAATTAAATACCATTTGGAGGCATTTAATGTTCGAGCAAAAACGGCTGATTTTCGACAAAAGAGATAACACCCCCCCATTACGTCATGCTTCAAAAATGTGGAAAATGGTCCGTTTTCAAATGTTTTATTTTTGAACGTCAGTTCACATTTGTAGGTGGATCATCAGTGTTAGAGCTAAAATTAGCATGTTTAAAGTGATTTTCATGCTTCCAGGGGCTCGGGAAGTTAATTAAATACCATTTGGAGGCATTTAATGTTCGAGCAAAAACGGCTGATTTTCGACAAAAGAGATAACACCCCCCCATTACGTCATGCTTCAGAAATGTGGAAAATGGTCCGTTTTCAAATGTTTTATTTTTGAACGTCAGTTCACATTTGTAGGTGGATCATCAGTGTTAGAGCTAAAATTAGCATGTTTAAAGTGATTTTCATGCTTCCAGGGGCCCAAAACACAAGATTTATGGAATGGTTAAAAGTGCATGAAAATGGCCAATTTACTCACTCTGAGTTCTCAAAAAGGGTTTCTTCACCCCGGGAAGTTAATTAAATACCATTTGGAGGCATTTAATGTTCGAGCAAAAACGGCTGATTTTCGACAAAAGAGATAACACCCCCCCATTACGTCATGCTTCAGAAATGTGGAAAATGGTCCGTTTTCAAATGTTTTATTTTTGAACGCCAGTTCACATTTGTAGGTGGATCATCAGTGTTAGAGCTAAAATTAGCATGTTTAAAGTGATTTTCATGCTTCCAGGGGCTCGGGAAGTGAAATAAATACCATTTGGAAGCATTTAATGTTCGAGCAAAAACGGCTGATTTTCGACAAAAGAGATAACACCCCCCTTATTACGTCATGCTTCAGAAATGTGGAAAATGGTCCGTTTTCAAATGTTTTATTTTTGAACGTCAGTTCACATTTGTAGGTGGATCATCAGTGTTAGAGCTAAAATTAGCATGTTTAAAGTGATTTTCATGCTTCCATGGGCTCGGGAAATTAATTAAATACCATTTGGAGGCATTTAATGTTCGAGCAAAAACGGCTGATTTTCGACAAAAGAGATAACACCCCCCCATTACGTCATGCTTCAGAAATGTGGAAAATGGTCCGTTTTCAAATGTTTCATTTTTGAACGTCAGTTCACATTTGTAGGTGGATTATCAGTGTTAGAGCTAAAATTAGCATGTTTAAAGTGATTTTCATGCTTCCAGGGGCCCAAAACACAAGATTTATGGAATGGTTAAAAGTGCATGAAAATGGCCAATTTACTCACTCTGAGTTCTCAAAAAGGGTTTCTTCACCCCGGGAAGTTAATTAAATACCATTTGGAGGCATTTAATGTTCGAGCAAAAACGGCTGATTTTCGACAAAAGAGATAACACCCCCCCATTACGTCATGCTTCAGAAATGTGGAAAATGGTCCGTTTTCAAATGTTTTATTTTTGAACGTCAGTTCACATTTGTAGGTGGATCATCAGTGTTAGAGCTAAAATTAGCATGTTTAAAGTGATTTTCATGCTTCCAGGGGCCCAAAACACAAGATTTATGGAATGGTTAAAAGTGCATGAAAATGGCCAATTTACTCACTCTGAGTTCTCAAAAAGGGTTTCTTCACCCCGGGAAGTTAATTAAATACCATTTGGAGGCATTTAATGTTCGAGCAAAAACGGCTGATTTTCGACAAAAGAGATAACACCCCCCCATTACGTCATGCTTCAGAAATGTGGAAAATGGTCCGTTTTCAAATGTTTTATTTTTGAACGTCAGTTCACATTTGTAGGTGGATCATCAGTGTTAGAGCTAAAATTAGCATGTTTAAAGTGATTTTCATGCTTCCAGGGGCTCGGGAAGTGAAATAAATACCATTTGGAGGCATTTAATGTTCGAGCAAAAACGGCTGATTTTCGACAAAAGAGATAACACCCCCCCATTACGTCATGCTTCAGAAATGTGAAAAATGGTCCGTTTTCAAATGTTTTATTTTTGAACGTCAGTTCACATTTGTAGGTGGATCATCAGTGTTAGAGCTAAAATTAGCATGTTTAAAGTGATTTTCATGCTTCCAGGGGCCCAAAACACAAGATTTATGGAATGGTTAAAAGTGCATGAAAATGGCCAATTTACTCACTCTGAGTTCTCAAAAAGGGTTTCTTCCCCCCGGGAAGTTAATTAAATACCATTTGGAGGCATTTAATGTTCGAGCAAAAACGGCTGATTTTCGACAAAAGAGATAACACCCCCCCATTACGTCATGCTTCAGAAATGTGGAAAATGGTCCGTTTTCAAATGTTTTATTTTTGAACGTCAGTTCACATTTGTAGGTGGATCATCAGTGTTAGAGCTAAAATTAGCATGTTTAAAGTGATTTTCATGCTTCCAGGGACTCGGGAAGTTAATTAAATACCATTTGGAGGCATTTAATGTTCGAGCAAAAACGGCTGATTTTCGACAAAAGAGATAACACCCCCCCATTACGTCATGCTTCAGAAATGTGGAAAATGGTCCGTTTTCAAATGTTTTATTTTTGAACGTCAGTTCACATTTGTAGGTGGATCATCAGTGTTAGAGCTAAAATTAGCATGTTTAAAGTGATTTTCATGCTTCCAGGGGCTCAGGAAGTGAAATAAATACCATTTGGAGGCATTTAATGTTCGAGCAAAAACGGCTGATTTTCGACAAAAGAGATAACACCGCCCCATTACGTCATGCTTCAGAAATGTGGAAAATGGTCCGTTTTCAAATGTTTTATTTTTGAACGTCAGTTCACATTTGTAGGTGGATCATCAGTGTTAGAGCTAAAATTAGCATGTTTAAAGTGATTTTCATGCTTCCAGGGGCTCGGGAAGTGAAATAAATACCATTTGGAGGCATTTAATGTTCGAGCAAAATTGGCTGATTTTAGACAAAAGAGATACACCCCCCCCCATTACGTCATGCTTCAGAAATGTGGAAAATGGTCCGTTTTCAAATGTTTTATTTTTGAACGTCAGTTCACATTTGTAGGTGGATCATCAGTGTTAGAGCTAAAATTAGCATGTTTAAAGTGATTTTCATGCTTCCAGGGGCCCAAAACACAAGATTTATGGAATGGTTAAAAGTGCATGAAAATGGCCAATTTACTCACTCTGAGTTCTCAAAAAGGGTTTCTTCACCCCGGGAAGTTAATTAAATACCATTTGGAGGCATTTAATGTTCGAGCAAAAACGGCTGATTTTCGACAAAAGAGATAACACCCCCCCATTACGTCATGCTTCAGAAATGTGGAAAATGGTCCGTTTTCAAATGTTTTATTTTTGAACGTCAGTTCACATTTGTAGGTGGATCATCAATGTTAGAGCTAAAATTAGCATGTTTAAAGTGATTTTCATGCTTCCAGGGGCTCGGGAAATTAATTAAATACCATTTGGAGGCATTTAATGTTCGAGCAAAAACGGCTGATTTTCGACAAAAGAGATAACACCCCCCCATTACGTCATGCTTCAGAAATGTGGAAAATGGTCCGTTTTCAAATGTTTTATTTTTGAACGTCAGTTCACATTTGTAGGTGGATCATCAGTGTTAGAGCTAAAATTAGCATGTTTAAAGTGATTTTCATGCTTCCAGGGGCCCAAAACACAAGATTTATGGAATGGTTAAAAGTGCATGAAAATGGCCAATTTACTCACTCTGAGTTCTCAAAAAGGGTTTCTTCACCCCGGGAAGTTAATTAAATACCATTTGGAGGCATTTAATGTTCGAGCAAAAACGGCTGATTTTCGACAAAAGAGATAACACCCCCCATTACGTCATGCTTCAGAAATGTGGAAAATGGTCCGTTTTCAAATGTTTTATTTTTGAACGTCAGTTCACATTTGTAGGTGGATCATCAGTGTTAGAGACAAAATTAGCATGTTTAAAGTGATTTTCATGCTTCCAGGGGCTCGGGAAGTTAATTAAATACCATTTGGAGGCATTTAATGTTCGAGCAAAAACGGCTGATTTTCGACAAAAGAGATAACTCCCCCCCATTACGTCATGCTTCAGAAATGTGGAAAATGGTCCGTTTTCAAATGTTTTATTTTTGAACGTCAGTTCACATTTGTAGGTGGATCATCAGTGTTAGAGCTAAAAGTAGCATGTTTAAAGTGATTTTCATGCTTCCAGGGGCCCAAAACACAAGATTTATGGAATGGTTAAAAGTGCATGAAAATGGCCAATTTACTCACTCTGAGTTCTCAAAAAGGGTTTCTTCCCCCCGGGAAGTTAATTAAATACCATTTGGAGGCATTTAATGTTCGAGCAAAAACGGCTGATTTTCGACAAAAGAGATAACACCCCCCCATTACGTCATGCTTCAGAAATGTGGAAAATGGTCCGTTTTCAAATGTTTTATTTTTGAACGTCAGTTCACATTTGTAGGTGGATCATCAGTGTTAGAGCTAAAATTAGCATGTTTAAAGTGATTTTCATGCTTCCAGGGGCTCGGGAAGTTAATTAAATACCATTTGGAGGCATTTAATGTTCGAGCAAAAACGGCTGATTTTCGACAAAAGAGATAACACCCCCCCATTACGTCATGCTTCAGAAATGTGGAAAATGGTCCGTTTTCAAATGTTTTATTTTTGAACGTCAGTTCACATTTGTAGGTGGATCATCAGTGTTAGAGCTAAAATTAGCATGTTTAAAGTGATTTTCATGCTTCCAGGGGCTCGGGAAGTGAAATAAATACCATTTGGAGGCATTTAATGTTCGAGCAAAAACGGCTGATTTTCGACAAAAGAGATAACACCGCCCCATTACGTCATGCTTCAGAAATGTGGAAAATGGTCCGTTTTCAAATGTTTTATTTTTGAACGTCAGTTCACATTTGTAGGTGGATCATCAGTGTTAGAGCTAAAATTAGCATGTTTAAAGTGATTTTCATGCTTCCAGGGGCTCGGGAAGTGAAATAAATACCATTTGGAGGCATTTAATGTTCGAGCAAAATTGGCTGATTTTAGACAAAAGAGATAACACCCCCCCATTACGTCATGCTTCAGAAATGTGGAAAATGGTCCGTTTTCAAATGTTTTATTTTTGAACGTCAGTTCACATTTGTAGGTGGATCATCAGTGTTAGAGCTAAAATTAGCATGTTTAAAGTGATTTTCATGCTTCCAGGGGCCCAAAACACAAGATTTATGGAATGGTTAAAAGTGCATGAAAATGGCCAATTTACTCACTCTGAGTTCTCAAAAAGGGTTTCTTCACCCCGGGAAGTTAATTAAATACCATTTGGAGGCATTTAATGTTCGAGCAAAAACGGCTGATTTTCGACAAAAGAGATAACACCCCCCCATTACGTCATGCTTCAGAAATGTGGAAAATGGTCCGTTTTCAAATGTTTTATTTTTGAACGTCAGTTCACATTTGTAGGTGGATCATCAGTGTTAGAGCTAAAATTAGCATGTTTAAAGTGATTTTCATGCTTCCAGGGGCTCGGGAAGTGAAATAAATACCATTTGGAAGCATTTAATGTTCGAGCAAAAACGGCTGATTTTCGACAAAAGAGATAACACCCCCCCATTACGTCATGCTTCAGAAATGTGGAAAATGGTCCGTTTTCAAATGTTTTATTTTTGAACGTCAGTTCACATTTGTAGGTGGATCATCAGTGTTAGAGCTAAAATTAGCATGTTTAAAGTGATTTTCATGCTTCCAGGGGCTCGGGAAATTAATTAAATACCATTTGGAGGCATTTAATGTTCGAGCAAAAACGGCTGATTTTCGACAAAAGAGATAACACCCCCCCATTACGTCATGCTTCAGAAATGTGGAAAATGGTCTGTTTTCAAATGTTTTATTTTTGAACGTCAGTTCACATTTGTAGGTGGATCATCAGTGTTAGAGCTAAAATTAGCATGTTTAAAGTGATTTTCATGCTTCCAGGGGCCCAAAACACAAGATTTATGGAATGGTTAAAAGTGCATGAAAATGGCCAATTTACTCACTCTGAGTTCTCAAAAAGGGTTTCTTCACCCCGGGAAGTTAATTAAATACCATTTGGAGGCATTTAATGTTCGAGCAAAAACGGCTGATTTTCGACAAAAGAGATAACACCCCCCATTACGTCATGCTTCAAAAATGTGGAAAATGGTCCGTTTTCAAATGTTTTATTTTTGAACGTCAGTTCACATTTGTAGGTGGATCATCAGTGTTAGAGCTAAAATTAGCATGTTTAAAGTGATTTTCATGCTTCCAGGGGCTCGGGAAGTTAATTAAATACCATTTGGAGGCATTTAATGTTCGAGCAAAAACGGCTGATTTTCGACAAAAGAGATAACACCCCCCCATTACGTCATGCTTCAGAAATGTGGAAAATGGTCCGTTTTCAAATGTTTTATTTTTGAACGTCAGTTCACATTTGTAGGTGGATCATCAGTGTTAGAGCTAAAATTAGCATGTTTAAAATGATTTTCATGCTTCCAGGGGCCCAAAACACAAGATTTATGGAATGGTTAAAAGTGCATGAAAATGGCCAATTTACTCACTCTGAGTTCTCAAAAAGGGTTTCTTCACCCCGGGAAGTTAATTAAATACCATTTGGAGGCATTTAATGTTCGAGCAAAAACGGCTGATTTTCGACAAAAGAGATAACACCCCCCCATTACGTCATGCTTCAGAAATGTGGAAAATGGTCCGTTTTCAAATGTTTTATTTTTGAACGTCAGTTCACATTTGTAGGTGGATCATCAGTGTTAGAGCTAAAATTAGCATGTTTAAAGTGATTTTCATGCTTCCAGGGGCTCGGGAAGTGAAATAAATACCATTTGGAAGCATTTAATGTTCGAGCAAAAACGGCAGATTTTCGACAAAAGAGATAACACCCCCCCATTACGTCATGCTTCAGAAATGTGGAAAATGGTCCGTTTTCAAATGTTTTATTTTTGAACGTCAGTTCACATTTGTAGGTGGATCATCAGTGTTAGAGCTAAAATTAGCATGTTTAAAGTGATTTTCATGCTTCCATGGGCTCGGGAAATTAATTAAATACCATTTGGAGGCATTTAATGTTCGAGCAAAAACGGCTGATTTTCGACAAAAGAGATAACACCCCCCCATTACGTCATGCTTCAGAAATGTGGAAAATGGTCCGTTTTCAAATGTTTCATTTTTGAACGTCAGTTCACATTTGTAGGTGGATTATCAGTGTTAGAGCTAAAATTAGCATGTTTAAAGTGATTTTCATGCTTCCAGGGGCCCAAAACACAAGATTTATGGAATGGTTAAAAGTGCATGAAAATGGCCAATTTACTCACTCTGAGTTCTCAAAAAGGGTTTCTTCACCCCGGGAAGTTAATTAAATACCATTTGGAGGCATTTAATGTTCGAGCAAAAACGGCTGATTTTCGACAAAAGAGATAACACCCCCCCATTACGTCATGCTTCAGAAATGTGGAAAATGGTCCGTTTTCAAATGTTTTATTTTTGAACGTCAGTTCACATTTGTAGGTGGATCATCAGTGTTAGAGCTAAAATTAGCATGTTTAAAGTGATTTTCATGCTTCCAGGGGCCCAAAACACAAGATTTATGGAATGGTTAAAAGTGCATGAAAATGGCCAATTTACTCACTCTGAGTTCTCAAAAAGGGTTTCTTCACCCCGGGAAGTTAATTAAATACCATTTGGAGGCATTTAATGTTCGAGCAAAAACGGCTGATTTTCGACAAAAGAGATAACACCCCCCCATTACGTCATGCTTCAGAAATGTGGAAAATGGTCCGTTTTCAAATGTTTTATTTTTGAACGTCAGTTCACATTTGTAGGTGGATCATCAGTGTTAGAGCTAAAATTAGCATGTTTAAAGTGATTTTCATGCTTCCAGGGGCTCGGGAAGTGAAATAAATACCATTTGGAGGCATTTAATGTTCGAGCAAAAACGGCTGATTTTCGACAAAAGAGATAACACCCCCCCATTACGTCATGCTTCAGAAATGTGAAAAATGGTCCGTTTTCAAATGTTTTATTTTTGAACGTCAGTTCACATTTGTAGGTGGATCATCAGTGTTAGAGCTAAAATTAGCATGTTTAAAGTGATTTTCATGCTTCCAGGGCCCCAAAACACAAGATTTATGGAATGGTTAAAAGTGCATGAAAATGGCCAATTTACTCACTCTGAGTTCTCAAAAAGGGTTTCTTCCCCCCGGGAAGTTAATTAAATACCATTTGGAGGCATTTAATGTTCGAGCAAAAACGGCTGATTTTCGACAAAAGAGATAACACCCCCCCATTACGTCATGCTTCAGAAATGTGGAAAATGGTCCGTTTTCAAATGTTTTATTTTTGAACGTCAGTTCACATTTGTAGGTGGATCATCAGTGTTAGAGCTAAAATTAGCATGTTTAAAGTGATTTTCATGCTTCCAGGGGCTCGGGAAGTGAAATAAATACCATTTGGAGGCATTTAATGTTCGAGCAAAAACGGCTGATTTTCGACAAAAGAGATAACACCGCCCCATTACGTCATGCTTCAGAAATGTGGAAAATGGTCCGTTTTCAAATGTTTTATTTTTGAACGTCAGTTCACATTTGTAGGTGGATCATCAGTGTTAGAGCTAAAATTAGCATGTTTAAAGTGATTTTCATGCTTCCAGGGGCTCGGGAAGTGAAATAAATACCATTTGGAGGCATTTAATGTTCGAGCAAAATTGGCTGATTTTAGACAAAAGAGATAACACCCCCCCATTACGTCATGCTTCAGAAATGTGGAAAATGGTCCGTTTTCAAATGTTTTATTTTTGAACGTCAGTTCACATTTGTAGGTGGATCATCAGTGTTAGAGCTAAAATTAGCATGTTTAAAGTGATTTTCATGCTTCCAGGGGCCCAAAACACAAGATTTATGGAATGGTTAAAAGTGCATGAAAATGGCCAATTTACTCACTCTGAGTTCTCAAAAAGGGTTTCTTCACCCCGGGAAGTTAATTAAATACCATTTGGAGGCATTTAATGTTCGAGCAAAAACGGCTGATTTTCGACAAAAGAGATAACACCCCCCCATTACGTCATGCTTCAGAAATGTGGAAAATGGTCCGTTTTCAAATGTTTTATTTTTGAACGTCAGTTCACATTTGTAGGTGGATCATCAGTGTTAGAGCTAAAATTAGCATGTTTAAAGTGATTTTCATGCTTCCAGGGGCTCGGGAAGTGAAATAAATACCATTTGGAAGCATTTAATGTTCGAGCAAAAACGGCTGATTTTCGACAAAAGAGATAACACCCCCCATTACGTCATGCTTCAGAAATGTGGAAAATGGTCCGTTTTCAAATGTTTTATTTTTGAACGTCAGTTCACATTTGTAGGTGGATCATCAGTGTTAGAGCTAAAATTAGCATGTTTAAAGTGATTTTCATGCTTCCAGGGGCTCGGGAAATTAATTAAATACCATTTGGAGGCATTTAATGTTCGAGCAAAAACGGCTGATTTTCGACAAAAGAGATAACACCCCCCCATTACGTCATGCTTCAGAAATGTGGAAAATGGTCTGTTTTCAAATGTTTTATTTTTGAACGTCAGTTCACATTTGTAGGTGGATCATCAGTGTTAGAGCTAAAATTAGCATGTTTAAAGTGATTTTCATGCTTCCAGGGGCCCAAAACACAAGATTTATGGAATGGTTAAAAGTGCATGAAAATGGCCAATTTACTCACTCTGAGTTCTCAAAAAGGGTTTCTTCACCCCGGGAAGTTAATTAAATACCATTTGGAGGCATTTAATGTTCGAGCAAAAACGGCTGATTTTCGACAAAAGAGATAACACCCCCCCTTACGTCATGCTTCAAAAATGTGGAAAATGGTCCGTTTTCAAATGTTTTATTTTTGAACGTCAGTTCACATTTGTAGGTGGATCATCAGTGTTAGAGCTAAAATTAGCATGTTTAAAGTGATTTTCATGCTTCCAGGGGCTCGGGAAGTTAATTAAATACCATTTGGAGGCATTTAATGTTCGAGCAAAAACGGCTGATTTTCGACAAAAGAGATAACACCCCCCATTACGTCATGCTTCAGAAATGTGGAAAATGGTCCGTTTTCAAATGTTTTATTTTTGAACGTCAGTTCACATTTGTAGGTGGATCATCAGTGTTAGAGCTAAAATTAGCATGTTTAAAGTGATTTTCATGCTTCCAGGGGCCCAAAACACAAGATTTATGGAATGGTTAAAAGTGCATGAAAATGGCCAATTTACTCACTCTGAGTTCTCAAAAAGGGTTTCTTCACCCCGGGAAGTTAATTAAATACCATTTGGAGGCATTTAATGTTCGAGCAAAAACGGCTGATTTTCGACAAAAGAGATAACACCCCCCCATTACGTCATGCTTCAGAAATGTGGAAAATGGTCCGTTTTCAAATGTTTTATTTTTGAACGTCAGTTCACATTTGTAGGTGGATCATCAGTGTTAGAGCTAAAATTAGCATGTTTAAAGTGATTTTCATGCTTCCAGGGGCTCGGGAAGTGAAATAAATACCATTTGGAAGCATTTAATGTTCGAGCAAAAACGGCAGATTTTCGACAAAAGAGATAACACCCCCCCATTACGTCATGCTTCAGAAATGTGGAAAATGGTCCGTTTTCAAATGTTTTATTTTTGAACGTCAGTTCACATTTGTAGGTGGATCATCAGTGTTAGAGCTAAAATTAGCATGTTTAAAGTGATTTTCATGCTTCCATGGGCTCGGGAAATTAATTAAATACCATTTGGAGGCATTTAATGTTCGAGCAAAAACGGCTGATTTTCGACAAAAGAGATAACACCCCCCCATTACGTCATGCTTCAGAAATGTGGAAAATGGTCCGTTTTCAAATGTTTCATTTTTGAACGTCAGTTCACATTTGTAGGTGGATTATCAGTGTTAGAGCTAAAATTAGCATGTTTAAAGTGATTTTCATGCTTCCAGGGGCCCAAAACACAAGATTTATGGAATGGTTAAAAGTGCATGAAAATGGCCAATTTACTCACTCTGAGTTCTCAAAAAGGGTTTCTTCACCCCGGGAAGTTAATTAAATACCATTTGGAGGCATTTAATGTTCGAGCAAAAACGGCTGATTTTCGACAAAAGAGATAACACCCCCCCATTACGTCATGCTTCAGAAATGTGGAAAATGGTCCGTTTTCAAATGTTTTATTTTTGAACGTCAGTTCACATTTGTAGGTGGATCATCAGTGTTAGAGCTAAAATTAGCATGTTTAAAGTGATTTTCATGCTTCCAGGGGCCCAAAACACAAGATTTATGGAATGGTTAAAAGTGCATGAAAATGGCCAATTTACTCACTCTGAGTTCTCAAAAAGGGTTTCTTCACCCCGGGAAGTTAATTAAATACCATTTGGAGGCATTTAATGTTCGAGCAAAAACGGCTGATTTTCGACAAAAGAGATAACACCCCCCCATTACGTCATGCTTCAGAAATGTGGAAAATGGTCCGTTTTCAAATGTTTTATTTTTGAACGTCAGTTCACATTTGTAGGTGGATCATCAGTGTTAGAGCTAAAATTAGCATGTTTAAAGTGATTTTCATGCTTCCAGGGGCTCGGGAAGTGAAATAAATACCATTTGGAGGCATTTAATGTTCGAGCAAAAACGGCTGATTTTCGACAAAAGAGATAACACCCCCCCATTACGTCATGCTTCAGAAATGTGAAAAATGGTCCGTTTTCAAATGTTTTATTTTTGAACGTCAGTTCACATTTGTAGGTGGATCATCAGTGTTAGAGCTAAAATTAGCATGTTTAAAGTGATTTTCATGCTTCCAGGGGCCCAAAACACAAGATTTATGGAATGGTTAAAAGTGCATGAAAATGGCCAATTTACTCACTCTGAGTTCTCAAAAAGGGTTTCTTCCCCCCGGGAAGTTAATTAAATACCATTTGGAGGCATTTAATGTTCGAGCAAAAACGGCTGATTTTCGACAAAAGAGATAACACCCCCCCATTACGTCATGCTTCAGAAATGTGGAAAATGGTCCGTTTTCAAATGTTTTATTTTTGAACGTCAGTTCACATTTGTAGGTGGATCATCAGTGTTAGAGCTAAAATTAGCATGTTTAAAGTGATTTTCATGCTTCCAGGGGCTCGGGAAGTGAAATAAATACCATTTGGAGGCATTTAATGTTCGAGCAAAAACGGCTGATTTTCGACAAAAGAGATAACACCGCCCCATTACGTCATGCTTCAGAAATGTGGAAAATGGTCCGTTTTCAAATGTTTTATTTTTGAACGTCAGTTCACATTTGTAGGTGGATCATCAGTGTTAGAGCTAAAATTAGCATGTTTAAAGTGATTTTCATGCTTCCAGGGGCTCGGGAAGTGAAATGAATACCATTTGGAGGCATTTAATGTTCGAGCAAAATTGGCTGATTTTAGACAAAAGAGATAACACCCCCCCCCATTACGTCATGCTTCAGAAATGTGGAAAATGGTCCGTTTTCAAATGTTTTATTTTTGAACGTCAGTTCACATTTGTAGGTGGATCATCAGTGTTAGAGCTAAAATTAGCATGTTTAAAGTGATTTTCATGCTTCCAGGGGCCCAAAACACAAGATTTATGGAATGGTTAAAAGTGCATGAAAATGGCCAATTTACTCACTCTGAGTTCTCAAAAAGGGTTTCTTCACCCCGGGAAGTTAATTAAATACCATTTGGAGGCATTTAATGTTCGAGCAAAAACGGCTGATTTTCGACAAAAGAGATAACACCCCCCCATTACGTCATGCTTCAGAAATGTGGAAAATGGTCCGTTTTCAAATGTTTTATTTTTGAACGTCAGTTCACATTTGTAGGTGGATCATCAGTGTTAGAGACAAAATTAGCATGTTTAAAGTGATTTTCATGCTTCCAGGGGCTCGGGAAGTTAATTAAATACCATTTGGAGGCATTTAATGTTCGAGCAAAAACGGCTGATTTTCGACAAAAGAGATAACACCCCCCCATTACGTCATGCTTCAGAAATGTGGAAAATGGTCCGTTTTCAAATGTTTTATTTTTGAACGTCAGTTCACATTTGTAGGTGGATCATCAGTGTTAGAGCTAAAATTAGCATGTTTAAAGTGATTTTCATGCTTCCAGGGGCCCAAAACACAAGATTTATGGAATGGTTAAAAGTGCATGAAAATGGCCAATTTACTCACTCTGAGTTCTCAAAAAGGGTTTCTTCACCCCGGGAAGTTAATTAAATACCATTTGGAGGCATTTAATGTTCGAGCAAAAACGGCTGATTTTCGACAAAAGAGATAACACCCCCCCATTACGTCATGCTTCAGAAATGTGGAAAATGGTCCGTTTTCAAATGTTTTATTTTTGAACGTCAGTTCACATTTGTAGGTGGATCATCAGTGTTAGAGACAAAATTAGCATGTTTAAAGTGATTTTCATGCTTCCAGGGGCTCGGGAAGTTAATTAAATACCATTTGGAGGCATTTAATGTTCGAGCAAAAACGGCTGATTTTCGACAAAAGAGATAACACCCCCCCATTACGTCATGCTTCAGAAATGTGGAAAATGGTCCGTTTTCAAATGTTTCATTTTTGAACGTCAGTTCACATTTGTAGGTGGATTATCAGTGTTAGAGCTAAAATTAGCATGTTTAAAGTGATTTTCATGCTTCCAGGGGCCCAAAACACAAGATTTATGGAATGGTTAAAAGTGCATGAAAATGGCCAATTTACTCACTCTGAGTTCTCAAAAAGGGTTTCTTCACCCCGGGAAGTTAATTAAATACCATTTGGAGGCATTTAATGTTCGAGCAAAAACGGCTGATTTTCGACAAAAGAGATAACACCCCCCCATTACGTCATGCTTCAGAAATGTGGAAAATGGTCTGTTTTCAAATGTTTTATTTTTGAACGTCAGTTCACATTTGTAGGTGGATCATCAGTGTTAGAGCTAAAATTAGCATGTTTAAAGTGATTTTCATGCTTCCAGGGGCCCAAAACACAAGATTTATGGAATGGTTAAAAGTGCATGAAAATGGCCAATTTACTCACTCTGAGTTCTCAAAAAGGGTTTCTTCACCCCGGGAAGTTAATTAAATACCATTTGGAGGCATTTAATGTTCGAGCAAAAACGGCTGATTTTCGACAAAAGAGATAACACCCCCCCATTACGTCATGCTTCAGAAATGTGGAAAATGGTCCGTTTTCAAATGTTTTATTTTTGAACGTCAGTTCACATTTGTAGGTGGATCATCAGTGTTAGAGCTAAAATTAGCATGTTTAAAGTGATTTTCATGCTTCCAGGGGCTCGGGAAGTTAATTAAATACCATTTGGAGGCATTTAATGTTCGAGCAAAAACGGCTGATTTTCGACAAAAGAGATAACTCCCCCACATTACGTCATGCTTCAGAAATGTGGAAAATGGTCCGTTTTCAAATGTTTTATTTTTGAACGTCAGTTCACATTTGTAGGTGGATCATCAGTGTTAGAGCTAAAAGTAGCATGTTTAAAGTGATTTTCATGCTTCCAGGGGCCCAAAACACAAGATTTATGGAATGGTTAAAAGTGCATGAAAATGGCCAATTTACTCACTCTGAGTTCTCAAAAAGGGTTTCTTCCCCCCGGGAAGTTAATTAAATACCATTTGGAGGCATTTAATGTTCGAGCAAAAACGGCTGATTTTCGACAAAAGAGATAACACCCCCCCATTACGTCATGCTTCAGAAATGTGGAAAATGGTCCGTTTTCAAATGTTTTATTTTTGAACGTCAGTTCACATTTGTAGGTGGATCATCAGTGTTAGAGCTAAAATTAGCATGTTTAAAGTGATTTTCATGCTTCCAGGGGCTCGGGAAGTTAATTAAATACCATTTGGAGGCATTTAATGTTCGAGCAAAAACGGTTGATTTTCGACAAAAGAGATAACACCCCCCCATTACGTCATGCTTCAGAAATGTGGAAAATGGTCCGTTTTCAAATGTTTTATTTTTGAACGTCAGTTCACATTTGTAGGTGGATCATCAGTGTTAGAGCTAAAATTAGCATGTTTAAAGTGATTTTCATGCTTCCAGGGGCTCGGGAAGTGAAATAAATACCATTTGGAGGCATTTAATGTTCGAGCAAAAACGGCTGATTTTCGACAAAAGAGATAACACCGCCCCATTACGTCATGCTTCAGAAATGTGGAAAATGGTCCGTTTTCAAATGTTTTATTTTTGAACGTCAGTTCACATTTGTAGGTGGATCATCAGTGTTAGAGCTAAAATTAGCATGTTTAAAGTGATTTTCATGCTTCCAGGGGCTCGGGAAGTGAAATAAATACCATTTGGAGGCATTTAATGTTCGAGCAAAATTGGCTGATTTTAGACAAAAGAGATAACACCCCCCCATTACGTCATGCTTCAGAAATGTGGAAAATGGTCCGTTTTCAAATGTTTTATTTTTGAACGTCAGTTCACATTTGTAGGTGGATCATCAGTGTTAGAGCTAAAATTAGCATGTTTAAAGTGATTTTCATGCTTCCAGGGGCCCAAAACACAAGATTTATGGAATGGTTAAAAGTGCATGAAAATGGCCAATTTACTCACTCTGAGTTCTCAAAAAGGGTTTCTTCACCCCGGGAAGTTAATTAAATACCATTTGGAGGCATTTAATGTTCGAGCAAAAACGGCTGATTTTCGACAAAAGAGATAACACCCCCCCATTACGTCATGCTTCAGAAATGTGGAAAATGGTCCGTTTTCAAATGTTTTATTTTTGAACGTCAGTTCACATTTGTAGGTGGATCATCAGTGTTAGAGCTAAAATTAGCATGTTTAAAGTGATTTTCATGCTTCCAGGGGCTCGGGAAGTGAAATAAATACCATTTGGAAGCATTTAATGTTCGAGCAAAAACGGCTGATTTTCGACAAAAGAGATAACACCCCCCCATTACGTCATGCTTCAGAAATGTGGAAAATGGTCCGTTTTCAAATGTTTTATTTTTGAACGTCAGTTCACATTTGTAGGTGGATCATCAGTGTTAGAGCTAAAATTAGCATGTTTAAAGTGATTTTCATGCTTCCAGGGGCTCGGGAAATTAATTAAATACCATTTGGAGGCATTTAATGTTCGAGCAAAAACGGCTGATTTTCGACAAAAGAGATAACACCCCCCCATTACGTCATGCTTCAGAAATGTGGAAAATGGTCTGTTTTCAAATGTTTTATTTTTGAACGTCAGTTCACATTTGTAGGTGGATCATCAGTGTTAGAGCTAAAATTAGCATGTTTAAAGTGATTTTCATGCTTCCAGGGGCCCAAAACACAAGATTTATGGAACGGTTAAAAGTGCATGAAAATGGCCAATTTACTCACTCTGAGTTCTCAAAAAGGGTTTCTTCACCCCGGGAAGTTAATTAAATACCATTTGGAGGCATTTAATGTTCGAGCAAAAACGGCTGATTTTCGACAAAAGAGATAACACCCCCCCATTACGTCATGCTTCAAAAATGTGGAAAATGGTCCGTTTTCAAATGTTTTATTTTTGAACGTCAGTTCACATTTGTAGGTGGATCATCAGTGTTAGAGCTAAAATTAGCATGTTTAAAGTGATTTTCATGCTTCCAGGGGCTCGGGAAGTTAATTAAATACCATTTGGAGGCATTTAATGTTCGAGCAAAAACGGCTGATTTTCGACAAAAGAGATAACACCCCCCCATTACGTCATGCTTCAGAAATGTGGAAAATGGTCCGTTTTCAAATGTTTTATTTTTGAACGTCAGTTCACATTTGTAGGTGGATCATCAGTGTTAGAGCTAAAATTAGCATGTTTAAAGTGATTTTCATGCTTCCAGGGGCTCGGGAAGTTAATTAAATACCATTTGGAGGCATTTAATGTTCGAGCAAAAACGGCTGATTTTCGACAAAAGAGATAACACCCCCCCATTACGTCATGCTTCAGAAATGTGGAAAATGGTCCGTTTTCAAATGTTTTATTTTTGAACGTCAGTTCACATTTGTAGGTGGATCATCAGTGTTAGAGCTAAAATTAGCATGTTTAAAGTGATTTTCATGCTTCCAGGGGCTCGGGAAGTGAAATAAATACCATTTGGAGGCATTTAATGTTCGAGCAAAAACGGCTGATTTTCGACAAAAGAGATAACACCGCCCCATTACGTCATGCTTCAGAAATGTGGAAAATGGTCCGTTTTCAAATGTTTTATTTTTGAACGTCAGTTCACATTTGTAGGTGGATCATCAGTGTTAGAGCTAAAATTAGCATGTTTAAAGTGATTTTCATGCTTCCAGGGGCTCGGGAAGTGAAATAAATACCATTTGGAGGCATTTAATGTTCGAGCAAAATTGGCTGATTTTAGACAAAAGAGATAACACCCCCCCATTACGTCATGCTTCAGAAATGTGGAAAATGGTCCGTTTTCAAATGTTTTATTTTTGAACGTCAGTTCACATTTGTAGGTGGATCATCAGTGTTAGAGCTAAAATTAGCATGTTTAAAGTGATTTTCATGCTTCCAGGGGCCCAAAACACAAGATTTATGGAATGGTTAAAAGTGCATGAAAATGGCCAATTTACTCACTCTGAGTTCTCAAAAAGGGTTTCTTCACCCCGGGAAGTTAATTAAATACCATTTGGAGGCATTTAATGTTCGAGCAAAAACGGCTGATTTTCGACAAAAGAGATAACACCCCCCCATTACGTCATGCTTCAGAAATGTGGAAAATGGTCCGTTTTCAAATGTTTTATTTTTGAACGTCAGTTCACATTTGTAGGTGGATCATCAGTGTTAGAGCTAAAATTAGCATGTTTAAAGTGATTTTCATGCTTCCAGGGGCTCGGGAAGTGAAATAAATACCATTTGGAAGCATTTAATGTTCGAGCAAAAACGGCTGATTTTCGACAAAAGAGATAACACCCCCCCATTACGTCATGCTTCAGAAATGTGGAAAATGGTCCGTTTTCAAATGTTTTATTTTTGAACGTCAGTTCACATTTGTAGGTGGATCATCAGTGTTAGAGCTAAAATTAGCATGTTTAAAGTGATTTTCATGCTTCCAGGGGCTCGGGAAATTAATTAAATACCATTTGGAGGCATTTAATGTTCGAGCAAAAACGGCTGATTTTCGACAAAAGAGATAACACCCCCCCATTACGTCATGCTTCAGAAATGTGGAAAATGGTCTGTTTTCAAATGTTTTATTTTTGAACGTCAGTTCACATTTGTAGGTGGATCATCAGTGTTAGAGCTAAAATTAGCATGTTTAAAGTGATTTTCATGCTTCCAGGGGCCCAAAACACAAGATTTATGGAATGGTTAAAAGTGCATGAAAATGGCCAATTTACTCACTCTGAGTTCTCAAAAAGGGTTTCTTCACCCCAGGAAGTTAATTAAATACCATTTGGAGGCATTTAATGTTCGAGCAAAAACGGCTGATTTTCGACAAAAGAGATAACACCCCCCCATTACGTCATGCTTCAAAAATGTGGAAAATGGTCCGTTTTCAAATGTTTTATTTTTGAACGTCAGTTCACATTAGTAGGTGGATCATCAGTGTTAGAGCTAAAATTAGCATGTTTAAAGTGATTTTCATGCTTCCAGGGGCTCGGGAAGTTAATTAAATACCATTTGGAGGCATTTAATGTTCGAGCAAAAACGGCTGATTTTCGACAAAAGAGATAACACCCCCCCATTACGTCATGCTTCAGAAATGTGGAAAATGGTCCGTTTTCAAATGTTTTATTTTTGAACGTCAGTTCACATTTGTAGGTGGATCATCAGTGTTAGAGCTAAAATTAGCATGTTTAAAGTGATTTTCATGCTTCCAGGGGCCCAAAACACAAGATTTATGGAATGGTTAAAAGTGCATGAAAATGGCCAATTTACTCACTCTGAGTTCTCAAAAAGGGTTTCTTCACCCCGGGAAGTTAATTAAATACCATTTGGAGGCATTTAATGTTCGAGCAAAAACGGCTGATTTTCGACAAAAGAGATAACACCCCCCCATTACGTCATGCTTCAGAAATGTGGAAAATGGTCCGTTTTCAAATGTTTTATTTTTGAACGTCAGTTCACATTTGTAGGTGGATCATCAGTGTTAGAGCTAAAATTAGCATGTTTAAAGTGATTTTCATGCTTCCAGGGGCTCGGGAAGTGAAATAAATACCATTTGGAAGCATTTAATGTTCGAGCAAAAACGGCTGATTTTCGACAAAAGAGATAACACCCCCCATTACGTCATGCTTCAGAAATGTGGCAAATGGTCCGTTTTCAAATGTTTTATTTTTGAACGTCAGTTCACATTTGTAGGTGGATCATCAGTGTTAGAGCTAAAATTAGCATGTTTAAAGTGATTTTCATGCTTCCATGGGCTCGGGAAATTAATTAAATACCATTTGGAGGCATTTAATGTTCGAGCAAAAACGGCTGATTTTCGACAAAAGAGATAACACCCCCCCATTACGTCATGCTTCAGAAATGTGGAAAATGGTCCGTTTTCAAATGTTTCATTTTTGAACGTCAGTTCACATTTGTAGGTGGATTATCAGTGTTAGAGCTAAAATTAGCATGTTTAAAGTGATTTTCATGCTTCCAGGGGCCCAAAACACAAGATTTATGGAATGGTTAAAAGTGCATGAAAATGGCCAATTTACTCACTCTGAGTTCTCAAAAAGGGTTTCTTCACCCCGGGAAGTTAATTAAATACCATTTGGAGGCATTTAATGTTCGAGCAAAAACGGCTGATTTTCGACAAAAGAGATAACACCCCCCCATTACGTCATGCTTCAGAAATGTGGAAAATGGTCAGTTTTCAAATGTTTTATTTTTGAACGTCAGTTCACATTTGTAGGTGGATCATCAGTGTTAGAGCTAAAATTAGCATGTTTAAAGTGATTTTCATGCTTCCAGGGGCCCAAAACACAAGATTTATGGAATGGTTAAAAGTGCATGAAAATGGCCAATTTACTCACTCTGAGTTCTCAAAAAGGGTTTCTTCACCCCGGGAAGTTAATTAAATACCATTTGGAGGCATTTAATGTTCGAGCAAAAACGGCTGATTTTCGACAAAAGAGATAACACCCCCCCATTACGTCATGCTTCAGAAATGTGGAAAATGGTCCGTTTTCAAATGTTTTATTTTTGAACGTCAGTTCACATTTGTAGGTGGATCATCAGTGTTAGAGCTAAAATTAGCATGTTTAAAGTGATTTTCATGCTTCCAGGGGCTCGGGAAGTGAAATAAATACCATTTGGAGGCATTTAATGTTCGAGCAAAAACGGCTGATTTTCGACAAAAGAGATAACACCCCCCCATTACGTCATGCTTCAGAAATGTGGAAAATGGTCCGTTTTCAAATGTTTTATTTTTGAACGTCAGTTCACATTTGTAGGTGGATCATCAGTGTTAGAGCTAAAATTAGCATGTTTAAAGTGATTTTCATGCTTCCAGGGACTCGGGAAGTTAATTAAATACCATTTGGAGGCATTTAATGTTCGAGCAAAAACGGCTGATTTTCGACAAAAGAGATAACACCCCCCCATTACGTCATGCTTCAGAAATGTGGAAAATGGTCCGTTTTCAAATGTTTTATTTTTGAACGTCAGTTCACATTTGTAGGTGGATCATCAGTGTTAGAGCTAAAATTAGCATGTTTAAAGTGATTTTCATGCTTCCAGGGGCTCGGGAAGTGAAATAAATACCATTTGGAGGCATTTAATGTTCGAGCAAAAACGGCTGATTTTCGACAAAAGAGATAACACCGCCCCATTACGTCATGCTTCAGAAATGTGGAAAATGGTCCGTTTTCAAATGTTTTATTTTTGAACGTCAGTTCACATTTGTAGGTGGATCATCAGTGTTAGAGCTAAAATTAGCATGTTTAAAGTGATTTTCATGCTTCCAGGGGCTCGGGAAGTGAAATAAATACCATTTGGAGGCATTTAATGTTCGAGCAAAATTGGCTGATTTTAGACAAAAGAGATAACACCCCCCCCCATTACGTCATGCTTCAGAAATGTGGAAAATGGTCCGTTTTCAAATGTTTTATTTTTGAACGTCAGTTCACATTTGTAGGTGGATCATCAGTGTTAGAGCTAAAATTAGCATGTTTAAAGTGATTTTCATGCTTCCAGGGGCCCAAAACACAAGATTTATGGAATGGTTAAAAGTGCATGAAAATGGCCAATTTACTCACTCTGAGTTCTCAAAAAGGGTTTCTTCACCCCGGGAAGTTAATTAAATACCATTTGGAGGCATTTAATGTTCGAGCAAAAACGGCTGATTTTCGACAAAAGAGATAACACCCCCCCATTACGTCATGCTTCAGAAATGTGGAAAATGGTCCGTTTTCAAATGTTTTATTTTTGAACGTCAGTTCACATTTGTAGGTGGATCATCAGTGTTAGAGCTAAAATTAGCATGTTTAAAGTGATTTTCATGCTTCCAGGGGCCCAAAACACAAGATTTATGGAATGGTTAAAAGTGCATGAAAATGGCCAATTTACTCACTCTGAGTTCTCAAAAAGGGTTTCTTCACCCCGGGAAGTTAATTAAATACCATTTGGAGGCATTTAATGTTCGAGCAAAAACGGCTGATTTTCGACAAAAGAGATAACACCCCCCCATTACGTCATGCTTCAGAAATGTGGAAAATGGTCCGTTTTCAAATGTTTTATTTTTGAACGTCAGTTCACATTTGTAGGTGGATCATCAGTGTTAGAGCTAAAATTAGCATGTTTAAAGTGATTTTCATGCTTCCAGGGGCTCGGGAAGTTAATTAAATACCATTTGGAGGTATTTAATGTTCGAGCAAAAACGGCTGATTTTCGACAAAAGAGATAACACCCCCCCATTACGTCATGCTTCAGAAATGTGGAAAATGGTCCGTTTTCAAATGTTTTATTTTTGAACGTCAGTTCACATTTGTAGGTGGATCATCAGTGTTAGAGCTAAAATTAGCATGTTTAAAGTGATTTTCATGCTTCCAGGGGCCCAAAACACAAGATTTATGGAATGGTTAAAAGTGCATGAAAATGGCCAATTTACTCACTCTGAGTTCTCAAAAAGGGTTTCTTCCCCCCGGGAAGTTAATTAAATACCATTTGGAGGCATTTAATGTTCGAGCAAAAACGGCTGATTTTCGACAAAAGAGATAACACCCCCCCATTACGTCATGCTTCAGAAATGTGGAAAATGGTCCGTTTTCAAATGTTTTATTTTTGAACGTCAGTTCACATTTGTAGGTGGATCATCAGTGTTAGAGCTAAAATTAGCATGTTTAAAGTGATTTTCATGCTTCCAGGGGCTCGGGAAGTTAATTAAATACCATTTGGAGGCATTTAATGTTCGAGCAAAAACGGCTGATTTTCGACAAAAGAGATAACACCCCCCCATTACGTCATGCTTCAGAAATGTGGAAAATGGTCCGTTTTCAAATGTTTTATTTTTGAACGTCAGTTCACATTTGTAGGTGGATCATCAGTGTTAGAGCTAAAATTAGCATGTTTAAAGTGATTTTCATGCTTCCAGGGGCTCGGGAAGTGAAATAAATACCATTTGGAGGCATTTAATGTTCGAGCAAAAACGGCTGATTTTCGACAAAAGAGATAACACCGCCCCATTACGTCATGCTTCAGAAATGTGGAAAATGGTCCGTTTTCAAATGTTTTATTTTTGAACGTCAGTTCACATTTGTAGGTGGATCATCAGTGTTAGAGCTAAACTTAGCATGTTTAAAGTGATTTTCATGCTTCCAGGGGCTCGGGAAGTGAAATAAATACCATTTGGAGGCATTTAATGTTCGAGCAAAAACGGCTGATTTTCGACAAAAGAGATAACACCCCCCCATTACGTCATGCTTCAGAAATGTGAAAAATGGTCCGTTTTCAAATGTTTTATTTTTGAACGTCAGTTCACATTTGTAGGTGGATCATCAGTGTTAGAGCTAAAATTAGCATGTTTAAAGTGATTTTCATGCTTCCAGGGGCCCAAAACACAAGATTTATGGAATGGTTAAAAGTGCATGAAAATGGCCAATTTACTCACTCTGAGTTCTCAAAAAGGGTTTCTTCCCCCCGGGAAGTTAATTAAATACCATTTGGAGGCATTTAATGTTCGAGCAAAAACGGCTGATTTTCGACAAAAGAGATAACACCCCCCCATTACGTCATGCTTCAGAAATGTGGAAAATGGTCCGTTTTCAAATGTTTTATTTTTGAACGTCAGTTCACATTTGTAGGTGGATCATCAGTGTTAGAGCTAAAATTAGCATGTTTAAAGTGATTTTCATGCTTCCAGGGGCTCGGGAAGTTAATTAAATACCATTTGGAGGCATTTAATGTTCGAGCAAAAACGGCTGATTTTCGACAAAAGAGATAACACCCCCCCATTACGTCATGCTTCAGAAATGTGGAAAATGGTCCGTTTTCAAATGTTTTATTTTTGAACGTCAGTTCACATTTGTAGGTGGATCATCAGTGTTAGAGCTAAAATTAGCATGTTTAAAGTGATTTTCATGCTTCCAGGGGCCCAAAACACAAGATTTATGGAATGGTTAAAAGTGCATGAAAATGGCCAATTTACTCACTCTGAGTTCTCAAAAAGGGTTTCTTCCCCCCGGGAAGTTAATTAAATACCATTTGGAGGCATTTAATGTTCGAGCAAAAACGGCTGATTTTCGACAAAAGAGATAACACCCCCCCATTACGTCATGCTTCAGAAATGTGGAAAATGGTCCGTTTTCAAATGTTTTATTTTTGAACGTCAGTTCACATTTGTAGGTGGATCATCAGTGTTAGAGCTAAAATTAGCATGTTTAAAGTGATTTTCATGCTTCCAGGGGCTCGGGAAGTTAATTAAATACCATTTGGAGGCATTTAATGTTCGAGCAAAAACGGCTGATTTTCGACAAAAGAGATAACACCCCCCCATTACGTCATGCTTCAGAAATGTGGAAAATGGTCCGTTTTCAAATGTTTTATTTTTGAACGTCAGTTCACATTTGTAGGTGGATCATCAGTGTTAGAGCTAAAATTAGCATGTTTAAAGTGATTTTCATGCTTCCAGGGGCTCGGGAAGTGAAATAAATACCATTTGGAGGCATTTAATGTTCGAGCAAAAACGGCTGATTTTCGACAAAAGAGATAACACCGCCCCATTACGTCATGCTTCAGAAATGTGGAAAATGGTCCGTTTTCAAATGTTTTATTTTTGAACGTCAGTTCACATTTGTAGGTGGATCATCAGTGTTAGAGCTAAAATTAGCATGTTTAAAGTGATTTTCATGCTTCCAGGGGCCCAAAACACAAGATTTATGGAATGGTTAAAAGTGCATGAAAATGGCCAATTTACTCACTCTGAGTTCTCAAAAAGGGTTTCTTCACCCCGGGAAGTTAATTAAATACCATTTGGAGGCATTTAATGTTCGAGCAAAAACGGCTGATTTTCGACAAAAGAGATAACACCCCCCCATTACGTCATGCTTCAGAAATGTGGAAAATGGTCCGTTTTCAAATGTTTTATTTTTGAACGTCAGTTCACATTTGTAGGTGGATCATCAGTGTTAGAGCTAAAATTAGCATGTTTAAAGTGATTTTCATGCTTCCAGGGGCTCGGGAAGTTAATTAAATACCATTTGGAGGCATTTAATGTTCGAGCAAAAACGGCTGATTTTCGACAAAAGAGATAACACCCCCCCATTACGTCATGCTTCAGAAATGTGGAAAATGGTCCGTTTTCAAATGTTTTATTTTTGAACGTCAGTTCACATTTGTAGGTGGATCATCAGTGTTAGAGCTAAAATTAGCATGTTTAAAGTGATTTTCATGCTTCCAGGGGCCCAAAACACAAGATTTATGGAATGGTTAAAAGTGCATGAAAATGGCCAATTTACTCACTCTGAGTTCTCAAAAAGGGTTTCTTCCCCCCGGGAAGTTAATTAAATACCATTTGGAGGCATTTAATGTTCGAGCAAAAACGGCTGATTTTCGACAAAAGAGATAACACCCCCCCATTACGTCATGCTTCAGAAATGTGGAAAATGGTCCGTTTTCAAATGGTTTATTTTTGAACGTCAGTTCACATTTGTAGGTGGATCATCAGTGTTAGAGCTAAAATTAGCATGTTTAAAGTGATTTTCATGCTTCCAGGGGTTTGGGAAGTTAATTAAATACCATTTGGAGGCATTTAATGTTCGAGCAAAAACGGCTGATTTTCGACAAAAGAGATAACACCCCCCCATTACGTCATGCTTCAGAAATGTGGAAAATGGTCCGTTTTCAAATGTTTTATTTTTGAACGTCAGTTCACATTTGTAGGTGGATCATCAGTGTTAGAGCTAAAATTAGCATGTTTAAAGTGATTTTCATGCTTCCAGGGGCTCGGGAAGTGAAATAAATACCATTTGGAGGCATTTAATGTTCGAGCAAAAACGGCTGATTTTCGACAAAAGAGATAACACCGCCCCATTACGTCATGCTTCAGAAATGTGGAAAATGGTCCGTTTTCAAATGTTTTATTTTTGAACGTCAGTTCACATTTGTAGGTGGATCATCAGTGTTAGAGCTAAAATTAGCATGTTTAAAGTGATTTTCATGCTTCCAGGGGCTCGGGAAGTGAAATAAATACCATTTGGAGGCATTTAATGTTCGAGCAAAAACGGCTGATTTTCGACAAAAGAGATAACACCCCCCCATTACGTCATGCTTCAGAAATGTGGAAAATGGTCCGTTTTCAAATGTTTTATTTTTGAACGTCAGTTCACATTTGTAGGTGGATCATCAGTGTTAGAGCTAAAATTAGCATGTTTAAAGTGATTTTCATGCTTCCAGGGGCTCGGGAAGTTAATTAAATACCATTTGGAGGCATTTAATGTTCGAGCAAAAACGGCTGATTTTCGACAAAAGAGATAACACCCCCCCATTACGTCATGCTTCAGAAATGTGGAAAATGGTCCGTTTTCAAATGTTTTATTTTTGAACGTCAGTTCACATTTGTAGGTGGATCATAAGTGTTAGAGCTAAAATTAGCATGTTTAAAGTGATTTTCATGCTTCCAGGGGCCCAAAACACAAGATTTATGGAATGGTTAAAAGTGCATGAAAATGGCCAATTTACTCACTCTGAGTTCTCAAAAAGGGTTTCTTCCCCCCGGGAAGTTAATTAAATACCATTTGGAGGCATTTAATGTTCGAGCAAAAACGGCTGATTTTCGACAAAAGAGATAACACCCCCCCATTACGTCATGCTTCAGAAATGTGGAAAATGGTCCGTTTTCAAATGTTTTATTTTTGAACGTCAGTTCACATTTGTAGGTGGATCATCAGTGTTAGAGCTAAAATTAGCATGTTTAAAGTGATTTTCATGCTTCCAGGGGCTCGGGAAGTTAATTAAATACCATTTGGAGGCATTTAATGTTCGAGCAAAAACGGCTGATTTTCGACAAAAGAGATAACACCCCCCCATTACGTCATGCTTCAGAAATGTGGAAAATGGTCCGTTTTCAAATGTTTTATTTTTGAACGTCAGTTCACATTTGTAGGTGGATCATCAGTGTTAGAGCTAAAATTAGCATGTTTAAAGTGATTTTCATGCTTCCAGGGGCTCGGGAAGTGAAATAAATACCATTTGGAGGCATTTAATGTTCGAGCAAAAACGGCTGATTTTCGACAAAAGAGATAACACCGCCCCATTACGTCATGCTTCAGAAATGTGGAAAATGGTCCGTTTTCAAATGTTTTATTTTTGAACGTCAGTTCACATTTGTAGGTGGATCATCAGTGTTAGAGCTAAAATTAGCATGTTTAAAGTGATTTTCATGCTTCCAGGGGCTCGGGAAGTGAAATAAATACCATTTGGAGGCATTTAATGTTCGAGCAAAATTGGCTGATTTTAGACAAAAGAGATAACACCCCCCCTCATTACGTCATGCTTCAGAAATGTGGAAAATGGTCCGTTTTCAAATGTTTTATTTTTGAACGTCAGTTCACATTTGTAGGTGGATCATCAGTGTTAGAGCTAAAATTAGCATGTTTAAAGTGATTTTCATGCTTCCAGGGGCCCAAAACACAAGATTTATGGAATGGTTAAAAGTGCATGAAAATGGCCAATTTACTCACTCTGAGTTCTCAAAAAGGGTTTCTTCACCCCGGGAAGTTAATTAAATACCATTTGGAGGCATTTAATGTTCGAGCAAAAACGGCTGATTTTCGACAAAAGAGATAACACCCCCCCATTACGTCATGCTTCAGAAATGTGGAAAATGGTCCGTTTTCAAATGTTTTATTTTTGAACGTCAGTTCACATTTGTAGGTGGATCATCAGTGTTAGAGCTAAAATTAGCATGTTTAAAGTGATTTTCATGCTTCCAGGGGCTCGGGAAGTGAAATAAATACCATTTGGAAGCATTTAATGTTCGAGCAAAAACGGCTGATTTTCGACAAAAGAGATAACACCCCCCCATTACGTCATGCTTCAGAAATGTGGAAAATGGTCCGTTTTCAAATGTTTTATTTTTGAACGTCAGTTCACATTTGTAGGTGGATCATCAGTGTTAGAGCTAAAATTAGCATGTTTAAAGTGATTTTCATGCTTCCAGGGGCTCGGGAAATAATTAAATACCATTTGGAGGCATTTAATGTTCGAGCAAAAACGGCTGATTTTCGACAAAAGAGATAACACCCCCCCATTACGTCATGCTTCAGAAATGTGGAAAATGGTCCGTTTTCAAATGTTTTATTTTTGAACGTCAGTTCACATTTGTAGGTGGATCATCAGTGTTAGAGCTAAAATTAGCATGTTTAAAGTGATTTTCATGCTTCCAGGGGCCCAAAACACAAGATTTATGGAATGGTTAAAAGTGCATGAAAATGGCCAATTTACTCACTCTGAGTTCTCAAAAAGGGTTTCTTCACCCCGGGAAGTTAATTAAATACCATTTGGAGGCATTTAATGTTCGAGCAAAAACGGCTGATTTTCGACAAAAGAGATAACACCCCCCCATTACGTCATGCTTCAGAAATGTGGAAAATGGTCCGTTTTCAAATGTTTTATTTTTGAACGTCAGTTCACATTTGTAGGTGGATCATCAGTGTTAGAGCTAAAATTAGCATGTTTAAAGTGATTTTCATGCTTCCAGGGGCTCGGGAAGTTAATTAAATACCATTTGGAGGCATTTAATGTTCGAGCAAAAACGGCTGATTTTCGACAAAAGAGATAACACCCCCCCATTACGTCATGCTTCAGAAATGTGGAAAATGGTCCGTGTTCAAATGTTTTATTTTTGAACGTCAGTTCACATTTGTAGGTGGATCATCAGTGTTAGAGCTAAAATTAGCATGTTTAAAGTGATTTTCATGCTTCCAGGGGCCCAAAACACAAGATTTATGGAATGGTTAAAAGTGCATGAAAATGGCCAATTTACTCACTCTGAGTTCTCAAAAAGGGTTTCTTCACCCCGGGAAGTTAATTAAATACCATTTGGAGGCATTTAATGTTCGAGCAAAAACGGCTGATTTTCGACAAAAGAGATAACACCCCCCCATTACGTCATGCTTCAGAAATGTGGAAAATGGTCCGTTTTCAAATGTTTTATTTTTGAACGTCAGTTCACATTTGTAGGTGGATCATCAGTGTTAGAGCTAAAATTAGCATGTTTAAAGTGATTTTCATGCTTCCAGGGGCTCGGGAAGTGAAATAAATACCATTTGGAAGCATTTAATGTTCGAGCAAAAACGGCTGATTTTCGACAAAAGAGATAACACCCCCCCATTACGTCATGCTTCAGAAATGTGGAAAATGGTCTGTTTTCAAATGTTTTATTTTTGAACGTCAGTTCACATTTGTAGGTGGATCATCAGTGTTAGAGCTAAAATTAGCATGTTTAAAGTGATTTTCATGCTTCCAGGGGCTCGGGAAATTAATTAAATACCATTTGGAGGCATTTAATGTTCGAGCAAAAACGGCTGATTTTCGACAAAAGAGATAACACCCCCCCATTACGTCATGCTTCAGAAATGTGGAAAATGGTCCGTTTTCAAATGTTTTATTTTTGAACGTCAGTTCACATTTGTAGGTGGATCATCAGTGTTAGAGCTAAAATTAGCATGTTTAAAGTGATTTTCATGCTTCCAGGGGCCCAAAACACAAGATTTATGGAATGGTTAAAAGTGCATGAAAATGGCCAATTTACTCACTCTGAGTTCTCAAAAAGGGTTTCTTCACCCCGGGAAGTTAATTAAATACCATTTGGAGGCATTTAATGTTCGAGCAAAAACGGCTGATTTTCGACAAAAGAGATAACACCCCGCCCATTACGTCATGCTTCAGAAATGTGGAAAATGGTCCGTTTTCAAATGTATTATTTTTGAACGTCAGTTCACATTTGTAGGTGGATCATCAGTGTTAGAGACAAAATTAGCATGTTTAAAGTGATTTTCATGCTTCCAGGGGCTCGGGAAGTTAATTAAATACCATTTGGAGGCATTTAATGTTCGAGCAAAAACGGCTGATTTTCGACAAAAGAGATAACACCCCCCCATTACGTCATGCTTCAGAAATGTGGAAAATGGTCCGTTTTCAAATGTTTCATTTTTGAACGTCAGTTCACATTTGTAGGTGGATTATCAGTGTTAGAGCTAAAATTAGCATGTTTAAAGTGATTTTCATGCTTCCAGGGGCCCAAAACACAAGATTTATGGAATGGTTAAAAGTGCATGAAAATGGCCAATTTACTCACTCTGAGTTCTCAAAAAGGGTTTCTTCACCCCGGGAAGTTAATTAAATACCATTTGGAGGCATTTAATGTTCGAGCAAAAACGGCTGATTTTCGACAAAAGAGATAACACCCCCCCATTACGTCATGCTTCAGAAATGTGGAAAATGGTCCGTTTTCAAATGTTTTATTTTTGAACGTCAGTTCACATTTGTAGGTGGATCATCAGTGTTAGAGCTAAAATTAGCATGTTTAAAGTGATTTTCATGCTTCCAGGGGCCCAAAACACAAGATTTATGGAATGGTTAAAAGTGCATGAAAATGGCCAATTTACTCACTCTGAGTTCTCAAAAAGGGTTTCTTCACCCCGGGAAGTTAATTAAATACCATTTGGAGGCATTTAATGTTCGAGCAAAAACGGCTGATTTTCGACAAAAGAGATAACACCCCCCCATTACGTCATGCTTCAGAAATGTGGAAAATGGTCCGTTTTCAAATGTTTTATTTTTGAACGTCAGTTCACATTTGTAGGTGGATCATCAGTGTTAGAGCTAAAATTAGCATGTTTAAAGTGATTTTCATGCTTCCAGGGGCTCGGGAAGTTAATTAAATACCATTTGGAGGCATTTAATGTTCGAGCAAAAACGGCTGATTTTCGACAAAAGAGATAACACCCCCCCATTATGTCATGCTTCAGAAATGTGGAAAATGGTCCGTTTTCAAATGTTTTATTTTTGAACGTCAGTTCACATTTGTAGGTGGATCATCAGTGTTAGAGCTAAAATTAGCATGTTTAAAGTGATTTTCATGCTTCCAGGGGCCCAAAACACAAGATTTATGGAATGGTTAAAAGTGCATGAAAATGGCTAATTTACTCACTCTGAGTTCTCAAAAAGGGTTTCTTCCCCCCGGGAAGTTAATTAAATACCATTTGGAGGCATTTAATGTTCGAGCAAAAACGGCTGATTTTCGACAAAAGAGATAACACCCCCCCATTACGTCATGCTTCAGAAATGTGGAAAATGGTCCGTTTTCAAATGTTTTATTTTTGAACGTCAGTTCACATTTGTAGGTGGATCATCAGTGTTAGAGCTAAAATTAGCATGTTTAAAGTGATTTTCATGCTTCCAGGGGCTCGGGAAGTTAATTAAATACCATTTGGAGGCATTTAATGTTCGAGCAAAAACGGCTGATTTTCGACAAAAGAGATAACACCCCCCCATTACGTCATGCTTCAGAAATGTGGAAAATGGTCCGTTTTCAAATGTTTTATTTTTGAACGTCAGTTCACATTTGTAGGTGGATCATCAGTGTTAGAGCTAAAATTAGCATGTTTAAAGTGATTTTCATGCTTCCAGGGGCTCGGGAAGTTAATTAAATACCATTTGGAGGCATTTAATGTTCGAGCAAAAACGGCTGATTTTCGACAAAAGAGATAACACACCCCCATTACGTCATGCTTCAGAAATGTGGAAAATGGTCCGTTTTCAAATGTTTTATTTTTGAACGTCAGTTCACATTTGTAGGTGGATCATCAGTGTTAGAGCTAAAATTAGCATGTTTAAAGTGATTTTCATGCTTCCAGGGGCCCAAAACACAAGATTTATGGAATGGTTAAAAGTGCATGAAAATGGCCAATTTACTCACTCTGAGTTCTCAAAAAGGGTTTCTTCACCCCGGGAAGTTAATTAAATACCATTTGGAGGCATTTAATGTTCGAGCAAAAACGGCTGATTTTCGACAAAAGAGATAACACCCCCCCATTACGTCATGCTTCAGAAATGTGGAAAATGGTCCGTTTTCAAATGTTTTATTTTTGAACGTCAGTTCACATTTGTAGGTGGATCATCAGTGTTAGAGCTAAAATTAGCATGTTTAAAGTGATTTTCATGCTTCCAGGGGCTCGGGAAGTGAAATAAATACCATTTGGAAGCATTTAATGTTCGAGCAAAAACGGCTGATTTTCGACAAAAGAGATAACACCCCCCATTACGTCATGCTTCAGAAATGTGGAAAATGGTCCGTTTTCAAATGTTTTATTTTTGAACGTCAGTTCACATTTGTAGGTGGATCATCAGTGTTAGAGCTAAAATTAGCATGTTTAAAGTGATTTTCATGCTTCCAGGGGCTCGGGAAATTAATTAAATACCATTTGGAGGCATTTAATGTTCGAGCAAAAACGGCTGATTTTCGACAAAAGAGATAACACCCCCCCATTACGTCATGCTTCAGAAATGTGGAAAATGGTCCGTTTTCAAATGTTTTATTTTTGAACGTCAGTTCACATTTGTAGGTGGATCATCAGTGTTAGAGACAAAATTAGCATGTTTAAAGTGATTTTCATGCTTCCAGGGGCTCGGGAAGTTAATTAAATACCATTTGGAGGCATTTAATGTTCGAGCAAAAACGGCTGATTTTCGACAAAAGAGATAACACCCCCCCATTACGTCATGCTTCAGAAATGTGGAAAATGGTCCGTTTTCAAATGTTTTATTTTTGAACGTCAGTTCACATTTGTAGGTGGATCATCAGTGTTAGAGCTAAAATTAGCATGTTTAAAGTGATTTTCATGCTTCCAGGGGCTCGGGAAGTTAATTAAATACCATTTGGAGGCATTTAATGTTCGAGCAAAAACGGCTGATTTTCGACAAAAGAGATAACACCCCCCCATTACGTCATGCTTCAGAAATGTGGAAAATGGTCCGTTTTCAAATGTTTTATTTTTGAACGTCAGTTCACATTTGTAGGTGGATCATCAGTGTTAGAGCTAAAATTAGCATGTTTAAAGTGATTTTCATGCTTCCAGGGGCTCGGGAAGTGAAATAAATACCATTTGGAGGCATTTAATGTTCGAGCAAAAACGGCTGATTTTCGACAAAAGAGATAACACCGCCCCATTACGTCATGCTTCAGAAATGTGGAAAATGGTCCGTTTTCAAATGTTTTATTTTTGAACGTCAGTTCACATTTGTAGGTGGATCATCAGTGTTAGAGCTAAAATTAGCATGTTTAAAGTGATTTTCATGCTTCCAGGGGCTCGGGAAGTGAAATAAATACCATTTGGAGGCATTTAATGTTCGAGCAAAATTGGCTGATTTTAGACAAAAAAGATAACACCCCCCCATTACGTCATGCTTCAGAAATGTGGAAAATGGTCCGTTTTCAAATGTTTTATTTTTGAACGTCAGTTCACATTTGTAGGTGGATCATCAGTGTTAGAGCTAAAATTAGCATGTTTAAAGTGATTTTCATGCTTCCAGGGGCCCAAAACACAAGATTTATGGAATGGTTAAAAGTGCATGAAAATGGCCAATTTACTCACTCTGAGTTCTCAAAAAGGGTTTCTTCAGCCCGGGAAGTTAATTAAATACCATTTGGAGGCATTTAATGTTCGAGCAAAAACGGCTGATTTTCGACAAAAGAGATAACACCCCCCCATTACGTCATGCTTCAGAAATGTGGAAAATGGTCCGTTTTCAAATGTTTTATTTTTGAACGTCAGTTCACATTTGTAGGTGGATCATCAGTGTTAGAGCTAAAATTAGCATGTTTAAAGTGATTTTCATGCTTCCAGGGGCTCGGGAAGTGAAATAAATACCATTTGGAAGCATTTAATGTTCGAGCAAAAACGGCTGATTTTCGACAAAAGAGATAACACCCCCCCATTACGTCATGCTTCAGAAATGTGGAAAATGGTCCGTTTTCAAATGTTTTATTTTTGAACGTCAGTTCACATTTGTAGGTGGATCATCAGTGTTAGAGCTAAAATTAGCATGTTTAAAGTGATTTTCATGCTTCCAGGGGCTCGGGAAATTAATTAAATACCATTTGGAGGCATTTAATGTTCGAGCAAAAACGGCTGATTTTCGACAAAAGAGATAACACCCCCCCATTACGTCATGCTTCAGAAATGTGGAAAATGGTCCGTTTTCAAATGTTTTATTTTTGAACGTCAGTTCACATTTGTAGGTGGATCATCAGTGTTAGAGCTAAAATTAGCATGTTTAAAGTGATTTTCATGCTTCCAGGGGCCCAAAACACAAGATTTATGGAATGGTTAAAAGTGCATGAAAATGGCCAATTTACTCACTCTGAGTTCTCAAAAAGGGTTTCTTCACCCCGGGAAGTTAATTAAATACCATTTGGAGGCATTTAATGTTCGAGCAAAAACGGCTGATTTTCGACAAAAGAGATAACACCCCCCCATTACGTCATGCTTCAGAAATGTGGAAAATGGTCCGTTTTCAAATGTTTTATTTTTGAACGTCAGTTCACATTTGTAGGTGGATCATCAGTGTTAGAGCTAAAATTAGCATGTTTAAAGTGATTTTCATGCTTCCAGGGGCTCGGGAAGTTAATTAAATACCATTTGGAGGCATTTAATGTTCGAGCAAAAACGGCTGATTTTCGACAAAAGAGATAACACCCCCCCATTACGTCATGCTTCAGAAATGTGGAAAATGGTCCGTTTTCAAATGTTTTATTTTTGAACGTCAGTTCACATTTGTAGGTGGATCATCAGTGTTAGAGCTAAAATTAGCATGTTTAAAGTGATTTTCATGCTTCCAGGGGCCCAAAACACAAGATTTATGGAATGGTTAAAAGTGCATGAAAATGGCCAATTTACTCACTCTAAATTCTCAAAAAGGGTTTCTTCACCCCGGGAAGTTAATTAAATACCATTTGGAGGCATTTAATGTTCGAGCAAAAACGGCTGATTTTCGACAAAAGAGATAACACCCCCCCATTACGTCATGCTTCAGAAATGTGGAAAATGGTCCGTTTTCAAATGTTTTATTTTTGAACGTCAGTTCACATTTGTAGGTGGATCATCAGTGTTAGAGCTAAAATTAGCATGTTTAAAGTGATTTTCATGCTTCCAGGGGCTCGGGAAGTGAAATATATACCATTTGGAAGCATTTAATGTTCGAGCAAAAACGGCTGATTTTCGACAAAAGAGATAACACCCCCCCATTACGTCATGCTTCAGAAATGTGGAAAATGGTCCGTTTTCAAATGTTTTATTTTTGAACGTCAGTTCACATTTGTAGGTGGATCATCAGTGTTAGAGCTAAAATTAGCATGTTTAAAGTGATTTTCATGCTTCCAGGGGCTCGGGAAATTAATTAAATACCATTTGGAGGCATTTAATGTTCGAGCAAAAACGGCTGATTTTCGACAAAAGAGATAACACCCCCCCATTACGTCATGCTTCAGAAATGTGGAAAATGGTCCGTTTTCAAATGTTTTATTTTTGAACGTCAGTTCACATTTGTAGGTGGATCATCAGTGTTAGAGCTAAAATTAGCATGTTTAAAGTGATTTTCATGCTTCCAGGGGCCCAAAACACAAGATTTATGGAATGGTTAAAAGTGCATGAAAATGGCCAATTTACTCACTCTGAGTTCTCAAAAAGGGTTTCTTCACCCCGGGAAGTTAATTAAATACCATTTGGAGGCATTTAATGTTTGAGCAAAAACGGCTGATTTTCGACAAAAGAGATAACACCCCCCCATTACGTCATGCTTCAGAAATGTGGAAAATGGTCCGTTTTCAAATGTTTTATTTTTGAACGTCAGTTCACATTTGTAGGTGGATCATCAGTGTTAGAGACAAAATTAGCATGTTTAAAGTGATTTTCATGCTTCCAGGGGCTCGGGAAGTTAATTAAATACCATTTGGAGGCATTTAATGTTCGAGCAAAAACGGCTGATTTTCGACAAAAGAGATAACACCCCCCCATTACGTCATGCTTCAGAAATGTGGAAAATGGTCCCTTTTCAAATGTTTCATTTTTGAACGTCAGTTCACATTTGTAGGTGGATTATCAGTGTTAGAGCTAAAATTAGCATGTTTAAAGTGATTTTCATGCTTCCAGGGGCCCAAAACACAAGATTTATGGAATGGTTAAAAGTGCATGAAAATGGCCAATTTACTCACTCTGAGTTCTCAAAAAGGGTTTCTTCACCCCGGGAAGTTAATTAAATACCATTTGGAGGCATTTAATGTTCGAGCAAAAACGGCTGATTTTCGACAAAAGAGATAACACCCCCCCATTACGTCATGCTTCAGAAATGTGGAAAATGGTCCGTTTTCAAAGGTTTTATTTTTGAACGTCAGTTCACATTTGTAGGTGGATCATCAGTGTTAGAGCTAAAATTAGCATGTTTAAAGTGATTTTCATGCTTCCAGGGGCCCAAAACACAAGATTTATGGAATGGTTAAAAGTGCATGAAAATGGCCAATTTACTCACTCTGAGTTCTCAAAAAGGGTTTCTTCACCCCGGGAAGTTAATTAAATACCATTTGGAGGCATTTAATGTTCGAGCAAAAACGGCTGATTTTTGACAAAAGAGATAACACCCCCCCATTACGTCATGCTTCAGAAATGTGGAAAATGGTCCGTTTTCAAATGTTTTATTTTTGAACGTCAGTTCACATTTGTAGGTGGATCATCAGTGTTAGAGCTCAAATTATTATGTTTAAAGTGATTTTCATGCTTCCAGGGGCTCGGGAAGTTAATTAAATACCATTTGGAGGCATTTAATGTTCAAGCAAAAACGGCTGATTTTCGACAAAAGAGATAACACCCCCCCATTACGTCATGCTTCAGAAATGTGGAAAATGGTCCGTTTTCAAATGTTTTATTTTTGAACGTCAGTTCACATTTGTAGGTGGATCATCAGTGTTAGAGACAAAATTAGCATGTTTAAAGTGATTTTCATGCTTCCAGGGGCTCGGGAAGTTAATTAAATACCATTTGGAGGCATTTAATGTTCGAGCAAAAACGGCTGATTTTCGACAAAAGAGATAACACCCCCCCATTACGTCATGCTTCAGAAATGTGGAAAATGGTCCGTTTTCAAATGTTTCATTTTTGAACGTCAGTTCACATTTGTAGGTGGATTATCAGTGTTAGAGCTAAAATTAGCATGTTTAAAGTGATTTTCATGCTTCCAGGGGCCCAAAACACAAGATTTATGGAATGGTTAAAAGTGCATGAAAATGGCCAATTTACTCACTCTGAGTTCTCAAAAAGGGTTTCTTCACCCCGGGAAGTTAATTAAATACCATTTGGAGGCATTTAATGTTCGAGCAAAAACGGCTGATTTTCGACAAAAGAGATAACACCCCCCCATTACGTCATGCTTCAGAAATGTGGAAAATGGTCCGTTTTCAAATGTTTTATTTTTGAACGTCAGTTCACATTTGTAGGTGGATCATCAGTGTTAGAGCTAAAATTAGCATGTTTAAAGTGATTTTCATGCTTCCAGGGGCCCAAAACACAAGATTTATGGAATGGTTAAAAGTGCATGAAAATGGCCAATTTACTCACTCTGAGTTCTCAAAAAGGGTTTCTTCACCCCGGGAAGTTAATTAAATACCATTTGGAGGCATTTAATGTTCGAGCAAAAACGGCTGATTTTCGACAAAAGAGATAACACCCCCCCATTACGTCATGCTTCAGAAATGTGGAAAATGGTCCGTTTTCAAATGTTTTATTTTTGAACGTCAGTTCACATTTGTAGGTGGATCATCAGTGTTAGAGCTCAAATTAGCATGTTTAAAGTGATTTTCATGCTTCCAGGGGCTCGGGAAGTTAATTAAATACCATTTGGAGGCATTTAATGTTCAAGCAAAAACGGCTGATTTTCGACAAAAGAGATAACACCCCCCCATTACGTCATGCTTCAGAAATGTGGAAAATGGTCCGTTTTCAAATGTTTTATTTTTGAACGTCAGTTCACATTTGTAGGTGGATCATCAGTGTTAGAGCTAAAATTAGCATGTTTAAAGTGATTTTCATGCTTCCAGGGGCCCAAAACACAAGATTTATGGAATGGTTAAAAGTGCATGAAAATGGCCAATTTACTCACTCTGAGTTCTCAAAAAGGGTTTCTTCCCCCCGGGAAGTTAATTAAATACCATTTGGAGGCATTTAATGTTCGAGCAAAAACGGCTGATTTTCGACAAAAGAGATAACACCCCCCCATTACGTCATGCTTCAGAAATGTGGAAAATGGTCCGTTTTCAAATGTTTTATTTTTGAACGTCAGTTCACATTTGTAAGTGGATCATCAGTGTTAGAGCTAAAATTAGCATGTTTAAAGTGATTTTCATGCTTCCAGGGGCTCGGGAAGTTAATTAAATACCATTTGGAGGCATTTAATGTTCGAGCAAAAACGGCTGATTTTCGACAAAAGAGATAACACCCCCCCATTACGTCATGCTTCAGAAATGTGGAAAATGGTCCGTTTTCAAATGTTTTATTTTTGAACGTCAGTTCACATTTGTAGGTGGATCATCAGTGTTAGAGCTAAAATTAGCATGTTTAAAGTGATTTTCATGCTTCCAGGGGCTCGGGAAGTGAAATAAATACCATTTTGGAGGCATTTAATGTTCGAGCAAAATTGGCTGATTTTAGACAAAAGAGATAACACCCCCCCATTACGTCATGCTTCAGAAATGTGGAAAATGGTCCGTTTTCAAATGTTTTATTTTTGAACGTCAGTTCACATTTGTAGGTGGATCATCAGTGTTAGAGCTAAAATTAGCATGTTTAAAGTGATTTTCATGCTTCCAGGGGCCCAAAACACAAGATTTATGGAATGGTTAAAAGTGCATGAAAATGGCCAATTTACTCACTCTGAGTTCTCAAAAAGGGTTTCTTCACCCCGGGAAGTTAATTAAATACCATTTGGAGGCATTTAATGTTCGAGCAAAAACGGCTGATTTTCGACAAAAGAGATAACACCCCCCCATTACGTCATGCTTCAGAAATGTGGAAAATGGTCCGTTTTCAAATGTTTTATTTTTGAACGTCAGTTCACATTTGTAGGTGGATCATCAGTGTTAGAGCTAAAATTAGCATGTTTAAAGTGATTTTCATGCTTCCAGGGGCTCGGGAAGTGAAATAAATACCATTTGGAAGCATTTAATGTTCGAGCAAAAACGGCTGATTTTCGACAAAAGAGATAACACCCCCCCCATTACGTCATGCTTCAGAAATGTGGAAAATGGTCCGTTTTCAAATGTTTTATTTTTGAACGTCAGTTCACATTTGTAGGTGGATCATCAGTGTTAGAGCTAAAATTAGCATGTTTAAAGTGATTTTCATGCTTCCAGGGGCCCAAAACACAAGATTTATGGAATGGTTAAAAGTGCATGAAAATGTCCAATTTACTCACTCTGAGTTCTCAAAAAGGGTTTCTTCACCCCGGGAAGTTAATTAAATACCATTTGGAGGCATTTAATGTTCGAGCAAAAACGGCTGATTTTCGACAAAAGAGATAACACCCCCCCATTACGTCATGCTTCAGAAATGTGGAAAATGGTCCGTTTTCAAATGTTTTATTTTTGAACGTCAGTTCACATTTGTAGGTGGATCATCAGTGTTAGAGCTAAAATTAGCATGTTTAAAGTGATTTTCATGCTTCCAGGGGCTCGGGAAGTGAAATAAATACCATTTGGAAGCATTTAATGTTCGAGCAAAAACGGCTGATTTTCGACAAAAGAGATAACACCCCCCCATTACGTCATGCTTCAGAAATGTGGAAAATGGTCCGTTTTCAAATGTTTTATTTTTGAACGTCAGTTCACATTTGTAGGTGGATCATCAGTGTTAGAGCTAAAATTAGCATGTTTAAAGTGATTTTCATGCTTCCAGGGGCTCGGGAAATTAATTAAATACCATTTGGAGGCATTTAATGTTCGAGCAAAAACGGCTGATTTTCGACAAAAGAGATAACACCCCCCCATTACGTCATGCTTCAGAAATGTGGAAAATGGTCAGTTTTCAAATGTTTTATTTTTGAACGTCAGTTCACATTTGTAGGTGGATCATCAGTGTTAGAGCTAAAATTAGCATGTTTAAAGTGATTTTCATGCTTCCAGGGGCCCAAAACACAAGATTTATGGAATGGTTTAAAGTGCATGAAAATGGCCAATTTACTCACTCTGAGTTCTCAAAAAGGGTTTCTTCACCCCGGGAAGTTAATTAAATACCATTTGGAGGCATTTAATGTTCGAGCAAAAACGGCTGATTTTCGACAAAAGAGATAACACCCCCCCATTACGTCATGCTTCAGAAATGTGGAAAATGGTCCGTTTTCAAATGTTTTATTTTTGAACGTCAGTTCACATTTGTAGGTGGATCATCAGTGTTAGAGACAAAATTAGCATGTTTAAAGTGATTTTCATGCTTCCAGGGGCTCGGGAAGTTAATTAAATACCATTTGGAGGCATTAAATGTTCGAGCAAAAACGGCTGATTTTCGACAAAAGAGATAACACCCCCCCATTACGTCATGCTTCAGAAATGTGGAAAATGGTCCGTTTTCAAATGTTTCATTTTTGAACGTCAGTTCACATTTGTAGGTGGATTATCAGTGTTAGAGCTAAAATTAGCATGTTTAAAGTGATTTTCATGCTTCCAGGGGCCCAAAACACAAGATTTATGGAATGGTTAAAAGTGCATGAAAATGGCCAATTTACTCACTCTGAGTTCTCAAAAAGGGTTTCTTCACCCCGGGAAGTTAATTAAATACCATTTGGAGGCATTTAATGTTCGAGCAAAAACGGCTGATTTTCGACAAAAGAGATAACACCCCCCCATTACGTCATGCTTCAGAAATGTGGAAAATGGTCCGTTTTCAAATGGTTTATTTTTGAACGTCAGTTCACATTTGTAGGTGGATCATCAGTGTTAGAGCTAAAATTAGCATGTTTAAAGTGATTTTCATGCTTCCAGGGGTTTGGGAAGTTAATTAAATACCATTTGGAGGCATTTAATGTTCGAGCAAAAACGGCTGATTTTCGACAAAAGAGATAACACCCCCCCATTACGTCATGCTTCAGAAATGTGGAAAATGGTCCGTTTTCAAATGTTTTATTTTTGAACGTCAGTTCACATTTGTAGGTGGATCATCAGTGTTAGAGCTAAAATTAGCATGTTTAAAGTGATTTTCATGCTTCCAGGGGCTCGGGAAGTGAAATAAATACCATTTGGAGGCATTTAATGTTCGAGCAAAAACGGCTGATTTTCGACAAAAGAGATAACACCGCCCCATTACGTCATGCTTCAGAAATGTGGAAAATGGTCCGTTTTCAAATGTTTTATTTTTGAACGTCAGTTCACATTTGTAGGTGGATCATCAGTGTTAGAGCTAAAATTAGCATGTTTAAAGTGATTTTCATGCTTCCAGGGGCTCGGGAAGTGAAATAAATACCATTTGGAGGCATTTAATGTTCGAGCAAAAACGGCTGATTTTCGACAAAAGAGATAACACCCCCCCATTACGTCATGCTTCAGAAATGTGGAAAATGGTCCGTTTTCAAATGTTTTATTTTTGAACGTCAGTTCACATTTGTAGGTGGATCATCAGTGTTAGAGCTAAAATTAGCATGTTTAAAGTGATTTTCATGCTTCCAGGGGCTCGGGAAGTTAATTAAATACCATTTGGAGGCATTTAATGTTCGAGCAAAAACGGCTGATTTTCGACAAAAGAGATAACACCCCCCCATTACGTCATGCTTCAGAAATGTGGAAAATGGTCCGTTTTCAAATGTTTTATTTTTGAACGTCAGTTCACATTTGTAGGTGGATCATAAGTGTTAGAGCTAAAATTAGCATGTTTAAAGTGATTTTCATGCTTCCAGGGGCCCAAAACACAAGATTTATGGAATGGTTAAAAGTGCATGAAAATGGCCAATTTACTCACTCTGAGTTCTCAAAAAGGGTTTCTTCCCCCCGGGAAGTTAATTAAATACCATTTGGAGGCATTTAATGTTCGAGCAAAAACGGCTGATTTTCGACAAAAGAGATAACACCCCCCCATTACGTCATGCTTCAGAAATGTGGAAAATGGTCCGTTTTCAAATGTTTTATTTTTGAACGTCAGTTCACATTTGTAGGTGGATCATCAGTGTTAGAGCTAAAATTAGCATGTTTAAAGTGATTTTCATGCTTCCAGGGGCTCGGGAAGTTAATTAAATACCATTTGGAGGCATTTAATGTTCGAGCAAAAACGGCTGATTTTCGACAAAAGAGATAACACCCCCCCATTACGTCATGCTTCAGAAATGTGGAAAATGGTCCGTTTTCAAATGTTTTATTTTTGAACGTCAGTTCACATTTGTAGGTGGATCATCAGTGTTAGAGCTAAAATTAGCATGTTTAAAGTGATTTTCATGCTTCCAGGGGCTCGGGAAGTGAAATAAATACCATTTGGAGGCATTTAATGTTCGAGCAAAAACGGCTGATTTTCGACAAAAGAGATAACACCGCCCCATTACGTCATGCTTCAGAAATGTGGAAAATGGTCCGTTTTCAAATGTTTTATTTTTGAACGTCAGTTCACATTTGTAGGTGGATCATCAGTGTTAGAGCTAAAATTAGCATGTTTAAAGTGATTTTCATGCTTCCAGGGGCTCGGGAAGTGAAATAAATACCATTTGGAGGCATTTAATGTTCGAGCAAAATTGGCTGATTTTAGACAAAAGAGATAACACCCCCCCTCATTACGTCATGCTTCAGAAATGTGGAAAATGGTCCGTTTTCAAATGTTTTATTTTTGAACGTCAGTTCACATTTGTAGGTGGATCATCAGTGTTAGAGCTAAAATTAGCATGTTTAAAGTGATTTTCATGCTTCCAGGGGCCCAAAACACAAGATTTATGGAATGGTTAAAAGTGCATGAAAATGGCCAATTTACTCACTCTGAGTTCTCAAAAAGGGTTTCTTCACCCCGGGAAGTTAATTAAATACCATTTGGAGGCATTTAATGTTCGAGCAAAAACGGCTGATTTTCGACAAAAGAGATAACACCCCCCCATTACGTCATGCTTCAGAAATGTGGAAAATGGTCCGTTTTCAAATGTTTTATTTTTGAACGTCAGTTCACATTTGTAGGTGGATCATCAGTGTTAGAGCTAAAATTAGCATGTTTAAAGTGATTTTCATGCTTCCAGGGGCTCGGGAAGTGAAATAAATACCATTTGGAAGCATTTAATGTTCGAGCAAAAACGGCTGATTTTCGACAAAAGAGATAACACCCCCCCATTACGTCATGCTTCAGAAATGTGGAAAATGGTCCGTTTTCAAATGTTTTATTTTTGAACGTCAGTTCACATTTGTAGGTGGATCATCAGTGTTAGAGCTAAAATTAGCATGTTTAAAGTGATTTTCATGCTTCCAGGGGCTCGGGAAATAATTAAATACCATTTGGAGGCATTTAATGTTCGAGCAAAAACGGCTGATTTTCGACAAAAGAGATAACACCCCCCCATTACGTCATGCTTCAGAAATGTGGAAAATGGTCCGTTTTCAAATGTTTTATTTTTGAACGTCAGTTCACATTTGTAGGTGGATCATCAGTGTTAGAGCTAAAATTAGCATGTTTAAAGTGATTTTCATGCTTCCAGGGGCCCAAAACACAAGATTTATGGAATGGTTAAAAGTGCATGAAAATGGCCAATTTACTCACTCTGAGTTCTCAAAAAGGGTTTCTTCACCCCGGGAAGTTAATTAAATACCATTTGGAGGCATTTAATGTTCGAGCAAAAACGGCTGATTTTCGACAAAAGAGATAACACCCCCCCATTACGTCATGCTTCAGAAATGTGGAAAATGGTCCGTTTTCAAATGTTTTATTTTTGAACGTCAGTTCACATTTGTAGGTGGATCATCAGTGTTAGAGCTAAAATTAGCATGTTTAAAGTGATTTTCATGCTTCCAGGGGCTCGGGAAGTTAATTAAATACCATTTGGAGGCATTTAATGTTCGAGCAAAAACGGCTGATTTTCGACAAAAGAGATAACACCCCCCCATTACGTCATGCTTCAGAAATGTGGAAAATGGTCCGTGTTCAAATGTTTTATTTTTGAACGTCAGTTCACATTTGTAGGTGGATCATCAGTGTTAGAGCTAAAATTAGCATGTTTAAAGTGATTTTCATGCTTCCAGGGGCCCAAAACACAAGATTTATGGAATGGTTAAAAGTGCATGAAAATGGCCAATTTACTCACTCTGAGTTCTCAAAAAGGGTTTCTTCACCCCGGGAAGTTAATTAAATACCATTTGGAGGCATTTAATGTTCGAGCAAAAACGGCTGATTTTCGACAAAAGAGATAACACCCCCCCATTACGTCATGCTTCAGAAATGTGGAAAATGGTCCGTTTTCAAATGTTTTATTTTTGAACGTCAGTTCACATTTGTAGGTGGATCATCAGTGTTAGAGCTAAAATTAGCATGTTTAAAGTGATTTTCATGCTTCCAGGGGCTCGGGAAGTGAAATAAATACCATTTGGAAGCATTTAATGTTCGAGCAAAAACGGCTGATTTTCGACAAAAGAGATAACACCCCCCCATTACGTCATGCTTCAGAAATGTGGAAAATGGTCTGTTTTCAAATGTTTTATTTTTGAACGTCAGTTCACATTTGTAGGTGGATCATCAGTGTTAGAGCTAAAATTAGCATGTTTAAAGTGATTTTCATGCTTCCAGGGGCTCGGGAAATTAATTAAATACCATTTGGAGGCATTTAATGTTCGAGCAAAAACGGCTGATTTTCGACAAAAGAGATAACACCCCCCCATTACGTCATGCTTCAGAAATGTGGAAAATGGTCCGTTTTCAAATGTTTTATTTTTGAACGTCAGTTCACATTTGTAGGTGGATCATCAGTGTTAGAGCTAAAATTAGCATGTTTAAAGTGATTTTCATGCTTCCAGGGGCCCAAAACACAAGATTTATGGAATGGTTAAAAGTGCATGAAAATGGCCAATTTACTCACTCTGAGTTCTCAAAAAGGGTTTCTTCACCCCGGGAAGTTAATTAAATACCATTTGGAGGCATTTAATGTTCGAGCAAAAACGGCTGATTTTCGACAAAAGAGATAACACCCCGCCCATTACGTCATGCTTCAGAAATGTGGAAAATGGTCCGTTTTCAAATGTATTATTTTTGAACGTCAGTTCACATTTGTAGGTGGATCATCAGTGTTAGAGACAAAATTAGCATGTTTAAAGTGATTTTCATGCTTCCAGGGGCTCGGGAAGTTAATTAAATACCATTTGGAGGCATTTAATGTTCGAGCAAAAACGGCTGATTTTCGACAAAAGAGATAACACCCCCCCATTACGTCATGCTTCAGAAATGTGGAAAATGGTCCGTTTTCAAATGTTTCATTTTTGAACGTCAGTTCACATTTGTAGGTGGATTATCAGTGTTAGAGCTAAAATTAGCATGTTTAAAGTGATTTTCATGCTTCCAGGGGCCCAAAACACAAGATTTATGGAATGGTTAAAAGTGCATGAAAATGGCCAATTTACTCACTCTGAGTTCTCAAAAAGGGTTTCTTCACCCCGGGAAGTTAATTAAATACCATTTGGAGGCATTTAATGTTCGAGCAAAAACGGCTGATTTTCGACAAAAGAGATAACACCCCCCCATTACGTCATGCTTCAGAAATGTGGAAAATGGTCCGTTTTCAAATGTTTTATTTTTGAACGTCAGTTCACATTTGTAGGTGGATCATCAGTGTTAGAGCTAAAATTAGCATGTTTAAAGTGATTTTCATGCTTCCAGGGGCCCAAAACACAAGATTTATGGAATGGTTAAAAGTGCATGAAAATGGCCAATTTACTCACTCTGAGTTCTCAAAAAGGGTTTCTTCACCCCGGGAAGTTAATTAAATACCATTTGGAGGCATTTAATGTTCGAGCAAAAACGGCTGATTTTCGACAAAAGAGATAACACCCCCCCATTACGTCATGCTTCAGAAATGTGGAAAATGGTCCGTTTTCAAATGTTTTATTTTTGAACGTCAGTTCACATTTGTAGGTGGATCATCAGTGTTAGAGCTAAAATTAGCATGTTTAAAGTGATTTTCATGCTTCCAGGGGCTCGGGAAGTTAATTAAATACCATTTGGAGGCATTTAATGTTCGAGCAAAAACGGCTGATTTTCGACAAAAGAGATAACACCCCCCCATTATGTCATGCTTCAGAAATGTGGAAAATGGTCCGTTTTCAAATGTTTTATTTTTGAACGTCAGTTCACATTTGTAGGTGGATCATCAGTGTTAGAGCTAAAATTAGCATGTTTAAAGTGATTTTCATGCTTCCAGGGGCCCAAAACACAAGATTTATGGAATGGTTAAAAGTGCATGAAAATGGCTAATTTACTCACTCTGAGTTCTCAAAAAGGGTTTCTTCCCCCCGGGAAGTTAATTAAATACCATTTGGAGGCATTTAATGTTCGAGCAAAAACGGCTGATTTTCGACAAAAGAGATAACACCCCCCCATTACGTCATGCTTCAGAAATGTGGAAAATGGTCCGTTTTCAAATGTTTTATTTTTGAACGTCAGTTCACATTTGTAGGTGGATCATCAGTGTTAGAGCTAAAATTAGCATGTTTAAAGTGATTTTCATGCTTCCAGGGGCTCGGGAAGTTAATTAAATACCATTTGGAGGCATTTAATGTTCGAGCAAAAACGGCTGATTTTCGACAAAAGAGATAACACCCCCCCATTACGTCATGCTTCAGAAATGTGGAAAATGGTCCGTTTTCAAATGTTTTATTTTTGAACGTCAGTTCACATTTGTAGGTGGATCATCAGTGTTAGAGCTAAAATTAGCATGTTTAAAGTGATTTTCATGCTTCCAGGGGCTCGGGAAGTTAATTAAATACCATTTGGAGGCATTTAATGTTCGAGCAAAAACGGCTGATTTTCGACAAAAGAGATAACACACCCCCATTACGTCATGCTTCAGAAATGTGGAAAATGGTCCGTTTTCAAATGTTTTATTTTTGAACGTCAGTTCACATTTGTAGGTGGATCATCAGTGTTAGAGCTAAAATTAGCATGTTTAAAGTGATTTTCATGCTTCCAGGGGCCCAAAACACAAGATTTATGGAATGGTTAAAAGTGCATGAAAATGGCCAATTTACTCACTCTGAGTTCTCAAAAAGGGTTTCTTCACCCCGGGAAGTTAATTAAATACCATTTGGAGGCATTTAATGTTCGAGCAAAAACGGCTGATTTTCGACAAAAGAGATAACACCCCCCCATTACGTCATGCTTCAGAAATGTGGAAAATGGTCCGTTTTCAAATGTTTTATTTTTGAACGTCAGTTCACATTTGTAGGTGGATCATCAGTGTTAGAGCTAAAATTAGCATGTTTAAAGTGATTTTCATGCTTCCAGGGGCTCGGGAAGTGAAATAAATACCATTTGGAAGCATTTAATGTTCGAGCAAAAACGGCTGATTTTCGACAAAAGAGATAACACCCCCCATTACGTCATGCTTCAGAAATGTGGAAAATGGTCCGTTTTCAAATGTTTTATTTTTGAACGTCAGTTCACATTTGTAGGTGGATCATCAGTGTTAGAGCTAAAATTAGCATGTTTAAAGTGATTTTCATGCTTCCAGGGGCTCGGGAAATTAATTAAATACCATTTGGAGGCATTTAATGTTCGAGCAAAAACGGCTGATTTTCGACAAAAGAGATAACACCCCCCCATTACGTCATGCTTCAGAAATGTGGAAAATGGTCCGTTTTCAAATGTTTTATTTTTGAACGTCAGTTCACATTTGTAGGTGGATCATCAGTGTTAGAGACAAAATTAGCATGTTTAAAGTGATTTTCATGCTTCCAGGGGCTCGGGAAGTTAATTAAATACCATTTGGAGGCATTTAATGTTCGAGCAAAAACGGCTGATTTTCGACAAAAGAGATAACACCCCCCCATTACGTCATGCTTCAGAAATGTGGAAAATGGTCCGTTTTCAAATGTTTTATTTTTGAACGTCAGTTCACATTTGTAGGTGGATCATCAGTGTTAGAGCTAAAATTAGCATGTTTAAAGTGATTTTCATGCTTCCAGGGGCTCGGGAAGTTAATTAAATACCATTTGGAGGCATTTAATGTTCGAGCAAAAACGGCTGATTTTCGACAAAAGAGATAACACCCCCCCATTACGTCATGCTTCAGAAATGTGGAAAATGGTCCGTTTTCAAATGTTTTATTTTTGAACGTCAGTTCACATTTGTAGGTGGATCATCAGTGTTAGAGCTAAAATTAGCATGTTTAAAGTGATTTTCATGCTTCCAGGGGCTCGGGAAGTGAAATAAATACCATTTGGAGGCATTTAATGTTCGAGCAAAAACGGCTGATTTTCGACAAAAGAGATAACACCGCCCCATTACGTCATGCTTCAGAAATGTGGAAAATGGTCCGTTTTCAAATGTTTTATTTTTGAACGTCAGTTCACATTTGTAGGTGGATCATCAGTGTTAGAGCTAAA